>NC_137423.1:7115000-7715000 GCF_964374335.1 Astatotilapia calliptera | reverse complement strand
GATACATGGCCCCATTCATTCTGTCCTTAACACGGATCAGTCGTCCTGTCCCCTTGGCAGAAAAACAGCCCCATAGCATGATGTTTCCACCCCCATGCTTCACAGTAGGTATGGTGTTCTTGGGATGCAACTCAGTATTCTTCTTCCTCCAAACACGACGAGTTGAGTTTATACCAAAAAGTTCTACTTTGGTTTCATCTGACCACATGACATTCTCCCAATCCTCTGCTGTATCATCCATGTGCTCTCTGGCAAACTTCAGACGGGCCTGGACATGCACTGGCTTCAGCAGCGGAACACGTCTGGCACTGCGGGATTTGATTCCCTGCCGTTGTAGTGTGTTACTGATGGTGACCTTTGTTACTTTGGTCCCAGCTCTCTGCAGGTCATTCACCAGGTCCCCCCGTGTGGTTCTGGGATCTTTGCTCACCATTCTCATGATCATTTTGACCCCACGGGATGAGATCTTGCGTGGAGCCCCAGATCGAGGGAGATTATCAGTGGTCTTGTATGTCTTCCATTTTCTGATGATTGCTCCCACGGTTGAATTTTTCACACCAAGCTGCTTGCCTATTGTAGATTCACTCTTCCCAGTCTGGTGCAGGGCTACAATACTTTTCCTGGTGTCCTTCGAAAGCTCTTTGGTCTTGGCCATGGCGGAGTTTGGAGTCTGAGGCTGTGGACAGGTGTCTTTTATACAGATGATGAGTTCAAAAAGGTGCCATTCATACAGGTAACGAGTGGGGGACAGAAAAGCTTCTTACAGAAGACGTTACAGGTCTGTGAGAGCCAGAGATTTTCCTTGTTTGAGGTGACCAAATACTTATTTTCCACCCTAATTTACGAATAAATTCTTTACAAATCCTACCATGTGAATTCATGGATTTTTTTTCACATTCTGTCTCTCACAGTTGAAGTGTACCTCTGGTGCAAATTACTGACCTCTGTCATCATTTTAAGTGGGGGAACTTGCACAATCGGTGGCTGACTAAATACTTTTTTGCCCCACTGTAAGCTCTAAAATGTTAGATACTGCCCGAGCAACCACTTGATAACAAAGGGAAGAAAGAATTCCCTTTTAACCGGAAGAGACCTCTAACAGGACACGGCTCAGTAAAGAGCATAAAGTGGCTAAAAATAATAAACAGGACAAAACACAAACTATGAGAGAAAGAAAAAAAGTGCATCACAGGAGGTCCACCAGCAGCCTGAACTTGTAGCAGCTTAATGAATACAAACACAGCATTTTCGAGCCATCATCATATCAGTGAGAGGTTCTCTAACTATAAGATGGACTAGCTTGGTAAGCTGCTTAAAACCCAGAGGGAATAAGTACTTGATGCCTCCTATGGAGATGTAGAGGAACTTTCACTAACATCTGTTTCAGCTCAGCTAAAACAAGGACAGACATAGGAAATCTTCAATAACGCCTGTACCAATTTGTTAGATTTTTACTTAAGTTCATTATTGTATCCAGATTTGTATTCATAAAAACTCTTTTAAAGATACCTTTTCCATTTTTATTTAAATGTACTCAAATTTGTGTGTACATTGTGACTTGTTGAGCTATTTTGCCTTTTCATTTAGTATTTTCTTTGTTGACCTATGATATTTTGTCATTGGTTGTATTTACTACTTTGACACACTAATTTCCCTACTTTGGTAGTTAATTAAAAAGTACAGCTTATCCAATCTCATCTTATGCAAGGCTAGCTCATGGTTGTGTGCCCCTGAGCTAGCCTGACTATTAGCCTCTTCTTTTTCCTATAGCTTTCTTAAGCTTCTTCTTCTATTTTCAATTTAAATGTACTCCTTTTGTATAATATTTAACTCACTCAGCTATTTGTCTTGTCATATTGCATTCTCTTTATTGACCTACGATATTTTATTTAAGCTATCTTGTCACATGTTGTGTTTACATTTATGGCTGTTGTCAAAGTAATTTCCCTACTTCGTTGATAAATAAGGTAGAGGTTATCTAATCAGATCTTGAGGGATTGTTCAGGGACAGACGTTCCAGTAGTGAGTAGTGTTATCAAAAGGGAAACATGAAGTAATTGTGAAAGTAGACAGTGTGTTTGTCCCCCAAATTGAAACCAAGGACTTGTTCAAAAGGACCTGCTCTCATTACAAAGTATTTAAATAACCAAGATATGACTAGATAAGTAAAATGAATCATATGACTAAATTTGTCTCTGACCTTCAAATTAAACATTGCTGTTGTATTTTAGCAGACAAAATCTATAAGGCAGGAATGATATCGCATAAATGACATGCATGCATCAGCAGTGTACACCCAATCCAGCTCGCCAGTCTATTGCAGGGCTCACACAGAGGCAGAAAACCATACACAAACACAATCACACCCTAAGGCCAATTAAGAATTGCCAGTTAAACTAAGACACACGTCTTTGGACAGTGGGAAGAATCAGGGCACCCAGAGAGAACACCCAAGCATGGGGAGAACATGTAAACTCTACATACAAAGGCCCCAGCTGGCCGGACGACTGCCCTGACTATATCTATACCTATCCTAAGTCATAATGTATATCCCTAACTCTATCCAACATAATCATCCTTAACACTTAGCCAGACCAATGTGATGGCAATGCCAAAGACAAAAAAAAGGTTATTGCACTTTTAAAAAATAAAATGTCAGTGGTCTCAAATCAAATTATGCAACAATAAAATATGGTCTGTGTGCTACGTATACAGATGTGTTCAAAATATTACTGTTAGTGTCATTTACTACAAAATATGCAAACAGAGAGGTAACAAGTCAGTCAAAGAATATAAAATCCAGAATTACCGAGCATGGCTCTATGAGCATGGCTATCAGAAATGGCGGGCTCCTCTTTTACTGGCAAAGGTGCAGGGACATCCAAGGCTAAAGCAGGCAAAGAAGTGAATGAAATGTAAAATGTTTAAATGTGCATTTTTAATGTTGCCAAATTAATTGTCAAAAATCGGTGGTAAGACTGGCTCGAAGAACATTTACAGCCTTACATTTACTTAATGTACAATAAAAATAAATAAATAAATGTAGCAAAAAGCTGTGTTAAATGGTGTATCCAATATTAACAACAACCGCAACAACCAACATCATAAATACTGTAAAAAAGTAACATGTGCATCTCAGAGTCTGCAGAACAAACACTTTATTTTCATCAAATACTAACATGATGCTTCAGGAAGTGCAGATTTCAGACTCTCCAGGGTGGGCTGGAGATCCTGAAAAGCAAGCTCCGCTGCATTCAGACGAGCCTCCTTCTTTGTTACTCCTATACCAGTCTTGTACTGTACTCCATCGATCACAGCGCAAAAGGCAAAATAAAGCCCTGTTGTACTGGCTAATAAAGAAAAAACAGGAAAAAGTCATGAATTTTACTACAATCATACCCCAACATCTGGCTGACATCTTCTCTGTCAGCCACTGTGCATAACAAGAAGTCACAATTTGTGAAGATCCTTCAGTTTGTATCCAGTCTGAAATGACATCAGCCTCTAATGACTTAGCCTCTGGCACAATACCTTAATTTCTTGAACAACAGTTTTTTTCTCTTTCTTTGTATAAAGGGGTAAATAACAAAAGGAAAAAAAATCTAGCATAGACCTGATCTTGTGATTGCATTATAAATAAAAAAATAAACTGCATTATTCTAATGTATTTCCAAGTTCACTTCTTACTTGAAAGACCTTAAAACATTGCTGCTTTTACCTCAAAGATAAAAACAGTAATATATAATGATAGAATACAGCTATGTATTCTATCATTATAAACAACGCCATGTGGCATTGTAAAGCTGTCTGAATAGATTATGTGAAGACGTCTTCATAGATGTTGTTAAAGATTTTAGATCTGTATTTGAATGGCACCAGCATGCTCGGAAGATTTACCTGGGGCTACTGTCTCCTTCATTTCCAGATGGAACTGCAAAGTCTGGGCAAGCTGATGGAGCAAAGATATAGCATTTGTCTCTCCATTCCTGTATCTGGCAATCAGTGTTTTAGGAGAGACTTTTGGTCTTCCATCATGACCTTAGTAGGGAAAACACGAAAAAGCAGATTCAAATTTTAAACCCATATAGATTCTATTTGGAGGCCTGCAACAGAAACCACAACTTAAAGGGGCTGAAACATTGATTATCTGGAGCACTGTGGGAGCTGTATCTGGAGTAGATTAACTTCTCAAACCTACCAGGTTTAAAAGTGCTTTTCACTTGCTGATCAAAACCTATATTCATGTTAGATGGTGATCGGGTTGGTCCTGATGTCGTTGGCAAATTCTTCTTGAGAATTTGTTCAATACAAGTTCCTCTGGAACCCCCAAATGATCCACCAGTTCGATGAATCCTGCCAAATTTCACCAGTTCTGAAAAGAGGAGAACAGCACTGTTTGACTTAAAGCCATGTCTTATCAACCACATTTATCTGAATAAATAAAGTTTAAAGGGTTCCCTTATAGCAGGGGTCTCAAACTCCAGTCCTCGAGGGCTGGTGTCCTGAAACTTTTCCATGTGTCCCTGTTGCAACACACCTGAATAGAATTAGTAGGTCACTAGCAAGACTCTATAGAACTTGACTGCATGCTGAGGTGGTAATTCAGCCACTTGATTCATGTTACAGCATCTCATGAGTGAATGAACATGGTGGAATAAAAATACTTTTAGAAGTACATTTTTCCAAACACTTACATTTACTTAAATTTACTTGAGTAGGGTTTGAGGTTGCCAGATAAGCATGAAGTAAAGTTCTATACCCTTGCTAATGACCTACTAATTTTATTCAGGTGTGTTGTGGTGTTCAGGACACGGGTCCTTGAGGACTGGAGTTTGAGACACCTGCTTTAAAGGTTTGAAATGCAGAAAGTTCCCAGTTTTTAGGCACTTTGCTACCAGCAG
The DNA here is from genome assembly GCF_964374335.1 of Astatotilapia calliptera. Classification (NCBI taxonomy): domain Eukaryota; kingdom Metazoa; phylum Chordata; class Actinopteri; order Cichliformes; family Cichlidae; genus Astatotilapia; species Astatotilapia calliptera. The sequence goes on along the minus strand of NC_137423.1, from coordinate 7,710,099 downwards.
CCTGTTACAAAAGCTCACGGTTTGTTTCTTTTTGTTTTGGTTGAAACTATGGACAATTTCAAAGAGCTGACAACAGTTTGACAAACATACAATAGTTTTACACCTACAAGGTGATTTTCAAAGAGCTATTAACTGAAAACTTGGAATGGCAAACTTGACATCTTTTGGCATGAAATGTACTTTCTTCTAGGGAAGAAAAAAAAATGCCCAAAGTACACAAGTGGAGGCCAAAAGTGAACTACAGCAGATGTACAGTATCTGAAAGTCATGTCCCCCCCCCCCAAAAAAGAGAGGAAAAAGTCCAGCAAAAACCTGATACCGACTGGAACTGTCAGTAACACAAAACACATCTTATGAAGTGATGAATTCAAATGTAAAATTTTTGGTTCAAATTGTGATTGATCTGATAAAACGTGTTGGAGGCTCTGTCATGGTTTGAGACTGCATCTAAGTCAGTGATGTTGGTGATCTTTTCAAAATGATCAGAATTATGAATGCAGATCAGTTTTTTTAGATTTGGATACACAATCACCAAAGCATCTGATTCACAACGGCTATATTTTTCAGCAAGACAATGATCCCAAACACACTACAAGTACAGCAAAATGATACCTGGATAGGAAAAAAAAAACCCCCACAATAGAACACCCAGAGACATGGATTGGCCTCCCCAGAACCCACGCTTCAACATTACTAAAGCAGTGTGGGAGAGCACAAGAAAGGGCAGCGAACTGACATGACATGAATGACATTTAAGAAACCTGGAGATCTATTTCTTTAGACTACCGAAAATTTTATATATACATATATATATATATATATATATATATATATATATATATATATATATATATATATATATATATGAGAAAGCTTACCAAATACAGTTCAGACTGTCCTGATTTTCAGAATGGTGGTACAAACTATTTGTTGCCTTAAACACTCTAAAGAGATATGTTTGCACATATTTCACTTTAAAAAAAATATAGGGCTTTTTAACTTTATGTATTATGTGTTTTAATTTTTGCTCTTTTGTTTTATCTATTGTTCTTAACTTATTTACTGCACAGCACTTTGGTCCTGTGCTGGCTATTTTAAAGTGCTTTATAAATAAAGTTGGATTGGAAATTTCAATAAATCGCTCCATTCTTTCTCCTTGCAAAATATAACTCAAGTATTTATAGATAGGCCAAGCGTGGGCTAACTGCTAAAATGCAATTTTGCTAATTGCTAACATTATTTTTTTTTTCTTTAGAAAATAATTTTAGCGCTTTATCTTTAACAATAGATACAGAAAATTCTTTACGTTCAAAAAGAAAATAGCTTAACGGTTAAGGCCCTTAACTTGAGGGTCACTGTCGCTTTAACATTTGAGATTTAACTAGCTAGCTAGCGTGCTTTAGGTCAGAGTTCTGAACAAAGTCGCTAATCTTTACATCTTCGCTTTAAAACAAACCTAGCCAAGAAAACTCGCTAGGCCCGGTACATTTACCCACCTGATATACTGTGTACATTAAGCTTTGAGTTTTGAATTATATATGTAAATGTGACTACAAAAAGGGGCAAACACGTTTTACCTGTGCTGACAACTTTGGACGTAGTGGTCGCCGTCAACGTGTGAAGTTCTTGCTTGAACGTGGGCGTTGACGGTTGATCAGGTGACACACGCTGTTTGGAAAATGAATGATGACGTTAGCTGTAAGTTTAGGTGCTACGTTTTTGGGAGGTTTAATACACATTGTAACTTAAGATCGATGTTTGAGGTAAAAAAGTGGCACATTATTTATTTAATTTGGAAAATAATTTTACTTTTGTACCCTTTGTACTGGACAGCAAGTGTCCATATTTCAGGAAGCAGAGGGAAGGGGGTGAAGCAGTAAAACTGTGAAAGGTGGAGTCAAACCTGGAGCTGTCAGGAGATGAGGTGGACAAAGGTCAGACATTAGAAACAGGAACTTTCACCTCCCTTTCACCCATAGGGAAATAACTCACTTCCCTATGGGCCTCATCCAACCCATCACCTGACAACACTAAGTATGACTTAGTAAAATCCTGAAATCCTGTCTGTTTCACTGAGCCCTCTGACATATCATCAGTGGTCATGGTTAGTGCCATGGGTGATGTGACCTAACAACACAGGATCAGTTGGCTGTTAGTTGTAATCAGTGGTGCATCACAGACAGACTTAACTATGAGAAGTTATTTGCTAAAATGATGTTTCAGTGTTGTTTAGTGTTGTCCATTTAACTCTTTTATTATTCATGACATAAAAACTATATACATATATGTAAACCATTTAAATATATATATATATATATATATATATATATATATATATATATATATATATATATATATATATATATATACGTGTTAATCAAAAAGGGGCTTCTCCCTCACCTCCCACTGGCCTCCGACATGTTGACAGTTGTGGTATATTTGTATACAGCAGCAGTTTCCTTCTTCCCCCTTTCAGATGCACACTTGCTGATAACAGAGATCACACACCTACTCTCGCTGCCTGCAAACCTTCAAGTATCCTTATTGCGTAAAGACAAAATCACCTTGCGTGTGTCTTGTTGATGATTAAATTAGCGGCATAGGAATTTCCTTACATGTAGCTCACTCAAAATAGTTGCTTTGTTTTATCACCTCACACTGATAATTATAGGTTTTTGTACTGTCTCTTAATTGTTTATCTAAAGAAAAAGCATGGTGTCATACAATGACAAGAAGACACATCAGAGCATTTGGCCTCATCTTCAACAAAAGGAAGTGTATTCAGCAACTGTTGATTAGATTTTAATTTGCTTGTACATTAGTTAAAGTTTAATATCCTTGATTAACAGCCTGCAAGTCAGTAATGGAAATAAGAAAAGTGTTGTCCTGACCTAGTGCCCTGAAGTTCATATCTGAAATAACTATTTCCTATCTACATTTGATTTGAGCCTTTTCTGTGCTATTATATTTTGTTTGAGTCATTCCTATTAGTACTAAAGAATTAAATCGCTACCTCAGGTATGACAAAATTACAGTATATTTATAAATAAGTCGCAATTCGTACAGACGAAAGTATGTACACAGTGTCATTTCCCTTTTTGTTCAGCAGAGTACACTAATACAAGTAGAACAGAGTTTGCTTTCTTTTTCCTTGTAGGGTCAAGGTGATATATATATCCTGAGCATAACATGCTGTGGTTCTGTTAGGGACTACAGCTTATAGCTAAAGGGAAACTGAACTGCTTATCTTAAACAGATGTAGTTTGACATTTATGCTTGCTTGCTTCATTGATTGATATGTATTTCATGTAGGTTCGTATCAATCCACAACTAGCTTCCAGTAAGAACAGCTTACCTGGAAACAGGGCAGGTACATACATTGCTCCATAGTAAGGTGACAAAACCTGCCTGCCAATGTTTCAGTAAACACTGAGCTGCTTCTTCTAATTATAACATCTATAGCATGTATCAGGGCTGCTGCATATCCATTTGCATATCTTTCTTTGCCCACTTGGTGATCACACCTCAGTGGCAAAGTATAGTAAGTGCAGTGGGTGTAGATGCCTATGGTTGACATTCCTTGTTGCAGGTAACAGAAATGAAACTTTTGGTATGATAAGGGTCAGTATTAAAGGCTTCTGATGTCAGTATTTTCACTTTTCCCTTTGATGTATAAAGTACCCTCAGCGGGGACATTGATTAGCAATTACGAGAGCATAAAAGTAAAATGGAACAAGCAGCCTACAGGCAACAAGCAGTGAAGGTCACCACAGGAACAAATATGGTTTGCCACCCCCGCAGACTGTAGGGACAATCTTAAAATTACTTCTCTAATCAGTCACACTTGAAAAGAGAAAGGGTGCAGTCTGAAATGAGTTTGCATGCTCCATCCCCCTGTTCCCATAAGCAACTAAGATAAAGGAAAAAGATGAGTCACTCAGGCTTTAACCACAGGTTTTCCTATTAATGAAGCTGGGAGAGCGGTTGTTTTTGCTTTGTTTTTCTCATTTTGGAGACAGATTTCTTCCGATTTACACACATGTTGAAAAGTGCGTATTTAGAAAACAATCACTTTATAGCATCTGCCGTTTCCTAATTCAGTTTAAATACTAAACCTATTTCTAGATTTGTAACAAAGCAACGGGAAGATATTTAAATAAGTAGGTTGAATGGGTCAGGAAATAGTAACAGCATAAGCTTTTCATGTTTCCCCTGCACTATCCTTGTGCAGTAGAGAAACATGTAAATGATAGAAACAAAAATAGTGGGAGAAAAGGTTAAAAAGTAAATGTATCTATTGTGGGACTGTTTGTTGAGTGCGGAAAAATCACTACAGCTTCGATCGGAAATGAAACCATCAACAGTGGAAATATTTGGTGTTATTAATAACTTCATGCACGTCTGCACCCTCTTACCAGTTTGGAAAAGCTAAACCCCAACAGAAAGCCAATAAAGGTGGTGGAATTTCCCCCGCTATGTGAGATTTTCAGGACACCACTACTGCTATCAAGTCTTTATCTTTTTTACATTCAACTTTTGCAAAAGACATAAAAAATAAATAAACACCAGATTACAGTAGGGCATTGCGCAAGAAGTCATGACAAACATGATCTGATGTAATTTGTAGGTAGACCACAAACACTTGCACATGCAGGGGGAATATGCAAATCAATCTTCCATCATTGGTCTTATTTTTGCTTCCACCCACATGCAGCGATGATCAGTATCACCAGTAGTTCTTCTAAACTGACCTTTAACACTGTTTGACTGTCTTAGGTCACTATATATATATATATATATATATATATAAACTAAACACACACACACACATACACACACACACACACATATATATATATATATATATAAACTAAACACACACACACACACACATATATATATATATATATATATATAAACTAAACACACTCACACACATACACACATATATATATATATATATACATATACATATATATACACACATACACATACATATATATATATATATATATATATATGTGTATGTGTGTATATATATGTATATGTATATGTATATATATATATATATATATATATATATATATATATATATATATGTTTTCGTCTCTTGCCCACCGATGCCTTCTTGTTCCAGTAGCCCACTTTTTTCGTGGAGAAGACGGCCGTAGTGATCGATGTAGTGGTTCCGAATGACAGCAATATCAGGAAGAAGGAACACGAGAAGCTGGAGAAATACCAAGGGCTCAGAGAAGAGCTCGAGAGGATGTGGAGGGTGAAGGTAACGGTGGTCCCCGTGGTAATCGGAGCACTAGGTGCGGTGACTCCCAAGCTAGGCGAGTGGCTCCTGCAGATCCCGGGAATAACATCAGAGATCTCTGTCCAGAAGAGCGCAGTCCTGGGAACAGCTAAGATACTGCGCAGGACCCTCAAGCTCCCAGGCCTCTGGTAGAGGACCCGAGCTTGAAGGATAAACTGCCCGCAGGGCGTGCTGGGTGTTTTTATATATATATATATATATATATATATATATATATATGTATATATATATGCTATGTAGTACAATGTGTCAAATACAGATCTCTGTGTTTAGATTCTGAAAGCAGCCTATCTGCATAGTTCATAGTAAAAACTAGCATTTAACAGTAGAGGGCAGTGTAAGAACGGAGATAAAAACAAAGCATATGTGGCAAGCTGAAGGTTACACAGAAATCATGCTTTCTTGTCCAAAAAGACTTTGTAGTTTAATTTTAGATAAGATAATCATCAATCATTTATCATCCGCTGGGTTTTGGAAAAAAATATCTAGTTATTAGTTAGACAGTAGCAGATGATTCAGGTTTAAACTAGCTCGAGGAGATGATACAAGTTTCTGTTCATTATTGCTTCATTGCAGATAATTAAAGGCAAACTCTGGTAAAATGCGGGAAAAAAACCCATACATTTAGTTAGGGTAGGAGAAAATCAAATGTATTGTGCCCCCCCAAAAATTGAGAAAATATAGTACAGTATGCTTTTTTTAACTTTCAAAAGTGTGTCCGTTATCTATAAGATGTAAATAAATCAATTTAAACATTTATTGCCATTTTCAATGTTAGTTTCGATAACATTATTATATAGACTTGGAAGGTCATACTTTATAAAGAGAAATTGGTAAAAATTTCCAGCACTCAGGTCTTAAATATATGACATAAACACAGGTTCATATCTTTATGTGTATGACATACACATAATGGGTCACAGAGAGCTAAACTAACTGCTTTACTAGACAGAGTGTCCTCAGACCATCAGAAACCAGAGCCTAGTGCCCCATGGCTAACGCATGTTTGCTCTGACAGCACCCTACCATTGATAAATAACAGCAGCTCTTCTTTAGCCTGCTGGTGTAGTCGCATTCAGCTGGAGCTCTCCAATGCGTCTCCACAGCCAAGATTGAATCTTCCCCATTCATTAGACTAAGTGGATGAGGCTCTCTAATAGGGGCTCCCTTCCCCTCAATAATTGCCGTTGATTGGCGTAAATTAGACCCTAGTTGCCAGACGAGTGATTCTCGACGACGATAATCCGATTCCCAACTCAAACTAATAGGATTTTAACTCTGGCTTTGGCCTAATGTCCGTCTGCAAACCCTGGCTATGGCCCTATGCCCCATCTAGTCGACGTCCTCTGGATCATATCTGGACCAGGCCAAGCTGAGCTGTAGTGGTGTATGGATTCTGCGGGTTGGGTTGGGGGTCGGGTCATTCGTGTTCGCTGCGCCATGCTCTCAGTTACTCATTCCCTGCATGACATTCTTGGCATCAATTGGTCATTCATGTGTGTCACTTACATCATCTAGGGAACATGCGTGTGAATGAGAGTGGAGTCTGCTGAAGAAGAAGGCGGATGTTGAGTGTCTTGAGCTGGTTATACCTCTAGTGCAGGCCTGGATTCTGTATGACGAAACCAGTGAACTCTAATTTTTGCGAGACAGCATGAATAGAATTCACAGCATAGACTTCACTGCCAGGCGCCTATGTTTTATTTAAAATGCAGTGATCTGCCAATGCTGGATATGTGGTAGATATAGATGACTGGTACTATTTGGCTCCACACTGGTTCATCACAATAAAAAAAGCTACTCTACAATAAATTACCAACAATAAAATGTTACAACATCTTCAGGAAACACAGTAAATTAAATATTTATGTTCAAAACCACTTACATGATTCATACAAGTCAGAAGAATAGGCTACAGTATGCGAAGACATTTTCTGAATTGCGAGTTACCAGTGCTGATACCACTTTACTGAACAAAGAGATATTCACCATTTAAGAACTGTGAATAGAAACTAATGTGCTCCTTTCCATCTTCAATGCTTTCAGTGCTCTGTTATGGAATTAAAAAGATGTAGAAACACCACCCAATCTTTATATCTAGCTTCAATTACCAGTCTGGCACCTTTTTATGCGCCTTGTGTACAGCATGAAGTCTATAAGTGGAACACACTGAATTTTCTTTTGTCATTCAGTTGATAAGGGGACGGTGCTACTACTAAGGCCTGAGGTCTAATGAATCTCCACTCCATTACCGCTGAATCGGACAGATTGCTCTCCCGGAGAAATGAATTGAGTTTTTTGTATTTGTGAGATCATTCTCCCTCCATTAACTGCTCTTTATCCCGTCTCTTCATCACAGGCAAATCAGGTTAGGCAGCCATGATTAGCTGGGGTGGCCTCCCTTTTTAAAAGGTAATTGGGTTTGGCGGCTCAGCTGATAGTGCCATTAGGACCAATAAAGGCTGGGCTTGGCTCATCGAGTGAAACAGATTCTTCAGCAGCAGATGGCAGACGGAGGGAGAGGGCTCTGATGCATTGAGCCCGAAAACAAAGTTTGTGTAACCAAAGGAGTTTGGGGGCATCCTCCCTGTGCATATACCCCCACCACTCCCCCACCCTCCGCTCCCCCAGCCAGTTTAATATTTTTTGTCTTTTTTTGTAGTGTCAATAAGATATCTTGAAAGTGGGCAAGTAATAGTTTTTAATGTGCTTAACACTGATTACAAAATGATATGGCCATTAGACTGTGATTTTCTAAAATTGAGATAATTAATCACTCGTGCAGAAATGTTTTAATGGACGACTCAGGGCTATGATGCCACCAAGGACTGAAGAATGCTTCTGGGAAATCAGCTTCCCTCGCAACAGCGTTGCTTAATACCTTGTTGTTGTTAAAGTCTGTAGACCATGGATTTTCAGTTCTATTCCACCTTTTATTCTCAGAGTTTGCACCTGAACTTGTTGATATGTGATAATATTAATCAGCAGCTGGAGAATGAAGACACACAATGCAACGAACAATCGATCTCCTTCAGCTGTATCACCTCCTGTCATCTGGACTAAAGGAAAGGTGAACTTGCCAATTCCGAGAAGTCCCGCAAAGCCCCAGATAACCTTACTGCATCTGGGGCTTTGTCCTATAGGAAAAGGTGCATTAGTGGTGACAGGAAAGCCGATGGGGACTGGTGCTGATGGGAGATTTAGACGGCTGGAGGTGGGCTTGTGTATTATGTGGCCGGGCATTGCTGTGACTGTCTCCCTCTTATCTCTTCCACAGAGGAGGTCCGATCCCCACAGCTCCTCTTATCTGTGAGTGAGGGTTTTGTTTTTTTCCCCCTTTCCTTCCCGTAATTTCCCCAAGTTAGTGAACTGTTGCGCTGGTAATATGAAAGGTGACTCTTTAACCTTTTTTTTTTTCATGTCAACCAATTGGAAAGTTCATGTAAAGAAAGACTAGGAGCAGGAGTAGTATCGTCTTAAAATTATTTGTGGGAATTGACTTCAAGACGTACTGCATTCATAATGTGATAAACCAAATTTTGTATTTTTTTTTTTAACGCCAAATCAAATAAACCCGGTCAGTGATGAGACATTGCTTATTTTACTTTGTTAATATGTTTTCAGAACCCTTTGTCAGTAAAACATTTTGACTGTACAGAGAAAAGAAAACTGTAGAAAGGAAGTGGAAATGCTGTGATGCATTTTGCTTCTGTAAAGCCTGCATACATACAGTGATGTCTTGCTGAAGTATAACCAGAGGGCTGTGGTACATTTTCACCTGTTTGACAGAAAGCTCTTTTGACTACAGAGAAGAGTAAAATGAGCAAATATATTGGAAATGGAACGACCCATTTGTTTTCTGTAAATCTGCTTCTGTGCCTGCATACACTTAGTGATGTATTGCTGAAGTATAACCAGAGGGTTGTGGTACATTTTCACCTGAGAGCTGCACATTTCCAGGCCTCCTAAATAAAACATTGTGTCACCAGGCGCCGGTAAGTGTCCCTCAAAGAGCAGAGGGAGGAAGGGCAGGGTAAAAAGCGTCCAGGTTAAGTTGTTTGAAAGGCCCCGGGTATTAAGAGGCATTTTACACTTAAGAAGTTGGTTTCGCTGGGTTTTCTGTTTCCCCTCTTATTGATTGATGCTCAACTATCAATGCATAATAGAAAAGCACTCAGAGCAAATGCAGGGTTATGGCCTTGGGAAGGAGTCGGCAGACGAGACTGCAGCACCCCCCTCACTCCAATGCCATTATTGGCCCATAAAGGATCCCTCGGGAAGGCCACGGTGTTCAGATCAGCACACACCAAATACCCAATTAAAAAAGGCTTTAAATTCCCTCCTCTTTCCTGGGCAAAAATCAATCTGAATTCAATCTATTCGGCTAGGATTCCGACAGAGCAGGTAATTGCCCATAATCGGTCAGCTAGGTGACAACAGCTTAAAGGAGAGACACTAATACAATCAGGTATTTGCTTTCAACGCCCGTCCTGGGCCCAGCCTTTGCCTGTCGAAAAACAGGTAGAGTGCAGTCTATGTAGCCGTCAGACAAAGGCGTATATAAAATTACACAAGTCTTCTATTGTCGGGTGCTCGACAGCTGATAAAGAGATCCTGTAAAGTACTAGAGGAATGATACTTACTAAATGACCCATCATAAAGCTGCAACAAATGTATTCAGCCATCATCTTCAAAAATAGCTTGTCAAGGAACTTGAATGAAGCAGTGCTCATATTCTTCTATAAAAGGTTCGCGTTGTCAACATATATTATTAGCATAATTTTACACACAATACTCGCAATCATGTCAGGGTAACTTCAGTGAAATCCTACACTCCTTGTAAAGACCTGGCTTACTTAATGGTAGCATTAGATCAGTAGGATACTTAATGGTAGTATATTACTGTACACAACCCCACCCCACTGGCTGGATGTTTTTCCATCGCCTAATGCATACGCTCTTGTGCTGCTCTAATGTTTTTTTTTTTTTTGCTCTAAAGCTGCTCTCTGGAAAAAAGATTTGCCATCTTTTAGTTGGCCAACACCTTCTGTATGTTAATTAATTACACATAAGACAACTCAAAGTTGCTCCTGAGCAGAAGTGAGAAACATTTTAATGTTTTTTTTAATCATGTTGCCATTTAACACATTATCAAGGCCAAGTATCAGCATTAGAAAGCGCTGCTGTGAGAATTGGGACAAAATAGTGAGCTGAAAACTGGTATTTGTTTTTTTTAAAGAAAGATATGTCTGGCCTGCTGGCTTTAACTCTAGTTTGCTCGACTGGTAATATGATGTCCAGGGGTCAGCGGGGGTCAACGGGTCAGCAGCAGAAGGCTACAATTAATGGATCTCTCAATAAAACGGGAGCTAATATTACCAACCCTCTCTCCCACAGCCTGATTCAGCAAAGTGAAGAGGGAATTCCTCGTAGCAGAGAGCGCAGGGCAAACAGCTTGGCTCTTGAAATTACTTTCTGTAATGGGTCCAGTCTTTGAAAGTGGAAGCGCACTTTTAATTGACCAATCAAAAGGAAACAAAGCAGCCAATCTTCAGACATGAAGCAGAAAGCCAATCGAATTTGTTTCATTTCCTGCTAGATCCATCGCAGTTTAAGACTGTTAGGCAGTACATCAGTGCAGTTGATTATGAATATATCAAATAGCCAGCTGCATTGAGAGCTTTTGACTTTCTGCATTAATAGGCACGCTGAAAAATCAATTTCTTCTCCTAAAGTATGGTATTATCCCACTGTTAAGGAATGAAAAATAGGGAACTGAATTATTAAAACCTAATTTAGTGATGCCTCTGGTCTTGTGTTTCATTTTGATTTGGAAATGCAGTTTCCAGCTTCTCCAAAATAAGATCACACTTAATCATAATAGTGACATTTTTACTGTTAAGGTATGAAAAACGCTGCATGGTTATTTGTTAGTTTTATAAATGCACAGATAATGTGTGACAAACCTCTTTTAAAGTAAGGCGCAATGTTTGTTAGACGAGTAAAAAGTAAAAAGAACAAAAAAGAAACATAGAATATAGTATGAGAAAAAAAAACAAGTAAGTATCTGTCTTCATGATCCTATACAGCTGTTCTCAGTGCCTTAAATATGAGTGACTCTGAATGGCATCGCTGAATGTGCTCAGCATGATTCGTCCATTAGGTGGCGTGTGATGCTCTCAGTTGCCATCCACACTGACATCCTGTTTCAGACAGAGAGTGCAAAGATCCCACTCAACATGAATGGCACGTACCTTATATTATGTCACAAAAAATTGCATTTTGTGAATGGGACATTTCAGATAGCCTCTGACTGACATTTAATTATTTCATCAAAGTAAAATAATTAAAAAAAAAACCCAACCCTATCCATTTACATTTTTACTATAAAGTTGCTCAAGTATTATCAGCAGGTATTAGAAACAAAAGTTTTCATTAATATTAAAGCATTATTTCAATGTTGCAGGAGACTGTGGTTACACTGTTAAATATAGTAGTTCAGAAACTTCTTGAAGAGCCTAATAACATTTCTGTGTTAAATTTGTCATATTAGTCCATTTCAAATGGCCAATGCAGTGGCGAAACATTTCTTGGGCAACATTACTCACAATCTCAGCGTGCACAACGTGTCAAAAAAAAAAAATGCTACGATTAAAAATAAATTAGTAAAATAAACAAAAAAACTAACTAAAATTATCCTTCAAATTACATAAGCAAAAGCATTTCTCTTTAAGACATTATTCCTTTACACAGTGCAGTGAAAAGGAATTTTTCCAAGTGAAATACATGTAAAAGATGTAAGACTGGAAGAATGTAATACAAGAGCTTAGCTACCTTCGATCTCTATAAAGGAATTTGCAAAATGAGGAATTGCATGTATTGTTTGTTAGTATTGAAGGCAAATCCCTGAGGTAGAGAATGTTGCCATCAGGTACCAGTTCAATGCAGAGCCTAGCTGTGAAACCCAATGTTGCTTCATATGGTAATTGGAGGTTTTAATGCATTTCTCCGCAGTCGAATCCAAATCTGATTCAACTCACGACAGGAGTAGAACTTTTAAGGTTTGTTGCATGTTTAATACATTAGTAGTAAACATAATAGCTGTAAGCAAACAACAACATCATGCACATTTCCACACTGTATCAGAGCAACTTTGAAGCTCACAATGTGTTGCTTTCACACACTCAGGCGCTGCGAGCTCAGCTTGTATTTGATTTCACAGAGAGGTGGTAAACATGCCGGCCTTTTCCACATCTCTGTTGTTCTGACACGCTCAGCTGAGACAGAGGAGCTCTAAAGTGTCAGCTTGAGGATGTGGGCACTGCAGGTCAGCTTTCACACACACAAACTTACACTTCTCACATTTCAGCCCACAGTATGGGTGGATGTGACGCCAAGTGTCCCATTGCCTGCTGCCAAAAGACAGGATGACATACTGTATGGGAATGGTTTCTCAAAAAAGTGATACTTTTAGGAAATGTACTGTGATTGTACTGTACTATATGTATTATGTCTAAATGATTAGTGTAATTAGGTTCTAGAAAAAGCATGGCTGCAATACAATTTCCCATCCCATAAAAAAAATTTTTTTCACCACACCTATGTTCTCGAAGCACATTTCTGCCTAGAAACCCTATTTTGAATCCAGCATACCTTCCAAAATATGTGATTTAAGTATGAAAAGAGAAATTGATAGGACAATAACCGTACACTCTCTTAGGGCTTATCATTCAAAAACATGTTTTCTTTGTCTGGTGAAATAATATATGGCTATTAGAACTGATGAATCCCAGGAGATGGCTTTTATTAACTCCATGTCATGTTGAAAGGTGTGATGGCACCAGCATTTTCCGAGCGGGACGCTGCAGCTGCTGAGGCACCGGGGTTTTTCATGTCCTCACCCTGGGAGCTAAACTAGGCCCTGAGGATGTGAACGGGACAGAGTTCCCATTTCCCCCACCCTCCCTGTCGCTGCCTTTCTTCTATACAGCCCTGTCAAGCCTGAAGGCCACCCTGTTGTCACAAAGTAAATCAATGCTCCCGCCCTGCAGTCTGATGCCTCCTCACCGCTTGCCCATCAAGAGAAGTTGTCCACACATTGATATTCCCCCTCCTCGTCTTCTCCCGGTCTTTATTATTTTAATTAATCAGGATCGCTGCACCTGTCTGTCAATGCTGCGGGTCGCCATATCATGCAAAAAGGAAAAGTAATTAAAGTGGCTGGCAAGGCATGCTGGGGGTTTGGTTTGGGGCAGAGATGGTGGTGCAACATTGACAAGATGAATCGGATACAGATGCCAGAGCTTTCATTAAATCTGCTCTCCTCCTTTCTCTCTCTCAACACCTGAAGCCCTCTTTGTACTCGCTAGGCAGTGGCCAGGTAGGGAAAGAGTTAATAAAGCAGCGGCTGTGTTGTTTCTAATTGTGTGGATGAATAAATGATTGCTTGAGGACAACGTGAATACTCATGTGAAAGAGGCCCCGATAATTGTATCCACACAAATATCTGATATCTTTCAGATATGTAATACCTACCAGAAGCACAGGCTTTTGACACTTCAGAACTGTATGTTACATACCGTTGTCAGTGTCATATTTTCATGTTAAATCTGCTTTGATTTAACATGAAGAATTATATTACCTGTGCTGCAAGAAAACCTTATTTTACAAAGAAATGAAAGGAAGTAAAGGGCATTTAGACAAGTCGCAATGGTGATCAAACTCCTGATTCAAATTTCACCGCATGTGACTCCTTTAATTTGTGGATTCTGTGTGCATTACAGCAAAATCCTACCAGTTATGAAACACTACAGCCCGAGAACATTTAGCCTCTGGGTACACTTAAATGATTGTGGGCAACTTGGAATAAAAATACATATTTTTTCCCAAGATACAGGTTACTTTTGTCAGGAGCTTGGCTACAGATGAGAATAAAAAAGCCATCCAACCCGCAATCAATATCCTGGTAGATTTTTGCCAGCACATTGGCCATTTTTCAACAGAATTTCTACTGACTTTTTGCAGTCATTTCCATCAACTCCAATATATCTATAATCTATATTGTTAGTATCATTTATGGGCACTTCTGTTATACATGAAGAATGTGAAGCATAATTAAAAAACCAAAAGCCAAAAAACCCAACTGTATAAACCCCTGTAAAAAAATTGATACAGTAAATTCATATTAACTTATATTTTTTATTATTACTACTATTTCATTAGTAGTAGTATTGATATTAGTCATTTTTGTTAGTAGTTAGTGTGGAGGGCAAATTTTAGTTACAGTAAATAACATTTTAGGAAATGGCAAATGTTTTCAATGTTACACTACAAAATTTAAAGAAAAGGATGTAGTGATCTGAAAAATAGCTTTTATGACACTTGCGAGAACCACTTGCTGTAACAAATCTGTGAATATCACATCAGAGAGTTACAGATGTGATGAACTGTAGCTGTTATTGTAGCAGCTAGAACTAAAGGTATTAAAAAAATGTGTAAATTGTGGTTTAAAGACTGAGTCCAGCATGAAGAGAAGGCTGTTTTGAGGACCTTGTGTCAGATCATTGACTGGTGCCTTAATAACTGCCCTATTAATGTCATTCTTACTGCCTTCATCAATCTGAAGCCTCATAAGGCCTTTGCCTCCCTTCTTGCTTCACAGCTTCTTGTTCTCCTTTTGAAATCATTGTCTATGACTTGATTGCGCTCATGCATCGGTCACCTGGTGCAATCACATCTTAAGTCATATCTGTGTTAGCTTTATGGCTCCGTGTTTCAATAACCTCCTGCTTGTAAGCACCTTCAGCATGACACAGAGGAAAAGAAACGCCTTTGTCGTGCGTATTAACATCGCCTTGTGGGGGCAACTTAGTGTCAATAAAGCCTGCTGCTGGCAAGGCGACGGCGGGCAGGAATGGACAATCAGAGTGTCTGCAGGAGATCTGCAGGGATACATAACACGGCGGGGGCTCAGGGAGGCACCGAATCTAAGTGGGGACTTGGGGTCTTCCACAGCATTCCGGATAATGATCTGCATTATGAAGCATCAGAGCACTTTACGAGAGTCCCTGAGAGGGTAGTGGTGGGCGCTGTTCTTGAGCTCAGTCAAAACGAGACGTGACGCCACATAACCTGCAGAAGGAGGACCCAGCTGAAACGTTCCATTTGGAACCGTAAGCCAAAGCCTACCGCAGCCTCCCCTCCCCTCCACTTCCCTCCCTTTGCTCACCCCTAGTTAGTGTCATCTTCACTGAAACAGGAGCAAAGTGCATTAAAAGGGGAGATGGGAATAGACCAGGGGGAGGGTTTCGGGGGAAATGTGATTATCATCAGAAAAATGCAATGAGACCAAGAGTGTTTAATGCACAAATGCACAAAAAGTGATATTTTATTACAGCTTGAAGGCTTTCAAAAATTACTGGAAAAGGCAGGAAAATGTGTCTGAGATGGAAACTCTGAAATGCCTGTTTAACAGGACGTAATCGGTTTAACCCTGGAGTGTCCTGTCCTTTTCACGTGAAGATATGTTTCTCTGACCCCTGATTTGATTAAGTAAAACTTCATTTTGGGGGGAAAAACCACTTTGTTGCTATTATGGGTGCATTTTCAAGATGGATGAGCACAAAAAAAGTCGACTGCAGAAGACATCATTTTTTGATGTCCCTCTCAGCTGGTTTACTTGACTGACGCTCTATATGTGTGTGTGTGTGTGTGTGTGTGCATGTCTCGCACACAGGAGGGAGTCTCAGTTTCCCATTATACATAAAACTGCAATATGAGATAAAAGTGTTTAGGATGACCACGAGTTACATTGACCTAAACTGTAGAACATTTCCTGATTTCATTTTACTCTCACCCACTTCAGAAATTATGGATAAAATAACACCTCTTATGCCCTTCTTTCCAAATGCCATTAATAACTAAAATCTTTATTCAGCTTTTATGCCTTTGTTTTATTGCAATTTATTATATTATGTTCTTAAGAACCAAAACACACCCCGATTGACGAAAATTAATGAGTTCTGTGATATATGGTGCCAATATCTCTGAAATATGCTGGTACTAAAACTATTGTTTTTTATGTCTTATTACTTTTTATAAGCTTAAATGACAAACACAAATAGAGAAATACTTTTCATATATTAGTTTACATGCATTTTAAAAGAATATATAGTTCTTAATAAAAACAAATTTAATTTCTTACATTTGATTTTTTTCCCAGCATTAAATTAACTTTAAAAAGCACAAGAGTCTTTGTTGTTTTGTATTGCTCTCTTTAAGTACATTATGGAAGTACAGAAATTGCACATCTTCCCAGCTTTATGTAAGCCATATACATTTATTAGACAAGAGAAGAAAAAAGATTAAAAAAAACAATTTAGAAATTATGGAACAGTTTAAAATAAGGGATCACTTAAAATCCCAGCAACTGAGAATGCTTGTACACAAACCTAAAAACATGCCAGTTTTCTTTGAGTAGAATTTTGGTGATATGTGATTTTTCAGTTAGGCAGCAGGATCAATCATGGATCATTAAAAAGTTAATATAAAAGTATCAGCTCTTTCGTATATACTTCATTGATTTTATTTACAGAATAATGAAAAAATGATTGTTTGGCGCCTGCTTTTCATACTTAAAGTGACAGTAATACATGTGTATTAAGTACCTAAAAGCCTATAACAAAATCGTGGGTCAGCTTCAAGCGTTAAAGAAAAACAAAAATCTGTGCGTGACAATCATGTTCATAATATAGACCAATGACATCCCAATGACATTTGGTCCAAAAAAGTCCAAATGAGTGCTACTGAAAACCAATATTATCTTATCAAATATTTTGCTTTTTCCCAGTCAAACCAGTCCATGCAGTGTTTTTGATTCAGTGCACAGTTTTATTGATTCGAGATTCAGATTATAAACTGAATCCTACAAAATTAAAAATCCCTCTGACAAAGTTAATTGTATAGTTAATGGTGTTTGTTCTGAGGCCTTCCCATACAAACAACAATATGTCAGAATATGTAATCAAATTGTAATTTGAAAAGCTCCTTGAACCCCATTGAACATCACTTTCACTCCAAAATGGATCCATCTCATTTCTCTCTGAAATGCTTCACACTCTGATCCATCTGACAAATCTCCATCTCCCCTTTCCCTTTTGTAGCCCTAATAGGTAACATTATCCCATATTAATGGTGCCAGCAGCTATATGCTGCTACTAGCCAAGCAAACGGATGACTACAGATCAGCGGGGTGAGGCGAGCAGATCATTAACCATAATTACCTCCAGCTAATCCACTTCCAAGCGGTACAAAATAAACAGCCAGGCCCATTAGAGGAGATGACTGTCAGCCTGCAAGTGGCCTGTGGCTCCTTTGGCAATGATCTGAACACACTGGGGGATAAGAGAAGGGGGGGGGGGGGGGGCGCTGCATGAGTGATGGTGAGTCCAACAACCCCTCTTTCACCTGACTGGGAGGGAGGGGGGGTGGGGGGTTGCAACATGGAAGGTGGCGGTAGTATGGTGTTGCTGGTTACATGCTGGCAGCGCTGGTGCATTTGTTTTGTTTCACCCCACCACCTCCCTTACCCACCTCCCTTTCATGTACCCAGATGGTGTTCATTTTGACCTGCTCTGTGTTTGCCCCCCTCGTTTCCACGTCCCATTCATTTGGTGCCTGCAGGCGTTTTCCCACTCTCTTTCTCTTCAGTCTCTCCCTCTCTCAAACACACACACACACACACACACACACACACACACACACACACACACACACACACACACACACACACACACACACACACTCGGTGTTCAACCATATAATTGTGTCATGGCACATAATTATGATTGTATCAGCTCTTTCACTTTTGTGTGCGGATGATTCATTAGCATAGCCATTATTATCTTCTCTGAGCATCAAAAGCACACTTTGTATTGTTTGTGTTAAAAATAAAATAAGATATTCAACAGTTGCTCCAGCCTTCATATTCAAAATTCTAATTATGCCTTTTGTTTTATGTAATTAAAGCCTTAACCAGTCAGGTTAATTAAAGGCAAGTTGGAGGTAAAAGACTAAATGAAATCCAAAAAAGAAAAAAATGATAGCATTATCTACAACAGATTAAAAAAAATAAGTGCCAGCAGTTTTCTTTTTAAATTTCCTCTAATGAACTACAAATTTTCATTTTAGTTTTGTAAACAACAGTTTGGTGGATCCTTTTTTGACATTTTGCTTTTATCTGACATTCATTATACAGGCATATGATAACATATCTACTGTTATGACTCAAAGTTTTGCATTTATTGTTTCCGGTATTTCTGGGGAAAACCCGAGCAGGAAATGACACAGTATGATTTTTTTCAAAGTAATGACTTTAGTATTACGCTATGATCTAAACAGAGATGCTCAGGAGCTTCACCAACATCTTCAAAAAAAGAAAAAAAGAACGCTTTTATAGTTTGGATTTTTCTCAAATGACTCAAGTGAATGCAGGCAGGTTCATTGTAAGCAATGGGACAGTTGCACTGGAAGACATCCAGGTCTATTTGTTTTCACTCCTGGCTCTCTTTCAGGTGCTTATTGCGGTTTTCCTTCATGCTCTTGATGTCTGTTCAACTGATGAAATGGGGGCACTCATCCAAAGAGCAGCGTTCAGGCAGATAGATGAGGGTACACGTCTCAGCGTCTCTTTGATGTCTGTGAACCTGCAGCAGCTGTCACTGTTCACCAAGTAACTGCTCGAAAGCTAAAGAATGACACATTAAGCTTCTGTTTGATATGAGCTGATTATATTATTCCTGTTGTGGTTTTGGTTAACATGAGATTATTGCCTTTTAAAGGGATGCAAAGCGTCAAGCTGAAACAAACCTCACCACATCATCATCAGCAGGCGAGTAACTCATAGAAAGAGAAAGCAATGGAAATTTAATTTCCTCGCAATTAGAACCTCTCCCTCATAATGAAATCTGAAAGGGGATTCTTCGGGCGTTGTTCATTATTTTCTTTAAAATCACAGGCTTTTGACACAGGAAATTCAATTCATCAGGCGCTGGGTAGACTTCATTTTGAAACAACGGGAAGTGAGAACAGCCCTGCCAAAGGCTTTTTAATTCAGTGGGAGCTTGCGGCTGACACAGTCGAAAGGAAAAAAACAAAACTGAGATGGAAAAATTCTAAGTGCTAACCAGTGGGCTAAACTAAAATCTTACTGTTCAGAAAAGCATAGCAGGTCGTGGAAATCCTTCTTATCTTTTTTCTTTGTATACTTCATTGTATACTTCCACAAAGAAAGCCTTGACACCATTACTCATTTTATAAATGCATTAAAAAGGCTTTTGTGAATCAAAATGAATCAGCTTTTCATAGTTTCTCTTCACACAGTATGTGTTGCATCCCATACACAAAGGAGTTGTTTTGACATGTTCTGACAATTCTTTCTTGGCATCCATAAGTTTTGTCAACATACCTCAGGATAAACAGAAAATCAGCACTTCATGTTTGTTGGTATACTTTGTACAAGAGATGGTTGAGACAGTGTTTGCCATGAAAGTGAAGATAATTCTAGGAATTATCTTCACTTTCTTCCTTCCACTTTCATCTTTATCTATCTATCTATCTATCTATCTATCTATCTATCTATCTATCTATCTATCTATCTATCTATCTATCTATCTATCTATCTATCTATCTATCTATCTATCTATCTATCTATCTATCTATCTATCTATCTATCTATCTATCTATCTAGATACGCACACAAAAATTAAACAGCAACATGCGTATATAGTTTTTAGTTTGGATTTGTTTGCAAGTATTATAACCTATCCTTGTCTAAATCATGTTCAAAAAAATGATAATAGTCTGTCATGTCTTCCTTCAGGGTACAAAACTCTGTAAGCAGTGTTTACCTAAAATAAACATTGCAGAGATGAAGAGGAAAATATTTATTTTCAGCACTTCTTCAGTCCTGTGAAAAATCCAAGAAGGAAGTCTGGCACCCTGCATATGAAGAAATAGTAAATTAAAAAATAGTAAAACAAAATATTTAATAGATTTGGAGAAATTTATTTTAATGTCAAAAACAAACAAATAAAAAACAAAACAAAAAAAACAAAGAAGTTATATAGCTGGAAGCAACAATGAGGCAGCTAAATAGTGCAACAGGTTGCAGGCCCAATAGATTTCTGATAATATTAAAAGTGTGGTAGTAAGTTAGATGGACAAAAAATATTTTCTTCATTTCCTCATTTGTCCTCTAGAGTTAAGTATGATGTTAGTAGATCAAACATTTGCTGAGCTATAGCCTTGCTTTTTGTTTGGTGGTTCTCTGCATCATTTTAATAGGCTCTAATAAAGAAAAATCTCTACACAGCTGGATAGTGTAGTGCAGTACTACCTTTGGAATGATAGTTGCGAGTTTGATTCCCACCTGGTATCCAGTAAGGGTCCTGGCTAGACCCCCCATGCTAAAACCAAGCCCTGGAATGGTGCGGCTATGTTTAAATTGAGCTGATAAGCTTTGTGGCGCTTGCTCTACAAGTCAGCCAAATGGTGAAGATTCAAAGAAATGTGAGTGAAGTTTCAAACCTTTCAATAAAATCCAATATCGTACTCTCATCATTCAAAATGGCAAGCTGACATGTCATTCCACACTATTAGCCAACGCAAAAGTGTTTAACATTTTTTCTTTATGTTTAGCATAAATATAATTTACCTTACTGAGACATCCTCCTGGGAGACGAATAGACTAATTTTTTGCACTGCATTAGAATCGTTTCCTGAGACCATGTATCAAGATTAGGATTTGCTGTGACAGATGAAAGCCTTTGAATAGCAGAAATCCATAAAACAGTTTTTATGAAGCTTGGTCTCAAGATCACTTATGCCAATTTTGGCAAATGTTAAAAAACTGAAACTTGGTGAAAGCAATTAGGGAGCTGTTACCAATAACTGTGCCAAATTTTAAATCTGTTGACCATGTGGTTCTAGGGGGTACAACAGACTGCAACAGCAGAAGAAGAAAGGGAAAGAGGATGATGGTGAAAAGAAACACTATGGGTGACTTGGCTGCTTGGCCTCAGTTATTTGCTAGTATTCTCTGGCCATTGAGTCATTAATATCCAGCTTAAGAAAAGAAAGGCTAGTCTAGCCAAAGTTAGCAATCAATCCCTGCAAATAAATCAACTGAGAAGAGTTTAGAAGACCTCCAAATCAGCGATCAGGTTCACTTGACCTAAAACAAAGGAAAGTTACAGGGTTTCAACAACAGGTGCATTTGACTCCAGTTTTCAAAGTGTCTCCTTTTCAGTTTTAACAGCACCTGCTCTTGCTTTTGAAAACTTTTCTTTTTTTTTCCAGATCAAGTGATCCTGTTTCCAGCAGTTACCCAGAGCAACACTAAAAGCCACCCAACCCAAGAACAACCGGGAAACATTAACTGGCCGCTCCGCTACCCACTAATGGATCGGACCCATTTCATCAGCAATCTGACATTTAATGAATATATATTTTATCTTCCCGTGCCAGTTATCGGAATGTCCTCCCCGTTCCGAGAAATGGTCGTCCTGGGACTCTTTTGAACGGACCTTTTTTCCTTCGACTGGCACCTGTACGCCAATCACACTCACTGCAACTGGCCACAATCTTCCCTTGTTTTTTCCTCTTCTCTCTCTGTCTTCAATATGGTTCACGGATTAATAATTCATGGCCAGTTATTAGGGCCAGTTCAATAGGAGATCTGCTGATGGAGGGTCGGCGCTCTGTGAGCGTGCCCGGAGGGATGCTGCGTGTTGTTGTGTCAGCCCCCATCTGCCAGAATGCAATAAGGCAAACAATGGAGGCCTTGATTTCCACCAGCAGGCCCATAATCTTTAAATGGCTATTAGCTGAAGAGTGCAACCAGTCAATAACCGACAAAATCCTTTTAAAAGCTCTCTCCCTCTTTCTCTCTCTTTCATTCTCTACTTCCCTCTCTCTTTCTGTCTTTCTCCACTCCTTTTAAGCTCCTTATTTCTCCATCTCTCAATCTTTTTATTCTCTTCTGTTTCTGGTCAAATTAGGACACAGTACATAGTATAAAACTCCCATAGTGATGGTTTTTATGTATTGCCAGCAGTGTCAGGTGGAGCCAGTACCAATAGTAGTGGCAAAATGAGGATGAGTGAGGTCAAACTCCATTTTTAAAGGTGCTACATACACATTGGAGCATCAGCACCTCAATCCAAAACAAATTGGCTCCACTTCCCCCTTACCCTCATGTTAAATTTAAAAGGTAAGGCAGCCACTATCACCTACCCATTGTAGCACTGTAAAATACTTTGAATTGCATGGATATTTAAGTCATTAGATGCTTAGACTACCATGTGCAGATGTTATGTTGCCTCTGCTCTCTGTTTCACCATGCATGATTGTGTGGGTCTGCTTCATGGAGCAGAGGAGAGATAAACATGATGAAACTGAGAGCAGAGGAGAGCAGCAAAACAACAGCAGCAGCTTCCAGCTGAGCTAAAATCCAGCTATTGTATGTGAATGAAATAAATAACATGAAGTAAACATGTATTGGGAGAACTAGCGCACTGCTCCAGAACATTGAATTGCTTTTAGTTTAACTTTAATATCTTTCTAAACGGCACGATGGCCATTAGTTTTAAAAGAACTGACTCACACATAATAACAGACACATGCAGCCTGATCATCTATTAAACAGAGAGGCTCGGATTACAATACACAGAGAAGTATGACTTCATTTCCTGCTAAGAAAGCACTCTATATTTAGTGTAGCAAATACTTGTTTCCTGCTACAGTAATCATTAAAATCTCCTATGAAGAACTTTTAAATCATCTGAGGAATTATTATACTCTATCAATCTTGCTCTTGGTGTGTGATTTGCTTTGACATGTAATTTTTCCCTTAAGCTGATATCTTTGACCTCTAGCTCTCTTTCAGAACATGAATCCTAATCCCGTCCAACAGAGTTTCACTTGTCAAAAGAATCGCCTTAAATCAAGAGGCAATGTCTTGATATAAGGCAGTTGTCTCCAAGTGACATCGTATGGATGATATACTTCTGCTTTGCCATCAATCACAAGCGATGCAGCTTGAAAGGGATTGAATTACTGTTTACAAGGATGAGATTAAATTGTTTTTAATATACAATGTTATGAAAGCAATAACCTTTTTGATGGCCGCAATCATATCCTAATAAAACTGATATTCATTAGTGTCAGAGAATATTCCCTGCTTCCAATCTCCTCTAATCTCCTCGTTACCTGAATCGCCGTGGCTGGTACACAAACAAATCCTGTTGCTCTTCACTGCTGACAAGGTAAACATCACATGTGCTAGGTGAAAAGACAGATCAATTACGCTTTCGTGAAAAGGGAGACTTCAAGGTTTTGGGGGAAAAAAGTTTATATTTTCTTCTGCTCCAAAGAAAAATGTTCAAAAATATATTTTCAAGACATATATATGGAATTTTAATACTTAATGATTGATGATGGATTTTGCTATTCATTCTGCAGAGGTAGAGAAGGAAAACTCACAAAGGTTATTGAAATAACTTAAACTTGTAACACCAAATGAACAAAGTATTCACTTCAAGTTGCCTTAAAAAAACAAACTAAAAAATGTAATTGTGATACCTTTCTATCAGAACCAGCATTAACTTTTTCAGCAATCTGAGCGACAGAAGGTTGTTTATTGGGTCTGACCACATAGGCCTGCCTTCACACCCCGCATGCATCAATGAGCCTTGGCCAACTGTTGCTGATGCATCAATATTCATTCCTTGGATTACTTTTGTTAGTTACTCCAGTTTTGGAGACCCAACTGTCAAAGTTGCTCAAAATATTTTTCTCGCTTCTAAAACATAAACTTTGAGGACAAAAAATGTCCACTCCCTAATATATCCCATCCACTAACATGCACCACGATAAAGAGATGATCAATATTATTCACTTCACCTGTCAATGTTATGCCTAATCAATATATCTAGATAGGCTGCAATACAGCTTATATTCTTTATAAAGCATGTTTTTTGTATATATTTACTTCATATCATTGTAGCTCTCTATTTTACTATAGCTCTCATTCTTATGGCAGGACCAGGTGTGCCTCCAGAATTGTTTTCATAGGGGTGGGCATATAGGGGCCAAAATATTGGGGTGCTACACCAAAAACAGAAAAGTGGAGGGGTGCAGCAGAACCAAAAATTATATACGCAGGAATAGCAAATCAATGTTTCAACTCATTCTAGGGTGTCTTTCTCTCTTGTGCTCACATTTATTGAAATTATAACCAACACATAACTGTCTTGCCAGAGGGAGCCAATCAGAGGGCCAGTAACTTTTTCGGGGTTGGCCACTGCTGCACCCCCGCCTCCAACTAACCCCCCCACACACACCCTCCATTGGTTGCACCACTGGGCAAAAAAAGTACAGCAAACATGGTTTTTTTTGCACTAACATTGACCTTTCACAATGTGAGCCTATGAGGAATGATACATAAGTGGAGTCACCACCAAGCGGCCATTAGTAACTGCAGTTTTTGGCAATTTGGATTCATATTTTTGCCCCAGAAGTTGGGCTACATCATCTAATTTTAGCCACAGCATTAAAAATTGGCATTTTTTAGAAGACACTGTCCAACAAACATCGGTCACAGTAAGATGGCAAAAACTGCACCAAAGCAAAAAAAAAATTCACTACTTTGCCAGACAATAGTGTTTCTGTCAGTTGAACCTCTGCAATCCAAGAAATAATTCACCATGCATTTTATTTGTTACGTGGGGAACTTTTTGGTCACGGCCATCATGCTCCCTCTAACATCAGCATTGTGAGCTTGTTGTTCAGGTTACCTACAGTGGATCAGTTCCATTGAACTCATTGGATGAGAGGCCACTTTAAATATCCCTTGATGGATTCATTCCATGACTTTGAAATCTTTTTTTTTCTAATCAAATGTGATCAAACCCCTTAGTATGTCCTGAAAACTCAAAAACTCATATATCAGCACAATATGATGAAGTATGGTCCTTGAAAACACGGCACATTTAGTCCAATAAAGTAAGGAAAATAAGTAATAACTATATGAAAATGCTATCCGAGAGCTTCATAAATCACATCAAAAACAAAATTTTGCAATATGAAAGTGTCAGAACCACTGTTCTTCAGCTGAATTATGCATTTCCATGTTCATCATAACAACAAAGAAGAACACATCCTCGGACTTCATAACAGGCTCACACATTCACTCCTTCTCAGTCTGATTGAGGCACAGTAAGAGCCATGGAAGAGTGAAGTGAGTCAAAAACATCACTTCAAACAGATAGCCATGTTGGTTACCACATTGTCACTCATCAGCACTGGTGTTTTGACAAGCCAGCGTGACCCCTGTGTTGCACAATCACATGATCACAACTGGTCATGTCAAAGGTCAACGCTAATGGATGGTGCAGTAAGGGAAGCCGCTTTATGTCAGGGTGTGAGCATCTGTATATGAGTGAGTGTTTGTGTCTTGCAGTTTTAAGGCCATACTCTCATAAAGACTGTGGGAGTTATCCCATTATTTTGCACTTAGTTTGACATGTAGCATTAATAATGGGCTTTTAAAAGGGTATTTTGAGAGGTGAACTTAGATTTTTACATATATTCCTCATTTAGGTTTAGCCACATATACAAAAAATAGACTACATTATCAATACATTTTTAGCCCAGGTTACATTTTTGACACATGTAATGTCACAGAAAACTATCATGTACATATGTATAGCTTGTATTTGCATTGTGAAAGCACACTTAAGAGCACAGTTGTTTAATTCGCAATGGAAATAACTGAAAAAATGCCATTTGTTCATACTGAACCCAATCAAATATAACACTAGTATGGTTAATTGTGATCTTTTACATGTCAAGTATAACACTGGTGAAAAATCATATATGCTAATGGCATTTTTCACACGTGAGAAGCTGACAAAATTTAGATATCACTTAAATAAAGCGTGCAAGATTTACAAGATTTACAATAGGTATCCTTTCTTTAAATGAAAAACTGCTGACAGTTAATGTTTTGGTACTTGGAGACTATCAAAATAAAAGTCCCTATTCTTTGGCTTGGTCCAAGGCCAAAGCGCCCACACAGGAAACACAACATATTGATGGCTCAGTCCACATAGGAAACGCCTCAAAATGAGCCTCAACCTCCTCCAACTTTTTATCTCCTGTCTCTCACCCTACCTTTTTCCCTTGCTCTTTTTCCCCTCTGCCATTTGTCTTTCCATTCCCCCTCTCTGTCTGTCTTCATCTTTTCCTCCTCCTCCTCCTCCTCTGCTTCTCTGTTTTTTGCATTCCTTCTCCATCTTGCCCTCCTCTCCCTTCCTTTCCCAATCCTCCTCTGAATCCCTGAGTATCCACCCGACAGAGAGTCATCCATCTTCATTGGGGAGACATATGTGCTGTTTTGACAGCAAGTGCTCTGATGGAGCAAGAGGAAGGAAAGCAGCAACCCCACGACAGCAAAGACACATTATCAGTGGGAAAACACATCCGACCATCAATTACTAAAACCCATCCAATTCTACCAACACTTTGGGTATTAGGTCTTGCCACTGGCGTCTGGTTCAATAATTCGCAATGACTGCAGAGGTGTTAAATCTCGCTACTGTGTTAATTTTCTATGAGATAATCCTATGTTTTTAATATT
Source organism: Astatotilapia calliptera (assembly GCF_964374335.1). Taxonomy (NCBI): domain Eukaryota; kingdom Metazoa; phylum Chordata; class Actinopteri; order Cichliformes; family Cichlidae; genus Astatotilapia; species Astatotilapia calliptera. Next base: position 7,683,082 of record NC_137423.1, on the reverse strand, counting down.
TGGAGGGGGGAAAAACACAGATCCAAAAATGTTTATAATTTTATTTTTAAATTTAACTGTACAGTACCTTCTCAGATTTGCATCTTGTGCTTAAGAGTGTTTAATTTGACATGTTTAATGTATGGATTTTTTTTAGTGCTACAGCTAAGTATCTATCTCAGCTTTTGAATAACTCACTCAAATGCGAAACAAACATCACATTCTGAGTGAAAACACCAGTCAATGGACAAAAATGAAATTACCATTTGTTTTTAAAATTGGGAATTATTACTTCACTGACTGACCATCCATCATATCTATGTCTTCTTTCCAAGTGACAGTTTGATTGATAAGGGACAGTCAATCTGATATGGAAGACATTAGCGATGTAACTGATGTGAAGCTGGATTTGTTTGTAATTGTTGTCAGAGGTGATCTCAGTCAGTGCCATCCCATTTGGAACGGTATTACTTTGACCTAAAGATGACAGTTCAATAAATACAGTGTCTTCAGGCTGAGAGGATGTGACAAGCATGTCCATGATACTTGCCACGAGGGCATTAATGACACCCCTGCCAGTCAAACTGTCACTAGTCTCCCTGTTGTTGCAAAAACAAAAAACCCAACAAAGAAATCCTTGCAGGTGAGTCAATAATCCAATACTCCTAAAGTCACATTTATGACTTTAATAAACAAGGGAAATTGTGATCTAGCTACAGTTAAGAATTAGGCTTGATTCTACAAGAATGACTATCAGATCAAAGAGAACTGTCAAATTTAAAGGGGTACATCACCAATTTTTGCAGAGACTTCCATTTTGTCATTTTTTTAAACTCACACAGAGACACTGGCCACTAGTATTAAACCTGTTTTATATAATCTCTGTGTGTTTTTGTTTTGTTTTTTGTTTTGCGTCACCATTGTAAACCTGCTATCTAGTGTTACTAAGTTCGCCTAGTCAAAGAAGAGCTTGGCCCCTGGGTGAAAGGTCACGAGTTTAAGTATCCCTAAAAGTGGATCATCATTCCAGAATTTTTTATTCGTTTTTATTCTTTTATTCTTTTCTTTCTCAAATAAGAAAGATTTGTTTATTTTGTGACAAAGCTACTTTTATCTGCTCCTTTGTCACAAGGGCACACCACAGTGGGTAACTCAGCATTGGGTTTGATCTGGCAGAGTTTTACACCGGACGCCCTTCCTGATGTAACACCAAAGGGATTTGTGTCCCTGGGTGGAATTTAAGCAATGGAAAATGGATGCCCAAGCAATGTTCTAGAGTCATGTCCAGCACAAAGTGATGGTGCTTTGTGAGAGGTATCCTTTCACAAAGCATACTTAATACAATCACCACAGCCATACATCAAATAAGGAGCAGCTGGTCCCACCTCAAAGTGTTACAAAAGAGATTATTTGTTGCATTTTTATGTAGAAGAGATACTTTTTAAAACAAATGCAGAAAATTACTATTTTAAAAAATGTCCTTTCAGTAGCTTAAGATTGGTTTAACAGAATTAACGTTGAATGTTGAAAAGTGATCTTTAAAGGTAGTGTGCTAAATCCCTAAAGGTTGATTTTGTTCATCTGGATGTAGCATTTTCCCACTGAAAATACTACATCCAGGGATTTACTTATCTGGATGATTGAGCATGCATCAAGCGTGGTAAGTGTTGTATTAAATGGTCCACACCAAATATCTCAGGATTGCTGAAAACACCACAAAAAGGCACAAACCCCACACATTAGATAGTGTCACACTTTAAGATGCCAGCTGCTCTGCGAGAATGGTAGCATTTGGTGCCATGTGAATGAGGACAAGGTTGTTTTGGATGTTTGAACCCATTGGCGAGAAATCGTATCAACTCAATCACCATTTTGCAAACTTTATTGCTATTTTTTAATCTAAAACCATAATTTCCTTTCCTTTTTATTTAGTATGAAAATCTATTGTGGAGCTATTATAGCTTGTTTGTCTTGTTCATTGTATTACGGTTAACATCAGGTCTGCTTTAATTGAGATGATGCAGTGCAGATGTTTCAAATCAAATCCATCTACTCTTAAAGTGCATTATGACTCAATGATAATGCATCATTGACAGAATGAAAGGGGACTTTATGTTGACTGTAAAAGATTATGAAACTCAAGCAAGTTTTATGAATGTAATGACAAATCATGATATAGTACTCTATAACAGAAGTTAATGAAAGTCAGTCGCTGCTGGAAATAATCAAAAGATACTCATATAGAACAGCAGAAACTGCTATCTAAGAAGCTAAAACTCAAGAATGTTAAATATCCTTCATAATAAATTACTTTTAATTACAAATCACTATAGTTCAATCATTACATTTAAGTTCATTTTCTTTGTCACGGCTTATCTCCTCAGATGGAGTTGCAAATTTCTAAAATAAGAAGCTTCACAAAAGTACCATGCTTGGTCTGAATCGTCTCTAAAATTAGAGCGTAACAAACTCTTTTGTTGCTTACAGTTTCACTAAACGCAAAAAGATGGCAGACACACTCTGTGTGAAAAGCCAAACTGAGCTTATAACATAAATGTAATGATGCATGAAGCTTCTCTTGCTGAATAGATTGTTTGTCTTTTGTAAATCTCCTCAATATGAAGGTATGCTGACGGAAATACATGAGTTCACACTGGTTTAAAACGGCACTGCACTTTGATGGGATCATATGTCTGAGGTCTAACTTCTATGTTATGCATTCAGTGCACTTACACTGCTTTAAAGCTGAAAATCAGCAATTAAACCGCATATTTGCCCTTTCAATGTAAATGTAATGCACTGCAGAGTCAAAACAAGGATGCAGCAGTCTGTGTAAAGATGTTACATAGGATGACACTTTCTGTACCTTTATTTTAGACATTTTATTTTTGCAGATTGCTATTATGACGCTACATAGTAAATAAAGGTCCCATAGATTGTATAAATTTAAAACAAGCCCCAGCAAGTGACGTACTCAATGATGAATCAAAACTAGCATTTCAGTATTATTATGCACATGACTCCAGAAGTAATCGTTCTCCATTGCGAGGACTTACTAACTAGGTAATTGCATTTTGTAAAATTCTGTACTTTAAGTCAATTTTCATGTTAATACTTTTACAGTTTTTCTTAGTTGTAAAACCCAATTAGTACCTTCAAATTGATATTGTTCACTTAAGAAAAGTTCTAAATACTTCATCCAAAACTAACCAAGCAATTATTGAATACAAAACAATTTTCAGACTCCTTGCAGTGCCATTTTTCATGTAATATCGTCTCTGTAGGGCATGGGGCAATAGCCTCAAAATTACGTTCAGTGTTTTGTAAGCCAATTTTCAATTTGATTTCCCAGGCCCATCAACCCTGGAAGGATAGACACTGTACTTTTTGTACATATCTGAAAGCATGAATCCATTCATTGACAGTTTTATATGAAAATATAACCCTTGGAAAACAACACACAAGCACAGTGAATGACTACTGAAGAAAAATGCCCTGCAACATTTGAATTGGTATGAAAAGTGTTGGTGATGCACCCACATGTTCTGGTAATAAATTTAAAACAAACTTCATCCCAGTAAAGCCTTACATCATTACTAGAACTAAATGTGTTCCGCAAAATGCTTCCTTCCCATCTTGACATCATGTCGATCACAGTAATAAGTATTTGATTTACAACCAAAATAATCCTGAGTGATTTTATTTGTGCCTAATGTTGTTTTTAAAGTTGTCACATAAATCAAGTCGAATCAAGAGGAGGAAGAGGTGATTCTCCCTTCCTCCCCCGTGCATTAGCTCATCCTCTTCTTGCAGACACTCTCCCCGCCTGGTGCTCACTTCCCGTCTGTAGGCGCTCATACCGGGACTGCATTCGCTCAGCGCTTCCTCTTGACGACCCTCTGAGGTACATTTGATGTCAGCGTGAACAGCTTGTTTTCCTTTCCTCCCTCGGATTCCCTCTCTTGCTCCCTCTTCCTCTCATGCTCCTTATTTCTTCTTTAGTCTGAAGTGCTGTCGCGTTATTGGACTCAGGTTTGAGTGGCCGTGGTACCAGATTGATGGCCGCCGGGGAGCGTGTCCGTGACATGCCGGGCCTGAAGAAACATAGAAAGAGCTTGTTTTTGCCCCCATCAATCATCCCAAAGCCATAATCACCCGGTGATGGAGAACGTACAGGATGGAAGAAGAGAGAGTTGTGGATGACAGGCATGTTTGTCTTGTACAACAAAAGCAGTTCAGATTGCTTCTGTGAGTCACCTTCTTCTCAAGTTTCATTCAACCAGCGAAGGTGGTTTTTGGGGCAAAGACCTATCTCAGTATCACTGGCCATATACTTACTGTAGAAGTACGAAATCCTCTCAGCATTCTTCAATACAATTGTTTATAAGATTATAAGTGACTTCTCTTGCCTGTCTTTAGGTATTAAGATATCAGCCTTACGGGAAGAAAAGTACAGGAAGTGGTACAGTCAAAAACTAGCCCAATCACACTGCTCTGGAATAATTACCTATGTGTGAACATATCTGAAACAGTCTCCATCACTCCACACAAACAAAATGGAAGAAAAGCAAATCCTAGCAACACCTGATTTTGCAGCAAACAAGTCAAGTTAACATAAGTTTAAAAAAGTGGAGTCAACAGTGCAGAAAAGAACAGCCTGAAGAAACATCTAGTTTGCTGGATAAATATTCCCGTGTACTTTTCTGCATGTATCCCTGTCTGCTTTATGTTCATTGTTGTATTATTTTTTGTTTCTCTGTGCAGTTCAGGTCTTCACTTTCCCCTAACTCAAACCAGTATGGGTAGATGGCCGGCTTCTGTGTGACTTTAGTTCTGCCTAAAGGTTTCCTCAGTTTCAGAGTTTTGGCAAGTCAGGTTTGCCAAGTGGAGGTTTAGGTCATTATCTGTTTCCCACAACATTCATTGCCTTGAGATGACTATTGTGAATTTATGCTCTATATCAATAACATTCAGTATGATTGAAAACTGAACATACAATTGAAAATGTCTTTGTTGCACCTTTATTAAATGTCACTGCCAATTATGCAGCAAAGGAAACTTTGCTGAGTATATTGTTTATAATTCAAAAATCTCAAATGCAGATATTTGTCTTCTATTTCGCACAGTAGACTATACTTTTATTTACTACCACATAAGCCACTTGCTTTGTTACTAAGGAGTGTGTTTGCTCACTCACTAAAATAACTAGCTGTGACTTATCAATGGCTGGCTCAACCTAGGTTACATTTGTAAACCTTGAAAACTGTCAGTCATTTCTATATCATTAATGTAGTGACTTTCTGCGGAACTGCAGTGATCTAACATTGTGTGAAACTGTTAAACCTAAAGCTTGAACAATATCCCCTGCTTATCAGCGTCTCAAAGAGAAAGCAGAGCAATCCTTTGGAAAGTGCGTCACTGCTGACTGTCACCAGAATCATCCCCCAAGAAATGAAGAATCAGCTGAGCCTAAGTAAACTTTACCAGTTTATCACTTTCAAATTTAAAATTAAAAACATAATTTTCAAAGAGAGAAATAGTAAGTGTTCATCAGGACTAACTTTTACATTTAACACATTATAAATTTAACTTTTGAGCTTTGTACAATCAAACTAACACATGGCTTTAAAATACTAGACAAAATTAGCTGGAATTCACAGTATAGCTGACTTGCTCTTTAAATCAAAAATATTTTGCCAGTCTACATAAGCTCCTTTTCCATTGGTAGCTACTCGGGTCAGCTTAACTCCATTTCCATTACAATTGCTTCCTACTTAATATGCATGGTTGTTTTAATAGCGACGCCTGCGACGCAATTAATATGCGACACGAACGCTACAAAAAAAAATGGACGTCGATGCAAGAATATACCAATAGAGGGTTTTCACCTACGTCACGTTCTGGGCGGTAACCTGCATGTGCGGCCATATTGGAGGCACACGGAGGTAAACACTGCATGGATCAATGTCTGAAACCACAGAAAAGCTCCTCAAAATGCGTTATAGATGCAGAAGGCATACAGTGAAGGACTTGGTCTGCAGGAAAGAGCACAATATTTGGAAAAGTTAAGGTTTATTGGTGGTGCAGATCCAAACGAGTTGTCTTGTCTGGTTTTCTCGCCAAGCCCATACACAGCAGAACACCTTAAATCTTAGAAAAGTTTGGTGGCCTATAACCAGATGGTGTGTGGATGGGAGATGCAGTATCAAGTCATCAGCGACAGATGTGTTGTGAATGCCAAAGTAAGTAATGCAATAACATCTTTAATCAACCAAACCTTCATCATCCCTTACCAAAAAGTAGCATACGAGTATATTTTATTAAGTATGCTTAACTATAGAAAAGAAATGAGCAGAACAAATTCGGATGTTGTCCAGATTTTTGCCTTGTTGATCCTGGTTTAGCTTCGCTAACCACAACCGCCTCCTTTCCTCTGATAACTTTCGGCATTGTCCTCCCTGATTTGTAATAACTTTTGGCAGTCTATAAAACTGCAAATGTTTTTCACGGTCTGACCGATTGGTACAGCCAAAAACACGGCAATAATTCACCATTTCCTTTCATTTGACGTTTGGAATCTGTTTGAGTGCGCGTGCTTTGTTTACCTCCAGTATCTCCAACATGGCGACTTCCGGTTTGATGACGCACCATGAAAACCCACTGTACTCAGTCTGTGGCTTTTCATTACACTTGGGGAACACAGCGTTGTTTTTTCTAGCCATTTCGTGCGTTGCCGGGTTTTTCATGAACTCTCATGACTCATCGAGTAACGCTGCTGACAAACCAATTGGTGGCATGCAGTCTGACGACGTCACATTTTAGTACCTGCTCGGGTTGATTGGAACCCCAGGTGAGCAGGTACTAAAGAAGTAACTGGTACCAGGTGCTATGACCTAATGGAAAACCCTGAAAACCGTTCACGAAAAGTAATTAATGGAGATGGAGCTTACGAGAGCAGATCTCAACTTCTTGTATTAAAAATGCATAACCTGTCTATGCTTTCGCCTCATGGTAGGCGATAACAATGAAAAGAAGCTTCACCTGTGAATTTGCTGTTCAGTATACTCTGTTCCTAGGCTATACTTAACTAGGAGTAGTTAGTGAGTTTGCACAGAACAAACAAAACAATACACACACTCAAAGTCTTTAAAAAAGTTTAGTGCCTCATCAGCAATTAGGCTGTTGAGAACTTTTATCTACAGAACATCAATCAAATGCAAGTGTCGTCCCACGTATCACCTTTATTTTCTTAATTGTCACAGAAGTGATTAATAGTCACTTAGTATATTATTCCACAGCATGCTGCTGCAGCTCCTGCAATTACACAATACTTAGCTTCTCAGCTGTCAGTGATTCATTGGAAGAGGATACTTTAGGTTCACGAGGCAGAGGTTATTACACTGACAGAGAGCATGTGTCAGTGTCAGCCCATCTGTTTTTCTGACTTACTCTTGAAGTTTGTCATCTACTCCAAATATTAGCCCCAAATGCTAAAAATGCACAGTCATGGAACTGCATATTACTGACAATGATAAATGAACCTTAATAACCAAAAATTTAATTGTTATTGATTTATGTGCTGTTGAAAGCAACACAAATGTCAGCTGTCAAATAAATAATAAATGGGAAATTCTCTTCAAGCATTTATCAAAGGAGCTGGCAGTCTTTCTTTCAGTTTTGAATGCATAAATGCAGTGACTAAAGTTATTACTATATTTACCACATTCATAATCTGTCAACAAACTAGTATTCTAACTTTATTTGGAGACTGTGGATTTTAGCTTTATACATACTCAAACATGAGCACAAACCTTGTTGTTGTCTAGTATTGTTTTGCGTATCTATGGAAAATAAATGAAAAATGCTCCATAGTGAATAGAAGCGATAGCATGACCTCATTTAGTCTGGTCCTAACCACTGATGTAATACAAACACTGTTATTCCAGGTACTACTGAGCCTCATTTATCAGCGTCAGATGAAAGGTTTTGGAAGACAAAGATCCATTAAGTGCTTAGACTAAGTGTTTCTTCATTCAGATTATTAGATGATAGTCATTTGTTTCCACTGTCACACAAAGTAAAGACATTATTGATTCTAATGTAACAGAGCAAAAGAATTATTTTTAGTATAAAAACTTGGTATTAGCTGAAGGAATTTCTTTCTGCAGTTACACACAGTCTCAAAATGTTTCCAATATATTCACTGGGACTGGTACTTTGCGTCATATTACTCTCGGAAAAGGAAAAAGGTGCTGTTTTGTAGCCAGGTTGTGAATGCTCTTGGTCGATACTGACCTCAGTTAGTTCACTGACAGGAATACATTACTCTAACCACGTCACGAGAACTGTCGCTGCCTGTTTTGCTACTTGTTGTTTGAATATGAAGCTGCAGCGGAGCAAAAATATTTGACTCATTTTACAGGCATAAAGCCGTTAAGAGGTTCTAGGCAAATTACACAAAACAACAAACCACAATATAAAATTGCATGTACGGTCACTTCTTTCCTGCAAATCCAGAATTTGAAGGCATAAGAAATTCAAATCCTGCGTAACTGGGATGAAGAAATTGCTGGCTCATCTACTGACAACTGATAAAGTCAATACCAGGAAGGTTTTATTTTCACTGCTGTGTGGGTGCTCACAAGATTATACAAAACCTAGTCAGCTGATTTTCCTATAAGTGGAAATCAAACAAACTGTATCTGTCCCTCAAACACTTGCTAAAGGTCAGACATATTTTTGTGTGTTTACCAAAATCTTGCAAAAATTGTACTCCTGAATACCTTCGATAAAGCCAAATTCATATTATATATATTATATATTATACATATTATTATGATGCCAGTTTCTACAGTGTTGGATTGTTCCAGGTTTTACCAAAACTAGTAAACTGACCTTTCCACCATTCTGATTTTCTTTTTAAATCTATTTGTGTGTGTTCATCAAAGATGAAGTGAGATTCTGTTTCAGGGATACTTTAAACTATCATGACCAAACTTTGACTCCAGTATTTTGAAGAAGCAGAATTTGTGTTAAATGACCTTTTGGTCATTCATGATGGCCAAGGTTTGTGCTCTGTGTATGTCAAAAATAGAACATAAACAATATTTTTTCATTAACTAAAATTTGTTATAACTTTTAATCATAGCTTTAATTCATACACCTGCACGAGATGCTTGACTTTTAATTGTTACAGCTACCTTTAAAAAAAAAGAAAGGTACACGTCTCTTATGGGATGAGTTCAAAGATTGATGTCTCCTGTCATTTTCTGTTTACTTAATAAATTGTGTTTGTTCTTCTGCCTGTCTGTAGCCATTCAACAGAGAGAAATAAATAAAACCCATTTCACCAACGACTCCTACCTGAGAAATGTGTTTCATATGAAATTCCTCTGTGTTTGTATTGGCCTGAAGAACTAAGAGAACAATATGGAAATTCCCATTTTAAGATTTCAGGTTTCCTCCACCCTCTCTGTTGGCATCGCCCATTAAAGTGCTCATGCTGTTCACTTTATCATTCTTATGACCCCCGTCTTCAGCATCGGCATGAAGGCTTACCTCCCCCTCTTTCTCTAATTCATCATCCTTTATAGAGACTAATAGGCTAGGTGACACCAGGGAGAACCACCGATGACTCCTGGCTGCTCAGATCCACTCATAGTGAAGGGTTTTCATTTGCCTCCAAGACACGGTGGTATTCATTTGTTGCAATGGCACCCAATTTTCTCCTCGCTTGGAGCACAAAGTCTGTGAATCTTTACGAGGCCTCTTAAATGGAGATGTACAGCCAGAGTGTAAAGATGCTATTTTCATCTTGGGCACCTCTTCCTGTTAATATTACCAGTTTTATATTACCATTTGTTAAATAGCATGTATTTTATTTGTTAGCTGTAAGTTACACTTAAAAAAATGGACATCTCACTGTTGTTCATAGTAAATGTACTGAACAAATTATTAGGATTATTATTTTTGTTCTTTGATTTTTTTGCACATTTTTTGTTTTGTTGTTTTTTAATGAAATACCAAGATGTAAATGACTTCTTTATGAGGCAGTGTGGCATTGTGGGAGCACGATGCTTGAAATTAAAAAGGTGTCCTTTGAGAGGTGATGTGATTGTATATAAATTTGTATACAATAAAATTGTATATAAATTAAATGCAAAGAAAAGAGTTACTGTTTTAAAACTTGCTTACGCCCACATTAAAACCCCTCTGCTTCAACATTCTGTAAAAGTTGAGTACAATAAAACATGAGCAAATTATATTGTTCTGCACACATAGGTTCTTACGTTCTCTTAAATAGTACAAGTCCTAAGTAAGCAGGTGAGTTGGACAGCTGCTAAAACTGCCTAAAACTGCATTTGCTTGACAGTTTGTGCTCAGCAAACACCGGAGGACATACAGATGCCTGCAGGTAACTCTTGACTCCTTTGTTTGCATGACCCACTCTGACATTTGACAGCTTAGAGGCATGTACCAAAGAAGGTCATGGCCCTGTTATGATGTTTACTTTCAAAATAATCACAAGAACACCGTCTCCATGATTGACAGCTTCAGTTATTTCTTTTCCACTGAATTGCAATTTGGCAGCAGCATGCTTACCATGCTTAATATATTTGTTTATATTCCAAATCCTTTGTGCTGGAGACCACTGGAACCAGTGTCAGCAAGTGCATATGTCATGCATGATCTGTTTGTTAGCCTAACCAAGATCTTTTAAGTGCTGAAGTCTAACCAAGTTGTTTGTAAGGCCTAAACTAAAACAAGTGATCATTTGTCATTAACAATGTGTTTAAAATATAAAAAATGATGTGTGAAAATCTGTGTATGACCAGAACTTGGTCTTGTGTTTGTATTGAAAATTCATGCACAAAAAAATGAATTGATAATTTGAAAGTTGTGACTATTTGATGAAAAGGTTGGGATGTTTTACGATGTTTCCTTTCAAAACATCTCTAAGATCCTGTACATACAGTATAAAGACCTGCTAACAGATCATAAAACAAGAAAACAAGAGCTAAAGTCAACAATCCACCAGGTTCACACTTATTAATATGAACCAGATCACACTGTGTGCTAGCAGTTAGTGTGAATCACTAATGCACCATAGGTACATAAGCACAGGTTGTGGGAGACTGGGCGTGCTTATTCTGTCTAATTTAGTCAATGTGATGCAAATTTAACCCATCTTCCACTGTTGTTACACACTCATGGACTTATGTGCAACACATCTGTCATCTTTAATTTCTGTGAATGTATTCTTACAGTGCAAACAACAGACTGGTAGGATTCACTGAATATGCAGTGGAGCAAATCCAAGCCTTTTGTACATGCAAAGTGTTTAGTTTGGTAACGCTGGAAAAAGATAAATTCTCTAACTAGTTCAATAAGAAAAGAGCTAAAGGCAAAAGCACAAAATCAAATTTGTTATGTATAGATTTGCTTATTATCCTAGATATGTAGAAGATACATAAGATTTTAAAGAGCTCATGGAAGGTGTTAAATCCACAGGTGAACAATTATCAGGGTGAGCTGAGTTATAGCTCTCATCATCTAAATAAATGAGAAATTATTAGGTGAATTAACAAGGCAATGATAACATCATTTCACCCATCCCAATTTTAGACAACGTGGGAAGAAGATGCTAAATGACTCTGCTCAGAAACCACTCATCTGTTAATAGTATTTCCAATAAAGGGTAATAACGTTTGATTAACCAGGACATTCTTCCTTTGGGGAGAAAAATATTAGGTTGAGAAATAGTTTATTTTTAAACTGAATAACAAGTGATATTTATCTAAGCAGGAAAGCATGAGAAAAAAGGCAGTTTATCACTATTTCTTTGCACGAGTACTAACTCATTGCTTATAACAGAAGAGTTAATAGAAGGAAAATGTGTACATTTGAACAAATAATATGATGTTTAAAAGGCATCATATTCAAATTTTAAATAACTCAGTGACTCTACATACTCAAATAATATAGAATGCACTACTAAAAATTACTCTTCTATGATGTCCCCTCAGTTAGTTGCCACCTCAACATGGTGGAGGGGTTTATGTGTCCCAGTGATACGTGGTGCTATAGTGGCAGTAACTTTTGCCCCTGGTAGGATCTCCCATGAAAATGATCCTGGGTGAGGATCTAGATGAAAAACCTTTCCTAAAACCTCTATGAAGACACAGCGAAATGAACAGTGTAACCAGCATGGGACAAGGTTACTGCCTCACTTCGAAGCCAGGCCTAGGGAGGAAACTTGAGGGGGCATTTCTGGTGATTGGCCTTGGCCTGTTGGGTCTTTTGGATGAAATACAAGGAGCCAACAAAGCACCATCATCAGCAGTAAGTGTAATAGGACTCGGCTGCCATGTCTGTTGGGTGGCATTCAAGGGCAGAAGCCCTGGTAGTTCAATCCTTGTCTGCTGAAACAAGTTCTTGGAATGTGGATTGTCACCTTTCTAGTGGGGAAGGAGTTTAGAAATACCTGCTATAGCTGAGTTTGAATGGGTAGGAATGAGAATAAGCATTTTCAGGTCTAAGGCCATGGTTCTCAACTGGGAAAGGGTGGCGTGCACACTCAAGTTTAACAAGTTTATTCATCATTGGGTTTTGTTCATGAGTGGGGGGAGTGGAAGATTGACAGATGGATTGGGGCCATGCCTTGAGTGTAATGTAATGGTCCATCGTGGTGAAGAGAGAGCTGAGAATGAAAGTGAAGCTATCAATTTATCAGTCAATCTACATTCCTTGTCTCATCTGCGGTCATAAGCCCTTGGCAAGGAACGAAAGAATGAGATCAAAGATACAAGCCGTGGGAATGATCTTAATCTGAACAGTAGCTGGGCTTTCCCTTAATGATAGGCTGAGGAGTTAAATCATTGGGGAGGGACAAGAGTAGAGCCCCTACTCTTCCATACTGAAAGGAACCATTTGAGGTGGTTTCAGCATCTGACTAAAATCTGTCCTGGGCGAGATGTTCTTAGGATATAGGAGGTCCTGAAATAAACCTGGGACCCGTCCCCCCACGTGACCTGGAAGAAATGGCCGGGGAGGTGTACTTCTCTGCTTAGACTGCTGGATAAGCGGCAGAAGATGGATGGATTGATGGAATCGATTTCTTCTCTGTGAGCTTTCAGTAAAACTGAAGTCTGCAGCGATGCTTCCAAGAGATTTATTGTTTGCTGTCACCTGTCTTTAAAAAAGGTCTGCGTCACAGTAAGTCTATTTAAACTAGACATGACAGCAAGAGGAAGAGAACATTTTTCATGGGAAATGTACACTCACTCACTTTATTAGGTACAGATTTCTAGTACCTTGTTAGATCCCCCTTCTTTCTTAAGAACTGCCTTAATTCTTTATGGCATAAATTCAAAAAGGTGCTGGAAACATTCCTCAGAGATTTGAGTCCATATTGACAGGACAGCATCACACAATTGCCAAAGGATGAATGCTACAGCAGACACTGAGAAACATCTGACCAAGAAACATTTTTCAATCTTCTATTGTCCAGTGTTGGTCATCTTGTAGCCTCAGTTTCCCGTTTTTCTAGCTGACAGGTTTGATCTGTTTTTTGTTCTAAGATGCTCTGCATACCTTTGATTGTGATAAATGGTTGTTTGAGTCACTGTTGCTTTCCTATCAGCTTGATGCAGTCTGGCCATTGTCCTCTGATGTCTGGCATCATGAAGGGATTTTTAATGAGACTTTTTAATAGAAATGTGTATTTAAGAACCAGTCAATCTATCATGTACCTTAGTCAGGGATTTCCAAGCAAACTGGGTGATGGAATTTCTCCTGGTTCTTTCATGGGTTACTTCCCTGTAAGACATTTACAAAACACCTCCTCAACTTGTGAGGCACCCAAGTGGCATCTTAGCCAGTTACCTAAATTATGTCCAAGGACTCCTTTTTAGGAGTGCAAAGCTATTAGCAACAACACAGACACACATATTTATTATTTATTTACACATGTAATTGCTGTTCCACTGAACAGAATTAAAGCATTCTTTACAACCAATGAGCCAAGTGTATTCAATTAATTAGTAGCCAAGAGGACGTTTTGTTGTTGGTTGTAATGAATATCTTCTGGTGCCCCTTTTCAGTAGAGAACTGTCTCAGTTTTTCGACATCTCAGAGCTTATACTGCTGACCCAGTTACTTCAGACATGAAAACATGCAGAGAAGCTGTGACCCCTGTGAAAGGGTGGGGTGGGATCTCAACTCTCATATAGATGATCTCTAAGCAAAACTTCCCATCTGCTCTGCCATGCTGTCTTGCAATCCCAAGAGAGTGCTTAAACAGACTGTCCAGAAATTAAGAGTGCAACCAAAACTCTCTTGATGGACGACACAAAGTTAAAAGTCAAATGGTCATTTCAAATTTTAATTCCACGGCAAGAAATATCGAGTATTCTAAATTAAAATAGGTTTTTGTCATTATGGTTTGGTTAAATAACTCTTATTAAGCAAAAAACAAGAAACATAACTACTCCTCCAGCAGTCAACTATAGGTGCTTTAAGAAATGAGAGTTAACATAGAACAAGTTGGAAAATAACAATCGATGCTGTGTAAAGTTAGTATCAGTGATTATCATAGCAAAGTAAGGACAGACTGGGCAGTGGTGCCTCATTGCTTTTGTGGGTTCTGTCTGGGTGCTCCCACAATCTAAGACACACATGTTGGATTAACTGGTGATTGTAAAATTTCCATTAGGGGTGTATGCAATCTGCTGGTGATCTGTTTAGGTACTCACCTGTTGGGCAGTGTTAGCTGGGAGAGGGTCCTTATTTGCTGGAAGCATTCGTTTCCATTGCTGCTAGATGCAACAGTTTTACTAAAAACCTTGTGCAATGTTCAAAATACAGATAAACTCAGCATCGGTGACACATATTATTTTGTTTTATGCTTCCTAGCTACCCAGCTTCTTTTGATACCATATTTCCTGCAATCCGCAGTTCTTCCTAAAGTCTATCTTATCATTATCCTCTGGTGTCACTCCATTTCGAAAGTTCGGATCATTGATTGGTAACTTTGACACCTGGCCTCTGGCCCCCAGCCAAAAATGATAACTGTTCATATGGGACAATGAAGCTAAGTGCTAAATCAATGGGGCCAGCCTCTCTGATGCGGATATAGCGTTACCAAGAAGGCCAATGGCAAGAGGTGGGGAAGATGTTTCCCCGGGGAAGACTTTTGGAGACACACCACCACTGCCAGGCAAAACTCCAGTCTGGGGATTCATCATTCACGTGATCGATTACACCACCTTAGTGCTCATTTCGCAGGAGTCACAGTTTGTTTATCATTATTGTCTCGTGGTTTAAAGTGTTCTGCTCCCAGTCGACAATGAAGTTCGAAGATGTGGTTGTGTACATGAATGAGAATGAAAGTCAGCCAAAGAGAAAAGAAAGAAATTCTGCAAAACTGTAGCTTTAAGGAGTCCCATTAATCTTCAAACACTTTGCCATCCACATATTTTCTGTCATACTGAAGCACTGGATCAAGCAAAGGTCATTTTTCAAAGCCCGAGCTTTAGTTTAAAATGAATCCTTGCTTGCTTTGCGACTGGACCAGAGCTTGATTGTGATAGGGGGCGATTTCGGCGGCTTGGCGATCGTTTGGGCCGTGCGATGTTGTTCTTGGGCCTGGTAAATTAGCTTGCCCGTCCCAAATGGACATTACGCATGCACACAACTGCAAACCTCGCTGTTGGGGAGGAGTCTGGGCAATGTTGCTGCCACATTAAGTTGTTTCCATCATTAGGCTCGCTGTTGCTTATTTCCCTTGTGAGTCGTGTGTTTTTGTTTTGAGCAATGTGTCTATCAAGGTTGGATGTGAGGCTCAACTGTACTGTTGAATAGTCGTGTCAATGATTATGTGTCCCACTATATGTCTTTTTTTTGTTTTCTTTTGTCTCTTTAAATTAAAAACAAATCCCTTGAAACACATAGATGAAAATGAGAATTTAGGTAACAGACAACATAAGCATTTGCCAAATGAGCAATTTCTCAAATAACACCACAGTATCTGTAATCAGCCGTGCTGCCAGGGTCTCAGGCTCTCACTGTGATAATGGTAGTTGATAAGCTGGGTTCAAATTAGCCATTGCTTCTATTATTCCTATTGTCTTCAATGTGACTGTGTCTGAAATTGGATGTCAGCATGGGACATAGTGCAGGTTTGGTTAATAGACTGAGCAGTGTCAAAAGTTGAGAATTCTTTAAAATGTATCAGTTACAGAAATCTTTTGAAGAAAAATATATTTTAATGATGTAGGAGGTAAGAAATAATATGATTTGGCAGGTAGAGTTTGAAATATACAAATTTCCAATGAAAGCAATTCATTTGCAAGTCGCTTTGATGTCTCCAGACACCAGAGGACATGATTATTTTGATTTAGCTTTGGGATCTCTAAAGTTAATCATATATCCCAGGAGTCACCAACCCTGCCTCGCCTCAGGAACATAAGGGGCTCTAAAGACAAGTTGCTAGAGTGCAGACTGAGCAGTTGTGCATGGAAACCTGATAGAGCGCCCCTCACCCAAAACTTAAAATACCAGCAGGGATCAATAGCTGCAGCATGTTATCTATTGTTCAGCGGAGTGTATTGCACATCCCAGTGTTCCAGCTAGATAGATACCGATGCAACATTTCTGCACTCACTCTCTGACACTAATGAAATGTATCCCAAAGTAAGAAGGATTCTGATGATTTTAAAGTGTGAAAATAAAGACAATGGATATGTTTAACGTTTATTTTTGTAAGGTTACTTTGGTTCAATTGTTAATTCAGCTCAGGTTTAACTTAAAAGGTCTGTTAACTGTAAACTCAAATCCTGCATATCTGTTCCAACAGATGACACCAGCAAGTGTAAAAGGCTCTTAAAGGAAAGATTATGCTAACTGGATTACAATTTCTATAATGATTTCATTCTAAATGACAATCACAGAACACTAAATTTGGACTCAATACTCTTAATACTCTGCACATGTGCCAAACTACATGCAAATGATCTGCTTTACACCTAATTTTGCAGTTTAATGACATAGCACAGTCTGGCTAATTTCCTTCCCATTTTGACTCATGTAAATATACTACCAAAGCTTGAGTACTAAAAATAGGATACAGGTAAACATTTTGTTCAGCCAAGACTGAAGGCCAATATTGGACAGAGCGTAAGGGGAGTGAGAGCTAGAGGAGGACGTGGAGGAAAAGGAGGAACAAGAGGTGAAGTAAGATGGGAGAGGGAAGAAGAAGGGGAGTCAGAAACATAATAACTTATGAAATCAGAGAGACTGTGGTTGACCTTGTTGGAATGAGCAAGAGGAAGGCTGGGCAAGTAGTTTGTCCAAATCTGAGCCACTATATTGTTACTGCAATCACACAGGTATTTCAAAATAAGAACTACATAACTACAAGTCAGTTTCCACTTGGTTCACAGATCATCTGCTTTTGATTGCACTCCCTATTAAACTATATCCTCTGTCCTTGAACTTGATTTGGGAATTCTTGGTGCTGTGTTTTCATGCAAAAATGTGAATTTTGCAACGATTTTTTTAGTTTCTCAAGGTTTTGTGGTTAGTGTGCAGTGAGAAAAGATATATGATGTGAATGTCGACGGGCAACATCGCCATATCACCCAATTTCACGCATCTGTGGAGATAAATGTAATATTAAAAAATTGCCTCTGTCGCTTTGCAAATGTTTATCTTTTTGTCACTAGAAACTTTAAAGGATTTCAAACTTTATTTAAACCCCATCAAAGGCGATAGGTATTAAAAAAAATATCTTGTCTGAAATCTTAACCCTCATTTTTCATCAACAGAAGTAATAAAAAGAACTGTGTATTAATATTTATACAAAGCTGCTGCCCCACAGATCCCTCACAGCAATGCAAATATTTGTACATTTAATGAGTATCCTGTCATTGGCGCCTTTTCTAAAACAATATTGAAGATGTGATGAATTATATTTTCTGTTTCAAATAAAGAAAAATAAAACAAACCCTTGTATAATTAAAAGCTGGTCTGGAGCCTCTGGGCGTCACTGATATAGGCTCAAACTGTGAGAAAAGATGAAAAACAGATCCTGCATAATCAACAACGCCTTCTGCAAGTCAGTGAAAGTGCACCTTACTCAGACGCCTGTGTGGAATGCATTCTGGAAGCATGCTGTCTAGCCCTCATGGTCGTCATTTTAAATAGCAGCAAAGACAGAACACTTGTGGACCTTTCTGGCAGATTTATGGGCTGTTAATGTCTTCCCCCTTCACCTTCTATATTCTTTCTGCTTTTGTTTTGACGTTGGTGAATGCAGGTTGGGAGTCTCAAGACTGAGATGTGATAAATCACCAAATCCTTGAAATATCAAGTTGACTCATGCCCAGACCTCTATTTTCTAGATGGTCCAGCGAGCTGAATCTAGCAACAGAGGTCAGTCAAACCCTCGGGGCGGTGGGGTCAAGTTTAGGGAGACTTTTTTGGCAGATGGTGTTGAGAGTTCAGTCTGTCACTCAGGAAGAACAGCGAAAGAAGAGAAAAGACACTTTACAGCATTAATTGACTTTTGCGTGTCTCAATATTGACCCGGTTTACCCTAAAAATCATTTTCCCTCTCATCTTGGTAAAGAGGCACTTAAGGTAAAAACGTCACCAAAACAGTCCTTAAATACCACTTATTCACCCTTCACTTAAATATTGATGATAATGTAAGTAGCTTGGCAATACTCTCAGTCAATTGGAAATCAATTCTTTTGGCGTCATTGTCACAAAGAACAGTAAAGACGGTTTCTCGTTAATTCTGTAAGTTGCTATTGTTGCATGTGGCAGGATTTTGAGCTGCATCTGGAATCCAAAAATACTCAGAGGATAAAGCTATTGCTGAATGTATCAGGAGTGGAGAAGAGCAGGGATACAGGAACCTTGTGGAGGCCTTCAGGGACTGGAGCACTAGGATTTGCGTCCAGCTCAACACCAAGGATTTCACAAGATCTAGGGCTCCTCATCAATTTAGCAAATATCCAAGTTTTTCAGAAGTCGGGAGCAAAGCTGAAACAGACGTGGGCATCTTGCATGTCCTGACTTACTGCATTCAGCCACAGGCAATGCTGGTCTAAAAAAAGAAAGTGAAGGGAGGAGCACAGAAACACAGCAAAGTTATTAAAGTTATTGTGTACATTCACATTAAATAATCCTCTGCTTTCCTAATCGCTACTTAATTTTTTTTAGTCTCAATCAATCACCTGTTTTGCTGTTGGGGGAGCCATCTTTGCATCCTGATGTTAATCAAATAAACAGCACGTGTTTTACACGGGTTTACCATCCCACACTCATTGCTGCTTGCTTGTATTGTTACCGTGTAATTATTCTAATGTTGATTAACCCACTTGGGTAATTTGCATTTTTGATTGCGACTGCATCCGCAGGTGAATTGAAGGGAGGGAAAGATAAAGAGACAGCCAAATGACATTTAGAGATGTTGAAGATGCTTGTGGTAACTGAGGATTGACGAGAGCATGTTGGCAAACTTGATCTCCACTTCAAATAAAATTTTGTTGCTAATTTAATATCTGATGTTAAAATGTCAACGAGAGCAAGTTTTAGCACTGCAGCAGGATGCAGTGCTCAAGTGAGATTAGATTCCTAAAGGGAGATATCTCTGTGGACTGAACCGTGACTTAAGGCACCCCTCTTAGTGTACTTTTTTCTTGCTTTGGGAAAACATGTCTGTTGAAACAGTCAACAGAGTGCACCAACGCACGATGGCCTTAGCCTGCATTTACTCAGGTTACCCCATATGGACGCCTTGCCACATGCTCCCTTCGGCCCTTAAGCACGAACCACAGCTCCGTGCCCTTGAGAGGGACAGAGGATATCTTGAGAAGATGCTGTGTGTGTGTTTGTGTCTGTATATATATGAAGCTTTAGATTTAGCTTGTTATGTGTGTGTTTGTTCATCTCTCTATCACAGTTTAAGCGATCACGCTGAATTATTTGTGACTATCTGTAACTTGCTGGATATAAACAAGACAAAGGTCATTGCATCAGACATGAAAAGCTTTAGAAGTGGGCATGGTCTGGAATCTCTGCAGCATACAAAATGCACATTTTGGAAAAACGGCTTTCACCATGTGTTTTTAGGCACAAATAAAAACTCCCAGGAATCAACCAGTGGGCCTGTAAATGCTCAGAGAAAATATATATACACATTTTTTTCCAGGGATAATAATTGATCTTTAGGCTTGGAATTGGTTAAACATCTATCAGCTCTGCCACTGGCGACTAGGGACATAACAGTAAACTGTGTATACGCTCACCGGTCTAGTGGCAAAATTCATAAATAGTCACAAAAGTTCATTTGTTTGTTTGTGTATGTTTCCAAAAATCACAAGTCATTTTTTAATAATGTCCAATGTTACTTTTGAACAAATATATGTCAGTTGAAAGTCCCTAGAACACAACCCTTTTCAAGACTCATCTTATGGGAGTATTGGCATGATAATAATTAAAACCAATATATGGTAAACACCACATTTAAACAACATTTTCTTTTCCTTAAAGTACCCAAATAGTAGTGGTGCCTACCTGATAAAACGTCAGCTGAAAATGAAACAAAACCACAGGTTAAAACACAGATCAACTTTATACTTTTATCCAAAAGCATCACCCCCGCCTTCATCACCCATAGATGCATTTTTATTTTGACTGTTCCACACACAGTGACTGCACTGCAAACACTCACAACAAATGTTTCTTGGTAAGACTTCTCAACATCTCCTTACTCATCGGGCGTGGTGCAACCTTTGGATCTATTTGGATTTCTGGTAAGCCAATATTTTTTCTCTGTTTGGTTCCTACATTGTATGAACTACACCATTGTTAATCGGCAGTTAGGTGTTAGGAGAGTGACATACAGATGTCTTGATCAGTGAGCTGCCTCTAACTGAACTTGAATTTCTCAGTATTTTGTCTGTTTTTTGTGTTATTTTGCTTGAAAATAAATGAAATTAAACTACACTGAAAAATTAAATGTTTATATCTTATAGTTTATTGTAGACCTACATAATTAGACAAATAAAAGTGAACAAGAGCAAAATTAGCCAGTTTTGAAGCTCTGACTGAGCTGAAGCATAAAGTTCAATGTGTAATTAAAAAAAATGCTCTGAAAGAATCTAATTAAAAATTCACTTTCAGCCGTCCCAGTTATGCTGTGTTTACATATTAGCTCATTAACTGGTGGTCACTTACCTGAAACACTTTAGGAGCTTCTCTTTTTCTCTACCTTTAACATGAATAATGATAATAATAAATACTTATTTTTGAGCTTTGAAATACATTAATTGTTTAAAAAAACAATTTAAATTCATGTTACCATATTACCTGTTTTTCTTTATTTGCTTGATTAATAATATCACATTTGGCTAGATCTCTTGACATCGAGTAATATTTTAGGTCATAGAGATCGCTTTTTTTAATGAAATTGTGCCACTATATATCCTTTATGCAACTGCGCGGTAAAATCAAAACAGTCAGCAAGACATTATTTATGTGAAAAAAAAAGTATTTTGACATGAAATTAGTATATTCTGAAGCCTTGCAGGAATCATGAATTTATTTGAGCTTTTGAATAACACACAAAACGTAATAAAACACATTCTGGGACAGCAGAGGCAGAGCTGAAGGGTCCTGTATGCAGGGGCTGGTGATGATGATGGTGGGGGCATGATGAGCTGTAGTGCTCATCCATCAAGACCACTTACACGCCATAGGATCTGTGCTATAGCTGAGGGGGGAAATTAAGTTATAGACCCACATCTGCTGATACCCGCTGGTTCATTAGAGGATCCGCTTGCTTAGGCAGCAACTGTACAACAACGAAAACGCTGCTAAAAATGTCAGGTATGCTGTAAATACGGAGCCTGTCCATTGTGGAAAAATACCTGAGGTTAGGTATTTTATTTTCAGTGTGAAAATAAAAGCTCTGCAGCTGAAAAGGTGTCACTTATTTACCTTGTGTTCTCTAAAAAAGAAACCCCCAGCTTGAACCATTTGATACTGATTGACTTCGTGTTAGATTTGTTGCAGAACGTTCTTTGACAGTAAGACAGTTCTCCAGTGCAGTTTGCTTTCTATTCATCATGTTTAAACATTAATAATCTTGCAAGAAGGAAAACAAAAGAGCACCAGTTGTTGAATCAAGCATTTCTTGCAGTACAGGTTTTATGTAGCACAGCTCTTTGTTCAAGGGTAGAAGAGAGAGTATGATGCAAGGGCAGAGATTCACTTTTCATTTAAGCAAGAGGCCACTATCAGCATGAGCCCACCACCACAGCACAGTGCAAATTAAACTGATTGGATGCTATTGGTTTGGTGCTCATATTGCTGACATTGACAAAAAAGTTAGTTATCTTTTGTTTTAATTAGTGCCACACTGAGCATGGATGCAACTGTGGAGGAGAAGGTTGCTTTTACTTATCTTGTTATGAGAATTTGGGTACGGAAGCTGATCATGTATCACTCATGTTTGGGAACTCGATATTCCTACCAGGCAAATGAACAAATGAACAGTTGTTTTTAGAGTGACAGTCTTGGATATTTTAAAATTACGAATTCTTATATTATACTATTGTGTCTTTTATTTGTTTTTACCTTTGCATTCTTTGAATGACACCATCTGTCTTTACACTGGTCCAAATTATTGTAGTCAACTAAAAACTAACTAAACACTTCCTAAATCCTAAATTTAATAAAACATTTTAGTCTATGGAAGTAAATTTAAAAACCAGGCATTTCAAACATACGGAAAATATTTTTAGATTTAGTCTTTACCAGTTTTGTCAAATTTCTCAACAGAACCATCATAACAATCCTTTGTACAGATGGTTATTAAGTCTTGGATGCTTACGTGAGAGTGTAGTCTCATACAATTTTTTAACTAAATAAAAAACTAATGCAAAACGGCCATAAGTCCTCCTATCACTGTGCAGTTCTGTCTGAATCCTTTCTAAAGAAGCAGTGAAGCATCTCTGACTCAAATCATTTACGAACAATGTCATTTCCTGCTCTGCTTTTTGGACAAAAGTAGAAACTCCAGGGAGCTTTTAGTGTAGTTAGATGCTGAACTTGGTGGTCATGTCTATTCACTGTACACTTTCGGTGTTTGGAAAACTACTTTAGCAACATACATCATTCATTCTGGTTTCAGTTGCTCATAGCCTAATAAATAATTGTTTGAAAAAGAAGGTTTGGAAAATTAAGTGCACTGTATGATTCGATAGCTTGGAGAACCACTTTTAGCAGCTTTATTAGTCTCTCACATTGTATGGAAGAATTCTGGACTACTTTTCTTTACAAATTTAGTTCAGTACATTGAGTTTTGTGGGTATTTGTTCATGCACAGCATGCTTTCCTCTCTCTGAGCCAATTTTAGCCAAGTTTCATCTGTTTCACATTTGTCTCCATAATGCTTAAAGTTTAGTTTGTGGTCAACTGTGACTGCAAGCTGTCCAGGTCCTATGGCAGAAAAAGAAGCCTGAATTATTCCCCCTCTGCCATTGTGCTTGCTGGTTGGTATGGTTCATAGGTCTAAGCTGCTGGGGGATTCCCATGATGGATTGAGTGTTTCTTCTTAGGTCACCTCTCTGCATTTGGTTATTAATTATTATTAATCTCTGGGTCTCTTCCACAGCGTGTCTTTGTCCTGTCTTCCTCCCCTCATCACACCATGTCGCGGCAGATGGCTGCCCCTTCCTGATCCTGGTTCTGTTGGTGGTTTCTACCTGTTTAAAGGGAGTTTTTCCTTCCCACTGTTGCCAAACTGCTTGCTCACAGGGGGCCATGTAATTGTTGGGGTTTCCTCTGTTTTCTTTCCATTATTGTAGGGTCTTTACCGTATAATATAAAGCACCTAGAGGCAACTGCTGTTGTGGTTTGGTGGTATATAAATAAAATTGAATAACTGAATTGAATTGACATGTTTGTGCTGATATGCTGTGTTTGTTCTTTGCTATATGTGGTGCCGCTCCTTATCACCAAACATCTACTCTTTGGTTTCGTCTGTTCAAAGGACGTATTTAGGCTTTTTGTTGTGAATAACAGGCAATTATAACCAAGGATTATTGAGGTCCACATTCAGACAGCCACATTATTAAAAAAGCAGACTTTCAGAGATTACAGTTAAAAACGTTGGAAATTTGATTGGCGTTATTGGTTTCTTTGATAAAAACAAAACAACAAAACCTTATCTTGATTGGCGTTGGCCAACTTCTTTGAATTGGTTCTCAGCACTTTCAGGTGAATCTGAAAGTCAAGCTGTGCTTCTAATACTATGTTGTTGTTATTGTTTGTCTTTTTAATACATTTTTTTACTGCCCGTGGTGCTGAGAAATAACAAAAGTTATTTATTCAGTCAACTAGTGGGATCAACTCTGTAATTGAAGCTACATGTTTTTACAGCAGCAGCCAAGATATATAAAATACGATATGAGGAATATGGATGAACAAAATCCCATTTGCTTTCCTTTTATTTAGCTTTCATTTATTCAGGGACGTTTCGCTGACTGTGCATTCTTACATTTTGGCAACACTCACATCACATCAATCAACACCATGAGGGACCTAGTCCATTTTTTTTAACAGTTCACCATTCAGCCACTGAACTAGAATGCCTTTTGATAATCTTGGGAAAAAAAGAAAGAAAGAAAGTTGGTTGCTTCACCCATGAAATCCTTTTTAATCAGCTGCAGGTATTCACACCAACAACCTTCCTGTCAGGTACTGTTTACCTTTACAAACCCTTTTCAAATTAGACTGAAAATGTTTGAAGCGCCCCGTGAATCACTGTCCATCCTCATGTTGCTCCAGACTGTGGAGCATTTTTCAATTATGCATTTCAATTCTGACAGCTGACACGAAACCACCGAAGCTTAAAATGTATGAATGATGGCACTTAGTGAGAAACTATACTGTCCACACTCCATTAACCGACATCGTTCATGCATTCGGTTGCAAGATTATGAGTCATAAGTCAAATGCTCAATTCAACATGCCTTCCTCTGGCCCCTATCATGCTGGAGACGAGAGAGCTGAAGTATGCAGGCTGCTAGGTGTGATTGTCACATAGGGGTACTTCCTCCCTTTCCCCATATCTAGATTCTCCAGATTAAGCAGCGAGGATGTAAACAAGCGTTAAGTGGGTATAGTAACATCAAACTAAACTGAGCTGTGTGAATTTACTTAAACTATCCATTATTTTATTTTACAAAGGACTTGCAAATCTATATAAACTTTAAACTAACTTGCAATATCATAAAAGAATCCATCCAAAAAAGGTAAAACTTGGAAGTTTTGGAAACTTTTTTTTAAAGGCAGATAAAATTGAAAAAATACCTGAGATGCAATGCATGAGAACATTCTTAAAAGTCTTATTTCTCCCAACTAGTTCTGAATATTGACGTGATTTGTTCATCTATTAAAAACACTGTCAGCTCAAAGTTTTTCTCAATTAAAAAAGTGCTTTGGTCACATTCAGTGTTGGGAAGGTTACTTTTAAAATGTATTCCATTACAGAATACAGATTACATGCCCCAAAATGTATTCTGTAACGTATTCCGTTACGTTACTCAATGACAGTAACGTATTCTGAATACTTTGGATTACTTAATATATTATCATGCTTTTTACAACAACGTGAATGTACTATTGCTGTGTGATTTATTACTATTACTGAAGGTCCGCGACTCCGAACTGTAGTAAAGGGACCTCTGACTAATACGGCGGGGTCCCTGTCGGCTGGTAGCCGAAAAATAGCTTTACTTTGTTGTGTGGGTCAACTTTTCTTGCGAGAGCCAGAGAGAGGCGTTGAAAGGCTGCTCCAACGGAACTTATTGTTTCGGAGGAAAACACGAACACGGTGTACAGTCGAGTCTTAATAGCTTACTTACAACTGGGCTTGTCAGGCGCTCTTCTTGGCTGCAGTGGTTATTATTATATTTACATGCTTCCAGCTCCCGTTTTTCCTCGATGACAACTCGTACCTTTCCACTCGCCTTTTTCTCCCTCCTCGCGCTCACAGACCCATAACGTGTATGGCAGTCCATTCTCCCTGCAACACGGACTACACTGCCCATGATGCTACATTCTTTAGAGCTATGCTTATAGCATTCTGCCTGTTAGCTTAGTACAACAACAACGAAAAGGCGCTCTCTCACCCAGGAAACACACAGTCGCAGAGAGAGAGAGCGAGCATCGCCCTGTAACCATGGCAACCATAACGCTGCCGCCTGGAACAACAGAACGTAGCTGTCAAACAAAACCCAAACAGTCCTGACCCGCGACAAAATGAAACAGGAAAGTACCGCCGTGTAATCCATTTATTTCAACAAAGTAACTGTATTCTGAATACCACCTTTTTAAACGGTAACTGTAACGGAATACAGTTACTCATATTTTGTATTTTAAATACGTAACGGCGGTACATGTATTCCGTTACTCCCCAACACTGGTCACATTACATTTTAGTATCCATCCTGCCAATTATGAATGTAACAATAATTGTTACAAATAACTGTTTGTGAAAACTACAATGTCAGTTTCCAGAGTTGGCTTGTGGCATTTCAGATTGAACCTGTATAGCCTGAGTTTAATATTACTTTGCTTGTCCTTCTCAGTCACAAGACATTATAAGAAAGATATTTAGCAATCAAAAACCCCTCATTAGAAATCTACAGGCTGGTTCTGTAATGGCAAAGACAGTGGTTTCCTACCTCTGCTTCCAAACAGCTAATCAATAGCTGATATGAGCCAGTCAATTTGTTGCACTGATGCATGATCACTATCAAGCTGGACCACAGTTTTAACTGCTTGATGGAAGACAAAGATCTAAATAAGCATAATCATTTTTTCCAGAGTTACTGTATCCAGCTAGATGTTGATCATGTTGCCACTTTATTTACGAGAAATGAAGCTGTAATGTTTCATGGCTTTGCACATGCATAGCAGACCCAGCAATATATTTTTGTCCAATGTGGGGGTCATGAGTCTGAGCCCTATATATCAAACACCCTTTACAAGATTTATTTGATTCCTTCTGTACTTGCTAAGAGAACATCCTGAGGGATTTAAAAAAAAAATACATCTATTGTTAAAATTCATATTGAGTCTTCAGTGTACACGTCTTAAATTTGGTTTGGCTTGATTTCAAAAATATGAAAATTTTTTTTTTACCTGTTTTTAAACAAAACTTTCATTCAGTGTCCTTTGTAGTGGAAGGCAGACGGCTGAAAGAGGCAGAGAGGATGTTATTCAGAATTGTGGAAGGGGAGCCAGACTAAGAGCTTTCAGGAGATTTAGTGGAGGAAGTCCAAACAGCAGAGCAGGTGGTGACAACTTGGAAGAGGAGATACCAGCCTTTAAATAGAATGAGGAGGGAGAAAATAATGGCACTCACCCTCCATTATGAATAAGGAATACTGTGTAAGTTAGGGCTCTGAAGTTGTGGAGTTTGGTTCCAGGCCACCGGCCTGTGGAAGGGATCAGCAAATTGAGGCAGCACTGCTGCAAATTTCACTAAACCCTACCCCTCTTATCTTTATCAGTTTAATTTCCACCACATTAAATTGGTTGAAAAAGGTTTTAACTTGCAACATGAAAAAAGGACAACACTGCCCACAATCATTATCGTTGTTGTTATTTGTTAATGTGATGATATTGCTCATTAAAGCAGTCTGTGAAGTTTATGAAGTATTTAACACAGACATTTGCATCATAGAATGTATATAGGCATTTTTAGCCTATGTACCTGGACCGAAGGAAAAAAAAAGTCTGGAAAGTAGTCTTTCCATCATGTGACGATTTCATTGTTATGCGCTAGTCTCTCATATTCTTGGAAAAACCAAATGATTTTCTTCATAATTTAACACAGTTAACTGTAAATGACAAAGAACCGGAGCAACAGTCGTGCCTTATCAGGAAACATCAAAGGCTTTATCACTAATGGCCATTAACTTGATCTCTTCTCAGCATCCGTCAAGGTGAGGGTAATGCAACTCAAGCAGAAGATCAGAGATAGGTTGATGAATGAATGAATCTGGGTCGTCTTTATTGAGACTAAAGCCATGATGGTAGCGTTTGTGTTTCTCCAAACACTCTCAGCTTTGTTCTCAGGTTATTATGGCACAGCATCAATGGTTTGAACCTCATACATCACCTGTTCAGAGATGGTGGCTGAGGGCATTCTCACACACTGTGAAGGAAACATCTTTTGGAAAACTAAGAGATATGTCTGAAGCCTCTAGGAAAGTTGCAAAACTGCAGCGGGTCAAACTTATTTCCCAATTGATTGAAGCAATTGTTAATGATTGCAAATCTCGTCTTATTCATGATGTGTGGAATATAATCTTATGAGATTCTTGAATTCATATTTGACCCCTGTAGGTTTACATGCTGTGTGATGATCTTGAGAGAGCTTAAACAGATGTTTTATGTAGTTGTTTTGTGTCTCATTATTATTCTTTTATATGTTGTGTTTTCACTGAGGAACCATGGCAAAGACAATTTACTGTCACCTGCAGAGAGACAGACATTAAATTTTTGCTTATTCTATTTCTAATTATTCCTACTTGGAACATTTAGAATAAGACTGCCGTGTAATGCAGTTTCTTCATTACTAAAGTTTTGCACCAAGGTAAATTTCGCTGCTGTAGTACTTTAACTAGGCAATATTTTTTCTGTAAAATTACACCCAGCTGGGTGTCATGCTTGGTCGGCCTTATCATGACAGCACTGCCTTCACGTCAGCCTGAATCACAAAGTGGGGCTACAACAGAGAAATGTGCCCCATTCTACTTTAATTGAAATACTGTAGACCCTATTGCCCAAATGTAATTATAGCATCAAGGATGGGCACAAGAGAAAACAGCAAGAACCAAATTGAAATTTAAGAGTGGAATACAAACTGTCTCCAGCAGTGAGTAAGTGCTCATAATGCCCGCAAGACCTGGAAAAGCTGGTATAGATGAAATAACAGTGAGACACGGTCCAACTAATTGGTGGAAATGCTGTTACAAAGATGCTTCAGATACCTAATTAAATAATTAGCAATAATTGCATACACCCATACGATGTAAAAATGCATCATAATCGTTTTGTAGACGATTGTGTCCAAAGCATAAAAGGCCCTAAAAAAACTACAAGAGGGGGAAGAGGTCATTAAATTTAAATTGTGAGCCACACTTTTTGACTACATGGAATTCAAAGTAGGAAAAGGTGAAGTTATTAATAAAAGGAAACATTAACAGCTAAGATTACTGTGTTTTGCTTGCTTAAGTCTATGTGACAATGCCAAACACAGATTTTTTAAAATTCATTCATTAGTCTATTAATTCTCTTATTGTAAGTGATAATTGTCATAAGTGGTTTTAATGATACATACAAAATATTTGTACATTTGTAAGGATTATTTGTGGTACAAAAACGCAGGATGAGTACTTAACCAGAAATAAGAGGAAGCTATTTCTGTCAGTCAGTGCACAGGGTGTTAGTTCTTACTAGAAATTGCTGCTCTTTTCAGATTGATTGATAAGTCTCATGATGTTTTACCAAAATGCACTGATGGTTTTTTCAAAGCACTGCATCAGTGTAGTGACGACTAAATATGGTATATAGGCTGTTTTTAAAACACTTATCCCCCAGCTGCTGGTGTTGTGACTCCCCTCACGTTCAGAAGCTGTCAGCAGGTCGGCCGTAGGGAGCTCAGAGTGGAGATGACAGGTGGAAGAGCAGAGCGGCTGCACTGGAATGAAAATGGCACAGGCTGGACAGCATGGCGACAAAACGTTTTAAGAGGCTGAATAGTTCAGAGGATTCAGTCAAGAGATGCTATCCAGATGCCTCTTTTCGGCTTTACCATGAGTCAGCGTGTCGATCACTGTTTGGAAGTGAGGTGGAGGGAGGGAGAAGGTGGGGTTTTTTTCTTTTGTTTTTTTTTCCAGGTCGTGTTCTTCAGACTTCATCGTTTGCGTGCTTCAATATTAGTAAGACCTGCAGGCTTGGACAGGCCAAGTTCATCAGTGTCAGCTCCTTCTCTGACTCTGCTCCTGTCTAATGTTTGTGTATGGGTTACTTATCTGAACCTCTTAAGTAACTCTTTAAGCAGTGAAAACTTGTGTATGCACGTTGGTGTTTTCTTATCTTTCTAAAGATCATCACAGTTGGTGCCAATAAGAGATCATTACTACTCTTCTCCATGTTAACTTTACAAGCTGCAAATAATCTTTGAAAATTAAAGCATTTACAATCTGGCACAACCTTGAGACAGAGCCAGTTGTTGTTGTGAGGTTAAACCCCACAGCACCTGCTTCATGATTAACATAAGAAACGGCAACAGGCTCATTTTAAGCTCTGACATAAATTAACTTGTGTCCTTCTTTATAAAAGAAGCATATCTGGTTTCCGGAGGACTACAATCCATTGGGACTAATGCATTTTCCTCCTGCTAGAAGGCCGCACCGTCGACAACACAGACGTTTCACACAAGCTGGTGAAAACTGCAGCCACTTCACTCATGCTTAATCCAGATATTTCAATCTTGACACTTTTATGGGTGGACAGTCAAAGGGGAGTAGAAGCTGCACTGCTGTGGAAAAAAAAATCCCCTTAGTTACAGTAGCCAGGGATTTGGCCATGGTGGAAAGACGCAGATGTGGAGGATCATGTTTCAGATGAAGGTTGATACACCAATAGCTCCAACAAGCCTCTGCAACAGCTCTGCACAAAGGTATGTGCCCCACTCTCCATGGTTGATGACGTTTTTGATGACACATGACCAATTTTTTGTCTTCTTTTTAGACCCCATGTGAAAAGCCTCACAGCTTTGTGTTTCTCTGGGAAAGAGAGCTGAAATCTCAAAGTGCCAGACATGTCTGCTGTGTCTTTTCATATACCTGTGGCGCCCCAAACACAAAAATCTAGTCACCACAAGTGGATTGACCTTGCTTTGTAACCAGAGACGTAGTTGTTCTCTGGAATTCACAAACTTTCATTGCCGCAGTCAAAACCTTTCATTGCAATTGGTTCAGCGTCTTGATCTGCCGTCAGTTATCTGCCAAGAAAAGTAAATATGAAACAAAAAGGCCCGCACTTTTAGAAATATAGAGTAACTGAGACCATGAAAAACATTTTAATTATGGGCAACTTGTGAATGCTTAAAGTGTTCAAGCGATTTACAGCTCGCGAGCCTGCGAGCAGATGACAAGTTGAAGAAGTCCTCCGATTCTTAAACATTATAAACGCAGCATTTAAAGGTTCAAAATTTTTTAATGTACATCCTAAAAAATATTTTGTCATGGCATGCTTGAAAACAAAATTTTTTTTGCATGGACAATCAAGTAAAGTTCAATCCTGTAGGTGATGCAATCCTCCAAAACATTCCATCAGGCTGCATTGGAAAAAAAAGAAAACATTCATTGTGCACCTTCAAAGTTTGCAAGATCACATTATGATTCATTAGCAAATATGATTTCACTGAAAGCTGATAGTGACAGCATTAAATGATGCCTCAGCTGAGAGACAACCTCCATATCTGAAAAACTGTACTACCAAATATCAAAATACTAAAAATCTCTACAACGTTAAGGTAGAGATAAAATTGTTTGCAGGAAGACAGAAAAAGCTGCTTTGAGTGCTATAGCTATTTTTTGACTGAACTACAACTGACGTAAGTTCTTTTGGGGCACTGCTGGTTTTCGTTACTTCTTCTTCTTTTGGCTGCTCCCTTTAGCAATCCCTACAGTGGATCATCTGCTTGCATCTCACCCTATCCCTGCTGTTCTTCACTACATCCACAAATCTTTTCTGTGGTCTTCCTGTTTTCCTCCTGATTGGCAGCTCAATATTCAACATTTTCTGTCCAGTATAGCCACTATTCCTTCTCTGCATGTCTAAATAATCTTAGCCTTGCCTCTCTAACTTTGTCTTCAACCTGTTTGATTAGGCAAATATTTTAAGCTAGAGGCTGCAAACCTCCCCATTTATCTAGGCTTGGGACATGCGCAAGGAGTGCATTGGTTTGGTTGAATGAAAGTTGGCTAATGGCAAATGGTGGAAAAATGCTGGTTGGAATCAGTAGCACAAGAAGCTGTGACGCCCCTGCAGGCTAATGGTCAGAAATACTGTTTTACCACATAGCGAAACTCAAATTGGTCATTATATTCTGCCTGCTTGGCAAGTCCTCTTGCTTTTCAGACCCTTCTTTCACTTCAAATCAAAAAAAAGCGCAAGAGAGATTACTTATTTTCCAGGCTTGACAAAACTTCTCCAGCTCCGATTACAGAACAGGAATTACTGGTTGAGACACACTTGTTTGATATCATTGGAGGCCCCCTTTAAACAAAGATGCACACCTAAAGGAAGTCAAATCATGTCTTCTAGGTGACTCCTAACTATCTTGTGTAACATCTGGATGTGTACCAGTCCTCATTTATTTTTGACTAATTTCAACCATAAGCAAAGCTAGTTTGGCCTGCTGCATACATGGAACTCAGTGCCATAAGACTCCTTCTCTTCCCTCTTGCTGTAAAAGAGCAATCATTTCTTCATTAGCCTTTTATTTGTTTCTAACTGTTCCACTTCAGGGGTAACACACACAGTTTATTTGGGTACTCTTAATTACAAAAGGGAGATCGTGTGCCCTCTTCACCAAAATGAATGTCTCTCTCAGCCTCCCAAAGGGCAACAGCAGCTTAGAGTTGGACTGTATCTGATTGCATTTTCCAGGATTGATGACGTTATTGAAATACTGACCAGACTGACTTAGAACTTATCTCACTTATATAGGGCCGTGAAGTCCTTAACCTATGTCTTTCACCCTTGAGGTGAAGAGGATTAAGAGGAGAAAATGCCTTTATTTCCTATTTGTTCGATTTTTACATTTTTTTCCTTTAGAAGAAGCCCGAGGGCTGTGAGCTCAGTCACGATAAATTACATTGCTGTGCTGTTTCTCTCTCCAGATAGCCGTTCAGGAGGTATAGCTACCTTCAGGAGCTTTTCATTTTTCGTGCCGTTATTAAACCTAGTGATAAAATCGCCTTCCCCTAGTTGATTCAGAAATGCCAGGGTTGACAACAGAAGGAGAAATGTGGATTGCTGTTTGCACTTTACTGTCACCCTCAACATCAAATCAGTGGCGAAAAACACACACACAAGGAAAAGCTATGTCATGCAGCCACACAAAAATACAGTGACCTAGAATGTAATTCATGAAGTTGATCTGATATACGCTTACTTCAACATTTGCAGTCTGAATAGGAAATAAAATGTGGAGGAAAAACAGGGATGCAGCTCTGCGTTTTTCAATTTTTAACTATGACCTTACCGTCTTCTTGATATGAGCGGTTTAGTTGCCTTTTGAAAACAACACTGTGGTTCCACTGATGAGCATCTTATTAAAACCTTTAAACATCTACAAAGAAATCTTTTAAAAAAATTTGTAACCTAAAACAACCTAAACAACCAAAAATAAAAATTGAAAGAATAACTTGAGATTTCTGTTACTCTTGTACAGAGCCACGTCTTTTTTTTATTCAGTCCTTATATTGACTAAGCTAACCAGTTTCTAGCCCCAGCGAAGTTTTTGTGTGCTCTTGGTAAGAGTTTGCAAGTGAGCAAACACATCTCCTTACCAGGGGTTAAACGAAAAGATCAATCCCTATATTTGCTTCCTTTACTGTGGAATTTTGATTGTTACACAATCCTACTCCTAATATTGATAGAGAGTAGCAAAATATGTTGTTATTTCGAGCCACTAGGAAGAAGAACAGAACTCTGACACATAATATGATTGCCTACTGCTAATGTGACCAACATGTTAACCAAATGAAATCATATTTAATTTGCACATTTAGCACAGTTTGCCATGTGTTTATCACTGGTGTTAAATGTTGTATGGATAAAACATGATCAGAGTGATCAGCAAAAGCTCGCTAAAGAAGATCATATTTCACTTTTTTGTAAATGCAATGTAAATTAGCACAGTGATACTATGAAGAAGACACCCAGCTCTTCTGAGTGGATGACTACAATATGTTTTTTCTCTCTCTGGAAACAGCTGCCTGCTGCTGCTTTCAAACCAGGTTAATGAGAGCCTTGAGACTGAACCATACAGTGAATGTGGTGTAAAATACAAACATGAGCTAAAAATGGCTACAGACATTCATTCAGACGTTCATTGATGTTTCTCTGTGGGTTTTTAAACTGAAATCTGTATAATATTAATTAGTGATGTTTAAACATTTAAAAAGCTTAATTGTGCTTTAGTTGCCTGTGAAAGCAAATTAAATAACATTTTGACAAGCTTCATTTACTAAAGAAAAGCTTTCTGCAGCCATGCATAGAGCTAATAAATAAAGCATCCTGCAACCTGTATGTTTTGTTAACCAAAATAGTATGCAAATACGGATGATTTTCCTCCAAAGTGACCGACGGAATGAGTCTGGTGGAAAACATTCATCTATGACGATTCAGTATGAGAATCGCTGTTGCTCGGTACATATAAACACCTATAGTTATTTCCTGGGAAGCTTAATTCTTGCTATCCATCCAAAATCTAGGAGGGTGAGGCTAAAAGGCCTTGAATCTCATCCACAATTGATTGTGGGCATCGAACTCAGCGTACATTAATTCAGTTTATGGCCATTAAAAGAAGAAGAATGCTTGGGCTTGCAAATGGCAAACTACGACTGTCAACAGCATGATGTATGGTAGCTTATTATATTCCCCTCATTATGATTAATAACATAGGAAGGTATCCTCCATTCTTGTCGAGATGGAAAATGTAATTAGCTGCCTTGGCTGGCGTTGCAGCCAGGCCTCCTCTGGCTGCTTGCTTCCCAAAGATAAAACACCCAGTTTACAGCAGGAGACTCGGGATCGAGTCGGCGATAACCTAAAGCCGGTTATGCATCATGCTAAACGTTACTTTTTTCTCCCCAACATCCTGTCATACCACAAGTATCAAATGTGCTCGTACTTTCTGCCCGATAAGACTCTGCATGAAATACAGTAAATTCTTTCGGTTTCTCTTTCTGAGTGATAAAAAGCACCACAAGGCTGATGATTTATATCCTGAAACAATTATTTTCTTTTAAATTTAAGCCTTTTCTGTTGATTTCACGGGTGTCTTAGGGGTGGTCGGTTAGTTAGTTGGAGGGATTGTGGAAGAGAGTAAGGAGGGGGGGTCCTAGTCCACCTTCACGTAGACTCACAGAAGCAGCCTCCTGATTTCTGCGATGGCTGTGAGGAACCAAGTGACACTGATTGAAGATGTTTCAGTGAAGGGCTTTAATCACAGTGCATTTAATTCTGACCTTATCTGGACTGCCCTACAAATGCTATGATGACAGATTTCAGTTTCTACATCGAGGGGAGAGGAACAAGGAAATCCCTTCTCTGATGTGTGACAATGTCATGATATTTAAACGTTACGCAGTAAACAAAACACATTTGATTTCTTTAAAAAATTCTTTATTTTTATAAATAGGTAATACTGGTGAATGTAAGAAAAAAAAATATGATACAGAAGACGTAAATAACCTGATAATTAACGTGACATTAGAAAGACATGGAGAGACACCACTACAACTTATTAATGGCAAACTAACTACACTAATGTACAGACATGATTTTCTTTTATTGTTAAGAACTCACTTTTAGCCATTTAATACACAGCAAAAAAGCATTGCATGCATTTTTGTAATTACTTTCACACTGAGGCGTCTTTGAAGTCAATGGAAAACATGTTTAATCTGATTAAACATTTGAGTTGGTGAAAACAAATGGTATAAACAGATTATATAAAAGGGGGTAACAACACAGATTTATCTCATCATCAGCCCAGAAGAGGAGACACTGTCTGAGTACTTTTTGGGCTCCTCCTTCCAGTTTCCTCACCTAATTAGAAAATACTATATATTCTTTTGGCTCATTTTGACGAATAAATATAGGGAAACCAGATGATTCTGTTCATTTTTCTCCAGCGCTACCTCGTCTGATGTCAAACAGATGGCATGTCCTTAATATGGTCAGAAGTCACACCCACATGCTGTTGAAACCGTATGTTTGCAACCTGCAGAAGAAAGTTGGCTTTATGGGACAGGGAGGGACCTAAAATGCCTCGTTTCTGTCAGTGTGCAAATATAAGGGGTGCACAAACATTTGGTGTAACTTAAATAAGGATTACAAATAATGTAACTTATTGCTATAGCTGGGAATGTGGTGTGTGGCATGTACTACATGAAAACCAGGTGCCCTCTCTACTTGCACATCACTCTGACCTCTGCCCTAAAACCCTTTTGCTATTACTTCCTTGGTTGGTTGTTGGCATTTAGGTGCATATTGTGAAAAACAATAAATTACATGTTCTATTTTTACAGTAAAGAGTTGTAGTTTTTGTTGAGTCAGTGCATCAACTTGTCTTTGGACCTTTCTCTGCATTCTGCTTGAGAAGCGATTTGACTAAATTGAGGCTTTTTTGCCCTTGTCTTGGATACTGCTGCTGAAAATGTTTAGCTCCTTAGGTTAGACAGAAATGTTGTGCTCTTTAGTTGGTATGAAAAGGAAAAAAGCTGAGTCATCAGCTGACTTCGCTCAAGAATCAGTTTGAAACATTATAGTTGATCTGATTTATGGCACACACCAGTAGATAGTCTGCTTCAGACAAATTCTGAACACCAGAAAGATTTTCTTTTCTTTGTCAGTGGGCCATCCGATTAGTTGTGCAGGAGGCACAAACGTTGCACCAGAAAAGCAGCACAGTAAATACAGTTTAGTGTTCAATCAGACCAAGCATTTCATAAGGCAGGATCTAAAAACATTCAGGGCTGCATGTGTGAAAACAATTATCCTTAAGAGGGATCTACGGTTAATAAATTAAGCAGCACTTCTACTGAACGTTAGCATCCCGAACAATGACACACAAAGATGCAAAGAAAGCTAAACAGCTTTAGCAGTTAGCTTTACTTCATACCCTTGTCAACAGAGATTGGAAGCAGAATTCGACCGCGTCCAGAAATATATGTAAACTGTCAAAAAAAGCATAAAATCAAACTAAAATCTTACACAGGCATCATTTAGAAACACGAGAAGAAGTCCTGGAGTGTCAACATAACTGCAGTTAACACCTTACTCCTTCTGCAATTACATCTGCCCAAGTTCAACTCCCATTAGCCCGCTTTGCACCGTCTCTCCCTCTCTGTCTTCCTACAGCCTCAATAAAGAGAATATAAGGTGTATGTGTGCAGACTGGCTAACTTTCCTATTAGAAGAGAGGAGGAAAAAAAAAGTCACCAATAGCAATCGACTAAGAGCAACTTGAGATGGTGGGCTCTCATCCATCACTCTGCATGTTCACGGATGCCATATGAAAACACAAACAAGCAATCAATTGTTTTCTGCACAGCTTGGGGCCTCCTAATAGAGAACATTTATCTGACGCCATGGTGGTAGCCCCAGCAATACTTTAATTTGTGAGACATTATGTTGAGTTAATGCCTACCAGGTTGCCGTTCAACCAGGGGACTTGGCACATTTGGCGGCATTGTTAAAGCCGGCATCATGCTGTATTGTACTGGGACACTGTGATGTAAATGATCTCACCCGCTGTATCTTTAATGGGTTGTGAAATGAATTTATGTGAGAATATTTGGAGAGGAATATTGCATTGTATCATGGTTTAATTAGAGAACAGGAACTGCGCTGCCCTGTACGGAAGCTTCCGCACGATGGCCGTTCTGTTTGTCCTTCGACCACCCCTGCGATTGGATGCATTGGGTCTGGTAGAGTTAAGAAGAGGCAGAGAGTAAGAGAGAGCGAGAGAGAGGTGGAGATGGAAATGGAGAGAAAGGGAGCGAAGCCAGGCTCTCTAATAATGATGTGCCCCCAGGCCTAATGTGCCATCTTTCTCTCTCTCTCTCTCCCTCGCTGCTGGTCTAGTAAACAAACACACACAGCTCGGTACATGGTTCATTCTTCCCCAGACTTGTTTAATACCAATAAAGAGTTAATTTATAAAAGCTTCTTATTTTTCTTCTTCTTGCAAACAAATTTAACCTTTTAAATTCATTATTTAATTTCTAAAACATAAACAAGAATCAACCCTATAAAGATTTTTTCTTTCTTTCTTTTTTTTTTTTCCAAATGAGAAATTAAATGACCTTTAAAGACAGGTCTGAGTTTTAAATGCGTAGCAGAGCCTTTTATTCCCTTCATACTGTGCTCAATTAAATTTGAATTTGTCCTAAAAACACCACCAAATGTCTCCAATGTGAAATCAGCAACTTCAGCCCGCTGTGTGGTCTAAATTTAATTCTTGTATATTATTATCATTATTTATTGATATATTTATTTTTTTTACAAAGTGTAAGTAGTGCTTCCTCTTTTCCAGACTTGAACCTGGCACGGTTGCTTTTAATTTTACTTTGCTCCTCTTTCACATAAGAGCGTCAATGTGCTTTTGCCCTTTTGCTTTCTTTCTTCGTCCTAGTTTTTTGTACAAAGTCTGTGATGATAACGGAAAGGGTGGTAATGCTGATCGTCATCAGAAAAAGAAATCCATCAGTTGTAATATCCTGATCTTATTCTTCCCTTTTCTGTTATACTGTCTCGGATTCTAGGTTAGGTAGGTTTAGGTTAATTTTTCACGTTAACTCAAATTATTTTGTGGCGAGGGGAAAAAAACAAGACGTGAGTGAGCTTACATTTAAATTAAACAATAAAAAACAAGTGACGGATAAAATTAAAAATCTGTAAATAATCTGTAAATAATCTGTAAATAATCTAAAGGCGATGAAAGCGAATTAGTATATCTTATGTTGCTATAATGTTAATATGAAATAATCCATTGATAAGAAGATATGTGCAACTGGAAGCTAACGGGTAAACAAAGAAAATGTACATTCATCAAAAGCAAAACACTCTTGGTCACCACTTGGTCACAGCAGTATAAATATTTTTAAGCCATAATGACATGTCCATCCTCCATTGCATCCCAGCATATCATTCATATTGACTTTTATTGTGAGGCAGATGTCGCCCTCCTCACCCTCCGCCCCTCCTCTTTCTCCCTTACTCTCTCTCCAGAATCGCCCCGGGTCTTTCGCCTACCCGCTGCCCGGGGATGGGGAGGCTGTGCTCGGCCCTGACAGGCGGCTGGTGGCTCTTCAATGCGGCGGCGGAAATTAAATTACCGCTCCTGTTGCCCGCTTTGTAAACAAGACAAAAGCCAATGATACGGCCAATTACACTTAAATACGACGCATGTGTACAACAGGCTCTCCGAGCAGTCGGGATTTGGACTGTAGACTCAGGGAATGAAGGGGACGACAAACAACCTCTGTCCAGTTTGTTTATCACGTTTGATCCTGGTTGTCCTGCAGAGATTCGTCACGTTTTTGTGGCCAAATATTATCTTTTATTTATATATCTGTGTGTGTGTGTGTGTGTGTGTGTGTGTGTGTGTGTGTGTGTGTGTGTGTGTGTGTGTGTGTGTGTGTGTGTGTGTGTGCTAACTGCAAAATTAGCATTCAGGAAAAACACGTATTTCTATCCTCCCATTAAAAAAGAATCTAAAGTGTAAAATGTAAATCTTAATTTTTCCCCACAGTACCTGCATTATTATTAATCCATCTAATCAAATATAATTTCAAATAATTTATTTAAGGGGGAAAAAAACATAATTAGTCAATTAAAAAGATGCTCCGTTTTATATAGGTTCACTGGAGAAGTGGAAAGAAGTCTTCTCGTACATCTTGTAGCAGCTCACGTGGAAATTGCAGATTTCTGTTACTCCTGCACACAAAAAATAAAATTAAAAAAATAATAATAACAAAAACTTTATCGGTTTTACTGAGTGAATATGATCACATTTACAAAAAATTACAGGTAGGTAATAATAATTTTATAAATATGTAATCTTGCGGCTTTGTTCTTCTTTTTTTTCTGTTCTTCTGCTTAAACCTGTAAATATCGAATCCTAATTCAAAATCCTAATTTTCTTTCCTCCCGAAAAAACCTCCACCAACTCTGCCCTCACAGTCTCACAATAAAGCTTCGATGAAAATGGCGATCAGAGTAAATAAAATAGATGGTCTTTATCAAAGTAAATTAGATTCACCTAAATAGTTCACCGGAGGGGCAGAGCAGTTCCTGTAATTCACTTTAAGGTTCACCAACTTACTCAATAAAACCCTGGCTAGGAATCTAACTGATGTCTAATCGATAGGTTTATCTGAGGCAAACAGCTGAGAAGGGCAAAATGAATCGGTTTGCATTTAAAAGGAAAGGAGAAAAAGATAAACTCAAGAAATCTGACGTCCAGTAATGAAATGATCGCTTCTATTTTACCTTTTTAGGGGTCGATTTTTTTTTCATAAAAACTTAGAGATTAAATACAGTTTATCCTTTTAAAATAAATACATGTATCACAACAATAAAAACAATGACAACAACAACAACAACAACAACAACAACAACAACAACAACAACAACAACAATAATAATAATAATAATAATAATAATAATAATAATAATAATAATAATAATAATAATAATAATTACCCGATTCTTTTTTTAGGCCTAGTGCAGAAACATGACATCCCTCCATCCTCCCAGTCCCATGCCTGTATTTCAGCGGTTTCTCATCTCTTTTTTCACTGGTTTTACTCCCCTCTTCCTCCCCTCCTCCTCTCCATTCAGTCCAGTTGAGTCGTCTGATAGGGGCATGAGGCGCCAGGTTTTCCCCTGAGGGAGGCGAAGAGTCAAGGACTGAACCCTCCAAATGCAGAATAATGTAATCCTACACTCTCAACAAAAAGGGTTCCACGTACATGACGGTTCTTTATGGGTTCTGTGATTTGTAGCAGAACACTGGTGGCGCTGCACTCTACATGCTGATGTTGTTTCTTGAGTCGCTGAGTCTTGTTTGTCTACACTCGATAAAAGGCTCAACACCATGAAGGTTGATGGCTACAGCAACACGAGGAGGGTCACTAGTGATTATAGGTGTCGTTCCTATGGCAGAAAATGGGATTTTGAATTTTTGAAAACTGGGGATGTGGCGAAATCAGTGCTCAGCAAAAAAACCCAACACAACCTGCAGATTGCAAACACAACTTAACGATATTACCAAAACAGAAAATGAAAGTGATTTTCGTGTGAGTAAACAACCCTGGCTGCCAAAAGTAAAACCTGTCACTGTCTGGAACCAGTGAAAAGTTTGAACAATCTAATACTGTAGAGGTTCAATTTTACTAAGTAGAATGATTGTTTTATATTTCTAAAAAACAACAACAACAACAACAACAACAACAACAACTTTATAGCTCTTAGCTTTAATAGAGACATATTTAATCCAGTTAGATATCCTGGAAAATAAATTTAAGAAAATATAAGCAGTTGCATTCATCTACTTTGATTAATACTTCTGTCACAGCTCATGGAGCCAAGAGGACTTCTCAGTTCATGCATTTTATATAAAAAAAAAACCTTAATATGTACCATCTTTTAGACAGTAAAGTCAATACGTTATAATTCTCCATGTATCAAGTGGGCATGAGTGCAAAAACAAGTCCACAGAAAACCTGAAATATTTTTCTATGAAATTCTTCTGCTTCTCTGTTTCTATGAGGCTCCTGTAAGTGTTTGGAAAAAAGCACAAGTACATTACCCTCTTCAAGCCTGAATTCTACACCTTCAGTACCGTCTGCGGATCACAGCATAGTTATTGCACCACAGTTTTGTAACTGGAGAGTGACATGATTCAGGGTTCTATGGGTATATCCTATTCTTGTGGCTTTTTGCTTCTTCTTTTATGTCCAAAGACTTTGACTCAAGACACCAGGGTTTGTGCCCCACGTGGAACCAATATTTTTACACTTTGTTTCCTAAGATTTAACAACTTATTTTTACTTTTCAGTTTTTGGCTGCATTAAGGCACTATAATTAATAGCTATATTTTGAAAAAAAATCTTAGACTTACTTACAGACATTTTTACATAATTCCACATTTTTGGAAACCTTTATTTTCAAGGTCACCAGTGTGACGAGCTCGAAATTGGTGCAGACATGCAAGATTTCAACAAGTTCCATTAGCGTATTTCCATACTTCCCATCCACTGTCTATTTAGTCATGCAAGGCAATGCTTTCAGAGAGACTGATTATTAAGTTAGCTGATACTTAATTCCATACAGTCAAAGTCAAGCCTGAGGTCAAGGATAAGTGGTGTCAGGTCAGATTTGCTACCCTTTGGAAACTCACACAAAACTGTCAAACGAACTATTTTTGATCTAAAATGAAAAGAGATGGAACAGCACAAGGCTAACCTCTTGTTTCTTGTCTTCAGAAACCCATTTCTTTAAACTATTTCTAGATAGGAAGTTGTCATATCAAAGAAGGTTTTCAAATATCCGACCATGTTGGTGTGGTTTAAAATTTGTGGGCACACAGCAGCCAAGTGTTAGCAGGCATTTGTCCAAGAATGTACCTACGCACAAGTAACTTTTACTTTGAATGTACTCTGGGCTGAAAAAGATCAATTTCTGTCCATGTATACACAAATTTGTATACTTTGAATTGCAATAAAACAAGGCTCCTGGCAGCACAAAATACTCTAGCTGTTATATATTTCTAGATACTTTCAGAGATCATTAAGGTGCTAGCATTGAGGCCAAATATGATTTTTGTGCAGGTGTCCATTTATTTATCTCGCTACCTGGAGAAAAGACTCTGGGAACTAAACCCACTCAAAGGCTACCAAGACACCCTTGCCTGTAGTCTTGCTATGAATCAGAAATCTGTAAATGTGCCTAAGCTGATCACTGATATGGCTTGAACTGTAAAGGTAAGGGCAACAGCAGAATTCACCACCAAACGTAAAGCAAATACAGACAAATCAGACAAATATACTTGTATTAAGTAACTGTGAAAAGGCTTTTGTAGAAGAACTCATGTTCTTCTCACAGACAACAAAACGTGCCGTGGTAATGCTATGTGTTTCCAATAAACATGTGGTATTGAACTTTTGAGTTTATTAAAATTCATGGGTATTTTATAATGATATTTTTAGGTCTTT
This sequence comes from Astatotilapia calliptera, assembly GCF_964374335.1. Classification (NCBI taxonomy): domain Eukaryota; kingdom Metazoa; phylum Chordata; class Actinopteri; order Cichliformes; family Cichlidae; genus Astatotilapia; species Astatotilapia calliptera. The sequence continues at coordinate 7,639,988 of NC_137423.1, read as the reverse complement.
GGAACAGTGCATTTTAATTTTTAACTTGATGCATGGATGAGTCCTTTAACAGTTGGACTTTGTTATTTTTTCTAGGTGTGTCTCCTCTGAATTTCAACCTAATAGCAACAGAGAACCAAACAAAACTGGGAAGAGAAGAGCATATAACTTGGCAGGTAGACATCCATTATGAGATGCCTGTGTTTGTCCTTAGTGAATTTTTCCTGTGTTAACTGCAGGTTTTGTGTGTGTGGTGTCAACTAGGCAGGAAGATGTTCACAATTATCAACGTGCTCTCTAATTTTTCTTAGTTTTGTTGTTTTTTGTTGTTTTATGGAAAAATGAAGCCAACTTTAAGTGAATGGAGGGGTGTGGGTGGGGTTCTTTTGTACAAAAAAATCCATGGACAGTAAAAAAATTCATAGCACAATCTAAAGATACAAAGCCAGTGATACAAAATAATATTATTACAGAGAGTGAATCCTCCAGGCCACTTTTAAGAAAACAATATTTTACTCGAGTATTTCCATTCATTTCAGGGGGAAACGGTGAACTTTGCTGAAAGTTTTGTTGATGATTCACTGGGTAAAATTATACTTTTTTTTTTTAATTTAAGTAACATTGTGTCCAGTATTTAACATTAAGCTTTTTCTGTTTGGTGACTTTTATTTTGTCTTGTATTCCTTTCTTATCAACGTTCTGTTAATAAAACCCCTCAAGGATTACATATAAATAATAACTTAGAATAGGCCTGAACTGTGATCCCCTCAGTGCTGGAGAATTAGGCCAAATCCAGATTTATGACCGGCTGAAATGTATTGGAAAACGTTGAACACTTGCAGCACGGAAAGCTGGTTCGCATGCATCTTAGAGCATTATGTGAAAGATTACCTGTAACTAAAGTATACCGCTAGTTGTATATTATTATGAATTTGTAAGCCCAGAAGGAGATCTATACGGTCCTCTCCCAAAGCCCGAGCATCCTTTGGCTCTTTGCTTATACGTAACTTTGCCATTTGCGTCTTTTTTTATCATCCTCTTCTGTTCATTTTAATTTGGTGTGCAGCTCCCTCAGTCCCCCAAATGAGAGCTAAATCGGCCTATAGGTCACTAATATATCGGGGAGGCAACTGTGACAAATTCCTTTTGTCTCCGCTTTGCTGGTACTTTATTACCCAGACGAGCAACATGGCCTGGAGATAACGATTCATCACGCACAGCCGGCAACCATAGACAACGCCTTTGGGCAAAGTCAGCAAGGGGCTTTCATATTAAGAGAGAGTAGAGAGCATGCGTGCATGCGCACATGTGTTTGTGTGTGTTGGGATGTGCGTGTCTGAGTGTGTGTGTGTGTGTGTGTGTGTGTGTGTGTGTGTGTGTGTGTGTGTGCGTGCGATGGGGGGGGGGGGGGGTATCTTAATTGGCTATGGGGTTTTATTGCATTAGTAAAACTGCTGATTGCAAACCTGCACAGCATCATGTTGAGTTTACGTTTAAAACCTATAGATAAACCTCCTATGGGCCTATTATAGATTTTTATAATGACAAAACAAGTTCAGGGATCTTTATTCAAAAATCTACAATAATTTAAGACGTTCTGCAGGTGTAGCACATTGGAAGAAAAAACAGTCTCTTTTGGAAAACTGGGTAATTGCCACCGCAGATTCGCAGACTGGGAGATATATATAAGTGGGAAGTGTGGCCAGAGGAAGATGTTTTAACTCGCACTTGAAGCTAGAGAGAATATGGAGTCCACAGAGAACAGTCCCAACAGTGTTTCACAATGCGCTATGTCATGCGTCGATAAGATTTAGCAAGATATGGCTCAAAACCTGGTGCTTTGGATGTCAAAAGAAAATAAAATCCAGAGAATTAAAACAAATCAAAAAACCATTTAAAGGATTGAAAATAATAAAAAAAAGTATACAAGTAGAAGGAAACCCTGCTACAGGTCACAGGATAAGAAGTTGCTCGATCCATCTAAAGAGTCCCAAACTACACATTAGACATCAGATAAGTTTTAAAACCCCATCTTAACTCCCTGGTGTCTCATTATAATACGTTCATTTTACACGAGAGCTAATCATGGTGTGCAGTCTAAATTGTTGAGAATAATGAAACAAGACGCTTGGTGTCCTATTGAGCAGGCTCAGGTTGTCAAGCTCAATAAAGAGATCTCAGATATTACACCTACATTAGAGGTTTACACTTTAACTCTTTTGTTTAACATGATTATGTCTCTTAAAATCCTTCGGAAATGAGATGTCAAATAATCAATATAAATGTAAATGCTACTAATACTACTACTAATTACTATTATTATTATGATCTAATCGAAATATGCGATCTAACAGCTTCCCTCAGATCCCTCAAATTCCAAATGTTTTAGATTATAATCACTCAGAATTTGTGATAGGACGCATTCATCTAACGCTGACCCCACACACAAGTTGATCATCCTTTTAAAAGTCTGAATCTACATTACAGTGTTGCGCAACAATAGAGCAGTCGGCAATTTTAGATACAGTTCTGTAAATCGAGCATCAGTACATCAGATTTTCTATTTACTGGACATGGAAAAAATGGGATTCCCTGCATGCTCTGTATCCAAAAAGAAAAGAAATGTCACTTAAGGTGACGCCCAATCAGACATCACATCACAGCTGCTGACATCACCAACAGGGAGAGATGTGTTACCCCAAAGTGGCTTGCAAACATTATTTTCCGCCTTCCTGCCCATAGATCTTCCTGGTTTTGCATAAACGGCCAATTACCTTGTCAGTAAGCTGATCCGAGTCTCAGTGCATCCTCCCGTCCCTATTCATTTTATTGTAACGCACAAATATAAACAGGCCTAATAGCAGCTACACTCGCACCGGTCTCGTCCCGCACCGTTATTGATATGGCCTCGAATTCACACAATTGATTTTTATGCTTCCCTCTAGCCACCTTGTGCAGTTGAGAGATATCTTTATTCGCACAGAAAGTGAAATAAGTGCGTAATAAAACGGTGATATATTAAATTCGTTTTTCCCCGTGTCGCGCTTTTATTATGAGCCATTTTTCATTTTTATTGAATTGAGACCCGACTGATCCACGTCGTCGCTCCGGGCGGGGAAAGGTTAAATAATTTGTGCAAATCAGAAACGCCGCTTTTCACATTTGGCTTCTTGATATCTGTCCATCTGCTATTTATTTGTTTAATTCTATCTATCTATCTATCTATCTATCTATCTATCTATCTATCTATCTATCTATCTATCTATCTATCTATCTATCTATCTATCTATCTATCTATCTATCTATCTATCTATCTATCTATCTATCTTTGTGATCGTGTGTATTGGAATGAGACGATCAGCGCCTACAGTGATCACATCAAAATCTGAGATTTATGACTTCATTGTGCGCAAACGCGCAACAAGCACCTTTACACTTGCTCACAGTTTGTTGTTTCATTTAGGATAAATTGTACTGCTATCAGCTGCCATCAAATCAGCGGAGATACCACACAGCTCGCTGTCACTTCTTTTGATCTTCTGTCCGTTTCTACTGGTTAGAATATTGGTGAATAATGGATAAATGATGGTACCAACAAACTCTGGCGGAATATGTGTCACTGTGTATGCAGTTTAAGTGGCTTCGTGGATTACACATAAAGTAGGATTAATTGAAGAGTAAACTGTTGTTTTCCTTAAAGCGTCCCCTTGCTATTAAGTTCTGTTCCAAATCATGTCCAGCAGCAGTTTTCCTTGGGGAAAGAATAAAATCCTAACAGAGAGCACTGATTTGAAAACCTTGGTCATAACATAAAGATAATGATTATCAGACCATTTGCTGTCATAAACTCACCAAAGCTCATAATGTTATTGTGGGAAATGTTTACATAAATCTTTAGTTTATGTTCACAGACAGCAATGTTCTTTTTTTTTGTCCTGTGATTTTGTCCCCCACTGTTGTTCAATTTTGATTTTTGTTAAATAATTTACTTTCTTAAAACTGAAAAAATATTATCATTCCTGAAGACCTAGCATAGTTCTCAAATCTCTGATACGTAGAGGAGCATTAAGGTGAAAGTAGCCACTTGACGCGGGCCTCAGTTCCACTAAATGCACGAAACCTTGCATTTGAAACCAGAAGAGCTGAATAAAAAATAAAAAGCTGCGGTTTCTTTAAGACATCCGAGCAAAACAACTGTCCTACCGAGGAGGAGGGAGGGAAGAAGAGAGGGAGGGAAGGAGGGTTGGCTGGAGGACCGAATGGCAGCTTTTACGCAGAGGGTAGTCTCACCTGCTGAAACGCAGCACTACAGAGCACTCTTCCGCGCTCCCCTCCAATTAATAAACACGCCTGCGAGGTCAGCGCTTCGTTTCGCTTCTTCGGGGTTGTTTTGTTTTGTCTTCAGCTCCATTTTGATGCGACGAGCTTTGGTTATCCTATCGTGACCCCAGCGTATGGATCGTCTTTGCCCGAGTAGGCGAACAAAGCGCATCAAGTCTCTCCAGAGAGGTGCCTCCCCCCAAAATCTCGGATTTTTCTCAGTAAGTAGGCTACTCGGGATAGCCATTTGGCATTTATCGGCTGTTTTTCTTGTTGTAAAGCTGCCTTGTATCTAATTCACTTGGAAAGAACTCGCTATTAAAGATGGATACGGTATTTCTTAGTCCGACGGATAGGCATTTAATTTAGGGAACACCCGATCCCACTGTTGGACAAAAAATAATGGGAAGATTTTGGATAGCGCTGGACACCTTATTGGTTTCCTGGGAGTAGAACAGGCCCGTGTCGATGCTCGAAAGCAAAAAAAAAAAAAAAAAAAAAAAGCTCACCACTGCAGACTACATCCAAATACTTCATTTCCAAAGGCGTGAATTGCTATATGTCAAAAACACATCCGTGCGCTGATAAAATATACTGACAAGCACATTAAGAACAAAAACTATGGAGCACACTGGGATCGAGGAGGTGAACCAGACGCACCAGCAGCAGCATGAACCCATCAGCTTCGGCATCGACCAGATCCTCAACAGCTCGGACCAGTCCAGCGGCTGCATGCTCCCTAACCGGACCGGTGACCCGGATTACGCGCTGGCCTCTAATGTCTACAGCAATGGGTACAACAGCGTCTACAACCCGGCCTGCTCCATGGCAGCAGCGGCGGGTTTAGCCGGCTCCTATAATGTCAACATGAACATGAACGTCAGTATGAACATGAACGTTAACGTGAACTCTGGAGGTGCAGGTGGGGTAATTCGGGTGCCGGCGCACAGGCCCATGCCGCCTCCGCCACCGCCACCCGCCGCTGCTGCTCCTCATCCACCCCCATCGACGCATCCACCGGGCATCGGACCCGGCATCCCCTCGATGCCGGGGATGGGAATGGGGAATGCAGCAAACTTCACATTTCCGTGGATGGAAAGCAGCAGAAGATTCGCCAAGGACAGATTAACAGGTAAAGAATAAATCTTATCCTGGTCCCACAACACTTGTAGTTTAATGTTTTTCATGAACACAGACATAGTAGGTCAGAAAGCAAGACCTCGTTATTTACCACCAAAAAAGTGAATATTTTCCTCACAGCCACTAAAGAGGAAATTATGAATTTACTAACACTTGTGTTGAAAACAACCCCCGACCGACGAAGCGTGAAGTGGGCCTATAATGGCTCAACAAAGTGGCGCTGATGATTTCATCTTTAGGTTGTAATCTATAACGAATCATATATGCGCACACAGTCAGTTTTATTATGCTGGAAGGGCAGCCTGATAAACGAGTGGAGAAATTGACTCGGACATGCTGATGAATCAGTATTGGACCATCACTCTCCATTTACAGCGGATGACGGATAACGACGTCCCCCGTTTTTTCATGAGGATGAATGATTTTTTCCCCCCTCTCCCGGAGAGCCAATTGAGAAAGCAAGATGAGTCACCGTAGTAACAATATATGACATGTTAAATTCTAAACAAGAATGTATTATTATTATTATTATTATTATTATTATTATTATTATTATTATTATTATTTGAACTGAGTAAATTAGGCTATAATTGGACAACAGCTACAATATTGCTTGCAGACTTACTCTAGCAGACTATATGTAGACTTCAGTGGGGTTTTTTTTTTTAATTTGTAGTTTTTATTTCCAATTTTACTTCTTTCAGAACCAGCTGCTTTTATTTTTTTTCCTTAAAAATGAAATTCACCGAAGTCGATTTTTGTGCCATTTGGGCTTTTAATACCCACGATGAGTTACATAATTCCTGCCTATGTTTTTTATTCAGGTGTCTGCAAACACATGCAGCCATTTTTGTTCCCAAAACCCCACACGCCCTTCAACACTATCAGAATCACATGCTACTTAAAGGCTGACATCGTTTTTTTATTTGTTTCCTTCTCAATCCAAAATGAGATATTTGCTTTACTTAATTAAATATTATATGTATGCTTATTTAAATAATGAAATGTAATGCAATTGAAGATAAGTTCTTTTCTAGTATAACGACTATATATTGTTTATAATAAATTATATGAAAAACATACGAAAGATAATTCTCAGTGAGAAAATGGTAAAAAAAAAACCGATTGCCAATAAAATTTTAATGGAATATGCTGAGATAGGTAAACGTATTTCATAAAAACGATTTCTGCGTTCTCTGTTTTCTTTTTTTGGGTGGGGGAGGGGTGGTTCAGCTTATATTTTTCTCATGACCTCATTGCTATAAAGGAAGAACATCATGGATTTGCGCGCGCACGCCCCCTCCTCTCCATGCATTAAATATTCACTCTTCAGTTCTTTCTACCTGATTAATTATTAAATACCGGGGGACGATATGTCATCTGCAAAAAGATACAGTGTAAATAGGCTTATCAATTTTACTCATAGTCACCGAGGGCCCCTCGTTTAATTTCTCTCAGCTTTGTGTCGCTGTAATTATTTCACAGCTTATATCTTTCCTCTGTATTGATCAGCCAAAGATCACCAGCAGCAGGAACAGCTACAGCAGCAGCTACAGTAGCACTATCCACACATACACACACACACGCGCGCGCGCAGACACACACACACATTCAGATATACACACACAAACACTCCAGATTTAGCCTGCTCTGTTTCCTATAAAAGGCCGTAAATCAAATGGACTATCATCTATCCTGATGGGTAGAGCACCGTTTTAAATGTTTCTCCTTGTTTCTTGTTTTTCCTTTTCGCCTTCCAAGTTGAAACCGGAGGAGAAAAACGGTCCCGTGCAGATTTAAACAGCTAAACATGTTGCCAAATGCTTCCAGCTCTGGCATTCATGGCAGGATTTCTTTCTTTTTTTTCTTGCAGAGATGTAAACGAAACCTGTTAACTTCGACAATAGATTCTCATTTTTCACGCCGGGATGCCTCCCACATGGCACAAACTCGTGTTATTAATCACAGTAAGCTGAATTGGACTGTCGCAAAAGATTTACGGGTTATAGGGGCATCATTTATCCATCTGTAAAGATACACTTCATGTAGCCTACTGATGTATCCTTGGTGGTCACCCACTCCTCTGTGTATTCACTCAGCGCTTACAGGCCTAAAATGTTGTGCGTCAGGCTATTTTATTGCAACTAATTTATGTGTTATTTTATTTTTATTTATTTCTGAAGGACGAGTGAAGAATTAAAATAAGTTCACCAGGGTTAGCTAGCTGCTATTTTCCATCTGCTGTTCCTGAACATGTAGGCAAAAATCAACCAGAGAAGAATAAAATCATACATAAAGCCGCACCGTGCGTAAAAGTACACACGCACAACTATAGCAGCAACAGCATCAGTAGTAGTCGGAGGCTAACAGTAGCCACCTTTATTTTTCAATGTACTCTGCTCAAAAAAATAAACAAACCCGTCTATATACGGGTTCAAGATTTATTTGTAATGTTATTTTTTTCACATTATTATTTTTTTTACGTCAGAAACGAATTAAAAAATAATACATTAATAACATAAAACATAGCACAATAATATGTAATGAAAATTAAGACTAGTTAGTAACTGAAGAAAAATATAATGGATAGTGAAATGAAAATTGGGCTTTACAGCACAAAATGTCAAGTAAAATATGTACTAATTTTAAGAAACCAAGCCTTTTACCACTAGTGATTACTACTACTACTACTAATAATAATAATCTAACAGAAATTTGTCATCTTTGATGAAGGATCAAAGTACATAATAATATGTTCTTTGAATTGTTTGGACATTTTGACAATAAACAGAGCAATAATACAGCGTCTTTCACTGTAGACCACCTAACAGAAATAAAAGAAATATAATTAAAGCGCCTTTTCTCTCCTGTATATCTGTGTCTGGGTGTAAATGGCAGCAGTGCCGAAAAAAATATGATTTTATTTCAGAGCTGAACCCGCTCCTGCCCTTTTGCTTCCACGCTGGCCTGATTTTCCGTGTGACAAAAGACAGTATCCCTGCTTTTTGTTGCGTATAGTGTAATAAATAGCAATATATGTTCATGTTATATTTCAATATCCCCTTTAGAATCCTTCACGGATATATTTATTAGATTGCTACAAAGGTAATATCCGCCGTGGGGACGGGAGGCGCTGTCACCGGGAAGTGTTATTAAGTATAAGTGGTTTTATTATGGCAAACATATTCTCCACGGTAGCATTTTATTTTTTGATATGCTTATGCTAAATTGTGTTATCCAGGCAACAGATTTAGCATTCGCACCCATTTTCTTTTCCATTTGATGAAGAGGGGGAACAAAATGTGCAATGTGTTTTGCAGCATTTATTTTTGGTTGCTGGTGATTCTTTTCATTTTCTTTGTTTCATGGGAACACTTACATGATCGCTTTTTTGTTGGGGATAATGGCCACATACAGACTGCTTAACTGTTTTCCGAGCTATAGGAAAACAATTAATTATTAGAAAAATAATTATGTTTTACAGCTTTATTTAATAACTCATTTCCTAATTGTGGAAGCTCTAAGCTCGTGGGACCTATTATACCCTTACATTTGGAATCTGTACAGGAGTGGTATTCTTCTCCAGATACAAATTACTGCCATCAGTATTTCTGATATATTTCAGATTTATAAAATTTTGACTAGTATATTTGTTATTCCATATGGCTTTAATTTTTGGTACTATTATTTGTAACATATTACTTATAATCCAGTTACATCCAGCTAGTTTACACTGACTGTCTCTAAACTAACCGACTCACTGATGCAATTGAGCAAGGGCATTCTTAATTGGTTTGGCTTAAAATCCAGCACATTGCATAATTCATTTTGATTCTATACTGCAGTTCACAGTCTCGATAATTATAGTAATGAATAAACCTGAAGGCATATGGAGTAAAACCAAAGAAAAAAAAAGCATTAAACATGTCTGGTGGGGTATCACACCACTGGATCATATATTTATCAGGATTTTGCACACTGTAAAGCAAAGCCTTGCTGTACTTGTCAGGTCTAAAGGGTGCTGCTGCATGTTAGGTTGCCTCTGAACGTGCTTGTATGTGCCTGGCCCATTACTTAGCCCACAGATGGCCTGAAATAGCCATCTAATGCTGTATTAGTTAGCCAGACCTGCCGCTGGGAGCAACAACAGGCACGCTTGCTTTCTCTGTGGGACCCATAAAGCTCCAAATAGATTTGGGCAATGACACAAAAAGCAAAAATGATATGTTGCTTAACATATGTGCTGTACATTTAAGACTCCACTTTAAAGTTACTGTAAGAATGTGGCTTTACAGGAGATTTAGAAACACACTATGAAGTCCAATAAGGGCCGTATAATTCAGTATTAAGGACTGTGGAGGTGCTCCAGTCCATTGTGAGCACCTATAGTAGTGTTATAGAAATATCTTGGGGATTTTGTCATTAGAAACTCGTGATTAAATACTACAGATGCCGGTCTAAGTCCCAAAAGGAATATTGGAGGGGTACAATTACCATTTTTTATTATTATTGAGCATCAGAGCAGCACATAACGTGAAATTGTTATAAGAATATTAACATAGAAGATTAAAAATAATAATGAGAGGGAACGAAGAGGTCATGGTCACTATAAATCCATGCGAAAGCCAATAACTGTAGCACATTTTCACTTCAGACACTAAATCTGTGCTACTAATTTGCACTTACGTGATGTTAACTTTATGTGACCTACCGTAACAGTGCATAGTAGCTATTCATCTTTACTTTACAAATCATTTGTTTGTGTACGCTTCAATTTGCCACTCATGTTCAGCACCATCAGGGGACGTTGGCGGCTCCCTTGAAATGACTGCCAAGTGCGTAATAACTTCATGTTCTATTTTACATCCAAATTGTCATCGTCTGTATAGCAAATGAATTTTCAAGTCGCTGAAAACTCTGAGAACAGCAGCAGCAGGAGGAGCAGCAGCAGGAGCAGCACGTAACCCTGAGGGGACACCTATGCAGATGTTTTCATATTCATTTTGGCTCCTGGTGAGCTTTTCTGACAAAACAAAAACAAATAAACACCCTGTAAGACAGCAGGCAAAACAGCTTGCTGGGGACGGATGACATAGAGATAGAGAGAGAAGGAGAGAAGACAGAAAGTATTTTTTTTTCTCTTTTCTTCTGCTGATTTCCATTCAGAATGAGAATGTGGCCTGGGAGTGGATCTATGGCCAACGATCTCATTACATTTATCGATCTTCTGTTTACCCATGGCTGACAAAATAGACAGGATTCATAGATATTTTATGATGCAAGAAGATAACTTGTTATTAATACCCGGCAGTTGAAAAAGAACCACGAGGCACTGAGGCAGAGAGTGAAGAAAAACACAATGTACACCCTTACAGTGCAAAACTGCAGTTTATATTTTTGAGAAGGAACAGTGACTAAGCGACAAGAGACAAAGTAAGACAATACAACAATACTTTGAAATAGCATTTATTATAAAGTGTCTATATTCTAAATAGTAATGCGTGTAAAGTTTATGACAGCCTATTCTGCAAAAAATGATGTCACTGTGCAAGAAGTTACACAATTGCAAATTGAGGTTATTGCTTGAGTTGTAATGACACACGCTTCATGTTTGTGCTCCAAGACATTTTGCAAATATCAAATATTTTTTAAATGCAATTATTGTGATGAAAAAAGACCCACCAAAATCTACTTTCCTTCAGAAATTGTGTTTTGTTAGGCTTACAATTATATTATGTAGGTCTGTGAATAGTACTTATGGAGCTTCATCACATTGTCAGAGAATGACCTTGGCTGTAGGTTTTTGATTGGTCAGCCAGGGCTTGATTTATCTGTGTAATCCTGCTAGATGTCACTTATTTTTTTTTCTGAATGGCATATATCTCATTTCTTAGCTAAAGATCTCCAAATGCTAACTTAAGAGACTAGAAGCAAATGGCATTAAAGTAGACTCTGTTCATCATTTAGGCCCCTTCATGTGATTAGCTGCTATGCGTCGGTGCCCGCCCGGCGGCAGCTGCTGCTGTGCTCCAGATGCGGGACCTCACTGTGTCTCCCTTTCCTTTAGGGGAGCAGGCAGAGGAGAGCCGAGCTGGAGAGGCCACAGGGGGGCCGGGGGCCACCGGATCCCTCTGTCCTCTCCCCAAGGGAGACATCGGCAGGGTCCCTGTCTGGAGCACGGTGGAGACATTAGCCAAATGTTATTACCCCGAGCTTGCCCACCTGCGAGACGGCAATGGCCTTCTAGCAGACTATCCTTTTCCAAAGGGTGCTTGCCCAGGTGAGTCACCCCCTCTCCCCCACCAAAAAACCTCACCTGTAGCTAATTGTTAAGAGCCACCATTGTGTGCCACCAGAAAGTATAAACTGGATTTAAAACAGCATTTGAAATCTTAATATGCGTCAGTATTTTTCACGTCTTTATCCTCTAGCACTTTAAATTTTGAAGTGATAATTCACATACCATTTTTCTACTTCTGCCTCAATTACTTTTTCCTTGGATTTTCTGTTTGCACATCTCAGCGTGCTCTTCAGAAATGGAAAATGTGGCAGTGACGTTATCTTCTTCAGTTGGCAGCTTCTAGGCCATCTCTTAAGACTCCCCAAACATCATAGCTTTTTTTTTTCAGTTAGCAGCAAATGAACAATAATTTTTATCTTACCAAGGAATGGAAAGCTAGCTAGGTTTATGAGTCTATAGAAATAAATCCTCAGGGGAAATGCATTTATAATTCAGAAGAACAGGTCACTCCAGCTTAGAAATGGAAATAAGTAACCAATCAAGCATTCATGTTAAATCTCTAGAATTTTACAAATTTAAAACACTCATCAGACAAATTAATCCTCTTTTTCCTCCCTCTTTCAGCTGCCCTCTCACCCTTTTCTGTGACCCGTCGAATCGGCCACCCGTACCAGAACCGGACGCCACCTAAGAGGAAAAAGCCTCGCACCTCCTTCAGCCGGGTGCAGATCTGTGAGCTTGAGAAACGTTTTCACCGACAGAAGTACCTGGCATCGGCCGAGCGTGCCACCCTGGCTAAGGCGCTGAAGATGACGGATGCACAAGTTAAGACCTGGTTTCAAAACAGGCGGACAAAATGGCGGTAAGATTGCAGCAGGGTGTTATTGGATGCTAAAGTAACATAGTTCTCCGTTCTACGTGTCACGTCTTGCTCTTTTTTTGCATCCCACTATATACTTAAGCAAAACAAACAGGCCTTGATGGTTTTTGACTTCATTAGGACAGGATGTTTGCGCAGAATTACAAATCTTCTTGTCCCACAAACTGACATTACAGAATGTGTCTCTGTTTTACACTTGCGTCCAAAAATGTTTACTGGTGTCTTACTTTGAAGACAAGTAAAATGGCCCACATTGCATTGAAGGAGTTGTACAACACTTATTTTGCTTAGCTTAGCTGCCAGTTGAGGCCAGTTCACTTGACCAAGCACAATTACTCCTGAGCCTCCTGAAAGGCCTTTTAGAAACCTGCTGTCCAAAGCAATACTGAAACACTCACAGGAGGAATTGACTGCCGAGTCCATGAAAAAAACACACACTCATTCACTTCATTCTAACTGTTGTTTATAGCCATTTGAAAGTAAATGAGTAGGAAATCAAATTATGATGCCCTGCCCCTTGTTAAAGGAGCAGGATACATATTTCAAACGCATATTACACACAGCTAAATTACCTTAAGTCATTACCCTAAGGGTTTTTATGTGTAAATGGCTTTAAAGCTTTTTCGAATGATTTTCTATTTAAAAGTTAAAGAAAACAGTTAAAAATCACTGCCCTCTTTGTTGTAAATTAAAGTATAATATAGAATTTTGGTTTAAGGATGTTCATTTACATTTTCTTAAAAAAATGCATTTATAGAAGAAAAAAAACCTGCAGCAATCATGTCCTTAAGCCATAAAATGCTAATGCACAGTTTCCACTACAAAGTGCAGTAAAAATGAATTTGCTTAAAATAAACAGCAGACTGAACGGCATGTCACGAGTAACAAGGGAATTGGCTTAACTCGCTTTTCTGATTTCCTACTTTTGCTGAGATTTATGCCATTTCCCTGTAGTGTGCACCTGATAGGATGAGCATGAGGGATGTCTTTGTGTGACGACTACGCGAGTAACAAGAGGATGATCAAATCAACAGCCAGGGAATTAGATTATGATAATGCTGTTAACAATAATGTGTGGCTAATGGATGGAGGTTGGCGTGCTTGAAAGAGTGTTTTTAGAGGTGTGCTTATGCTGGTGATTTCTAGCTGCCATTTGTATTTTGCTTTATATTTTTAAGAGAATTGAACATTTATTACATGTTGTTTAACATATCATTTCCAAATGTCCGTAAATAAATCACCATGAATTATTCTGTTATGGTAATAAGAAATTTTCAAGACCGATAGAGTAAAATGTTCCACTGTTTATAGATATGCTTGCCTTTGTAAAGTAATTCAAGTAAATTGCCAAAAGTATTTACATTCACTATTTAAATTGAAATAGAAGTGTAATTTTTGTTGAGTACTAAAACACCAGTTCACTCTGGAGGTTTTCCAACATAAACGCTACAAAACAGGCTGTTTTTTTTAGGAAGACGCATGACTTTTCAATGCAGCAAATGTTGATATCAGCACAGCGCATATACAGGATGTGCGGAGTCGTTTCTTTGAAAAGAAAAGAAACAGATGCAACTTTTCACCTTGAGGCAGGAAGTGCTTTGTATGTCTTCCCCCTCTATTAGTCACGTTCCTTCAGCAACACCTGTCACTCATCTTGATCAGCTGTCGTGTAGCCAAAAGCAGAAGGAGTATCTGGCACAGGTGTAGTACAAAGACAGAAGAAAAAACAGGCAATTTGCAAATCCACATGATTTATTATGAAATTTGCAATCTCATCTGATCGCTAAAAGCTTTTTTTCCCCTTGATTCCTTTGACTTCTTTGATCAGTGGCTTTTTACTATATATATATGTCTCTATATATTTTTTTTTCTTGTTATTTTCAGGCATTGCAGCATATGATTGAAATTCTTCACCACCAGTACCAAAGACTGCCAGCTTTTTCTTGGTTTTGTCAATTAGAAATGACAATAAATGAGCCCTGGATATGCTAACTTATCCAGGAAAATTTTAACAGAAGCACCTAATACAGAATTGCAGATCTATTCTACATATGGTGTCTGTTTAAAAAGTAAAGAAAGAAGGAGGGAGAGAATCCCACTGTTTCTTTATTAAAGCATAGCACACTGCTAAAACGCTCTGGCACGTGGTACAAGTCGATACTGTGTACAATCGCCATAAAAAGAAACATTATATTGGTCTTAAATCCTCCTTTGCTCTCCTTTGTCTCCTCCTTTCACCCAGGAGACAGACTGCAGAGGAGAGGGAGGCTGAGAGGCAGCAGGCCAACCGGCTGATGCTGCAACTTCAGCAGGAAGCTTTCCAGAAGACGTTGAGCCAGCCACTGCAGCCGGACCCACTCTGCCTGCACAACTCCTCCCTCTACGCCCTGCAGAACCTGCAGCCCTGGGCAGAAGACAATAAGGTGACCTCCGTCACCTCTGTAGCATCTGTAGTGTGAGCGTGTGTGAGTGTGTGTGTGTTTAGAAGAGAAAGGGAGGGAAGGGGAGAAAACAGAATGTCTTGATCAAAGTGTCGTGAGTGTGAATGGACACAAGAGAGGAATTTCTTCCAAGACTGACATTCAAAAACTCAGAACCATTTTGGGATATCATAGATGCAGGATGCTTACTTTGGAAAAAAAATCAAATCAAATAATGGACAATGTGCTTATTCACTCATTGATCGTTACCAGCAACATGGTGGGGAAGAGTCTGTAGAGAGAAAGACACAGCTATCGGTTACTGACCAGACCTGCAAAACACTGTTTGCGGACTTCACAGCACAGGAGCCGCACTTACATTGATGTTTGTCAAAACTAAGCAAGTCTAAAACTGTTATCTTAAATATCTAAAGCATGTTGAGTAATTTCCTGCCTTACACCAAGTTTCCGCTCTCCCTTCAGCTGTCGGTCTAAAAGAGAAGAGGGCACTTTATCCCTAAGTGCCAGGAAACAAATGGACACCTCTGTACATGCCCAACTGTCAAGACTGTACCCTCTTTTGCCTCTGGATCCCTCACAAGGTGGCAGAGAGACTCTTTGCCAATAATGGCAAAAAGAGACCTCGTGTTTTCGCTTTTGACTTTGTAACAATGTAGTAAATGCATGTTTCAACCCTTTTCTGTGTGCACTCGGATGTACCATTGAAGTCAGCGGCTGCTAAGGTGGATCTCCTCCCCAACTGCAGTGTTCAAATGGTAGTGGATTGGTGAAAGCCCTGATCACGGATTCCTCATTATGTCGAATTTAAAGGTGTTTTATATTAAAAAATATTGTGACTTTTTGAAAAGATGACAAACCTCTCCGTTTTTCTTGCCTCTTATTGTCTTGTTGGGTTCCCTCACTCACTTCCTGTTGTTGTTTGTCACCATTATGAAAACTGTGCAATAATACTTTATGATTTTAGGGATGTAGTTAGCCTCATGGGAATTGGCTATGATTACACATTAAAGTTTCAAACCACCCAAAGGTAAGATACCATCAAACTGTATGAGTAGGACAGAGCAATACCTTTTTTTATCCATAAAAACTGATGACTACAGCTCCCATGTGTGAACGTGAAGCAGGGCGTTGCCGAAAAAACAGCAAGCGTGCTCGGCAAAAGCCTCCCTGGATAAATAAAAGGTTTGAAAACCGATGCCAGCTCAAATTAGAATGAGAGTACATGAGAAAGTACGAGCTGTGCCTGTGCCAAATGAACATCTGAAATGCGGCAGCCTGATTTTGTTTGTATTTTTGTTTTACTCCACTGAACTGCGAGGACTTAATGAAGCAGTTGTCCAGTGATTGGTGCAGGAAACCAAGCAACAAATGAAAGGCTAACAAGTTTAGCCTTTTTCTGTGGGTCACTGATTGAGATAGCGTCTCAACAGCAGGGATAGCAGGGAACGGCTGAAACTATCGGGGGCCAGATATCTTGTTTAATAATGTCATTCCTTCCTTCATCCCAGCACAAAAAAAACATATTTCATAACCGAGTGAGATCAACAGTTACCTTAAACAAGAATTTTGATGCTTGATTTGATCAGAGTTCGTTTGCCTTTTACTGTAATCCAGCAGGAATGCAAATCTCAACCCTAAATAATCTCCCAAATACCTGTTGCCTTTTTTATGGTTACTGTATCTTTACGTTTCGAAAGAGTTTCTTTTTTGGCCAAAAAGAATGCGATTAAACTTAAACTTACGCTAAATGTACAAGCGGAATGCCAAAAGACAGCACTATTATTTAGTATTTAGTATTTATTTGTTTATTGTCATTGTCAAGAACAATGAAATTGCGTTTGGGGCTGCCATACAACCCAAAAAAAAGAAGAAAATAATAAATACCCCTTAAAACCCAAGTGTACATATTTAACCCAGTGTGACTCCAATGCAATAAGACAATCCTTAGCAATAATGTTCGTAGAAATTCAGACAAAGACCTGAGAAACATGACAAAATACAACAATGCAACCCATTCAATATTATTGTACTGTGAGATATGATATCAGATATGATAGTTATCTATTTAAGAAAGAGGGGGGGGGGGGGGGGGCAGGAGGGGGAAGAGAATAAAGATATGATGCACCAATGCAGACCAGTTCATTGCTATTAAGAAGTTGGATATGGTTATTGTCCGTGAGAGGGGGGCAGAGAGTTCAGGAGCCTCACAGCCTGTGGATACAGGCTGTTGGCCAGTCTGGATGTTCTGGCCTGTATAGACCTGTACCTTCTCCCTGAGGGCAGCAGATGGAAAAGGTGGCGCGCAGGGTGATGTTGGTCCCGCAGGATACTGTGCACCCTCCTCAGACAGCGAGTGGGGAAGATATTACTGATCTCTGGCAGACTTGTTCCAATAATTAGAATAGAAAACGAAAACAAAACATCCTCTATTGGAGAGTAGCCATTTTTGGTGTTTGCCTCCATTGTTGTCTGGGCGAATCGTGGCCACCTGCGCACCAGACAGTCGTAAACATTTGTTATCAACACATCCAGCCTATCGTGCTTATCGCCCAAGTCAAAATAAAAACGACCCAGGCAGACCTAGGTACAGTAAACACATCATTCAGGTTCCCTGCTTGTAAATGAGCCTTCAACACAAAGAACGTCACAGGAAATGGGCCTTGTTGTGCTCTATCTTCTTTCCTTAACAGTGAGCTACTCAGTTCCTTTGGACTGTAAAGCATAACATCAACCTCCTGTTAATCTTGGCTGTACCTGCCACTGAAAAATACCTATCAGAAGGCCTGTCCCTTTCCTTCTTTTTTGAGATTTGCCTGTTTGAGCCTTGCCTTTCTCTTAGAGCAGCTTGATGATGTGGTTCGAAACAGCTGTCTGCAGCTGCAGCCACCCTCAACAACCCTCTGTTTTCTCAGAGGCATAGTGCCAATGTTTAGTCAGTTTCCAGAGCGTCTTGCCTGGTTGAGATCGTGTCAATATCAGCCAGCTCTCCAGGTGAATCCTCCTCAACCCCCACTTCCTCTGCTCCCTGCTGCTTTCATCTCTCTATCTCGAATGCCTTGAAGACGTGACTTGGCCCATTTTAGAAAAATTCCTTCCTTTTACCGTTTTCAAAACTGCTCATTGTGTTTTGCTACAGGTGCTTAAAGATTTTTTTTCCTCCTCTCCTATCGTGGCACTGAATTTTTTTTCTCCCACCCCCCTCTCTGTTGCCACTGAGGAGCCCTGTCCTTATCCAATAAAATGTCACCACACAAGATGAACAAGAACAAAGAGGCTCAAGGTATATCAGACTTCCTATCAAGCATTTTGTTTTGAACAGGAGCACCATAAACGAAAAAAGTACTCACCACGTTGTGCTGTCTCCTCCAATCAGCTGTTTCCATTCTTGAGAAATGCAGTAAACATTTAAGCCGTTATCAGGCAGTTGTTGACGCTTCGGTGGGTTTAGCTCTTCGAGCATTGAAAGTTCGACTTCTATAGTATGATTATCAAGTCAGATCTGCTCTTGTGCAATAAATATTTCCTACTTGTTATCACCCTGCATATCTTAGTGTCGATATATACATCTATCTATCCATCTATCGACATATATATATATATATAAGTAAAATGCCTGTGACCTGCACATTTGGTACAAAAAGCATAATTTTACGGCCTCATCTGGACAATAAATATACTAAATTCCATTTAATCCAGTGACATATTTGTCATTCTTTACAAAACCAGGCATTTGATAAGTTTTATTTCCAGACTGGCTTGATGCCATGACACCAATGTTCAGATGCCAAACATCCCATGGCATATCTACGGCATAAATAAACAGGATATAAAATCTTTGAGATTCTTTTTTTCTAGATGTAATGTCATCACTCAGCAGTTATAACAACTTTTCCGTCTGTGGCAGCTGCAATATTTCAGAGGAAGGCAAACACAGTCTGACACTGCCAAACTGCTAATGTGTTGACACGCGAGGCTTTGTTGACAAAAGGTCGTCTATGGTTCTTGGCTCTAAAGTAGCACTGTGATCCTTTTGTGTAGCAGAAAATGCTCAATGAAGAAGAACTCTACTGAAGATTAACAATATACTTGGTAGCTGTTTGCACTAAATCCGCAAAACACTCCAAAGGTGATCTGTGCAGTTTACCTCTAATGCTTTGTCAAGTGTGACAGATTCTTGAAAAAGGTGCATATAAGCAGGTTATTACATGTGGGCAAATTAGGCTTGTCAGCAAGTTTAGCTCTGTTTGATAAAACACCCAAATAAGGTTAAACAAATGTATTTTTTACGTTTGATGAAAAGTTTGAACCACAAACAATAGATTTTCTTAGAGAAATGTTATTTTGAACACCGGTATCAGTTCAGACTCAGAACCATAATCCTCTGCTGATGAATGTAATGGTAATACTACTTAGATTTTGTAGTTTGTATTCAGAAATGCCATTCTTTATTATTCCCTTCATCTTCTTTTATTTTGAATAGGGTAGATATATACGTGTTCAAATGATGCTAACTGGTTTAAATGGACATATTAATGTTTTCCAGTACTAAACACATCCATGGACGGGATTCGGCCTGAAGTGGCAAGTAAAACCCTAACATTTACAAAGTCATACAGAATATTTAACAAAAAGTGCACATGATTTTATGGCAGAGAAGTAGAAGGCAAGACGGTTGAAAATATTGGTTTAATATGATCATTTTAAAAAAACAAAAAACAAGGAAATTCCATAAGGATCAAGTCAGAAGTCAAAGTGACGAATGAGGAACTCTTTCTGCTGTTTGATGCCACGACATGAATAAACTCTGTCTGTTGACTTGATATGCTCTCATGTCTCTCTTTGATGTACACACATATACAATTGAACCCTAAGCGTGTGCAAACAGTTACACTTTTGCATATTTACACATAAGAATGCATACAAGGAAAAGAGAACAAGGAAATGTGAGCATTTCCCTGTTAAGGTTAGGAGGAAGGAAGATTTATACAGTAGTGGGAATATGTAGATGGGAACATTTCATTGTATGTTCTTTTTATCTCATATGGTAAAATTATTCTAGCATAACTGTAATCTCAAAGAAGTACTTAAATTTTTTATTAAGCAGTATAAGCTAATTGGTGATAGAAAATGACCAGTCACCAGCAACTTCATAAATTCATACAGTCTTACAGCATTACTACTAAAGTGCAAAACTAGTTTTGAGTAATGCCCATGCACATCAAAGTCACATCATTCATGAGAACGGATCTGCAGACGTGTCCCAACAGTACATGACACATTAAAGCTTTCTCAAGCTTCCAGGCATGCATGAAGAGGACTTATTCTTGTTGAGTAATACAGGTTGAGTAATACCTCAGCTGTCGTTTTCCTATTACACTTTACACATTTGTTTGTGTGCCCTGGAAATGGTTAAAGGCAAGTAAAATAGCCATGTGAATGGCAGATTTTTGCTGGCATGGGCTGGGTTCACTTGTCCTCTAAGAAGGAAAGGTTACTCCGTGTCAGTGAAAGTGATAACCTTTATCATGCAAAGAAACATTTCTGACCTTAACACAACAAATACTTTACTGCAGCTTTTCTTTTCTTTTTATGGAAGAATCCGATTTGAATGCTCCTTTCAGTTCGGATTTATTTTCATATAGCACCAGTTCTCAACAACAGTCGTCACAAGGTGGTTACAATAAAAGAATGCTAACAAAATGTTATAACCATGCAGGACAGAGGCAGTTATCTGATTTATTCTATCCCCTGCCTTGTAATTAAAAAGAACAATGCGGTCATTCACTTGATCACCAAACCAAAAAGGGTAATGTTTTTATACATTTAAAGTGACCATCACAAAAACAATGAGTTTAAGAAGATCGATCTGTTTCAGTCTGGAACGTCATAATGGTTAATTTCTCCTGTAATATGCAAGGCTGCAATGATTCTTCACTGTATTATGAATATTTTTAACAACCGCAGAGGACTCTTCCATTCTGCAACTGCCCCCTGGGCTGGACTTTTAATATTACTGACCAAAGGCCTCTTTTATTTAGTCCAAACAGCACATTAGACAATGGACATAAGGGAAAAGATCACAATCTAAATATAAACCCTGCTATCTATCTATCTATCTATCTATCTATCTATCTATCTATCTATCTATCTATCTATCTATCTATCTATCTATCTATCTATCTATCTATCTATCTATCTATCTATCTATCTATCTATCTATCTATCTATCTATCTAGATACACACACAAAAATTAAACAACAACATGCGTATAGACTTCAAGCTTTACTATAGCTTTTAATTTGGATTTGTTTGCCAAGTATTATAACCTATGCTTGTCTCAATCATGTTCAAAAAAACGATAATAGTCTGTCATGTCTTCCTTCCTTTAGTTAGTATTATGTATGTATACTTTATATATTAAGGTTTATTAAAGATAAAACTACCAAATATTCATTCAACGGCGCCATCTCGTGTTCATCCAGATGACCGCTCACCTTGAGTTTTCTCTCCGCTCTAATTTCTATTGGCTCCAGATCACTTGTCCCTAAGTGACGTTTCACCGTCCTAGTGGCTCTTTGATGTGTCCGTCATACGAGTTTACGGAACTGTATCCACCCACTACAAAGATGGAGGACGATATCTCAGATATGAGCAGACCACAAATGTACTTATTTGGTGAGCTCGCTAATTCTGACAAACCCGATTTTTTTGTTTGCACAATCAGTTTTAACGTCATGTTGTCATGCACAAATAGCCACTGGAGATTTTTAATCGGAAGATAGCTAAACAGCTGGCTAGCCTGCTTACCCCCTCCCACTCGCGCCAATTCAGCTCTTTTGTTAGCTAGCAGAGCATGGCGTGGAGCCACGTAAAGAAGCAAAATGTATATACACCTCTTTATCTGATAAAATGATATGCATGTGCGTATGTTTATTTAAGACGAGCGCAACCCACGGTTGGTTACACGTATTGTTTCCCCCTCAGGTTGCACCTTGAAATCGGACAAACGGGAATTCAAAGTTGACCTAGACGGCGATGAAACGGAGCAGCAGCTGTCACTGAAAGCAGTAAGAATCAGACTTTAGATCGAGTTTGCCTGGTCTTGAAAAAATTAATTCTTTGACTAATACGGCTATTAACTACGGAAGCCGAGATCGACATTGAGCGCTGTTATTCTTTAATGCTATACTCTCGCGATAAATTGTTATGTGTCTTGTAAATTCGTAATAACATAGTTTGTTTTATCGCGATAAGATATTAATTATCCAGAAATTGGGAAATGCCTTTGTTATGGCACGTGAAGATAAAGGTGTAGGCAATAAACAGAGAGAATAATATTACATATAGTATGTATATATAATTTAAAATATATCTACCCCTAAAAGACATCCACCCCTCAAATTTTCTATAATTCGCTTCCTAAGAGCCTATTATAAATTGGTCTTGAGCAATATTTCCTCAGGATTTCTGGAGGTCTTTCAAAGCTTTTCTTTGGAAATTTGGTGCTTTCTCACTCATTTGCTGTTCTTTTCTGAAAATCGACTACTTGCAATCTGTAGCAAAAACAAATAATCTGTTACAAAAAATGGCAAACATAAGAGAATTTGACAGCCATGTAGTAGGATTTTTTGGTTTTTGCATTGACAAAGTGATTCCCGAAGGGCTATCAGCCAAAGTCTTGGCTTATGTTGACATGGTGTATACTGTTTCCTTAAAAACAATTGAGGAAACAGGACATGTGGAGGACCAAAAAAAAAGAAGTGGCAGTATGAAAAAACTATTTACAGTCATATCCTTAAGAAACAGGAAATAAATCCAGCAAAGACTTGAAACAGGACCTGAGACATCAGATCTTTCTTCCATGTACTAGTTACTAAAATCTTATCAGAAATTGTGTAAGTGGAAGGGTGGCTGTCGAAAAGCCATTTTAAAGGAAAGGAAATGGGGAGAAAAGTCTGTGTTATGCCAAAATACACAAGAACTGGACAGAAAGTGACTAGTAACAGGTCTCATGGAGAAATGAATCCAGATTTAACATTTTTGGTTCAAATTGCCTTAAGTACGGATGAGGTCAGGCGAAAGGGTGAGTGTCGCTATTTCTGAAAAACAGAATGTAGAAAAAAACCTGTCAGATTTGTTAATGGCTTCATTTTTCATCCTGACAATAATCCAGAATACACCTAGTGCAATAAAAAAATTATCTCAATTTAAAAAAACACAATGAAAGATTCCAGTCAGTCGTGGTTTGACCTCCCCAGAGCCCAGACCTGAACCTTATTGAAGCAGTGTGGGATCATCTTGACAGAACTGAATAAAAGGCAGCTGACATCCAAAGAAGAGCTTTGAAAGAAAATAAATTGCATGTATGGCAAATATGGACTAAACAGACTTAAACTGGGTGTTTAGCCTAATCAGATGCACGAGGGAAGGCTGCTGGTTGAAGGATCAAAAAATCCCACATTGAAAAAAAACCCCACTCCTTGCACCCTAGCAATTGTTTATTAGAAGTTCCTTACCAGTAGTTTGTGAGCTAGTGAGCAGCGGATTGGAGTTTCGGCTCTATTTTATATTCTCCTGAGAACACGATTTCTGAAATGTTAACATATTGGATTTTTGGTATTAATTTATATTTATTTATTTATTTATTTATTGTCATGGAGCATTCACAGCGTTAGTCTACTAACCTTACTGATGCAGTAGGCTATTTATAGATGATAAAACAGGAGTTTAATCAGATTAACAGTAACATTAACAAGAACAGTTTATGTTTGCACCAAAAAAAAAAAAAAGAGAGAGACATTTTGCCAGTACATGGAGGTAGTTTTATATAGCACACTGTTATTTTGTTCCAGGTGTGTCTGGGAGCTGAGGCTGAAGATAAGTTCCACATGGTGGAAGTTGAAGGCCTCACTTACGACGGGAAGACGACAAAAGTGCCGCTAGCTGTCCTTAAACCTTCCGTCCTGCCCTCTGTGAGTCAGCACCAACACTGACAGAAGTATTTAAGAGGCTTCTGGTTTAAATTAACTTGTTTTTACGGTCTTCATGCCTAATAAAAAAGAGAACTAAAAAGAAAAGGCATTTTCTCAGAACCATAAATACAAACATTACACTGTTCTGATAAATATAAATAATTCATAAATCGTTGACAAAATACTTATAATGTCATCTTCCTTCCTGCTATGTTTTTCTCCAGATGAGTTTAGGTGGATTTGAGATTACACCTCCAGTTACCTTCCGTCTCCAGTCTGGTTCTGGACCAGTTTACATAAGCGGGCAACATTTTATTAGTGAGTATTAAGGTTAAGACTCAGGTAACTATTTGCCTCATTGTTAAAATAAAGTAGGCATACCTACTGAAGACCTTGTCAGTGGAAAAATAGCAAGTTGTAAGTCTGACCTTCATGCTCGGTAAAACAATACAGGGTCAAATTTTCCAGCCCGAAAAAAGTCCACATATGACTTTACACTTAATTTTTTGAGTAAGTTTTTCTTCTAAAACAATGTTTTGGGGTAAAATAACATAAAGAAAAGTTGTATGATTGTTTGACAATATGTGACCAGTGTGTTCGCTCTGTCAGGTGTGAAGGAGTCTGATGACGAAGAGGAGGAGAACAATTCGTCGCCGGTAAAGCGGCCTGCAAATCTGCTGGCAGGGAAGAAACCCCCAATGGTAGTTATTGACATTGTCGTATTACATTGCTTTAAATGTTTTATATTTGCACTTATAGCAAAACTAATCATTGTTTACAGAAATTGTTCTCCTGCCGAGGTGGTGGCTTACTGCATAGCCTTCTGTTTAATGGTTGTCACATTTAGTAATCGGTGATAAGATGCTATCGCGGGACGTCAGCATTAAAGTGCACTGTTACTTATTCTGACACCCCAAATAAGCCTCAAATGTTGTTTTTGACAAAAAGACTATTCATATTTCTTGTAGAAAAAGCTGAAGATGGATTCTGATGATGGTGACGATGATGATGATGATGAAGAAGACAGTGATGAAGATGATGATGAGTATGTTTTTATTTTATTCATTTATTTGTTTATTTAATTGGCTTAGTTTTCTAAATAATTTTGCATTCTAAAAGATAACATCTTTGTGAACTCATAGTATAAAATCTATTATTTTGTGTGTGTGTTTTTTTGTAAATTTTGGGCACAAACATCGAGCAGTGTAGCTTTTAACCAGCTTACTTGCTTCTTGTAGCGATGATGACAGTGATGAAAATGATGTGAAGCCACAGAAGAATGTGGGAAAAGTGCTTACAAAGGTAAGCTTCATCCGTTTTGTTTTATTACAAATAACAATCAACCTTAAGGTTCTCCATGTTAAAAAAATATGAGAGTAGGTTTGAGGTACAATCAAATATGGAGGAAATATGGTCAAATAAAAACATTTGTGTATCATGGAGTTTGTGATAAATGCAGTTTGGATTTGTAATCTTGGAAAGAAAGTGACTGGAAGTTTCTTGAAGACATCTGAGGAGCTTCTTGAAAAGTGAAGAAGCTTGCTTTCTTTCCAAGCTGCTTGGACTAACTTGACCTGGATGACTGAGAACCTACACAGACATATCATGTGCCTGCTTTCTGCATCTTTGATTTAGGCAGCACCCTTTGCTAAATTAAACAGAATATTTCCAGTAGTGAGTGTGTCAAAAGTGGGCAGTGTCTTGCGTTGTGCTATATGTGAGAAAGGATAATCTGACCTGATTCTCACCATATTTTTTAAAGTTTGTGCGTTAAACAACTTTAGAAAAGCAGAAATCACCTATTTGCTTCATCAAACTCGTCTGACTTGACGTTTATAAACCTTCATTTGTTTATAAAAATGCTGCACACCAACTGGCCCACTGAAAGAGTGTTATTGGAACGTGGCACCAGATAAAGCCTGGATTATACTTAGGTTGTGGACACAGACAGCTGGAGACTCAGTGGCCAAGTACTGATTCCTGTGATGCTTCTTTGAAGTCTGCCGCCTCGAGCGTCACCAGGACCCAAGTGGACTTGTACATGCCGAAAGTATCATTTCTGTTTAACCCCAGTCATACAGCTTGAAGGAGAGAAACATACGATTCTGTCCTTGCTCATTTAAGTATTAACGTTAGTGTCATTGTAAATAAATAAAGAGGACTGTTTACATTTCATAACCATTTCTGGAAGTATGTTTGGGAAACGTTGCTACAAAATTAATATGAACCAGTGCTCATCAGAATTTAGTTGTTTTTTTTAACCCTAAGAACATAATGAGCAGTTAAATTGGAATATCTCTGAATATTAATAAAAATTGTTTAACTTTTTAGAGCTTCTGTCCAGAAAAAACTTTTTATTTACAACTTTTTAGTTAAAGAAAACAACAATAAAAAGCTAACAAAGAGATGCCATCACCATCAGTGTCTCGAATTTTGCTATTTAAATCATATTGAACCAAACATTTATCATGTAATGTACTGTGATGACCGTTGCCCTTTAAGCATTGCGGATCTTTGTAGTTTTCAGTACCTGAGAGGAAACTGCCATGATCAAACTACTTTTCCATACACAGCGTTTTCATTGCTTTGTTGCGGTCATAATTACAGAGAAGAAGGGCAAGTACATTTTGTTTATTTCCACTCACAGTGAATTGAGTTGTTTATTGCTTTCTTGCTTTCTTTTCTATGAGCTTTTTAAGGCACTTGATAGATTAGTAGAGCTAGAGCAATTCTCAGGGTGCTGTTACCCCCATTTGAGAAGCTACTATCTGATAGGCTCGGATAATTTGTATTTGACAAAATTCATTAGATGCAAGGACACATTTTTCCAGCCTGTCTTTGAGAGCTGTGGATATTTCCACATCTTAGTTTCACTTTTAGTATTATTGCATAAACATTTATTGATCTTTTGTTTATTGACTCATTTGTTCTGTCATTTTAGTTCAAACAAAGTTTCTTGCGGTTCAGTAACTCTGATTTTTACAGTGGAATGTATTTATGTTTCTGAGCCTTTGTTGTCCACTAGATGTCAGGGCAGCCATTAGCGTCCCCTTAGTGTTTGTTTGTGTGTGCGTGTGTGTCTAGAAAGAATTTCTCTAACCCTTTTTTTTAACCACATCATTTAAACTTCCACTCACTGTATGCTACAGTAGCATTTCATTTTAGCAGGCCCTCCCCATTCGTGCACTCGCTGACCGTCCACCTCTTTGTATGAGACAAAACATGGAACTTTTTCATCCTGTTCGCTCAAGTACCCACCTGTTTTCCTAGAGTAAAACACAGGGTCTGTGTGGTGTAATGATCGGATTTCTTCTCTGTAATCTGCTTGAATTCTCACCGTCTCACCAGCAAGACAACAGTATGTTATGCTGTGCGTAAGCAGACACACACACACACACACACACACACACACACACACACACACACACACACACACACACACACACACACACACACACACACACAGGGATAAATACACTTTAGTAGACATGCACATTTGAACATATAAGTACATATAACCTCTAGCGTAAATGCACAAAGTCTGCAAACAAATGCACTTCATTCTGGTAGCGCATAAGCAGAGAACTGCACTCTACATACTGTTTCTCACCCATGCGTGCTCACACGCACATGCACTTCAGTTATGGGAAACATCTTCAACCATTTTTCTGAAACACTGCATATCTTTGTCCCTCTGTCATCCCACTGTTAATATGATTGCTCCTTTTTATCGTTTCTCATGCCATTTCAGCTTTGCACCTGGGTTTTGCCTTTGAACACTTGTTTTGCATGTTACCACAATCGCTTGCAAGTGTGTGGGTGCGTGTGTGTGTATCTGCCTCATTTTTACGTCGGTGTCTGTTTGTGATTTCGTTCTTCTATTTTTTTAAAAGCACGCTATCCAAGTGCAAACTCTGCCAGGCAAAAGATCAAAGCAGGGCAGATGCGCATACCTGCGACGTGAGCGCCGATCCTTCCCTCAGGGTCAGATGACAGCTGAGCATTTCTGTCACCTGTTGATTTATTCTGTTGTCTTCTCTTCCAATTCCTCCTGCACCCCACACCCCATTCCTTCCATGACCTTAATCCTTTTTTTCACCCTTCGTCTCTTTAGCTCAATAGCTACCCTGTCTCATTCTTTAATAATGAAAGCACAAAGCTTTGGGGAAGTAGGGCTGGGAACAATTATTATCCCTTTTTTTTTACTGCTAATTCAGCTGTGTTTCAAGCTATATTTTGCTTTCTTTTTCTTGTCAAACCTCCATACTGTACTGAATAGGACCCAAAACATCTCAGACATATTCAGTATCAAAATTGAATCAAATCCTTTTTCATATGAATCTACATTTCTTGTTATTATTTGATCATGTATTTTTGATGAACAGGTAATCAGGATATTAAGCTGTTCTTGTGTAGATTAGTATTGTCACGGAATCTCACGTGTTTTAAATAATTACACACTACTTTTGTGTTTCTTGCAACAGATTTGTACAGGGTTTATAAATGTTCTTTACTCAAATTTACTGGACAGCAAATTGCCTATTGATTGGAAGATTTCGTGCTCTCTCTAAACACTTAATATCATTATTAATGGACTGTAATAACTGTTGAGCCTGTTGAAAGACTGGAAAATGTTCTTTACTACAAGCTGACACGCGTGTCACTCATCTCATCATCCTTCAAGAGTTGGTCTTTGGTTTCCTCTTTCTGTGAATGGGTCTTAGTGCTTTGTAGCAACATGAGCGCTCTAAAGTCGCACCCAGAATACCTTCATAACTCCTGAGTTGGAAAGAGATGGTAGAAAGGTGTGAAGAAAACAAAAAAACAATGGAAAAACAAGAGTTTCCGAGGTCATCCACCTGCTGACATATTACAGAATCTCTGTGTTTGGGTAGATGTGGTAGATATTTTTTAATTAAACTTTAAAAATTACAAGAGTTGCAGGTTTGCATTGGTCGTAAAGCCCTTTTTGACTGGGTACCTACATAACCCTAACCCTTGGTATAATCGTTGTGCTCATCCTAATCTCATTCAAATTTCTCCACAATTTGTCTGAAATACCCCCAACATTTTTGGGGGTATTTTAGAGGTCAGGAAATTCAGATGGTTGGTTTAATATAACCATATAAAACAGAAAAATGAGATACAAATGTTGATGTACAGATTCTATTTGGTAGACTCAGATGCATCCATGATGATGTTTAGTTTCTCTTGATTGAATTTTGTCCTTCAGGAATTAAGGCTTTGAAACCTCACTGTTACTTCCAGCATCTTATATTGCAGGCGTTGCTGTAGGATATTACATGTGTGATTGCATTGTAGCATTTGTGTCAACACAGGCAATTACACTTCTAGTCCATTCCAAGGTGAATACCAGTGATTGCAAGAAAGGATTTGCTGCTTAGGATATTCAGGTACTTGCCAGCTTTTCCAAGGTAATTACATATGTGACTGAGAGCAATCAAAACCTGACGGGAAGGAATCCAGTGCAACAATTACAGGTTGTCTGGGTACTAAGTACCTGATCAATGAGAAATCACTAATTAAGTGTAGTCCTTAATTAATGATTAGCACTATTAAAGGTATGCTTTTAACATACAAAGGAAGGCAATTGTTTTGCTGTCATATCTAATTAGCTGCATAACCTTATAACTGATGCTATTTCTTTTCTCTTTTTTGGTTTAGGTTTTACTTTTCTTGGCCTTTTTCTTGTGCTTTTTTATGCACACATGAAGCAGTAACACCTTATAGGAGTGGGAGAAAATATTGTGACAAGTCATGGCAAAACAAGAAATGGAGTTACTGCAAATGAGGATAATGTTTTGTCACTTGCCATTTATTATTTATCGGCTATAAAAGGGGGGCATTGCGTTTAGCAAGAACATCAGTGGGATACAGATTTTTAGAGGGTTAGGAAATTGTAAATGGCCAGCAGTCTAAACTGAGCCACATGTGTTGCATTGAATATTTAGTTAGTTGAGTTGGTCAGAACACGAGGGCAGGCTTCATTGAGTTGTCAGCAATGAACAACAGCAGTTAAGTAACTTCAGTCTGTCACTTTTGGTTTTGTTTAGCGTGATTAACTGCCACTAGCTGTTCTCACACATAAATTCTTAAAATGATCCAAACTTGAATTTTCTCATTTACAGCACACAGCAGAAATAGACAGATTCAGAGATGCATGTGTGTAAGATGCATGATGCCCCCTCAGTCGCTCTGAATTTACTAGACAATTACCAGCGCTAAATCCGTGTGGACATAGTCTTTGTACAAAGGAGCTGATAGGTTAAAAAGTTTTACATGTTCCAAACAATATCTCTGTCAGATAGTATGAAGAAAAGCTCAGGGCTGTAGTGCATGCATTAAGAAAGCATTAACATCT
This sequence comes from Astatotilapia calliptera, assembly GCF_964374335.1. Classification (NCBI taxonomy): domain Eukaryota; kingdom Metazoa; phylum Chordata; class Actinopteri; order Cichliformes; family Cichlidae; genus Astatotilapia; species Astatotilapia calliptera. The sequence goes on along the minus strand of NC_137423.1, from coordinate 7,609,632 downwards.
TTATGAATTTCAGGAACCCGGTGTGGTGAATTGAGCTGTTTAAAGTACACACATTTCTATGGAGCTCTGAGATATCTTACTGGGAATGTTGTTCATTTCCTCAGATCCCGGAGTCCTCACCTAAGAAGCCCAACAAGACTCCAGTAAAACAAAATGGCCCTGCAGGAAAAGCCTCAGGATCAGCTGTCAAACCACAGATTAAGGTATGCCCAAAAGATTTCCGAAGTAAATCTTTGTTTACCTGCGGTTGGCTTGTGGGTATTTTAAATAGCCAGTTGTTAACCGTTGTACTCCAGATCAAAAGTGTTTAAGAAAATGTGTAACATTGCAATTTTTATGGGAATTTTTTTATTATGTCACTAGTTACAGCAGGGTAAAGTCAAAGCCAGTAGTTGTATTTCTGAAGAAATGTGTCGTGTTAGGCATAGAAACAAGTATACAAACAACAGATGATGAAAAGTTTTACAGAAGAGTGGATAAAAAAGTACACAATTACATAATGTTTTACAGAAGGTGAGGGAACTTTGCTAAATTGGTTGTTTGCATTTACTGCCATTATCAATTGAAAAAATGCAGGCTCACCAAATGGAGGGGAAAAGACACACAAAAAACTTGGAGAGCCTTCCCATTCCAAAGCCAAGGAATGTGATAAATGCACGGTGCAATTAGTTCAACCTGATAGTTAATTTCTTCGATGGAATGTCTTGGACAGCCACTTCTGAAAACCTAAAGCTTGAACTCTGCCTGTCTTTAAGCAAACACACCTGACCTCTAAACGGGTTTCCTGGGGCAAGGTTTAAACCTGCGACCTTTTAGCTTGACCTCGCCATCTTAAGTTGCAGCCACCTTTGATGCCCCTCACCCCTCTGTAGCTCGCGCACACTTTAAGAAAAACAAATTGTCAAGCTTCTCTGCAGGTTTACATACTTCTCAAAGCATGTTACTGTGAAAGAAAATACTTGGACAGAAACTCGGCTCAGATAAGGTGTTACGTGTTGGCATGCGAATGTTGTCTGTTTGTATGATAGAAACATGACTTGCGCTCACTTACGCAGACAGGGCGCGTGAGAAGATTATCGTTTCTCGTCTGACATCTTGATGGAAAGCTTTGTGATTTTTTTTTTTGTCATGTTAAACACTAAGCCACAGGATTACCGAACCCCTGAAGGTGTAGTGCCCTGAAGGGCATGCTGTATGGGTGAGCGCAGTTTATAATGCAGTAGTTGTTGTCCAGACATAACATAGCGACTCTTGAAATGCTCTTGGGGATTAGCCAATGGGCAACTAAATCGCCCCAAACCAACCTGCTGGTTTAACTTTCTTGCCTGTGGTGCTTTGAATGCTTCCATCCCCTCTCAGCTTCTTCACAACTGTTCTCTCTCCACCACCTCTTCACACCCCTCACTTCCTGGACACACCTTCTCCCAATTGCTCTCATTACCAGTGTTTGATGTCTGGTGCAGCTTGCGCTTCCAGATGCCCCTGAGGAGCGAGGAAGCGGGTGTGGGTGTCTGTTTTTTTCGTTCCTAAATGCAGGTGACTGGTCATTAGATTGGCTTGTCAGATCTGTTGCCAGTACCACGGTTCTCACCTCTCACGGCCCAGCGTGTAGCTGCACCTTCTTGTATAACAGGCTCGACGTGAGAACCAGCTAACTCGAGTTGCGCTGATCTGAAGTAACTTTATCTTGCAGCTGGTGTCGGTTGATTGATGGGTTTGGCGAAGCCGATGCCTTCGAGCACACGTCAGAGTCGTAAAGTTGTTAACTACTTCACTCAGCCTTATCCCACAAGGGTTTGAGTCATTGTTTTAGCGACTGATTGGCATGTGTTACAGCAGGTGCATATCTTGTAAGTGCTTTAATATCTTTTGTCAATCTGTCATTTTACCATTTGGACTCAAAGATAGACCAAAAGATCAACTCATTAAAGTACCTGTAGATACAGAGGCTTTATAGGATGAGAGTCACTTTTTTTCCGTGTGACCTGACATTTTCCCCCTACTTGTGCCTCCAAGGTTTTCATTCCAGCAAAATGACAATTACTATCCCTGAACAGCCCTGATGAGCAAAAATGTCACAACCATGTATTTGCACTGGATTGAAGATGAGAGATTACATCAAATGATAGCGTGCTTGTGATTAAGTTCCATGTCTCATGGCATCTGTAATCAGTGTCTGGGCCAGATGAAAAAGCTTGTTGGCTTTGTGTGTTTATCAGCTGTTTCAGGTCCACAGCTGTCCCTTGGAAGTGGAGAGCTGCCTGTAAATAATAAACATGTAGTGCATTTGTCTGGCTAGGAGCCAGAAAAAAGGCCATTTTCTTAGTGTGGTATGTGTGTGCCAAGGTTTTGTTCATTTTATACCTTTTAATCTCTGCTATTAAAAGAGAACCTGATCTCTCAGAGGCAGGGACAGGGCATTGTGGCTACACGTGTACGACTAATTACAAAATTTTGGGTCTGGTATTTGGAAGATGAGAGCTTCTCCTGGAAGGCCTGTTAAACTTAGGTTATGCATGGCAAGACATTACATATATTATGTTATGCAGTTATTGTTCTTTTTTTTGCAATCAGCACATTTTGACTCAGTATCTAAAATTAAAGATACATATAATGACCTCTAGTTCCAGTAGGAATGACACTACAAACATAGTGATTTCTATGTCCTTGTTAACTAGTGAGCTGCTAGATGTCACCATGAAATAGTATAGTGTCGTAATGCAGGCACACAGACATACAGTTGGTTGACTATAGAGTGGGTATAGAGTTTCTCTGTACATCTATACACTGTCATCTTTCCAATGTGTCTCTGGCTATCAATGAAACCCTGCAATTTCGCTGAATTCCACACTCCGCTTTGCATGTAGGGGCAAGCTCCATGGCTTGCATAACATGCAGTAACAGAGTATGGCGTATGTGTGTTTTTGTTGTGTCACATTCAGACACTTGCTAATTGAGGACCTGAGTCGTTGGCTGCCCAGGTCTGGACACACCTATTGGCCTACTAGTTCAGTGCTCGCACTTCTCTTCCTCAGAAACACAGCAAAGTCTTTGTGTTTTGAAACATTTACTGTTGCAAATCTGGTGATAGTATTGTTTTTTTTAATCCTGACCATTGGTAGTAAATACAGTACTGTGCAAAATTCTTGAGCTACACATAATTTCTTTATATTTTGATCGGCAGAAAGCAAACTCTGTTTTTACCTGATATACTGTATTTCCATTTATGTTTACATGTTTCAATAAATCACTGCACCTGTTTTCCATTTTCCAATGAAAATATACAGAAATGAGTGGCTGCTTTTTGCCCAGACAGTACTGTCTGTTGAAAAGAAAATCTGTTGCTTTATTTGTGCAAATCAATAATTTGATATTCAGTAGAAATCTTTTACTGACAGCAGCCATAAAAGCTAAAGTTGCACTTTTTTTCTTTCGAATTCAGTGTTTGAGAAACTTTTCTTCAATGGAAAACACTTGACAAACAACCTGAATTGCTCACTGGAGAGTCAGGGCTTGCCCTCTCCTGCTTGCAGACAATAAAAACATAATTTGTACCTGATGTATTTGTTAAAAAAAGGATGATGGTGTAATTAGGCTAGAATTTGTTGTCCTCTCCAATTCTTTTATCCCCTTCCAGCTGGTTGCCCACGCCAAGGCTTTAAACACAGACCAAGGCTAAGTGGGTCACAACAGGGCTTTTGCCCAGACTGGCCTGTTGGTCAACAGATTAATTAATCAGCAGCATGCTAAATTTAGCAACTGTGTGTTTGGTTCATTTTAGCAAAATAATACTGATGGCAAGAACTGAGCTTGTGTTAACGATAAAATGCTGTGGCATAATCTGAAGCCATCATTTTATCTATAGCTCTGTAAATTTCTAGTGTCTTATCTAGTTGATGTACTTTTCCAGACACCTGCCCTGGGAAAAGACAAACAACAGCCCGGCCCATCTAAATCTCTGCCTGAGATTAAGAGCAAGTTGTCAACTGCAGCCAAGGAGGTAAGGCTGCTGTTTTTTTATTTGTTTTTAAATGATCCTTCATAATTTAATGACAGTTAAGATTATGATGATTTAATTGTCCTTTTCTTCAGGGAAAGCCACTTCCAAAGACAGAGCCGAAGTTTGAGAATTACTTGAGAAGTGCTTTTAAAATCTCAGACAAACAAGTAAGTAATCTTTGTACAGTGTTGTGAGAGCTTTTTGCTTATGTAAATTATTAAAGCGGACCTGTTGTGCTTATTTCCAACTTCATGTATATCTTTTTGGGCCCTTCTAGAATAGTTTTTCATTCCTCACAGTTCAAAATAATCTTTATCCAATATGTTGGAGCAGCCCCTTTAGCTTCCATTTAAGCCAGCGTTTGTCCGATTGGCTGTCCCTTGTAAATAAAAGCTTTGAATAGCAGGTGAGAGAGGCCTGTGCTCACACCAGAAATATGCCTGAGATGAGCATAATAAGGGATGTGTATATGTGCTCCCTTTAAGTTTGTACATTTTTATCCCATGTGCAGTTCTCATCAATTTTCTGCTGTTCTGCAGTCTGTGTAATCGGTCTCGTAAACGCTCACCCAAGAGTGGCTGTTTTCCGCCAGGTTTCTAGGAATACTCCTTCAGATGTAGAGTGTTAGCAGTCGCATTTATGCCCAAACTCATTTTATCTGTAAGAGCTCATTGCCATGATGTATAACCGGGCATACGTTATTCTTCCTCTCACTCTCCTCATACCTTATTCTGTTCAGTTTGCCTCAAATGTTTCTCCAGCACAGTGTGTACTCTTTGAATTATATTCACACTGTTTCGGTGGGCTCTTGCGAGATGGATTTGGGAGTACACCTGCCAAGGCAAACTCTTTCACGGTGATTTAATGGAAGTGTGTCTTTTGTAGCCCTAATGAAGCGACTGGTGGTATGTGCGTGGTACCAGCCTTTTTCGCTTTCAAGGCCTTTGACCAAATGCAAGCCTTAAATCTTTTCTAATGCAGCTTCTGTCGTTTCAGAAGAAAAACAACATCCCCTGCACATTATTTTGCAAAGCATGAATTAATCACCCTTAAACCCTTAGATGATCACTGTAGACTTAATGATTCTGGGCAGTGTGTCAGATAGTGAAGTTGTGTTTTCTGTATTAAGGCATCTGTTAGATGGCGATCACTTGAACCGAGCTATTTGAACATTCATATGTGATTGCTTTGCAGTGTTTAAATAATAACTGTACAGTTATGAGAGCAGGTGAAAGCTCTTTAGAGCGGCACATGGGTTGGGTGGACAAGGGAAAGAGTGGGGGTGGAGTTGGGTCAGGGAGAGCTTGTTGATCCCACTGTGTAGAAACATCTGTGGAAGTGCTTTGGTTTCATCAGCCAAGGCTGAGATCTGTCAGACCTGGAGCACCTAGTCATATACTCTGGTATGTAATGCTGCCCCCACCCAGCCCCTCGTCGTTCCCCCAACAGCCCCATCCAAATTCAGTGTTCCCACAGCCGAGACGCACAAAAGCATGTTGTAGTAAAAGTGAGTCATGTGTCTCATGCTGTATAGCACTTCATTTAGATAATTTGTAATTTTTCTCTTTCTTTCCTTGTTTCTTATTTTGGTGTTATCCCTCTTTTCTCTCTCCTTCCACAGGTGGTCAAGGGTCTTTGGAGTTTTGTGCAAACACTGAAGACTGAGAAGAAGTAACATACACATACATTAAAGCATTTGTACATTTGCATCCTATAAGGCATTTAAAGGCACAGTCGGCTAGATTTCCTAATCGGTCTCCTTCTTTCAGCCCTGTGAAGGACTATGATCAGATGAAAATGGACTGAGTGCTGAAATATGGTAGAGCCATCAATGCATAGATTTAGGTGTCAATGTTTTTCTTCTTCGTTTTTTCCTAGACTGAAAGGACCAACTATTGAGTTGGTTCTTTCACAGACTCGATTCATGTTTAGCAGACTGTAGATTTGCTGCAAGGGGAAGCTGCGTGCATCACAATGGGCGGGGTCTGTGTTGCTACTACAGGAAAGGAAAAGTTTCTAAAATTTATACTACCTGCAGATTTATGTAGCTCCTGTGTATCACTGAATATGATCATTATTAGTTAACAATAAATCTTGTACTTGAAGTATTCAAAACCAAAACCAGGCCAAACTTAGAACCTAACCTAGTTAGTAGTTGCTAGTTCTTTCGTACGCCCTGTTGGCAAAACAGTATTATTTTTATACCAGCAGAAGGACTCACTAACACAAATGTGCTTGACAAAAAGTAAACAAAATTTTGAAACTGTTGAAACGCTGCCTGCAGGTGGTGTAAGTGTTACAATACAGAAGCTATTCCTTTCCTTGCCTGTAGGTGGTGATATCCTCATTGAACGTCCCACTTTCTTCAAATACTGAAGAAGATGCAGGTCACATTGAAACAGCATCTGGGTGGAAATATATGAAATTGGTTGATTAGCATCTGTTTATCATATTCAGTCATTATTGCAAGAGGAGGTTATGCAGAATGTGCCTTTAAATACAGTCCTGATCAAATGTTTAAGACCACCTGAAAAATGGCCAAAAATCATACTTTGCCTGGTTGGATCTTAACAAGGTTCCAAGTTAGGGATGGGTATCGAAAACTGGTTCTTGTTGAGAACCGGTTTTCGATATCCATCCCTAACTTGCAACCTTGTTAGGATTCAACCATGTAAAATCTGATTTTTTTTTGTTGTTGCCATTTTTCAAGTGGTCTTAACCTTTTGACTGGGGAATGTATCTCTACTGTAAACTGAGATAAACCCATTTTGTGTGAATTTGAGCAGCGCATATGTAAATGGTGAAGACAGCTAATAAAAGAGGACCGTTTGACAGCTAGAAAATTTAATCAGTCAGTGACAATAAAAGTTGTTTGTTATTTCAGCTTTGAGGAGTTAAAAAGCATTTCCGCTTACAGACTTACAGATTGTACATGCGGTTTTTTGAATACTGTATTGTTTTAGTCAAACCACAATCAGTCATTATAATATAATACAATACAATTATATTTTTTAACAGCTTGGCCAGCAAAATCAATAAATATGTTTCTCCCAGCAAAAATTAAGCAAATAGGCAAAAAGATGTCACAAAAATAAATGCATTAAAAAACAATTTTTGCAGAGTAAATCACCTTAAAAAACATATAAGAACTCATATCTGTAATTGTTTGCAGTCATATATCAGTCCTCTGATGACAACAAACTTTCGTTCATGCTGAGCTTATGATGTGTTTCTATTCTCATTTAATATCAAAATGTTCCACATCTTAAACCAATTAAATTGATATGCTCAAACTCTACATTATCAAGCGTTTTTGCTATAAAATGTATTACTTCAATTTTAATAACGGAAGTTGGCCCTGTAATTTACCCAAATGTAATTAATAATTGTTAGTGATGTCTTCTTTACACTGAGGTTTCAGTAGCAGCAGGTTGCCAGGCCCAGTCTTTTGTCCTTTTGCTTTGCACGTGTTTGACTGATTTTTAAAAAAAATACTTTTGTCATATCAGTCCTAATGAACGTTGTGTTGTGTAAACATATTTCTTGCTTTTATTTACAAGACCGGCAGCTGGACAATTGCAGTTTAGGTTTTATCCTGCCCTTTCTAATCGTTTCTTTTACTGCTTTGAGCTGTTTTCTTAGTCTTTGTTTCACATATTGTGTTCTAGTAAAAAAAAATCCCTTATTAAAATGTCTGGAATATTGTTCTGATTGTTGTTGATCTTTCGTTTTACACACGATGTGTGTAAGTTTGTCATATTTTGGGCAACGGTGAAGCCAGGACCTTAAACAAGTCCAAGTGCAAAAAAGTGATTGTTATTTGTTGAAAGCTGACGCATGTTTAAGGCTCATTATTTTTAAATAATATTTGTAATCACAAACATCTGGTTTAATTTGGCTGTAAAAAATGTAAGGGATAATAGGAGCAGACTCTTTGTAACGGAGCTGTTTCTCATTTTTTGGCAGTACATGATGAGCAGGTGATGCATGTATCGCTTTACTGAGCGAGCTTTGTCCCAAACCATGTAATGGCACTTCACTGAATTTAGTTACTTCATCCAAATGGTTGTCTTTTTTTTCCTGTAACATAAAATACAAACTGTAAGCTAGTACCCATCTTCAGTTTGACTGGATGTCAAAACAAAGCCACATGAAATTTTAATTTACTGTGTGATGTAGTCAAGTATAAATTGTAATTAGGTAGCTTTGCTGACCCATTGTGTGTTAAAATAAAATGCATTGTGTCCATTTACTACATCAGACTTAGTTTATTGTTAATGGTTTGTTGAGAGGAACATGTGCGTCCTTTTTTGTACTTATCTGTAACATTTACCTGAATAAAATAAATTCTAGTAAGTCTTTGACTTACATTCTACCCTCTTTACTGTAGACAACACCATTTGACAGTATCATTATAGTCACATTTGTAACTATGTGACTGACGTGACGACTTTCAGCTGTAATTAAGTGGGTTTAATAAAAAAAAAAAATCATGCACCAGCAGTTTCGGAATTACAGACATTTTTATACAGTCTCCTTTTCAGGAGCTCAAAATTAATTTGACTGTTGAATAATGAGCAGTTTGATGGGCAGGTGAAGCCTGTTCCATTGTTATTTCATGACAAATGAAGCAGACAATATCTTGAGATGATTTCAGATTTAAGACCGCACAAATACAATTGAAATCTGAATTTATATTATACAGCTTTTGACTATAATTTTAAAATACAAGCTTCAAAGAGATTGCAACTTTAGGTAGGCTACCGTTAACCGAGCTGAAAACCATTTCAAAACGTTAGGCATTTCATTGTCCATGTTGAATGTCATAAAATGCCATCATGAGTAGAAAAATACAGAGTTAAACCAGTGGTTTACATAAGGTGCAAAGTGCAAACCACTGGTTACACTCAAGAATTGAAAGGCCGGATTAGATTTTGCTAGAAAGAAAATCTAAAAGGAAAAAATGAGATGAAACCAACAAACCAATGCAGGGCCCAGGTATTGCATCATAATACCATGTCGAGCAAAATACAAAACTACTGAAAAAACAAGAAAGCGCTGTCATTGGCCTCCGCCTGGAAAACCAATCCTGTTTTGGGGGTTGTCTCATTGTTGCCTCTCTAGTGGGAGAATTGTTGGCAATTTCATCAACACCGAATCACTTAAAATGATTAATAACGTCCTCTGCTTCTTTACCCACCAGATCAATATCCCAGAAGTTTAATTGACTTGATGCTGCGCTTTGATTAAAATGTCCCTCTATGTTTTTGTAAACAATATTCAGGAATGATCTTTTTCCAACAAATTCTGGACCTAACTGCAAAAAATGACTGTTGGACCATATATATTGTATATAAGATGACTGAGGTATAAGTGTATTTTTATTATCACGAATCGAAAATATGCTGCGTTCACATGGAACTTATTATGCCCATAAATTCGCTTTGTCACACGATTAAGGTTGATGGGAAGAAACCACCCCCATTAAACCTCATGTACTGGAAACTAAGCATAAACACCAGTGACTGTCAGATGTTAAGCATGTTAAGTTGTTCATCACTACATGAACTTTTACACTACATTTATCATTAACCTTTTACATTTGTTTGCAATTTATCCATGTTATTGTTAGTTTCCTTTGTTGATAACATGGCTGTGAAATTTCAGCATAAAGAAACAATTATGAAGCATATGGGCTACATTACCTTTCAAAATTCGCCAGATTTGGTCTTTTTGTCACAGACTAAATGAAAACTCTGTGATTATATATCTCCTGATGCTTCCAAATACCAGAGTTCCACAACCTTTATATTTTGAGTCAGTCCTTTGTAAAGTTCCTTAACACTGCCAAAGAGCTGAGGTTAGGGAACGCTTTGTTTCTTTTAAAATATTTGCAAGAATCTGTTCTGACTACATTCACAGAATTATCAACACACATCTGGCTGTTAAAAGAAATTTAAGTCCAAGGTGACGAACCATCCACCTTTGTAGTCTCCACTGGGTGGCACTGAAGTCCAGGCATTAACTTCAAAGCCAGACTCATAATGATATAAATTGATTAAGCTTTTACCTGAAGTGTGAGTCAAGCATTACTTCACTGCCAGCTGAAGAGTTTTTGCCCCCTAGCCACGAGGAAGTGAGGCGCACTAGCAGATGCAGCCACGGGATGACGCACAATTTTATGTTCCAAACAAGACGATTGCGAAGCACGTGGAAATCCCCCTATTGTAGTTCACTTGAATTCCAGTCCAGGGTTTGACTGAACCAGCCTGGAGGTATTGACACACTCTTGCACATTGAAATCCCACTGAAAACACGTTCAAATATAGGTGCTATAGAAGTAGGCTTACAACTTTCTCTAAGTGTGACAAGAAAATAGGAGTATTGACTTGCAGTATTTAATTCCACTTCAGTTACTGGCATCCATTACCAGTAAATTAGGCATCAGACAGGTAGATACCAAGAAAGAAGGGCACTAAAAGCAAAGATCATCTTTAGAAACCGGTTTGAAAAGGTAAAAACTTAAATGGTACAAATCAACAAAAGGATGCAAGGACAAGAAACACGAACACTTCCCAGTTCTAGTGATCTTCATAACTCTTAAAATTGCAGGAAGCAGAAATGTATAAAAGGGAATAAACACCCATCCTGCAGCTCTCCCTTCCTCTACAGTCCAAGTCACTTCCACGAAATATGCTTGACAACAGCTAGAAAGAAGTCTATGAACCGAGTCTTTCTGTTTAACAGAAGATTTAAACCGTACTCACTCAGGTGAATGACCTTTGCTAAACACATTAAAGAGACCCGTGTTTGACCAAGGCCTCTGCCCAAAAAGCCCAGAGGGAAGCAGGTGTCTAGTTCCTCATTGAGCGTACTCACTAGGTGATCCATATCGTGCCAGTTGAGCAAACCATGCCTATGAAAAGATGGGCTTGGGTGTGGTGTAATTGTAGTGTGATCAACTACAGCTGCCTCTATAAAAGTTGCTTTGTTAAGTAATTAGCAACTACGTGAGGGTTCAAAGTGTCACCACTGCGGTTAAGTGAGAAAAAACGAAAAAGTTAAACCCTGAATCTCTTTTCAAAAGCCCACGTGTTTGTGCATAAAAGGGAAACGGCAAAGAAAAGAGAGGATCTGAGATGCTGAGACAAAGAGACACCTACTCAGGCCCGCATCTTCACTGTAATGGGAGTGGGGAGGGTGGGCAGCCATGCCTAGTGTTTTTGGATGTTTGTGCTCAGCTACACCGAAAAGCTCTTCCCTACTCCAGTGCAGGTGATCACAACTTCACATTCAATATCCTCAACTCTGCAAGTGGGGCTATTTTTTTCCCTAAAATGGCATCATTGCTTTAGAATAAGGCAGAAATAAGAAACTGGCTTCTCAAAGCTTTCATATATAAACACCCTGCGAACTTTAATGGCACCAGGGTGAGTGGAAATATGTTTTACTTATCTAATTTGAATGAAATGACCCTTTAATCCTTCATTAGTCAGTCAGTGCCTTACGATAAGAGTTAAACCACACAGACGCACAGCAGGTGGGCTGTACACATGTGAGACTGCAGGTATCCATACCCAGCATGTGCCAGCCAACCACAACATTCAGCCATTAGGGAAATATTGCCCTTCTCTTTAATCCAGGTGTCACGCGATATGGGACAGAATTCAGTCTGCTGTGAGGACTGCATCCTGCCTTTGTGTGTGTGTGTTCGTGTTTGCGCTCTGAGGAGAACAGGTGTGTTTTGTTTGAGTGCATTTGTACCCCCATTGAAGAGAGTGTAAGCGGTACACAGCATAGGCTGTTTGTGCTGGGTACTGTACCACCATCTGCCTTATTAACAATCTTATAGTGTGTGTGTGAAGAAATGTATGGGGCTAAGAAATCTGCAGTAAATAACTTCCAGTATTTGTACTCTTCAGAGGACTTGAAGCTAAAACATATACACAAATATATTTTTTAAAATACTACTTAAAGCTACAGAGATTGTGTTCATTGCAAATTGTAAAGACACGAACAGCTGCATGTCAGACACCACTGTACACAAATAACTGTTTTCACAACACATGAAATGGAAGTGGGGAAGAGGAGGAACTGTAGATAGCATCTAATAGGCACAAGCTGTTCTTCTACATTCAAACAATCTGCTGTAAAACCTTGAAAAAAAAAACAGAGGGACCTTAAATAGTTCAAAACGTCTTTTGAGGAAACTGAATACTTTTGTAACACAAACCAGGATGTCGTGTTATACAGTTGACCAGTAACAGAGTTTAACCCCAAATACACGTAGTTTAACAGAACTAGGCTGAACAAAACTTCAGAGCAAAATTATATTAGAAATAATGCGAACTACCAAAGAACGAAATCGCGGATACAAGCGGCTGAAATGAGCTTCCTCCGAAGGGTGGCTGGCCTCTCCCTTAGAGATAGGGTGAGAAGTTCGGCCATCCGGGAGGGGCTCAGAGTAGAGCCGCTGCTGCTCCACATCGAAAGGAGCCAGCTGAGGTGGTTCAGACATCTGACAAGGATGCCCCCTGGGCGCCTCCTGGGCGAGGTGTTCCAGGCATGTCCCACCGGGAGGAGGCCCCGGGGCAGACCCAGGACACGCTGGAGAGATTATATCTCTCAGCTGGCCTGGGAACGCCTTGGTGTTCCCCCGGATAAACTGGAGGAGGTGGCTGAGGAGATGGAGGTCTGGGCCTCTTTGCTTAGGCTGCTGCCCCCGCGACCCGGCCTCGGATAAAGCGGATGAGAATGGATGGATGCAAACTAAAGTGGATAATCATTTTTCCTGGTTCAGGATATTAACCATTTTATTTTCAGCACGTTTCTCCATCTATTTCTGTCATTTCTTACATTTTCCACTTTTTTTCTTTTGCTTTCCTTTATATTATTGTATTATTGAAAGAAGAATTAGCATTCTGCAGCTTTCACCTGGATTTACTTGATCGCTAAACCATGGCAGAACTGAATATTTCTGGCAGATACAATGCAATATATATCTAGACAAGCCAGAGGCTTATCGGATCCTTACGATAGTTTGGCAGCTTCTGCTTGAGCTCCAGCAGTTATATTTTAAAAGACCCTCTTTGCTTTACCATACTTTCTCTTGTATATATACAATTACAATAGTGGATTAAACATGACCAAAGTTTGAAATAATAAGTTTTGCATATGTGCGAGTACTCCATAGCCAAAAGCTCAGATTCAAGACTTCATGAAACTCTCAATTTCAGACAGTATTTCTACTCTTGGCTCTGTGTGATGCCATTGAGCGGCGTTAACCCAAATCTGGTCATCTCAGAGACACAGTGCACTCACCTGCTGTTCTGTTTCTGGGGTGCAGTCAGCCAGATGAGAGCTGACTTACAGGGAGAAAATGAAAGGAGGGACTGCGCTATGAGATACACAATAATTATTTTGAGAGTTCAGTAATAAAAATAAGAAGGTGGAAATGAGCACAACGTGTAATATTTAAACCTTATGCAACATAAATTGTGATTGTCTGTGTTTGCCAGTTTGCGGGTGCCTTTTATTCAAGCTTTGTAAGCACATTTCACATTTGCATGCCTTCTGCATGCAGGTCTAAAGTCTTCTACTGTTTGAATTTTTTATGAGAAGACCAAAAACGAAAAAGTCTGTTAAATCTATTCAAAAATGTATCACAATGCAAACTTTCATATCCATTTTTTTAAAATTCCTACATGCCTTGTCACTCCCTCATCACTTTCTCTGTTATTACGGCTTGTAGCAACTAGTATCAATTAAGCTACAAATTTCCATTTCATACAATCACCTGCGTTTCTGCCAAGAGCGTTACTCCACATGCTTCTCTAAAGACAACTTGGAAGTGTCAGTATCTTTCTCAGAGATCAGGCTCTCTTTTCCATGAGACTGAAGGATGGATTATGCAATCTCATTCTACACTGTTCTTTAAACTGCCTTCAGGGAATGCTAGCACTACTGTCAGATTGACTATATCACTCTACTCACAACGGCCAAGTCTGTACTTCTACAGCTTCAGTTTTGATAGCTAGAAGCAGTGATGGCAAGCACAACCACTTTATTTATTTAGTTTCTTTAGAAATGTCTACTTTGATTGTTCTTGCAATTTTTAATTTTTTTAAAATTTATTTCTTTTAGAATGACTGCCAATATTTAGTAGCGCATTGCTGACACGAGAAGTTCAGCGAGACTTTGTGAGTCCAGTCAAATCAGGCTTCATCAGTCAGATTGTGTTTTACCTGGGGTTTACCTGCAGGACATCTAACCGAGGACAATATTTTCATGCACTGTCTCTGGTGGAAAGAAATGTAAGGTCATGTCTCTGCAGGCATGTACATTTCCGCCCTCTTTTTTCTTATGACCCAAAGGGATGTGTGATTTTAGAGACATCTGTGTGTTGAGTTTTTTTTCTAAACCCTTTCCAGCAGATGTTATTATGTTCTAACCCTATGTAACGTTTTTGTAGATAACACATGTGGTCAGTATTATAACTTGTAATTTCTGTTGTTGTTAGGTTAGAGAGACATTGGAAATGTATTTGTCCTTCGAAAATAGGACATGCAGTAATGAAACATTTCTTAACCAACACATCTACACTTTGGCGGCCCCAAGTGGCAGGGAAATATAACGTTCTTTTTTGGTCTTTTAGCTTTTTCAGTCATGTAATATGATGTGACATGATTTGGGACAGGAAAAAAAGGTCTGTTTTTGTTTTAGGTTTTGATTAGCATGTTATTATCCATGATCAAACCAGCTCAACTTCACGTAATATCCAAAATAGAACAACAGCCTAGACCTTTTAGACGTTTCATTTAGACGGATTCAAAATCTTTTGTTTTCACACATAAATTTTAGATCTCTTGCTTCTGCAAATAGGTCGTTTATTTGTTACAGAAAGGTTTGAGAGAGACTCTTTCTGCAGTTGGTTTGAACTTAATTTATCAAACTAAAACTCGTGAGTGTGATCTATAACCCCCCCACGCACATGCACACGCACACACACACCCATCCCGTGACGATTGTTTTGACCTTTGCTCTGAGGAAATAAGGCTGTGTGTGCTTGATGTGACAGGTTGGCACATCACCTGGCTACAAGCAAATAAAGAGCAGAGGGAAAAAATATCAAGGCAGCGTTTCAAGCATTCACAGAGAGCTTTCAAAATGGAACAATGACTTTGCCCTAGGGGGAAAAAGTGATCATGCTGGTATGTTTATATTAGACAGAAAGGAAGCCATCATTGTCATCACCGGTGATTTTCTCTTTCACAGCACGATTCTGACAGTTGACTGTATCTTAATAACAATTCCTTCTATGTATAAGTCAATTGTCAAGGGTGATGCTCTTATATAAACATTTTTTCACCCCCCCCCCCAAAAAAAAAAAAAAAAAAAAGGAGCAGTCAGCTCTTTTCCTGTCAAGATTTGTGAACTCACTGGCAGCATAATTTAATGCTCTGAAAGGTAAACAGATCTATTTTTAACTATTTTTGTTGTGCACAAAATGTCCTCGTACTCAGTCATAAATGCAATACTCTTGCTGATCCTCTTTACACCACGTGTATTTTTTTTCTTTGCTAAAGTATGCTCCTGACATTTATAATATGTGGGGGATGACATAGTGGGGGTTGTATGGGTGTTTTTAATTCATGGACGGGGAATACTTCAGTGAAACAGACTTTGGGGGAAGTTATTGTGTAAATTAAAGGAAGAGGTGTGGGGCGTTCATCATCTTGTCTTCCCATAAGCAAACCCAGGCCTAGTAAAACAGAGCCCAGTTGATACAGCAATAGGACATGCGGTTATTAATACAGAAGAGGGAGGTGCACTCTCCTCGACAAGCGCCAACACGCGAGCACATTACCTTTACGGCTGCTATGGCAAAGATGCGAGCTGCATTCCTCTGCCCACAAACTGGGAGCTTTTTTCCGCTAATGCAGTCGAGAGACTTCTTACAGTGACTCTGCCGGAGGAATTTGAGGGCTGGGGCTGTGAAAGAGAAGCCACATAAACCTTTATATCCCACGTATTCATGTGTCTATCTTCTTGATTGATTTATTTGTTTATTTGGCCATAAATACATTTTGAGAAGACAACAAATCTAAATAGACCTACAGTACTGCGCTACACTTTGATATACAGTATACCTCACTAGTACATTACAATTTGAAGTATGTCAGTCTTTATGCAAGATTAATGGTTATTGTTTTTTGGAAGATAAAAATATGACGCAGTTTTATGTTTGCTTTTGAGAAGTCTGGGCATGTTTTCCCACTATGAAGCTCATCACATCAGCACAAGAAGTTGGTGAGATTGCAGCGCAATTAAGTTTATATTTGGAAGAAACTGAAAGAAACTGCAGCCAACTTAATCACATGTAAGAAACGTCATCACATGTAAGAGTGTAACATCTCAGCCTGGCTTCAATTAGATGTTTGTAGCCAATCTAGTTAAACAAAATCGACTGCATCCTATATGTAAATCCAGCCGCTACCCTGTTGGAAGACTGGAAGATTCTCATTAGTTTCTGGTTGGAAAACTGATTATGGCAAACCTTGGTTATATTGTCTGGTCTTAAGTTTGATGTCACTCGGGATGATTCGGTTATAAGGATCCTCTTCGCACTGAGCAGCCTACAAGACGTCTTCTTGCACTCTCAGTTTGCATTTCCTGTTATATTCTCAAGGAAGTTATAAAGCTATTGCCTTCAGCTTGCTCTTAAATTATTAACATTTCTATTATTTCTGGTTATGCCCCAACCTGTTTTGTCAAAGCTATTATTAGGTCTGCCTTTGAAAACTTTGACCCCTTTGCTTTAAGCATCTAGTAAAAGCCACGAATAAATCTGTGGTGAAGCAGAGTGATTAGACTGACAGCTGGAAAGCCCGGGGTAGGCAGTGGGTAGATACGTATGGGAATGCACTTAGTTTGTTTCTCGAAATGATTTCATCCTTAATGTCTTCTGCTTGTGAAAGACTGCAGTTCCTGGGTATGGCTTGGTTTTAAATATGCGCTATTTTCATTGTATACTTATATACATTATATACATGTATACATTGTATACATGTATATATGTGTGTGTGTGTGTGTGTGTGTATGTATGTATATATATATATATATATATATATATATATATATATATATATATATATATATATAATATTCTGTAACTCTGTAACTTCTGTCGGTGCTGTGCTTTTTTGGAAATCGAATTTCCCAGAGGAACCCACCCGAGGGATTAATAAAGTTCTATCTAATCTAATCTAATCTACTCCGTGACCCTGGAGGCCGTGTGGTAAGGGGCAACATTATATTGGCCTCAGGTATAGACAGATCAGAAAACACGGACACCTAAAATACCCCCAACACTCAGAGTGAGACACAGATCAACCAGAAACCATGGAAATATAAACATATGAAATGTGTTTTGCATCTTCATCTGAGTATCGTGCAAATAGTTAACTTCACCTTGTGTCATTTTGCATCTCTTTAAGGTCATTATGAATCATGTTTTGTTTATTTTATCTGTCATGTTGGTAATGTTGCTTCACGTTGTACAGTCGGAGTCTTTTTGAGTTCAGTTGGTATCTTTACGCTTGTGTTTTTTCCCATTTGGTTTATTGTGATCATTTCCAGCTTCTTAATACAAGTGGATCCCTGACTCTTTAGAGCCTTCAGCCTGGGTCTAGTAGGACTATTCACTAATCCTTCAGTTCTGAAGACTACCTTAGTAAAGGATACAAAGATGCGTACTGGTCTAAATCTCAAGGGACCAGCATGGGTGTGCGTTTGCTCTGTGCAGAAGCTATTGGCAGTTTTTGCAGATCATCATCTGCATTACTGTCACCAGTGGGTAGAGCCAGAAAAATGACGAACAACCAGTTTGTGGGCTACTTTCCCTTTATGCCGTTGTTTGTCCTTCAGAAGGCTATGGAGAAGAGTGAGGTAACATGCAAATAGCTGAACAGAAACGTAGTGTTACGATGTAAACTGTTCCCTGCAGCCACTTTTTGATCTTTGATGGGGTTTTTTTTGTTGTTTTTGCGCTGCTCCCATTGGTGGTGAACTCCACTGTCACATCCTTTCCTGTCCAGGCCCACCTTTCAACTTGTCAGCATCCCACCCGTGCATGGTGGCATCCAGCTCCCCACTTTAGAAAGCTCTCAACTGCAGATGTCCTGCAGAAGTTTGGTTGATCAGAGTTATGTCAAGAGGCCCCTATAACTGTCACAGCCTGATAACCCTGATATCCTGAATCCTAGAGTGAACACTTTTTGAACCTAAATAAAGAGAAGGAACAAAACTAGATATCTCAGAAGTCTTGGATGTCTGTCGGATAAGGGTTATAATATGGCAAGGATGTGGTTCATATTTCTTTCCACTGTTGTGTTAAAATTAAGACAGACTTAGCTGATACTAAGTATGGTTAATGAAATAAACAGTACTGTATACCTATCTCAGGCACATTTCTATTACTGTATACTATTCTGTATATTTAAAGGGAGATTTACCTGAGTAGAGTGTGCAGGAAGTGGGACATTTAATGCCAAGAGTACTCCAGAATATTAATTGGTCCACTGGCACTATCCGATACCAAACAGACTTTGTACTAGAGAGTTGGCAAGTTAAAGACTGGCTAATGTGCGATCTGGCTGTGACAGACATTTTTGTTCTCACATGTGCCTTTGTTGAGTAAGTCCTAGAAGAGTTCAGGGCTGGAGTTCACGTATGAAAAAAGCTTAAGATAAGACATGGAAAGTAAATGAACGGACTCTCACATCTCTATTTTCATTAAATAAATATGTTAGTTCAAGATAAGAGTAAGATATGTGTCTGAAAAACTGAAAAACATAACTGAGGTTTAGTGTTTCTCTGCAGTCTGCCTGAGTGTCAGCCACTAAAGAACTCCACTCAGTGTTACTGCATCCCAGTAAACCAATACTGTGTAAAAATGCTTAGTAACAAGTTACAGTATTCAGTGTGAATGATGGCTTAATACATGAAAATGTTGCTGAAGGACAAACATTATTAGTATTATGAGTCTTTGTAAACTGAAATCAGCTGTTTTACATAACTTTAATGTTAATTTATCACCACATCACAGGTTCACTCTACTGAATTTACATTTATCTGTTTCACATGCACTTATCTGTCCAGGATCAGTCCAACAGCAGCCTCGGGCAGCCTTTTATCAGATATTTGACAGACAAGCCTCATTCAGACTAATAAAGTTCAACAAGGTAATTTGTCAGTCCCCAAACTTCAAAAAGCTGATAACGGTAATGACTTTAGCCCCCAAGCTCTGTGAGGCCATTACACACCTTGCACGTTGTCTCATCTGACATCTTTCACAGCTCCTTAGTGTATTCATTTTAACAAAGTGAAGGCTTCTATTTTGTATGTAAAGCAAGATGCGACTCTTTGTAATGACTGATTGTTTTAGCTACTGTTCCAGCTCTCTGGTTGTCCAACGACAGCAAATAACCATAGACGTTAACATGAAGTCGACTGTAATTTGCATGAAGTAAAAGTCAACACATACAATGAGATAATGTTCTTTTTTTATTGCTGTTACTTTATTTCATACATTAATTAAGAGCAACAAAAGTAACAGAGAAAAGAATATTTACTACAGATTAAAGTGTTTATCACATTAGCAGGAATGCAGAGACACTGCACTAAAAGTTGCTAAAAGTGCCTCTGAAATCTGGAACACAACAAACCTTCAAACCCACGCACTCACTCAACAGTGTGGCCTCCTATACACAGGTGAGAGTAGCTTCAAAGCTATAAGCGATTATAATTTGAAAAGTGGTTTCACAAGAGAAGTTCAGAGGAAGGAGGACTTGTAAGTGGCGATACTAAATCCCCCCATTCTTTATTCGGTTTAAGCTAATGCATTTCTTGACCTACGACACACTTTTACCAGTACTAACTTGATTTACTGGTTTAACTTCTTTTTTTTCTTTTTTACTTTACTAATGTATTTATTTGTCTTGCATGACACAAAGACGACAAATTATGAACATAATAAAAACCGAGTACCAACCCGAAACCTAAATGCTTTTACTCTCGTGTATCTTGTTTAGTTTATTTTAATGCCATCGTTTAAACAGTATTAGTGTATACAAGTTTGCATGTTCAAGTTTAACAGTCATTTTGCAGCTTGCATGCAGTCACAATGCTGCAGAACACTATGTTAATAGTACAACAGTAGCTATAAATTGGATCATCAACTCATGTAATATATAAGGAACAACAATGCATGTTTGCACGTTTTATATTTGTTACCTTTGGACTAAACAAGACAAGCAAACCGGAGCAATTAGGAACTAACGTCTTATGATTTAATTATACTTTTACCTGCATAATTGATGTAGAAAGGATCCATCTGAAGTACTTCAAGGAATGGTTCAGCGATATCTCAGCATGCGTTGACAGTGAAACTGCATCAGTCATATTTTATCTTTCATTTCAGTGCAAGATGATGTAACACATCACATATTTGCTTGAAGGAAATGGCGTAGGCAAGAACACAGACTTTAGCCATATCAAAAATGGTTGGGTGTGGATGAGTCCAGCCTTTTTCTCTGTGGGTGGAGGTACCAGCCTGCCTTCCTTTTGTACATTTTACATCTGGAATGGGTACCCCCCGCTCCCCTTTTCAAATAACATCTGCAGCTAAAAAAGCCAGACAGGTAGTTAGAGTTGATTGGTCATGGATGGATTTTCTCTCACTCTTTCTGCTCTCTCCTTGCCTGTTTTTTTCCCTATTCTAAGAAGCCCAGAGGCTAGTATTTCACTGATTACAGAGTTGCCCTATTTGAATGGTCGTTTGTGCATTGTCAGAACAAAGGGGCAAGCGGCCTCTGAAGAGGTGCTAGACAAGGGAATGGATTGGGCTCAGCGGTTAGGATGAGTGGAACTGCAGGTTCAGGCTAGCTTAGCACCGCAGAGACGGCACAAGAAGAGACTCCACTTCAGCTCCTGAAGATTCTTTCATGACTGGGAACAGAGGACTGTTCCCAGTGAAGCTCACATTTGAAAACAGACCAGCTTTAAAATGTCAAAGACGTTTATTTTTAAAGTTGATTCACCAATGACACAACAGTAACGCTTTACCTCCAAGCTACAAAGCGAAACTATCAGCAATCCTGTGTGCTAGAAACTGGAAAACATGTTTTCTTAATATTATTATTTTTAAACAAATCATGTATTCTCCTAATATTTTGAGGGAAAGCATGATATATTTCCTCCATTATATTCTCAGTTGTAGAAACTTGCATTATACAAGTAGAACGTTGTAGGTGGTCTGGGTGGATTCTGGAAACTGATCTATTTCAGGTTTTATCCCTCTTGTCAGTTGTGAAAAGTTGCTCCATGATACTGTTTTTCGATGGAGTCCAGCTTTAAAAACAGGTTTCCTTTTTAAGTATGTAAAAAAAAAATTCTAACTGTAAAAAAAAAGATATAATATTATTATTATTTAAAAATTATGTTTATTTCTACAAGGCCTTGAACCTTATAGGACCGCATAAGACCAGAGCGGACCAGCTACACCCAAGCAAGTCCTTTTTTTTCTTTTTTACACTACACAGTAATCAGATAAATGTTAGTCTGACAGGTTTCAGGAGTACATCTCCTAACCCTCCCAGCTTGAAGGTAATGAGGTAAAACCAAAGTCCTCATCAAAATATAAAGGCGAGTTTAGGTCACACTCTTGGTGGGCTTCCATTTGATTAGAAAGTATCACCTTTTCAAAGCTGTTCTAAAGTAGATTTTTAATTTACTTA
This sequence comes from Astatotilapia calliptera, assembly GCF_964374335.1. Taxonomy (NCBI): domain Eukaryota; kingdom Metazoa; phylum Chordata; class Actinopteri; order Cichliformes; family Cichlidae; genus Astatotilapia; species Astatotilapia calliptera. The sequence goes on along the minus strand of NC_137423.1, from coordinate 7,587,837 downwards.
GAGCCTTTGTCTCTTTAATGGCATCTATAAATTGTGATCCATCAAGGGTTCAGGATTCGTTTAAACACGGCAGGGGGCCTAAGTGTTTTTAGTAGCTGTCAAATAACCACACATTTTGTGTGAATGAGTCAAACCTGGCCAGTTTGCGAGTCTCTAAGCAATTTTATGCCACATTACAAACAAAGCAGCCCCTTAATTCAGTAATTGTGGCCATCCAAGAAAACAATTTTGAGGCTGTTCAATTCAGGGAGGAAAAAAAAATTAAAGAGCTGACAAGAAACACTTACATCATTTAACTTCCCAAACTTTCACCACTAGTCCACCCAGCTCTGAAGGCTTATTATGTCATTAAAGCACTCATATTGTTCAACAAAAGTCTGCGAACAGAAACACGACTTTTTGATTACCTTTGCTTGTCCAAGGGAGTTGACATTTATCTGTCAAATGCGGGCCAAAAACTTAGAACACATGAATTCTGCCGGCTGATTGTTATTCAACTGTAGGATTGTGACACATTTTGGCAGTTTGTCTTTGCTAGGCAATAGCCAAAGAATTAATCCAGGCATGAATAGTCTAGTGAGGTCTTCAAAATGCATGTAGTCACAAAAGGTTATAGCATATGTTAGCAACTAGCAACAAAAAAGCCCAAACTTGTGTTTATGTTTTTGGACAACTTTAGACTCCCCGCTGGATCGCTTTGGAGCAAATCATCATTAATGTCAAACAGACGACCAAAGCTAATGGAAAAGATAATATGTTCGACGTGTAATGTAGTGCGTGGAGATAATTTGTTGAAGAGCGATGCTTTCATTTTTAACCCTTACCTCCCACGGCCTGCACCCAAATTTTTGGGCAGCTTCTCTTCAAGGCAAAACCTAAATGGTCCTTAATGAGTCCGTGCAAACAACGTGTGACGGGGGACAAATTACCAAAGCAGTCCCTCCCCCCCTCTCCTTCTTCCTCAGGTGATATTTGAAAGGTCTCAGAGGTAGAGCTCTCTGAACCCTCCCTCCTCTGGCTCCTTTCTCTGTCACCCTCCACAATGTCAAGGTGTCGCGACCCCTTTATGACCTGGAGCCACGTTAGCAATTGGACTTTTGGTAACCAGCAGCGGGGCATGATCACCAGTGTGAAAAAGGATGTTTGTGTGTGTGCGCGTGGGTGTGTGCAGAGGCGGGGGTAGGGTCAGCATACACTAATGGGGTGAGGCTGAGTTTTAGGGAGATGAGAGGAAAGGGGCCGTCCCATTTAGGTCTCACATGCTTGTCGGCCTGTGACTTCTAGTTTAAAAAAGGCTTCTGGGTGGCTTATATGAGTCAGTGGTCACCCCTCGGCATCAATCGTTTCACCTTGGGCACTGAATGGGACACATGCACCCCCTCGACACACACCACAACTACTGACCCCTCCTTCGTGTCCCGGGCACCCCTCCTTTCCTTTAAGTCAATATGTCCGTGTCAGAGATGAAAGTGCAAAGTGGGAGGGACGCGGAGGGGGTCCTGACACTAATGTAGTACATTGGGCTTCGCTTACTGATCTGCCAAGTTCTTTTATCAAGCCTTAAATGGCTGCTAGGTTCCTTTGAACTGCTGAGCGCTCGCCCGCCCTCAGATGCCTCCTCCTTCAGCTTCAATGAGATATCCTCGGTGACATTCCCACAGTCTCGTTGCTGCAGACAGACACGCATAACTGCACGGAAGCGGCGAGGTTCAAATTCAAAGGCTTGGGAGGACTCTGGGAGTCGTCTAAGTAACATCATCGCCACTTTGTAGCCCCTGGCTAAAACAGTTCTCTTCATTTTCATAAAAATTGAAATATCATTGACAAATTTGGCTGCAGTGGATTCATTCATTCATTTCAGGCACCAGGCTTGAAAGCACTTTCATTGGCTGCCAAGCACAGCAAGGCAGGTAAACTAAGACCTTTACCTTGCTTGCTTGTTTTTTCTCACTCCCTCTCTCTTTTCAGCTAATCTGTGTGGGTAACCTTATCCCAACTCTTGAGTGGTTGCCCCCCCCCCCACTCATCCCTCTTCCAAACCTCGTGAACTAGACGGAAACTTTTCTCCTCATTCACAAAGCTCTCTCTTGTTACACTTTTCCAGCGTCAACCTGCGTTGATTGATTTTCATGGTTTCATCAGGATTTTTTTCTCTTTTCTGTTTTTCCTACTTTTTCACATCAGCACACGTTTTTGTTTTGTTTTTAGGTACACCAACTCTTCTAACTGACTTTTTTGGTTCAGGGTAAATTCACACATGGATCCAGTGATTAAAAAAAAACCTTCCTGATGTTGTGTACGCTTTTCCTTGTTCCACCAAAGCAGCTCTGATCTGTTGGAGCATTGACATAACCTCTACGGTTGCCGTTAAGCGTCTGTCTCTGGGACACTGACAGTGGATCCTTCAGGTCGTACGGGTTTCGTAGTGGGGCCTCCGTGGCTCTGGTTAGTTTGTCTCATCGAGCAGATGTTCAGTCAGATTGGGGAAGTGTGAAATTTAGAGGTTAGGTCAACATCTTAGTGTCTTTGTCACGTTTCTCGGGCTGTTCCTGAGCGGTTATTGCAGTAAGGTGACCTGCATTGTCCTGCTGGGGGAGGCCACTGCCATGAGAGACTGCTATTACCATGAAGGGGGTTTCTTAATATGCAACAACTTTTAGTTGGCTCCTGTGTTAAAGTTACATCCCCATGAATAATAGAGATAATGTTATAAATTACACATGTCAGTAGTTTTATCAGTGATCAATGTATTTTCCCACTTGCTTCAATTGGTACCTTTCTTAGAATTGCAATTTTTTTTTTATTTTGTACAAAAAAAGTAGATAAAAAAAAATTATTAATCTAAATTGTAAAAAAAATACAGAATGTGATAGCAAACATTTTAATTTCAACTACTGCTAATACTGTGTAGGAAATGTATTTATTTATTATTATTATTATGTATTTTTAAGACTGCATCGCATTTAGCACAATATGTTCTTGTTCTGTGTCTCCATCCTTTAGCACCATTTCACTTCAATCTCCTTGTGCAAAAGTTGCATAAAACCACAGGTGGAAATAGATAAAAGTGTTGATAAGGTAATTGTGTGTTGAAATGAGGCATCGCAAGACCAGTGGAGTCAAATCATGGAACTTCAATAAATAAAAAATTCCACTTCGTAAGTACAACTTTTGGCAGAATTGGAAAACAAAATATTTATTTGGGTTTACTTGAACTTTTTTGTTCTATATATTAGTTTAAGTTTCTAGAATTACCTGCTGACTCCTGCAATTGGTCAGCTGCCAAAGTGACTACTAGACCAGACAAGTGCATTGCAGAACCATCACACAGTTGGCTTGTGGCCATTGCTTATTCCCATACTTGTAACACTGATGAAATGATAAAAGTCCCCTAAAAAAGGGGGCCTTCCCTTTTTCCAAGAGCCAGGAAAGGTTTTCTCCTTCTTGTGCTTCACAGGTGGCCACATCCAAGCCTCTTGCTCCCACCCCTTAGTTGTGGAGTTACAGTCATGCTCCGAGAGGTTTGTCGCAAACATGTGCTTAAGAGGCGATGAGTGATTCCACAATGCTGGCTGTATCACATTCAGTGTGATAATTGCTGTTTATCATCCTGCCTTTAAATCAATTGTCAGGTGCATTTACATTTGACCTTCAGAGAAATCAATGAGCAGCAGCTATTGTTTGCTCACACAATCTGAAAGCCCTTCATTTCTAAGGAAGTAATCAAATTATCTTTTAGGATAATTACTATTTGCTCATTTTTTGGTGATTTCTCTCCCTAAGGCAGACAAGACTAAATTAGTCATGCTTTAAATTACATTGTACATCAGGTGTGTTAAAGGGATTTGTACAGTGCACTGAGGTTGACAGGATCAAGGAGTCTTGTTAGGCAGACAGCCATAAATCACTGGATAAACCCACATTATCCATGCACTTGCAGGAAAGATACAGGCTTTTAAAAACTCATAAACACAATATATTTTAAATTAAAGTGATAGATACTTTCCTGACTTTTTTCTGCTAGCAGAAATTATAAGCTCGAGTTCTTAGTTAAACACTCATTTTCAATTCCCACTGAACTAGCTGCAGGGAACCCTTTGAAATTCCCAGCATGGGGAGTTATGTATGTGATCATTTAGAATCATTTTGAATATCAATGGGAGAAGAATCCCGAGGACCCAGTTTTAATGGGACAATAAGGGCCAGCCACAAAGGTTTTCTCTTTTTTTTAAGGCAGCATGCAGAGATGGACTCACTTTACTGCTACCAGCTCTGAAGTAAGCTACTCCCAACCACATTCACACCTCTCTCTCATTTAAATTCAGGGTAAGTTATAGCACATTACTGAAAAAATTCGAGACAACCTGCATTTGAATGCTGTCTGGGAGAGCCAGGCCAATACACAAACCATTCGCTGTTTAAAACGCACAAATAACTTTAGGGACAAATAGTTTCTGTAACACTTAGAACGCCTAATTTCAGCTAACAACAATTATAATAATAATAATAATAAATACAAAACCACTGAATCGACTTGTTTTTTTTTCAATTAAATACATAGAGTGCATATTAGATTGTCGGATTGGGTTATCTTTGTTTATGTGAGAATACACATTCAGTCCTAAAAGTTCTAAAAAACAAAATTAATTAATAAAAAAAAGTCCAAATCTAAACTAAATTAAAAAAAAAAGCACCTAATCTCTGTGTTCAAGTTCTTTGCGCAACGCTTCGCCCACCAAGCAGAAAAAAACGCTCTCCAAGATGATGGTCTCTCCAAGATTACCCTATCAGGTGCTAACCGCTGACATGTTTCCACCCACCAACAACAAAAAAGCCTCTCTGTGCCCAAATCTCAAGCCGCAGACGCACAAACACCACTGACAGGCACTGCTGCGCCATCCTCAGCTCCCGAACCTCTCCAGGGATCCGCTCCTGTTGCTACCGCTGCGATTGCTCAGCACTTCTTTTTTTTTTTTTAAATATAAATTGAGCTCGGGAAAGTTTGTCCTCCCATATTAAACAACTTCGTTTTGGTGGACTGCTCTTTTATTTATCGCCACTTTCTTTTTTTACTCTTGCACTTGGTAGCGTAAAATGATCCATGCAAGGTGTAGAAATCCAGCACAGGTACGGACGGAGATGAGAAGCATGTGATCTCTGGAGCAACAACCTTCGGTTTGTGGGGTAACTTAGCTGTTGGTGCGCAAAACTGAAGGATACTTTTTAGAGAGGTTTTGGAGAGGTCGAATACTGACTTCCATTCTTGACACAGACTTGCGGAGACGGGTTTTTTTTTTTCGGGAAGTGAAGGAGACTGAGCAGAGAAGAAATAATCTTCTGGATAATTTCATCCAACAAGGAAGCACCCAATGTTGCACTCCGTAACTCTGCCGCTGGTGTCCCGTCATCTGCCCTTACACTGGGATCCAGTCTCCTACTTACCCCCGGAGCTGTGTGCGTAAAATACGCACAGGGGAGCGAAACGGAGCGAGAGAGGGGGGCGATTTCGCCAACCTTTCCTGGGGCTAAATCAGTGGAAGCAGGTGTATTTCAGCTGTATTTCTGCAAGTCAAGATGTCTCTCCTGCCTTCGAGGTTCATATACCTGTAAGTCTTCCACCTCTCCGTTTGCTTTTGCACACAAACTCATGCATTCTTACCAATAGAAGTCGCCAAACGCTTCATATTTTTGGATTGCTGTCATCCAGGTAGGCAGCGTTTATTTTTCACGTAATTGCCTGTGTGATTAACTCCCGTCTTCCCTTCTCTCTCCTCTCCACTTAGGTGTTTACATTTTCTGGTGTTCTATTTCCAACTGCAGGTATGTTTTATTACTTTTTGTGTGTATGTGTTTGTATGTCCCTGTGCAGCTTTTTGATGTAACTGTTGATTAAATCACGGTTATAGTTTAATTTCACGACGGTCTTTGCCACGCAGGACAGGAAATTCATGTGCTTTAATTCTGTTCATTTCAATACTAATTGGTTAGAATGATGAGGAAAAAAGTGACAAATTTTGGGTCTACTGCGTGCCACAGTAAAAAAAAAACAACAACAACAACAACACCAAAAAAATAAACAAAAACTTAGTCGCACAGTAAACCACAAAAAACCCGTGAAATATCATTTATGTGATTTAAATACTTGTCACGAGTATTACAGTAATGCATAATTAATGTATATTCAAAATGTTCATTATTCATTCAAATCAGTACAATTATCCGGGCTACACCTTAATTAAAACCCGATGTTTGCAATTTGACATTCAAGTAGCAGTTTCGATATTTTACAGCAGAATTGTGTAAAAAAATATTGCGATCCCTGGGGTTAACAGTTGTTCTTTGAACAGATGGCTCTTTTGGCGCTCAGCTTTTATTAGTTGCGCGTCTCACTTTGAACAGTAATGATTTGCAGGCACCCACTCAGCTAATTGATTGCGCGCCGTGATTCACATAGGATGCAGTCAGCACACTCCTTCTCTCATAAAACTATCTGATGGGTTTGTTGGTATGACGTGTCCGACCATAATATTGCACACACAGTTGTTTCATATTAATTTCTCGGTGTTATTGTGATCTACGACATTTAATAAAAACAGGATACCCTGCCTTAAAAGGTACCGGTATCTCATCCGTTTTTTAACAAACAGCTCTTAAAAAGTTGGCAACGTTTTAGTGTTTATGTAATTACATCTTTTAAAAGTTACTACATTTCTTTCTTTCTTTTAATTGAAAAATAAAAACTATACCAAGAATAAGGAATAAAAGGAGTGTTTGTTTGTAAACTATAAACAATATATTTTATTGGTTACAGTTACTGCTGCTAGGATCACATTGTCCCAACCTGAAAACCATCAGCTTTTAGAGTAATAGGTAAATTTCCTAGGGACAAAATGTAAACCAACCTGAAATTAGAAATTGCAATCTTAAAACTGTGTAATCAGATTATTTCAACAGAAATGGCACAAACACAGTTGATGAAAAAAGTTGACCCCTCTTCACTTGACCCAACATTTTTGGTTATTATTTTTTTAATGTGAACTTCATGCTTGTTGTGATTTAAAGTTCGTCAGATGATAGCTACAGGTAAACAGAGGATGTTCATAGCTTCAGTGGTTTCAGCCTAATCATTTATCTTAGAAAAATGCAGGGACATGCCTTTATCCTCCACTCCTTCTCAGTGCTCCTCGGTATGGCTTAATGGCTCTTGCATGTCATGCTGTGGTTGTGACTTTATGAGGTAAAACAAAAGAAGCAACCGCACTTGGAAGTTAACTTTGAATACACTGCCAATGTCTGTCGGAATGTTTTTCTGTATGTGAGTGTGTGTGACCCCATCTGTATGTATGTATGTATGAATGTGTGTGTGTGTGTGTGTGTGTGTGGGGGGGAGCAGATAGCAAGGTGTATCTTAGATGACTGCGACAACTTCACTTCCTCAGTGGAACTGAGTGCCAGACTTTTGAAGTTTCAACCATATCCGTTTTCGTGTTGTCTTTGAAGAAAGGAGACAGAGTGATTTAAAAAAAAAAAAAAAAAAGCTGTTGTCGCTAGCGTTCACCTCAGCCATGTGCTTAGGCTTGCCTTTCCCTTGACATGAAATGCAACTGTCTACCAAACACACCTTTATGTTTGTTTAGAGATGGGGAGATTTGGGATAAATCCCTCAGCAGCCCAGTTAGGCTATGTTTTGTTGTGCGTTCATTTTTTTTTCTTGTTCTTCAGCTTTGAGTTTCATATTAAGAAAGAACATTGACAACAGATGATGTTAATGTTCAGCTTTTAAACACTGTTGTACTTATTCTACGATAAGCAAGTTTGCTGGAACCATTGGACACATGCTTACTTTTACACTGTTATGCATTAGTCACTGGTAATCCAGCCCCTAAGACTCTATTTAACTAACTTCTTCACCTGAAATGGTGACACTTTTCTCCCCCGTCAGTTTCTTTAACTGCTGTATCTGAAATACCCACTCAACTGTTGATATTTATCATTTTTTTAAGACACATACTGTGTAGAACAACAGACACTGAAACTTTCACGACTCACAAATGTAAAATGACAACTCTTTCTCTAGAATTTCCATTTGTTTGGTCAGTTTTAATGTGCAAATATAAAAGGATATTTCCAGCCAGTAAGCAGACTCCTCTCTTACATCTTTGTAAGATCAACAAAGGCTTCAATCAGTGCCTTAATCAGCTTACAAAGATAAGCAGTTTCATCTCTGATAATCTATATCTCTTGTCAAGGAACGGCAAAGGGTTTTTCTGGAATACTCTTACCCTCCTAAGAGACCCTCTCTAAATCCACCCATCTCCATGGGACCTTCGACAAAGTCTGACACTGACAGTATTTTTCACAAGAACTGATTAGCCAGAAACAAGTCTTTTTGTTTGGATTAGTATGTTAAGTAAAACATAAGCTGTGATGGAGGTTAAGAGTTCGAGATGTGTTAGCATGGTGTGGTATCCTAGTACGAAGATAACAACCACTGCAGCTCTGAAGAATCAAGGTTAAACCTGAATTGACCCCAACAAACCCCAAATCTGCTTTGCAGTACAAGCCTCTGGTGGTCCAGGTTGGGTTTAGGATTGTGAGTATTGAAGACCAGGGAATGTTTAGTTTTCAGAGTTTTCCAGAGGGTTCTTCTTGTGATTTATTTTGATTTCATATTGTGTTATGTGCAGAAAAATCGAAATATATTCTAGGGCAGTGTGTAACATCATTGTTCTGTATTGTATCATGAAGGTTGTGTACTTCTTTGAAGTAATTGGGGAAAAGATACTATAGAATATTCTTATAGGGGGATAGTCAATCTGTGACTAGAGACAAAAAAGCCATCACATGCCAAATTTGAGTAAGCGAGTACATTTGATTTGATTATCTTCAGCGTCTTATTTTCCACACTGTCTGATGCCAAAAATAATATCATTCGTGTTTCCTAAATGTCAACAGACACAGAGGATATGTCACCGTTGTAGACCAAATATGCCATAACAAGCAAGCATATCTTTCATATTTCAAAGGCTCTTTGAAACATGACCAAGAAGTGCTACTTAATCTGCACCTCATGACCTTTTTGGCAATTTAAAATGTTTACAGATGAGTTGGTGCTCAAACGTGTCTTTTAGTTTGGTTTATTGAGGTTAAACTGTAAAGCCGGGCTTCTTCAGTAGAACCCATGTTCGTGGACAACATCCGTGGTGCACGACTCATACGACATGTTTCAGCAGAGCGTTGTCGGAAGCCTCTTCAGAATTGCACCCAGTTTTGCGAAATTGTTTACTTTTTCCTCTCTGATTTTAAGGATTTGTTCGGTAGAGGCCATAATTTCCAATCAAGTTTGCTACATGTCAGTCATTTTACTAGAATAACAAGGACTTGGGGTATGTAATGTGTATATAATTAGCCACCTGAGAACAGCCACATAAAAAGCCATTACTGTGCAATTACGACACCATACAGCTGGGGAAATGGGATTTTGGCGTGAACTTAGATTCCAGGGCTTCTGAAAGTATACGTTTCCTCTTCCACGTGTTGAGTCACAGTCGTTTTACTGAGCTGCCACTGAATTCTGCAATTTCCTCTATTTTCATGTCAAGTCTAAATTTATTCCTAAACAGCTGACCAGTGAGTTTTGAGAAGCAGGTTTCAATGCGATTTTTACAAAAATTCCTCCCACAAGAGAACTTTTATGGTTTGAGGTGCCTCTTTCCATCTTGTCCTCCGCCTGCTGCATTTCCTAATTTATGGACTTTACTTTGCCTGCAGGCAGATATTTGTTTGATGATAGTGCAACAGGTCTGGATGCTTCAGGTGTATAATTGCTAGTGGCTTGCTTGCTTGTGGAAATGGAATACAGGTTTCTCAGTATTGCCCAGGGCACAGAATATATACTCTGTCAATATAAACCAACACTCAGTTTTCACTGTATGGTTTGCTCTTGCTCTGTGCAATTTTTACTCAAACCGTGACTTCATTAACATGTCTCGTAACATAGTTAGCAGCTTGTAAATGCATTGCATATAAAATGTGTCAGTTAAAAGCAAGGAGCAAAACACTAAAAAGCCACAGCACAATTTCCAGGTTGTTATATGAGTTTTTAAAACCCTGGGGCAATTTTTTTTTCTTTTTACACCAGGCCCATAAAATGAGCAGTGCACATTACTATCAATACCTGTGCTACGATGATCTCTCACCATCTGTCTCTCCTCCTCTCTGTTTCTTCATCTACTGTCCCTCTCTCTGTTTCCTCCTGTCTCACATCTGTGCAGGAATCGCAGCAGCGCTCTGCTGATTTCAGGTTTTACATCGAAAACCACACCAGAAACCCAGATGACCTGAGCCGGAAGCAAGTCCGGATCTATCAACTCTACAGCAGAACCACTGGCAAACACGTCCAGATCTTGGGAAAGAAAGTCAACGCCAATGGAGATGATGGGGGCAAGTATGGTATGGGAGAACTCCTGTGCATCTCACTTGACATTTAGCTAGGCTGTTATAATAGGATGAGAAATTACCTGCCAGCCAGAGCTTTTCTATCTCCACCAGCCACTTTGGCTGTTTACTACTCATTGTTTGTCGGTGGTTTTCCGTGCTCTGTGTTTGGCTGGCTCAAGAGAGGATGGTGACTTTTCAAAGCCACCAACTACAGGTTGGGGTGGATGAATACATACTGAAATTGCTGACTTTGCTGTTGATGTTTACTGCAGGATTTGGGTATCTGGGGCAAGTCTGTTTTTATCCTGTTGGAGTCATATGTCAGCAGTGTTATGCTTTTTGGGGGGGTCTAATACAGACCAAGACTTGTTGGTATCTGATGGTAAAAATATTGTTTTCTTTTGGTTTCTGAGTTGTAAAATATCGTTTTTTGCCCTCTAAGGATTCAGTCTCAACTTGGTTACTGTGAACTTCCATCATGCAAACTGGGGAAATCTCACATTTGCATTACAAGAAATCAAATTTATATACACGGTTTCGGAAAGCCAGGAGAGTTTTGTTCAGCCAAGCAGTGTAAAAGTGCTCACCTGAAAATGTTAAGCATTAAGTCTGAAGATGTCAAAATACGTTTGGCAGATTGACCCAGTAATTATCATTGTTGTTATGTAATTAGTAGTATTTCAGATAAATCTTAGGCTTTTATCATCTTTTTAAAGTGTTCTCTGTCTTTTCTTTCTTTCTTTTTTCTTTTTTTTTTCATGTGCACTTTGCTATTTTGGTTTAAAACGAGTATGGCAAATGACTAAATCGATGGTCAGTACAGCACCCTTTTGAAGTAGTAGTCCAAACGCAAAGCAGTGGGGCTTATGTTGTGCTTCCCTGCAGATATTTTGCTCATAACAGCTGACTCACGGCTCTAAAATTGCTGGTCTTGAATGCCTTTGAGTGAGTGTGTTCAGTCACAGATGCGCCGAGGCGAAGTTTCCTCACTGCTTGTTAGAGCTTGAGTGGAAGCAGATCCAATTTTTCCCATGAGGCTTTGCCAATTCCACCCTCCACCCCTCCTCCCATCCCCCCCACCTCCTCCTCCCCATCCAGCTGCAGTACCTGGCACCTGTGAACTCCTTTGCAGCAATAATGCTCAGTGAGATAACTCTCCTTACTCTAATTCATGCATAGTGTCTGCAGCTTCACATACAGGGACCAAAATACGCTGCTGAAGAAATATAATATATTGCTAATATACTCCTAAGTAGGTATCTCTCCAGTTAACATCACTGGTATTATAAATCTTCTTAGGTATTAATGTAGCGTATTCATTACTTTTAGGAGACCAGACCAGTCATTTTCCAGAACAGTCCATTGTAAGTGATGTCTGCCAAGAGTGATGGCGGGTCATTGCAAAGGCTTTTAAATTGATAAAAGCTGCAATCTTTGATTAATGCTGACTTTTTCAGCTTTTTGAACAGGTGGCCTTTTGCTGAGGTCAAAATATGGCAGCAACCTGTATTATTCATATGGAAGCAAGGCAGAAAAAGTGCAGCATACCTCAGAAGCGAAGGGGTTCATGGCTCACAGTTCTGCCTGTGTGTCTCTTTAACTTTAGAAAGTAGACGTTTGGCAAGTTTGTCTGTAACTTTTGTCATATTTTTTCATTTTCTTTTGATCTTCTGACTTCTGCTCCGTTAAATAAAATACACCCTTTTCATGTTTTAGACCTTTTTTTGTTTATCCATAAAAAACTGGGAAGCATTGAGGAGTCCTACACTCACAAGGCTGCTGTGAGATTATTGAAGCACCCGGTTCATACATTCAGCAATTTTTAAGGTTGTGGATTATGGAGATTAGGGGTATTCAAGTGCTTACAGTGTAAATAAAAGCACCACATTCCCTCCTTTGTCAACTCAGTGCCACTTGTTAGAGGTATTGACAACAGTGAGATTCCTCCAAGTGTTTGCATTTCACTGTAACTATGACTCAAGGATCTAATTACGTTTATTGATGCCTTAAGCTGCCAAACTCTTCTTTTATAAAGATCAAACCATTAGTGTTTTCCCAGAAAAACTCAAGATAGGGGTTGGAACTGGGTCACAGACAAAGAACAACTTACAGTAAGGAGGGAAATATTGTTTTATCTGATGTTCTCAGTCTCCAGCATAACTGAGGTTGAATTTTTGGGTCTTTTTGTAAAAGTAGCTCACAATGAAAAGGCCAAGGTGTGGTTAAAGATTTCCTAAATTTGCATTCATGGCAGTAGTTTCTTTCAGAATATTATTTTATTTGTGTGAAAACCAATGTTGTTGGGCTGTCTTTTCTTTTTTAAGGATGTCCCTGCATATCTATTCGACGATAAAACCAAGTCCGATGTGCTATTCTTTAGATCCCAAGTAAGACGTACAAACAAATCTTTTGCAAATGAAGAATGAATAACTATTTCTTCCCTCACCTTTAAGACAGATTACCTACCACTTTTCTCCCAAGGTTGGATTTAGGGGGGGTGGAGAGTTATTTCTGCCCCCGAGCCTATCCCGTCCCCTTCGACTATTCTTTCTCTCCTCCCTTGAGTGCTACTGAATGGCTCTGTGTGTTAAACAAATGGATCATCTTAACTTTTTGATTGAGTGAGCACAGACTAAAGGGAACTTGAAACCTAATCTGGAGGGGCACATAACCGCTCCACAAATGTTTGGCAGATCTCTTTACTGGTCAGAGGGTGAGCAGAGACAAAGGTGACCTCGCAGGGGTTAACACTGGGGTGGCGGAGTGGGCACGGAAAACTAAAAAGGCTACCGAGATAGGTTTTTAAAGTGGACTACTGAAGTGACAGTGGCATTGTTTTTCTGATGTGTATCATACAAGGAATTTTTAAATAATGTTCTACTTGAATTGAAATATTTTAACTGCATTTAGTCAAGAAAATCATCATTTAGCTAATGATCACAATACTGTGTCCTTTTGTTTGTGTTTCTTTAACTAAAAAATAACAAAAGAAGTTAACCATGATTAAAACTTGTATTCTTACAGAATCAACTAAATGTGTTTGACTCCTTAAGGTATGTGTGCTACAAGACATATACATGGCATTAATTGGATGTGTTTTTCTTTTCTTTTCATTTGCAGCTCTCCTTATTGTTGAGACAGAAACCTTTGGGAGCCACGTCCGAATAAAAGGAAAAGAGAGCGAACATTACATTTGCATGAATGAGAAGGGCAAAATAGTTGGAATGGTGAGTACATTTTGATTTTCACTATGGTAATATTCAATGAATACTGATATTTTAAAGCGTGCACTTAATCCATGCTGAATCAAACGCAGCCTAGGATCTGCTTTCTCCTGCTGTTTTTCTACACCCTAACAAAACCTCTTTGATAACTCACAGCCATTCTTCCATTACGTAATCGGCCTACTCCTTTGACACTCGATCAGTCAATTACAGTCTGCAATCACCAAAATGCATTGAGAGACTAATAGTCACTTAGGAGGAATACCATTGCAATTATATCACTTAGTCGCACCAGGTGGCCACAAGTGCAGGATAACTGCATTTGGCTCGGCAGATGACCATTTCAGTGTGAAAAAAGCTAACATTTGAAACTGTAACATTTTTTAGAGCGCATGTGCTGTTTCTCTAATAAATCATGTTCTTAGCATTGGTGCGACTGGATTATTTCACTCAAGTTTTCCCTCGCTGCGGTCGTCTGCTAGAACTAAATTATGTTCCCATCAAGATTTCTAAACTGTCTTTAACCCAAATGCCAGAATTTGCCATGTTAGTGTTCATTTTCCTGGCCTCTGATTTGTCTGAAACCCAGTGATGTATTGATTTTGTGTCTGTCAATGTTTTACTATTTTTAACGCTAAACCTATCAAGAAAGTGTTAATGAGTTGAGCCAAGAGCCATTTCCTGTAGACTTCTATGAGAATTCTATGAGAATCAGAGAGGTGCAACCAGAGGAGTGCCCCCTCCTGGCCTACAGAGATTATGCAGGTTGAAGGCACTTCGGCTGACTTTAATTTTAAGACCATCTTTTATGAACGTTATATGTTGTGAGAGCTTCCTGTGTGTCATCCTATACATAGCCATATGTAGTGTACTTGTATACCTATGCTATAGAACTGGGAGATAGCTAGCTTAACTTTGCATAAAAGCTAGATGCAACGGGATATAGCTAGCATAACTGAATTACAAGCTAAGAAATCCATCCAACTGCAAGACGTCACTGCTCTAAAAAGTTGTCCGTCCCATAATATTCTGTAAAGCCAGATATTTAATTTTATCTGCCACTGCACCACTTTGTTTTGTTTTGTATAGATTAACTAAATGTGAGCTTTAGAGAAACTGTTAGATTTTTTTTCCGTATTATCTTTGGAATTTATATAGAACCTTTCTAAGCAGCAAGGAAGCTCAAATAAAAAGATTTTCTACAATTATTTAAAGAGTTCAATTTTCTCAACTAGCGAGAGTGCATTAGTGGTAAAAATGGGAATGAGTCAAGTAACAGTTAATATGTTTACGCTTACCTAACATTAACTCTCACATCACAGGGAGAACTTTTTTTTACCTCACAAAAAGTTGATTCTGTTAAACGTAACCTTTTCAGTGGGTGAAACTCATCCAAACTCATTCAAGTGACTTCTTCACTCTCAGTTGACTGCAGGTTTCCCCGACCCTATAAACAGTACATTTGCATAATGACTGAAACTAGCACCGCTGATTAACAATTGTATTTTCAGCTGTGACTGAAACCCTTTTTGATCTGTGAGTACGTTATAACCATGTGACGGGAAAACTTAGATTGCAACACAAAATCACTCCAAACTGAAAAAGAGGAGAAAATGAGGTAGACTATTCAAAGGCCACACTACTATATTAATAATTAGTGTCAGATGATAACTTCCTCTGCATTCTTGTTCTTTTTTCTTTCAGCCTGATGGAAGGAAGCAGGAGTGTGTCTTTATCGAGGAATTCCTGGAGAACAACTACACGGCTCTCGTCTCTGCCAAGTACAAAGGATGGTACCTCGGATTCAATCGGAAAGGGCGGCCTAAGAAAGGCTCGCGGACCACGCAACGACAACAGGAAGTCCACTTTATGAAACGCCAGCCGAAGGGCAAGGTGAACCCAGTGCAGGAGTTTCGCTTCACCACAGTAACTAAGCGGACACGAAGGGCTCGGCGGTTAAAATCCAACGCAAAGAGGAACTGACAGGACTAATGGGACAGCTCTAGTTTTCCTCGTGGAGGAAAAAAACTGTACCTGAAAATCTCAAGATTCTTAAAAGAAGACTTCTTTTCTGTAAAAGAAAGACTGACTAAAAGAACAAAAAATAAAGATTTTTTATTTTTGTATTTCAGGATGACTGAATATTTCCTAACTGTCGGATTCTTCTGGGTTGATGCCATTGAGCTAATGTTTCTGTCATGTTATTTATACTGGATAAACTAAAGGACCTCTGAGCGAATTCCTGTGATCGTGGCCCTCAGCTACATATGAACTGCAAGCTGAAGGCATGCTTTCTTTTTGACAAAAGCAGGAGCTGATGCAATGTTATAAAAATCAGCCAACTAGAGATTTATTGGAATACCTGTCGGTTTTTGTTTGTGTTGCCCCTGACAATGCGGATCCCATACTTTCCACTGGAATTAGAAACCATGGAGATGAAACGGAGAGAGGTGGCAGTTGCAGGTGACACTGTGCTGCCAGAATAACTGTGTAGCTTCGAGTGCAATATTTTACAGGTCTCTCTCTTTCTCGTCTTCTTTCTTTCCATGTGTGGCTCAGCTCCTAGAATGCGCGGAAGCCTCCAAGTACTGTGTGAGATTTCCATACAGCCTGAGATTCAGCTGAAACCCAACATGCTTTGACTAGTCAAGCGCCAAACGTGGCTTTTGTTCTGTTTAAAGACTGAAAAACCAACACAAAAATACAACAGCTGATGTGATACATAAATTCACACTGTCTTCCAACTTCATTGCATTTGAGTAGGGATCTTAATCCCTTTCATCTCCCCTCAGATTGCATCTTTTACAGCTCTTCTTTGCATGGGTTAGAGCTGTTCCACAACAAAAAGCTGCCTTAATTCTTTGAGTCGGAGCTACTGTCTGGGGGCTGATGATGACTTCCTCTACCTCCTTAATCTTTTGTTTATCTTCACCTACACGGTCTGCATTCGGTTGATTTCAGGAACCTTTCTGTTGACTCATTTTCTTTCTCTCTCTGTCTCTCCTTAATTCTCTCGCTGTTACAAAATCATCTTTTGACTGTGAGCTCATCTTCGCTCCTTTCACTCTCACTGGAAGACAGTCTCAAAGATGCTTTTGGGAAGGCTTAGCTTTATGCAGATTAGTCATCCATGGATAGGAATACTGTACATAATACACTCCACATCACCTCATGAACTCATATTTAACAATTAAACAATTTCCTCAAAAATCCAGATGACCAATACGTCAAGGATCCAGGGAATACTTTCAGCAGCATGGTAGTTTTATTTTGTTTTCAAATCTGAATCCTAAAGGGAAAAGTCTGCTTTTATAATTATTTTTTCTCACTGACAACAAACTCCAGCCTCTTATCACCCGTAGTATGTATTTACCTGCTGTCAGGCAGGTCTTTTGTATGAGTTGCTACTAACAACATGACACGTTTATGATTTTTTTTTTTAAAAACAAATGTAAGCAAAAAATAATTTTATGACTATTATTAAGATATTTATTGCCTCTCTTTGTAAATAAAATGTGAGTTTTATTTGGCCTCTGTTAATAAAATGAGGAGTATATTTTAAAACAGACTTATTTTATGTCTTTATTGAACTCTGAAAACAGGTATAAATGTCTTTATAGCCTAATTTGAGACAGATTTTTGAGATGTGCATACTGACTATAACACTCCCTGAAAGTGAAATCACTCCAGGTAGGGTTTGGATGAATAGAGTACATTCCCTTCTCTGCATACTGCCAAGTTATGCATTTTTATATACAAACCCAAAGCGTGAGGACTGCTTTTAAGTGCAGTGATTTGAGAAAGGCCACTGAAATATTTCTGAAGTTTTCTTTATATCATTGTGTGTGGCAACTGGAGTTCAAGCACCTGGTGCTTTAAAAAACAGATTTTCTTTTTAACATTTAGGAAATGGTGGAATAAAGTTTCCCCACCAAGTTATTAAGGTTATAAATCAAGATTTGATGAATTTTTCAATCATAGCTAAAGTGAGTGGTGAGACAATTATAAATATTTTTGTCACAAGACTAAAGAACTTGATCAGGTATGAGACCCCAAACAATCTTTGAGTACTTGCAGTGCAGCCTACTTTGATTTAAATGCTTCGTCCTCCAAAGAGTAAGCATGAAGAGGTAAAAGATGGACAACTTTGCATCTGTTAAAAGCACTGAAAGAATGTGGGGAAAGCATGTCTTATAATGCTGTGTGCAGGAATGATGTTTACAGTAACCGTCAGACTGAAAGATGGCGGCTTTGAGGGGGAAAAAAATACTTTTGTTTAAATTCCTTGCAACGCTATCGGCCCCCCTCCCTTTCACTCCACTCTGGTAGTTGCCTCCAACACATCCAGAAGTTCCCCCATTCCGTCATGGGATTTTGAATGTCTGGCCTGCTGCTTTTAAAGGTGGAAACATAGTGCTTGAAGTGTGACCCTGTTATGTTCCATTAACATAATGGATCAGCACTGAAGATGGTGCTTGTCTTTGGGGGGATGGAAGGAGGTATCTGTAGGATTTTGAAGAATGTTTTATGCCCTTTATCTTGTCTTCATCTTCTTTAACTGTGTATTGTCACTTCTGTAGAGGAATGATGACTTTACTGAAAGGAATAGAAACATGCAGCCAGAGTACATACATTGTACAATGAAAAATTTCACGTGCCATAAATAAAAACATTTAATTCACTGCTTCCTGTTTAAATCGCCAAAGTTCTGTCCTGCCAGTCACTTACTGCAAAGATTTGTTACTCTAGAGGACTGGGAGTTAAAATCAGCCTGGTAGATGTTTGAGGAATTTAATCAATGCAACTTTTGAAACCCTGCAAATTCTATTCATACAAGCAACAAGTTTTTCTTTTTTTTTCCATTCTGCATACTTCAAACTTGACCAAGCACAGCCAAAGTGCATCTGGGTATATTGACATTTAAACGAGAGCCGATGGTTTCCAACATGGCAGCCCATTCGCAATAACGAGATGACATTTTTGCATAAGCCTCCCGCTAGGCTTTTCTCTGACTCAACCTTTGATCGTTGGAGGCTAGATGGTCTTGGAACTGGACCAATAACTTCAAAATGAAACATAGAATTCCCTTTTGCAAAGCCCAGCCCCTTTTCAAAGGAGGTGGAATCTTTAAATGCAGTCCTCCTTGCCAAGTAGTTTATATTCTATTATTAGAAAATCTCAGCACACTGAAAATGTGCACAATGGATACAGTATGACCAGAAAGCAGAGTCAACGTAGAGAAAAAACTTTGTGGTTCTGAATAAATTATACAAATTTTAGTGGAACAACCAAAAGTGGTCCGTTGGCCTTGAGATCAGCAACCACACACTTAACAATTAGCCCTGTCAACAGAAATTTTCTTCTATTTGAGACATGAAACAAGTTTTTTCTCGATGAATATTACTGAAATTGTCCCTCAAGGTCAGTGAAAAACAAAACTCTGAAGCCAAATAAAACAGTATTCAACCTATAATATACCTTGTGTCATTAAATGTAGTTTGACATCACGTCATTTACTGTCAAAACAGGACTGTTGCTACCGCCCATCTAACTCATGCTAAGCGCTAACCACACTTGACTGGACTGCCTTTGTGACTGTGAAATCCACAGGGGAAACCCTCTCTGTGATTCTCAAAGTATTTTTGAATACATGGCTGAGTTGTGTTTTTACAGGATTACAAATGTGCTTACTGTACATACAGTTTCTGGAAAGCCAGACCTCTTCTCTGTTCTCCTCATAACAACATGTGGCCAGCATGTTTTGAATAAGAAGGGTCAAAAATAAAGGTTAGTATGTATACTGTGTCAGCCTTATTATATTTTATTTCAAGTTCACATGAGGTGATTTTTAAAGTTAGCACAGTGGTTAAAGTCCCTATCCACATTTGTGGGAAATACACTAACCAACTTAAGTGAAAATTCTGTGTTTTTTAAATATTGTGTCAAAACTAAAGTGTGAAATATCAAAGCTTACCTGGCAGTTTTAATCCTACTGCATGTAATTGAGGGTTACGACATTATGTCACCAGTCACAGCATTTTAAAACTGCTAGCAGCATACTTGCATCTGGAACAGAATGTATTTCATTCCATCAAATGCATATGTACCTATACTTTGATTTTCTTTCTGATGTTTTCATAACTACAGTAGCAACTGATGGAATTACTGCTACAGGCGGCTCTGTCAGGCGATCTGTCCAGGGCGCACCCTGCCTCTTGCCCTGTGGTAGCTGGAATAAGCTCCAGCTCCCCCCGTGACCCTTACAAGGATAGGCAGAAGAGGATGGATGGATGTATAGAATACTCTCAGCTTTTGATCCACCATGCAATGCCATTTGGAAAGCATGTGATTGGGAACAGCTTTGTTTTTTTGTTTTTATTCTTCAAACCTTAACAGACCTGACTAGACAATGACAGTCACAGTGGCTGAACACCTAAAGGGGGAGAAACAGCAACACTGACAAAGCTTCACATTGCATACATAATAATAGAGTAATAGAAAGTTTAAATTTATTATATCGCTGCGCTACATTTTTCTATCTTTTGGGCAATGTTGCAGAAAAATGAACTTAAAGTGACGAACTGTGAAAACACATTTGAACATACATAATATGTTTTCTCCTCTCACATGGCCACAGACAGACTATACTAGTCAGTCCTTGTCCCTACATCAGCAGATGCCAGGTGACACAGCTCATTAACTTCTCCTTTCCCCTATTATTTTGGCTCCTCATTGTCTTGAGATATGAGATGAGCCTTTGTTGAGAGTTTTGCCCCCTTTTCTCTCAACCAGGCAGGGCCCGTAATTAGTGCTTTGCGCTGGGCGTACTTTCTCACAGGGCTACGACACAATTAATCAGCACTTTCCCACCAATGGGCAGAAAATGCTTGGTTCTATCAAGGCCAAATTTTTAAGTTGTGACGCCTGTTTCCGGCAATGGAAATGTCAGGATGCAACAATGATTTTCAAAATATATGACGCAATCGGCAAGGGGTCACCCAATACGCCAGGTCAAATAAAAATGGATGCATTGTGCCTTTAGGTATAATCAAATACGTTTTTTAATTTAAATTTGATGTTTTTTATGTCTGCATATGTGCCAACTTTTGGAATTAGTTTTGTAAAACAAAGCAGTGAGCACCCACCATTGATGGGTTTTTAAAATTCACCAGCGGTGATTGCCTGACATCTCAGAAGTCTACTTATATCGTCGATCTATTGTGCCACTGTTACTCCTGTATGAAACAATGTTGTCTTGTCTTATCTACTCTCACACGATCTTTTTCCTATATTTTCCTTATGATCTTTGGTTATTTTTTAACCACTGAGCTGTCTCAGGCATTTATGTGAATGGTTTGTTTGCAAAATAGCAGTCAACACCAACAACCTAGTGCAGTGATTTGGGTGGGTGCATCTGAATCAGTGCTATACAGACAAAGGGAGAGATGGGTGAGAAGAATGTGGTTCCGGTTTGTTACACAGTACATGAAAACAAGCCCTCCAACCAAAATGATTATATTATTAGGTTGTCTGTCCTAGATATGATCCACAGCCAGTAGCAAGAGGTATACATCAGATAAAATACTGAAAATCATCGTTGAAAAAACCCCCCAAAAAACAAAAAGAACTGTATGATGAGATTATTTTATGGTATAATTTAGTTATATAGGCATTAGCACAAACACTTAGAATTGAGTTAGACACCCATCTTTTTTTGACTGCTTTGGGTTTAGGCACTAAAAACTAACTGGTTAGGATAAATCTTTCTAGAAGCAAGTCTACAAACTTGAAAGTCATATTGGCAACAGTTCTGGGCTGTAACAACATGAAGCACCAATCTAAATAAATAAGGTAAAAAATATCACTTTTATTTGATAAGTGACTCCTTCCAAAAACAAGATTGAAAAAGCTTTTTTTTTCCATCAACATCTTCATGTCTTTGACTCATGCACCAGAGCACTGAACAAAACACCATGCACCATTTATGTACAGTAAAACAAGATGGCACAGTTACCTACATTTTTAGTGTAACCATAAATAGATATCCTTGCCACCTTACAGTTTAAACTATGCAGTGTACACAACACAGTTTCCCAGGCTCAGTGGCTGATGTTAGTTGGCTTTTTTCGTAGAATTCTCGCATATGTTTCTGTTCAGGATACTTCAGTATTATGTCGCTGCCTGATATTGTGGGTAGAGTTAGGAAAAGACAGTGATTTGGCTTCAAAGACATCTTTTCGAGATTTTTACTACAAATCAGAATGCTTAGTTGTCTAGTGTTACTAGGGTCTCCACTCGAAATTTTACACACACTTATTTACATGAAGGTGTTCTCAGACACGATCTGGGTTGCTTTCTCTTATATCAGTGATTAAAAAGGATGATAGTGCACCTTTTGGACTACCTGTAGATACACGAGGGTGCCTACTGGCCATATCTGTGTGTGTGATTACAACTGATAAGGGACATTCATTGTGATGATAACAGTCAAAGCGGGTAGTTTCTCTGAGGCTTTCAGCAGAAAGTCTCATCTTTTTCAATTGTTGTAGTAATCTCCCTCTGTTGTTGTAGTAATCTGGGAATCCTTATGCTCCCGCATTGAGTGATTGAAGAGATGCCTGCAGAGGGTGGCCTGCTCACAGACTTGTCACTCTAGCTTGTTTATTTTTTTATATACAACAGCCCTACAGTGCACGCCATGGTCGAAAAACTGGGCCATGCATGAAGCACCTGAACACCTGAAGTAGCACTAAAGCACACAGCAAGCATAAGCTAAGCTTTAAAGGAACAGTTAATTTATTTTTAAGTTTATTTATTAGAAAACAAATGTGATACTCAGAAATACACATTGATTAATGAATGTGTAATTACATCTTCCAAAAACTAATGTGGGTAGAATTAATTGAATAAAAATACAGCAGGTTATTGGTTTGTGGAAGTAGCCATGTTGCCCCAGCAACTTGAATACAGTGGCCAATATGAAGTTATTGTCACATTGTTATTCCCCCAGTCACGTTTTTGTATGCGACTAAAGACTCCATATGTAGGACACCAAAGGTAAAAGATAAGAGAACTTGTAGGTGTTCGTGTGTTACTGCAAATTTTAATTAGTAGCTGCACCTTCAGACTCACGAAGGATTAAGGATTAAGGATCATAGGATCGATCTGAGAAGAAGTCCCTTTCATCAAAGAAGCAAAAATGTGTATGCATATTTATTTCTGATATTGTTGTAATTACGTATTCTCAGCAGATTAGACATGCAATACAGCAACAAGCTGTCTAAACAACAGCTGATTATAGGTGAAAAGCTAACGTTATGACACAGTT
Source organism: Astatotilapia calliptera (assembly GCF_964374335.1). Taxonomy (NCBI): domain Eukaryota; kingdom Metazoa; phylum Chordata; class Actinopteri; order Cichliformes; family Cichlidae; genus Astatotilapia; species Astatotilapia calliptera. The sequence goes on along the minus strand of NC_137423.1, from coordinate 7,564,845 downwards.
TCCTTCTGATAAACGGTTTGATCAAATTCTAACATAACATCATATCAATTTATTCACTGAGTGTCAAAGAACAATAATGTTTGATCCGCTTCAAAGACAGTTTCACTAATGCCGGCTAACAGCAGCTAACAGCGGAAACTACAGCAGTTCTTACCGCAAGAAAAGTTCTGGACATCCTCAACATTTCACCTCAGCATTGCTGTCATCAGATAGAAGTGAGCTTTACAGACTCACTGACTCATATTGGGCTTCACTGACAAAGTTTTACAGCTTCCTCTAGAGAAAATACACATGGACACCTGAGATATTGACAGCTGAGGTAAACATCGGACTGACAGCCTACAAAGAACTCAGTTGACTGCAATCTTTAATCTACTGACATCTAGTGGTGAGAATTCACAAACTGTAACTTTATCATTGGAAAGATTCTAAAATCCAAACTTCTGTTTATCCAGCAGTCCACCCCAACTTCTACCGATGCATTTATGGAAATTCTGATAAGGACAGTTTATTTTAGAGAATTAGTATTGAGAAACTAGTAGCACAAGCTTTCTTCATGTACATCTTATAGCGAGATGACAAGAAGAGACAACTCCAATTCCTAGCCAGATTAAAAGGAATATCAAGAATAATTGGTGGCCAGTATCTATTCTTAGATTAATGATAATGGTAATGGAGAAAAAAAGGAAAAGGAAAAGAAAAGACTTGCGCTTTGACCTTTCACCTGAGGTCGAAACACAAGTCCTCTGCTGCTAATCTAACATATGTTTTCATGAGCCAAGACAAGTAACCCTGCCATGGTGGCCGCTCTCCAAAACTAATGATGTCAAGTGATTCCCTCTAAAAAAAATCCCTTTTAAAACAGAATGAAAGAGGCAGAGAGGGGAGGAAGTGCAGGGGCTCTGGGGGTCCAGCAAGGGGATAGAGTTGAAGCTGAGTGACAGGTTAGAGCAAAGAAAAAGACTGAAAAGACCCCTTCTCATTATCAAAAAACTCAACTTGTTTTGGCTAAAAGACCCTAGCAGCTACTTTCTCTGCCAGATCTTGCCCCTCGCCACTATCATATCACTGTACACAGAGAAAAGGGCTCACTTTTTATTTACGCCATCTTTATTGTCAGAATATTGCTTTTAATTGCTGTCCTGGATTCCCTGCTGCGGTATAGGACGAGTCTGAGACGATTACTCAAAGTAATGGAGCATAATGATGTCTCGGAGTGGCCCCTAAAGCTCAGGTCAGGGGTTAGACAATGTGAACATTCAGCTACTTAGCTTCCTTTGCAACTTTGTGACAAAATCTGTTTGCCCAACACCAATTAAGATGCCTCTCCGTGTGCTCTGGTCAATGGGTTTGACGGAGGGGGTCGTCCAACGAGTTGACATGTCCCTGAGCACGAACAAGCTGGCCAGTGTCCTCGCCTCAATAATTGGTGTCCCTTGCAACATGCCGCTTCCCAGGGCTGTCCTTTGTGTCCCCATGGCAGTCCTAAATGAAGGGAGTCAGGGCTTTAATGGGATTCCTGTTAGTTTTAAACAAACACAGGGCGACCCCCTACTGTTCAGCATGTTGCATAGAACAGCTGGGAGTCTACAGTGCTCTCACTTGGGAGCCTGCAACCCCCACGGGGGACCAAGAGGCCACTGCCCACTTGCCATTGTATCTCGAATGACGTCCTCTCAGGAGCTTGACAGTACTTCTGTGTTCACACTGCTAGCAGCTATGTTGGTGTTCTACTTTTCAGTGGCCTGAGTGCAAGGTGTGGTGCCAGCAGAGCCACACAGAGAGGCAGAGCATCATGCAAAGCAGGTCCATAATTGGCTGCTTGAAGGGAATGTCTACCAAAGGTTTACTGTCAGACAAGAAAGAAAAGTGCCTGTAGTCAGTATGAGCATGGGCTCCAAATGCAATTGTGGGATTAATTTTTTATTTGTTTAGTAACATATGCACAAAATTTTAAATAGCACACTTCACAGTAAGAGAAGAAGAAGAGTAGAAGTAACAGCTAAAGAAGTGCGAAGCAAACAGGAAATGAACAGGGTTCACCTTCAGAGTAAAAGTTGTTCCTTGCTGCTGAAACATGCATGTGTCAAAAGTCACAGCTTTACCTTTGAAGGCACTCTATGTTTCTGTTTTTTTCATTTTTGAGTTTCACTGCCACTTTGTAGGTAGTTGGTGAATGTTTCCAGACAAGTCGGCATCTTCCGTGTAAACACTGGGTAACTGCATCGGTCTGCTACCAAACAAAAGAAATCATAAGGAAGTTTTGATGCAATACTGTATACCAAATTCACCCAGCAACTTTCAAGGACCTTCAAAGTTGGGTCCTTGAAAGTTGGGTCCCAATATAAAATGAAGCCCAATATACTGATGGCTACCTGGGATCACTGAATTGTCTCGGGCCTGCGTGACTAGAGTTTTAGCAATCAATTTCACAGCAACTGTCAGCAACTGCCTGCAACCACAAGCAACCGCTCAGGGAATATTTATTTTTGCATATTGACTTGAAGTTGCCAGGAAGTCGCCAACTGCTGTCTAGGCATCTCAGTCAAGTTCATGCTCCAACAGCTGGATGATGCCTTGACATCTTGTTTCATCATTCAATGATGTGTACAATCATGCCATTATGAGAAACCAGATGTAACAACATAATACTTATAATTATAAATGGAAAGAAAGTCCCTTCATTGCTTAAAGCCTATTGTACTTCTAAGCTTCATCATTGTGTCTTGCTCCTAAAAATCAGGCTCATTCACAAAGTAAGCCCATATGTCAAAAACAAAGACCAACTCATATCACATGTGTCTTATTCAGTTGTTATTTTAAGATAAAACTTTGCACAATGCAGTTTAATTATTCTTCACAGTATCTTGCATTTCAAAATTTGAGCTCCTTGTTTTGCTGGGAAAGGAACATCGTGACTCCCAGTCTGAATTTCATTGAGAAAGCGAGGAGGATTTGTCAATGGGGCTCTTGAGTGCTGTGTTGATGTTGTGTGGCTAATGTGTTTGCACTGGCTGTGATAGAGGGGATTAACTCCTTTGTGGTGGTCTGCTGGGACTGCAGACTACTGGACTTTGAAAGCATACTTGCCAACTTACTCACAGGCAAATCAAAGCTTGAGAAAAATCATTCCCTCAGCACCTAGTTGACTGGTTGACCTCTGTATCAGAAAAGGTACAAGTGTAAACACACACACACACACACACACACACACACACACACACACACACACACACACACACACACACACACACACACACACACACACACACACACTTCACAGCCTGTACCATACAGGCCACAGTCAATGTTTGTAGAATGACTAGGGGTCAAGGTAACAAATACCAATCCCTGCTAACTGGTCAGCCAACAATTAACCTACTTCCTCCAACTTACGTCTTGGGTATGCTTTAGAGCTCTGTTAGAGCAGCATATTTGCACATTTCCTCTATCATTTTAGTACTACAACACAATCAAAATGATGTTTTAACTGCTGCTTTTTCACAGCATTTCCAAATCATCATCATATGAACCCTAGCACAAACAGTATGAACAGAAACAAGAAAACTGGATCCAAAAAAATTATAGACGCTTATTCATTATTTGACCCCAGTTAAAAAAAAGAATGATTCATTAATTCTCTATGTAAAATTACAGCTTATCCTACCCAGTGTGAGCTGGGGTAGACTTCTTCACTCTTCAGCTATATAAAAATCAGTGTATAAAAATCAATCTCACCTGCCTACTTCAAAAACAGTCCAGAACCTCCAACTTAACTCTATGGAAGCCCCGTGACAAAAACCCCCACACTCACACACAAACACTCACATGTGACCTCTGTGACACCCTTGCCAGTGTGTTTACAGTAAACCAAACCAGTCCTAAGTGTACCCCACAAAGGACCCTGCCGTCTTTGTTTTCCAGCATGCTCTTAGGAGACTATGAGGATGAAACACAGATATGAGGAGATAGAGTTACCGCTTAATAAAACATATCAACACCACCAATCACAGCAATGCAGAATGCCAATAGCACTTTGCCATGGTTGGATGAACTCTGGGAGCTTGAATAAAGAAACTCATTCATCTACAATAACTAGTCCTCTGTGAAAGTGTGTTTAGGATAATATACATTTTATGTGTCACTGTCTACATATTGAAGTTAAGAATATTTAATAAAGGCAACAGCTGAAAACATAAAAGCAAGAAGTAAAGAAAGGCCTCACATCCAGTGATGTAATTTGGTGTAAGTTTGGTCTCCAGCAGCAGGGATGTATTGTAACTTTTCTTTGGTGTATTTTACTGTATTTCTCATTTTCATTATAAGGCTTTAATTATTTTATATAGGAATCAAATGACTAAAAACAAGTAAAACATTTAGCAACTAAAAACCCAAACATTCTCCCTTTTAGAAGTATTTGGAGAGTAACAAAAGTAAATACGTATCCATGAGGAAGAGAGAATGCCAAGCACAGTAGCCTTTTCTGATCTGATGCCTTCATGTAAAGCCATTTTTTGGGTTGACCAACTGATTTAGGCATATGTATCCCTTCAACGCAACCTACTTCCCAGGTAGACTGGGTTACTTTATACTAATTGTTTTCGAATCTTTTCTGACATGTCTTCATTTAGAATCCAAAACGAAGGGGAAAAATAGGATCAAGTGGAGCTTGAGTAAAATGATAGCATCAGCAAACTCTTTTTCTTTGAAACATCTTGAAACATTTTTTTTGTCTCCATTTATTTATTCATGCTATTTGTATTTTTATATGTTTATACATATTAACCAGCATCTGTGTGTGGACAGCAGAGAAAGAATATCATTGTACAGAGAAATTTCTTGGTACACATGACAATAAACATTTAGAATCTTTGAATCTTGAATCTTGTTCATACAATTTATTTTCACTCCATGTTTTACCTCAACCATGCGTAACTCAGGGATTTACCCTGCAATGGCTTTATGCCTCACCAGAGTTTGCGAACCAGTGCTTTATAAAAAAGATTTGAGAAGATGATATTTTCAGAGATATTTTTGAAATAATTGATTCTTTTGTTTTGTTTGCTTTTTGCTGGAAGGAATTAATAAATGATTGTTGCTCCAGGTCTGTTAGCTCACAAGTTTAGCTCAATAACTTTATGATGTTAGATGAAAATCTTTCTTGCCAAAATCTTTTTTTGGAATCCCCTAAAGTGGGAAAAAATAAATAAATCAGAATTCTGCTTTGATAAAGCACAGCCTAATCCATCACTCTCCATGTTTTTTCACACTGTGAGAAAGGTATTTTTATATTCTGCTTTAGGGTACTTTTCCTGTCTTACTTTCTCTTTTTTTAGGATTTAGGAATCCTACAAGAACAACCTAGACTTACCAGCTGGTAAGTCTCTCACACAGAATACACTACTCATCAACTAGTGCTTGTACATATTATTATCAATTTGCATACTGCCAGTCTAGCAGGTAGTTTAGTATTCATTCAAATAGAAAGAATTTTTACATGGACACTGCAAAACTGCTAACTCAAGAATGTCTCAAACATGAGCAAAGTAGAGCAAAGAGTCTATATTGGTAAATAATTCAAAAGACAACATTATTTATTAAAATTGTTTGTGACAACATCAGCACAAGAAAGCACATCAGCACATTTTTATACAGAAAAAAAAGAGGGACATGGAAAAGATGACAGCAGATACTGTAACAAAAATAAACATTAGTTAAGAAAAAAATACAAACGTCACACAATAAAAATGAACAATGAAAAATTAGTGAACAAAGCATCTGGATCGTATGGAATAAACAATCAAGAACTAGAGCAAGTTAAGTTTAGAATTCACATTCATCAGTCGAACAAAATGGAATTTTTATAATCCTCTTTCTTACAAAATGTATGTGCACAAAAAAGAACCAACCCAACCAGTAGGAGAGTCAATAAGCATAAAGAGTGAGCCACTTAACATACAAAGGACAGTGATCTGCATGGCTCCCACAGCAAGTAATAAGATGTAAAGCACAATAATATTCCCTTCAGGTCTGATTAGCTTACTGCTATGTCTGATTTTCTCTGTTTTAGTTTGCTTGTCCTGTGGGTTTTCTGTTTTCCATTTGGGCCATTCCATCCCGAGTATTTGATTTGTAAAAATACGTTTTATGGTACATTTTTGAATATATATAATTCTTGCTCTGAAATGTTAGTTTAATATACATGAATATCTCAAAGACTCTTAAAGATAAAACATTTTCACTTTTTTTTTACCATGAAAATGAATCAGAATTTGTAATTTGTGACAGATATTTTTTTTTAATTTAAATATCAGTTTAGTTATTGGCTAATGAAAATATTTGTAAAAGGTTTAGCACTGGACACTCTTATGTTCGAACAGGGTGTTCGTTATGGCCAAACTGTGATTAGCACAGAAGTCCAATAACAGAGCACCGCTCGGGTTCAGATCAGGGAGGCCGTTCCTCCCAATCACGCCCCTCCAGGTCTCGCTGTCGTTACCCACGTGAGCATTGAAGTCTCCCAGCAGGACAACAGAGTCTCCAGGTGGAGCACCCTCCAGCACCCCCCCCCAGGGACTCTAAGAAGGCTGGGTACTCTGAACTGCCACTCGGCGCATAAGCGCAGATGACAGTCCGGACCCGTTCCCCGACCCTAAGGCGCAGGGAACAAACCCTCTCGTCCACCGGGAAAAACCCCAACGTACCGGCAGCAAGCCGAGTGCACGTGGCACCAGGATGCTCTAGGCCGTAGGTCGATGATCGATTTTGTAATCGTATCAGCAGACCTGCGACCATATGTTCTGGACACTCGGGTAAAGAGAGGGGCTGAGCTGTCAACTGATCACCACCTGGTGGTGAGTTGGATCAGGTGGCGGGGGAAGACGCTGGACAGACCTGGTGCACCTAAACGCGTAGTGAGGGTGTGCTGGGAACGTCTAGCAGAGGCCCCAGTCCGCGAGATCTTCAATGCACACCTCTGGCAGAGCTTCAACAGCATTCCGAGGGAGACTGGGGACATTGAGTCCGAATGGACCATGTTCAGCGTCTCCATTGCCGAAGCTGCTGCATTGAGCTGCGGCCGCAAGGTGGTTGGTGCCTGCCGTGGTGGTAATCCCCGAACCAAATGGTGGACACCAGAGGTGAAGGGAGCCACCAGGCTGAAGAAGGAGTCCTATCGGGCTTGGTTAGCCTGTGGGACTCCGGAGGCAGCCGACAGGTATCGACAGGCCAAGCGGAATGCGGCTCGGGCAGTGGCTGAAGCAAAAACTCGGGTGTGGGAGGAGTTCGGAGAGGCCATGGAAAAAGACTTTCGGGCTGCCTCGAAGAGATTCTGGCAAACCGTTAGACGTCTCAGGAGGGGAAAGCGGTGCTCTACCTGCACTGTGTATAGTGCTGGCGGAGCGCTGCTGACGTCGACTGAGAAAATTGTCAGGCGGTGGAAGGAATACTTCGAGGACCTCCTTAATCCCACTGACACGTCTTCCGAGGAGGAAGCAGAGTCTGGGGATGAGGGGAATGACCCGCCAATTTCCGGGGGCGAGGTCACTGAGGCAGTTAAACAACTCCTTGGTGGCAGAGCCCCTGGTGTTGATGAGGTCCGCCCCGAGTTCCTGAAGGCTCTGGACGTTGTAGGGCTGTCCTGGTTGACACGCCTCTGCAATGTTGCGTGGAGATCAGGGGCAGTACCTGTGGACTGGCAGACCGGGGTGGTGGTCCCCATCTTCAAGAAAGGGGACCGGAGGGTGTGTTCCAACTACAGGGGGATCACACTCCTCAGCCTCCCTGGGAAAGTCTATGCCAGGGTGCTGGAAAGGAGAGTTCATCCGTTAGTCGAACCTCGGATACAGGAGGAACAATGCGGTTTTCGTCCTGGTCGCGGAACACTGGACCAGCTCTTTATCCTCTCCAGGATACTTGAGGGTGCATGGGAGTTTGCCCAACCAGTCTACATGTGTTTTGTGGACTTGGAGAAGGCATTCGACCGTGTCCCTCGGGGTGTCCTGTGGGAGGTGTTGCGGGAATATGGGGTGTCTGGCCCATTGCTACGGGCCATTCGATCCCTATACAACCGTTGCAAGAGCTTGGTTCGCATTGCCGGCAATAAGTCGGACTCGTTCCCGGTGGGTGATGGGCTCCGCCAGGTCCTGCAAGCGCTTTTTATGCAATTTTTGCAAAGCTATATGTGGAACGAAACCGTGACCGAGGACAAGCTGATGGCATAAGATGTAAGTACAACTCCTCCGGTTTCATATGCAAAACAAATTATTGCGCTAGCTTACACGGTTCAGGTTCTACAGGGATTTAACAGTAGTTACGCAAAACGGAGCGTGCAGCTCTGACCGGCTTTAAAGGGTTAACAATGACTTTAAAAAAATAATATAAAATAGTGTGCAACACCACTGAAGTTTTTTTCTTTTAAACTCTCTTTTCAACCAACGGCAGTCACTCTCCAAATAACTTCTGCTTAGCTTTCCGAGCTTCCCTCGGGTCCTCTTAATCAGCGGTCTCCAACCTTTTTTGCGCCACGGACCGGTTTATGCCCGACAATATTTTCACGGACCGGCCTTTAAGGTGTCGCAGATAAATGAGGGAGGGGCTAATAATCGGCTCAGTCATTTTTAATGATCGCCCCACACTCCAACTGCGGTCTGGAGTGTGGGGCCTCCCTGCTGCTACGGAGTCGGGGTGGTCTGCCTCTCCCCACCGCAGGGAAAAGGGTAACACCACCTGGGTCTGGGTGCAGTTCCCCCCTCCAGGGGCAAGGGTACCTAGACCCGGTTTGTAGAGTACGCTTGGGGAGTGTGATCGTGTGTACAGCGTCTCTTTATGTTTGTCTCCACGTTGGTTGAGTGTGGAGTGAGTGCATATGAGAGCATGAGGGGGGGAATGGATGTTTGTGTCTGTGTGTGCCTGTATGTCTGTATCTATATGTCAGGCTGGGTACCAGACGCCACCTCTCTGGGGACACCTCAGGCCCTCCAAGGTTTGGAGGCCTATCTCCACCTACCACCACTTCCCCTGCCGGTGGCGGACTCCCTCAGGTGTCGGTGCGTTGGTGGTTCTTTGTGTCTGGGGGTGGGCGTCCAGGTACACACCGGCTCACTCCTTGGCGGCCGCTTATCGGGGCCTGGAGCCTGGGGCTCGCTCGGGCCCCTTCGGGGGTGGGGTGCCCCCGGCCTCTCGGCCTGGGGCTCGGTCACTCAGGCACAGCTGGCGGCCGGCGGAGCTCACGGGCGCGTCACTGCAACTCCCCCTGGCTTCTGCTCCGCGGCTGCTGAGTGAGCCCTCATCTGGGAATCTCCTCAGCTCTTACTGGAACAGTGGCGCGGCTGCCCCTCTGTTGGTCTTCCATGGTCTCTTGTGTTCTGGGGGCCTCTGGATGTCTGGAGTTTTGATCTCCTCCATACCTGCTTCACACCCTGGAGGACGGGGCTGTGGCCCCCCCACACTCCCTAGCAGATCGTTACATGGAGAAACCTTTGGAATACAAGCGCGCTGATCCACACAGGTATGCACACAGGTGTTCACTGCTCGTAGACCCAAATTACACCTTTCTTGGCTGCTACTTCGAAGCACATCTGTCCTGCGTGCTGCACAACAACATTGAATATTTAGTATTTACTGCTGTTTACACTTAGCTAGATTAATGCGATGGTGTTGTGTTTAGTATGTTGCTTTGTTTTTGTTTTTTTTGTCTTTTTTTGCTTGTTTTCTATTCTTCTCTCAACAGGTGATCCAGGAGATTTTTATTTTTTTTTCTCCCCCCTTTCTCACTGTCCCTCTCCCCTTCTGTTTTTCCTTTCCTTCCTCTTTCTTTCTCCCTTTCCTATCTCTCACTCATGTCTGTCCCGTCGGTAACATCTGAAAATAAAATATAATAAATAATAAAAACAAAGATCGACCAAATGGACCAATACGGCAATGCCACGATGATCCATTTGGCAAAGTAAATCCATTGGGCATCCTTGTTGGTCTTCAGACAACAATTCTGATGGCTAAAGAACCAAATGGGACAGGCGGGAAAAAAAAAAAAAAAAAAAAAAAAGATAGTTAAACACAGTGATAGTCACATATCATATCACTTCAAACAGAGGTGATCCAGTAATGCTGCACTGATGAATTAGACTAACTATTCACTTTAGCTAAAGTTATTAAGTTAGCTAAAGAGTTGGGATGCTGTGCAAGACATAAATAAAGCTAAAATACAAAAAAAAAAAAAAAAAAAAAAAAAATACAACAGCTTCTTGCCATTTTTTGTGTTTCTTTTTATCGCTGTGTAACTGAGTTCAATTGAAAGCCTGAGTGCGCTAGTACCGCTTGCCACAAGTTCCCAGAATCCTTTGCGGTTTTACCCCTGAATGACGTCACATTTTCAATCTTTATCCTGGTGGGCCGGTCTCTAGTCAAAATGCCCGGGCCGATTTTTTGTCCCAGTCCAGCCTTGGTGTTGTGGCTGGTGTGATCCCATTTCATCATGTTCTCAAGTCTTGTACATAATAATATTTTTCGCAAGTAGTAAAAAACACCTTGCTCATTTTGGCAGCCTGTGGGTAACTCTAGATATTGAGATAAAGTAAGGAATGTCAATGTTTATTATTTTAGCAGCTAATTCATCTGAAAAACTGTCTCTACCTATTCTGTAGCCAAAGTCTTTGTGCGGTTTTAATACAATTATGCAATATTAGGCTTCTTTGGGGGAATTTCCCAAACAATGCTGAAATCACATAGTGTGTTGTAATGGGACAAAAGTTATTACAGCTATGTTGCAGCTGTGGGACAAAACCACAGAGGAAAGCATGAAAAGAATGTCTGTCTTCTTTTTGACAGGCAGCAGTTTTGAAATAAACACATCACCATTTTAGGAGCCAGGAGGCCAGATTATCACAAAAATAACTACTGAAATGCAGCACTCTATGAAAACTATGTTGTTTCTCTGGTGACGTATTTAACAAAATCTTCAATTTCAAAGGAATTTAAAAATGCTTCCATGTTTGGATAATGCCAGTGCAGTGGAGACAGCAGAGTTTCATGAAAAGAATCACTGTTAAATAAATGTTAGATGTTTTCTGGTTTGCAATAACTGACTTGATATTTTGAGTCTAACTCAGTGTTACGGCACCACCCTGACTTCTTTAAAGCTGTCGTGCAGCTTTTAAACTTTGTCATTTTGCCATACATCTGTTGGGTTGGTTATTTTAATATGCTTTTTGTTATAGGGAGCTCATCGGTTACATGTTGTCCAGACATGATTTCATTAAATGAAAAATCATTCTCACAAACTGGTCGTTGTTCTGAAGAATGTGTGTGCACACAGCACAGTCTAAAACTGGACAGTAAACCTGGAACAGATCACAGAAATCCATCTGTCTATCCATTTTCTTTGCTGCTTATTCAGGTTAGGGATATGGCAGGGTGGAGCCCATTTCAGTCATTGGACATAAGGGAGGGTACACCAGTTTATCAAAGGGCTTGCAGAAAACCTATAATGTGATCTTTCATACTTCTTGTAAAACATAGATTTAGCTATGAAATAATCTGTAAACAAACAAACTGCAAAAGCAAAAACAACGACATTATATTACCGGCTATTTCAAATCAATTTTGGTCACTTGATGTAACTCTACAAAGTCGTATGCATGGAAGACAAGCTAGTAGGAGGAACACTACATGATGGGTAATGCCATTAAAAACAAAACAATAAGCAAAAACCAACCAACGATGAAACAAAAATTAGATCAAGAGTTGGCACTGAGATGATTTACTGCTTTTTCCATCCTATATTAAAAAATGGAGGTCAGACTACTACTTTGTCAGTGGGTCTCAACCCTTGACTCACATGCCTGTTTTGACTTCATTTTTCTTGTGTGGATACTTCATGGTCATTTCACATTGTTGTACATGGTTTCTGCTGCTATGATGGCAGTATTGTCAGCTTCCCCTAATAGTTCCACCTCGGTGGTTGAAGCACAGAAATTGTAATAATGATTTCTTGCCATTTATCTTCCTCCTCCATGGTGTGTTCCATGTCCTTCCATTACATGTCATTTCTGTACACATACACATCCTTAGACATTGTGATGCATTTTTACATGTGTGTGAACACACATTGCATTGACCATCGTATGCATCTGTTAAACTTCTCATCTGGACAGAAATGTATGTCATTTGTTAAAAGGGAATCTACATCATTACTGGAGCAGTAGACTCCTGGGGATTAAAAACAGAATCCACCCCTGAAAAAGAAAACCTAATCTCCAGGTGTTTCTTATTATGATACAACCATAATGCAGCTGGGGGTGTTTTCACAAGAGGTGTCATACATATATAGTCTTCTTACCTTGTAGCCATTTGTTACCGTAGCAACCAGTTCATTTTTTTTGATAAAACACATCCAGTGCATTGTGCGAATTATAGGCACGCCTGGAATGCATCGTTGACCAATTACTTGTGCTGGATGTTGTATAAAAAGCTGCGTTCTCTGTGTGGTCTGACTGAGCATATTAGGCTTCGTAAGGGAGGAAAATGGCTCTGAAAGTATGACAGGTATGATAAACCTTTCTCTAAATGTAGTCCAGTTGGAATGCATGCCTAAATAAAACACAGACGAACATGTTGCTACAGGTGACAAATAAAATAAACTGGTGAGAGTTTAACAGGTTAAAGAGGTTGTTTTCAAACAGCTCTGTATGAAGTCATGGTTACTATCATAGGCGCCGACACTAGAAATACCAGCGACTTTTCATAGTTGAAGATGATGATTTCATATTTTGCTGCTGTAACTCTTCAACTGTGAAATATTTAGTGGGCCTTAAAGCTCATCTCTCTGTGTGGTGATACTTTGAAGCAACACAGGGACTTGAACATTCCCTTTGACATTCTGAGAAGGCCTCATCACTACAACTTCCAGTATAACTACATCACCTCTACTGCTACCACTGGTGGTGCTGATATCATGCTACTGCTGCCATTACAACTGTTACTTTGATCCCCAAACTTTTCAGCATTAATGACTAGCTCAAGTGCTAGTAAGTCACTGCTAGTTTTGAGGACTAACAGTACTATTACTAGTACTATTATACATGTTAAAGTAGACCTATTCCACCCACTATTACCACCAAAACAATAACCTTAGTGCTTCTGCTACTACACATCAACAGGTCGTTCAGGTTTTCTAACAAATTAAATGAGTAAAATCTACACTGCTTCTACTGCCATCTATCTGTATTTGTAAATCCAATCACAGTCATTTGCAAACCTTCACCACTCTGTCTCAGGGGGGATTGTAGTCAGTGTGAATCAGACTGTGATTGTTTGGCAACAGATGCCTTACAGTAGGAAACCTGTGCAGTCGCCTTCCGATTAAAAGTGGTTGACCAGATATTCAGGGTGTTGCACGCTTAACTTTAGGGCAACAAGTTGGGCACCTATAACTATTTGATTTTTTTCTATTTGCAAGGAATTTGGGATAATTTTTACTCTATTGTGACTAAGCTTACTATTGTAACCCAAAACACTAGCGTTTTAAGCCAATTGCTAAAATATTCAAAATTGCTCCTGTAGAACAAAACAAATTCAGAGAATTTTAAATATTCTGGTGAGTAAGGGATCTAGAAAAAGTTGGCAGGTAATTTACTAGGTGAAGCCTCACTGACAATAATACAAACGACAGGTTCTGACTAGTAACTTTGATTAAGAGCTCAGATAGGCAGTGTATTTGCACTGCATGTATATTTTCTAGGGTACTGATGAAAGGAGAAATCCCATTCATGACACATTCTTGAAAAACTATCCTATTCGTGTTTATTATATGCAACATAAAAAGTGTTATAGCCTGCATCAGATTCAAATTGTCTTACAATATTTTGTTTTTAAAAGCTGAAAAGTGGTTTTCTTAGTCTTGTTACAATTAATACTGCCCATACTGGAGGATATCTCTTCTAGACTGTTCATACGCTAGGATTTCTACATGCTTCATACTTCTTTGTTATCTTAAATACATCAAACACACGACAACCTTTCTCCATATTGAGTGCATGGTAATCTCTTGATTGACAGTAAACCTGACTAATCCTTTATTCTTATTTATGGTACATTAACCGTCCCAATGTTGTTGTAAAACTGAAAGTGTCAATACATACAGTAGATGACAAATTGAGCATTCTGTTGTTACTGTAGAGGCAGTAAAAAGACAGCAGCAAGCTGTAAAGTAAATTTTAAGGTTCACATAAGGGGAACAGCCTGATTGCATATCATCCATCCAGCCTGTGTTCAACGCCAGGACACACATGAAGAGGCTTTTCTTCACCGCTCCACCGCTAAACAGAAATCTTCAAACCTGTCTGTGTGGGGCTTTCCACCGTGACTATAGCTACAGTCATTAATCAGCCCCCAAAAGCAATGTCAAACTATATTTGTCACATTTTTATGATTCATTGCTCTTAGAGAGGAGGAGAAAATGCTCCCCTGAAGCTGGGATTTCACCCACAACAAGCAATTCAAAGGCAATTTGTTGCTTTCTCGTGTATAGGTTGAACAGAGAGTGACAGATTGCCCGTCAAGAGTTTTTGTTTGCACAGAGGTCACTGCTGTGCGAGGATTCAGACAAGTTCAAACTGTTGTCATATAGTAGTGATCTATGATCCACAGATTATCCCCAGATTATCTATGATCAGATTACAGCTGCTCCTGCTGCTCTATCAGCTGTTACAGATGGGAGACTAGGCAGCCTCTGAACATATGATCTGACCAAACTGTGGGGTGAATGAGGAATGACTAAAGTTGAAATAGGATAGCAATGACTAGGATCCTTACTAAGATAGTTCCTTAGTGCGCAGTGAAAATTCCACATTTGATTTTTATAAAATTGCTGTTTTATTTATTTTTTATCTAAATGTCTTCAACTCAGAGTTAAATTCTTAGCTGTCTACCAAGACGCCTCTTAGGAACAATATATAAAGGCCTTTCTTAATCACCTTGAATATTTAATGGGATTTGGCCACTATCCCTTTCAAAGTTGTCTTGTGAAGCGCAGGGAGTATTGAAGCTCTCTTGCTCCATTAAAGCCACTCCTTAGAAATCCCATTCTGATCATTTGAATGTGTGCATTTTGGATTTGACTGTGGACCCCGAATTTGCTGTGAAAGGATACATCAAATACTGTGCTAAATTTGTGCAGAGTATCATGACTGATGATGAAAACTGGGTCTATGAAGGTGGCACAATGAGCAGCATGCATGTTGTTGTTGTTTCTTTTCTAATGTTCACGGGGTTGTGCTTAGTAAATTCGCACCATAGGATCACATTGTTAATGCATACTTTAACTCTGACATCCTAAGGTGTGTCTGGGAGAACTTTTGCTTGCTCGCTCAACATGAAAAAAGGGCTACATACAGAATCTAGTTTAATAATTAGTTCTGCTTGCCAGATTTAGCGCCATGCTCTCACTCAAAACTAAATACCAGTTGCAGGGTCTCATTTCTTTAAACCATCTCATTCACATTCCTAGGGTGTCAAATTATGATAATGCGTTGTTTTTGACACAATACAGAAGATCCAGTGCACACTGCATAAAGATCAGATTCAAGGCAATTCAGGAATTCATTCATTTCACAGAAAGATGAACATGATAGCAACTTTTTTGCAACATATGAATCACAGCTTATAGGAGTTGATAGGTTCTTTAGTTTTCTTTTAATGAAACCTGATCAAACAAAGTTATAGTGAAGAGGAACAACAGATGATTATTTTTGTGGACAACAGCCTAATTGGTCATCTTCTCACGATAATGTATTTTAAGATATTTTCTCACATATCCTTTGGTATAAATAAAAGCATAGCCATAACACTGTTTTAAGAAAGTATCGCATGACAGTGTAAAAAAACAAAACATCACAGATGCGTGCCTGTGTTAACTCCTTCTGTCTGGGAGGGGAACATATTATAGAAATGCCTTCACAGATTTATGACCTTTTGTTTTGAAACTTGTCTTCTGCTGTGTCTTGTCTTTCCCCACATATCTTCTTAAACCAATAAACACCTGGTTTATAATAAAGAGAGCCCTTCAAGGAAGAACTGAGCAATGTGAAACTTAAAACAGAAAAATAAATATTAGCAGATGCTTAAAAACTGTTTAAGTCTGGTTGTTTTATCAGATTTTATGGATGAGGGGAAGACAGATAAAATAAGTGGAATGTTTTAAAAGTGCCAAGAGGTAATAAAAGAAAATGTCTTGGTCTGAAATAGAAACTATCCTGCTGATGTTACTAATATTTGTCTGTCCTTAAACTTAGTATAGTTCTGGTGCTGAATTTCTCTTAGCGTTAATTCAATATATTAAATACATAAGAGGGCAGCTCAGAGGTTTATTAATACCTATTAATATAAAGAATATGTAATAACAAGTGAAAAAAAATAAAAACAGTTTTAGAAACAGCCATTAAGTGGTGGAGTGTTTTTTTATTCCACTTGGGAATTTAGTGACGATCACATTTAGTGAGTCTCCATTTACTAATAATGACATAGGTGACATAAATTCAGTCCCAGTTGTCCAAAGTCTGTTTTTGTTATTCAGCAAAAGCTTGCACACTTTTAAAGCTTTCATGCATCGTTGTAACAAAAACTGATCCAGTAGAATTTACCCTTTGTGTTCAGTCAAAGAACCAGAGGCAATATAGGGAACGAGCAACAAAGCTTTGATAACTTGTGGACAATTGCCAGTTACAGCTTATAGGGTAGGTGATGTAATGTTTATACAATATAGGAATATTTCAGTTCCCTGTCAGAGCAGTAGCTCACCTGCGTTTATTCAATCCCCAAAGAATCCTTGGCTGCAGTGGTTGAGAGACAATGATTGGTCTGTCACCAAGTGGTGTGGTATGCGGGGAAGTCAGCTGAGCTGAGGCCCTGGTTGGAGATGACATTGCTCTTCAGTCTCTGACGATCGGGTTACAAGAGTGGATGGGAACTGAGTGTTTCTTCCAAATAGTCCAGTCTATCCAAATCATTAGCATTCATCCTTATGAATTCATTATACTAGTGAATGAAATCACACATTTACATGCATTGTCTGATGGGCAGTCTACATGGGATGCAAACTGGGCAGAGAACCTGATCCAGTTTGTCTAATCCATCATATATTTTGTGTTTATATTTTAAGTATCTTTATAAAAACAATGTTAATAATGATTAATGCTGTGATTTTTTTCTGACAGGTACACATCGCAAAAACAAATGTTAAACTCACACCAGGAGAACTTTTGTACACCTGCACTACATTCGAGCCTTTTCTGTTCTACTTTTTTCCCACAAAGAATCAATGAGAAATAAACAAGAAATCAGCAGTAACAAATCAGAACTACATGGAAAATTTATCAAATCTGGTATCAATAAGTGTGTAAGTGTAAGCTAATCACTTGCATTTCTTCTCTTTTAGGATCAAATGACCCCATTTCACTCATTGTGCTTCCTGGTACCCACTGTTTTGGAAATGCTCTAACCGATTAGGCCTGCCATCATAATTTGGCCCTGTGTGTCTAAAGGCTGACACACTGTTAGGTCTGCAGACTGCCTTGCTTTTCAGTTTTGCTTGTGGCTCTTTTATGTCTGTTCTGTACTGAATATTGCACATGTTTAGAGTGGTACTTACAAGTGTATGGTTGACTACTGACAGAATTAACTTTCTATAATGCTTTTACCTGGGGCTATGCTCCACCTAAAATATGCAAAGAGGGCAGACAAGCTTGCCATTACTCTTAACAATAACAGAAGCAGTGACAGCAGTGATATTTTCATATGATATGATCCAAGCAGAAAGGCCTTTGATGTGTGATTAAATAAGTGACAGGACTTTTTGTGATAGGATGTAAGCTGGAGAGTGAGACACAAAACAAATAGGAGGTGGATATGATTGTGTTATGGTACAAGGTGTACCGGCTGGACTTGCAAAGCTGCAAGTCTTAGCAGGCATGAGAGCGAGAGGAAGCCAGATGCAGAAACAACAAGAGTTGTGGTTATCATATTGAACAAGAACCACTACACTTATAGTAACATTACATCTGCAGCTACGAGGCTACATTTGCAGTCACCTTCTTTAACTGTTGCAATTACTAGTACTCTTAAAACTACTACCACTAATTTACCTTTTAAAGATTCCTGCATTACTAGTACTATTTTAACAGTTTTGGCCATTACTTTCAGGGCTACTTTTTACTACTGGTATTAGTCTCGCTGATAGTACCAAAGATCTTGTTTTATTTTTCCGCACAATGTTGCAAAGAGCATTACATCCAAAACCAGTGACACACAATAAGCTGTTTAGGAGGAGAAAAGGAAGGACAGAAGGGAGGAGAAGACTAAAAACTGAAAAACAGAGAGAATGAGACACAGAGGTGGTGACAGGATGATGTGGGGTACAAGTGTAAAAGGGGTCATGGGTTTTGCATTGCTCAGTCATGTTCTCATAGAGCGTTGTCACAGGCGCACTATGCCAAGTCCAGGCTCACGCTTTATGTAATGCCGACGAGGTGGAGTACTGAGTTCTGCTCAGAGTCAAACCCTCCTTTGTTTAACAAAACACCAACTAATCTGGAACAGTGGAATATTTCAGACCTATATTCTGACGGAATCGAACACTGTCAGGTAAACTTGATGCACCCAAAATGTTTTGACAGATTCCAAGGTTACTGAGATATTTTGATGAAAACAAAGCCAAATATTTTCTTAAACAGAATGGTGTGATCCAAAATTAAAGGCATATTGTTGAGTTATGAGAATTTCTTTTGTTTGTTGGCTCACTTTATAGAGGTCATGGTTAAACTGCAGTGTTAGATTCACACCCATTCGACTGACACAATCATTGCATGTAAAGTCATGGTAAAAAGAAAGTACACACTCATTCATTTCTAAGGTTTCACATATCATATCATAATAAAAAAAATCACCTGGTCCTTCCCAGGTTCAACATTTGGAAAGACAGCCTTCGGATATCTGGGTTTAGGACCCGGTGTTTACTTTCAGTATTTCCTGGTTTCCTTGTATATTGATATTCTAAGGTTTAGTTTCACATCTAGTTCTGTTTTGGGTTAAAGTTTATTTTGTATTCCTTGAGTCAATTATGCTCCCATGTCTGGTCTAGTCCTGTCTGTGTTTTCCTCTTTTATCCTCTTGTGTCAAGTCAGTTGTAATTCCTCAGTGCTTAGCTCTTTGCTCTGGCTCTCCTCAGTCTTCTCTCTGTGTTAGAGTTATCCAGTTTCTGTTCCAGTTTATGAGGGTGAATTCTATTCTATTCACCTCTGTCAGTGCGCCCCAGGGTGGCTGTGGCTACAATGTAGCTTGCCATCACTAGTGTGTGAATGTGTGTGTGAATGGGTGGATGACTGGTTGTGTAAAGCGCTTTGGGGTCCTTAGGGACTAGTGAAAGCGCTATACAAATACAGACCATTTACCATTTATTACCTGCTTTGGTTAGCATGTTTCACCTGTGTTCCCCATCCTTTATTAAGCTTACATGTCTTTAAGATTCTTTTTTTGTTACTTCCTGTTGTGTTTTTATATCTAGCTTAAGTTTTGTTGTGTCGTAATTCCTGATTTGTTCCTATCTGAGTTTCTTGAACCTGTGTTAATGAAAACTTTTATATGTAATGTATATACACACTGAAAGATTTGCAATTTTGCAACAATAAACACTATTTAAAAAAGTATAGTCGACATTAAGTGATGATGAGGTGGTCCTGATGTTTCAAAACAAGAAAAGTGATAAGTATGACAGATTAGTCCAGTGGGGAAAAAAAGATCTTTGAGCTGAGTGCTGAAAGGCACAGGCCATCCCACTACTCACATTTTTTATTATAGTAATAAAACCCAGGCGAGTTTTAATGTTAGGCTATTTTCTGTGTAACTGTGACATTTCTTTCTTTTTGGGGGGTGTTTGACCAGTCACTCTGAATAAATTAGAAATATGAGACTGCCATGGCAGAGAAAGAAAGACAAATTCTCTTTGTCTAGTTACTAACGTGACTTAATATTGAAGCCATCCCCATTTTTTAAACATGTATTTAGAGGATTGTGGGATTAGCATTACGACTGGAAAACATAACTGAAGCAATCGGGTAGCTTGGCAGCAACTATCTATTAAGAGGAATCTGTGTGGTCTCATCCTGAGAATGTGACCAAGCATATTAGGCTTCATTAAGTCGGTAAATACAGTGGGGCAAAAAAGTATTTAGTCAGCCATCGATTGTGCAAGTTCCCCCACTTAAAACGATGACAGAGGTCAGTAATTTGCACCAGAGGTACACTTCAACTGTGAGAGACAGAATGTGAAAAAAAAATCCATGAATTCACATGGTAGGATTTGTAAAGAATTTATTCGTAAATTAGGGTGGAAAATAAGTATTTGGTCAATAACAAAAATACAACTCAATACTTTGTAACATAACCTTTGTTGGCAATAACAGAGGTCAAACGTTTACTATAGGTCTTTACCAGGTTTGCACACACAGTAGCTGGTATTTTGGCCCATTCCTCCATGCAGATCTTCTCGAGAGCAGTGATGTTTTGGGGCTGTCGCCGAGCAACACGGACTTTCAACTCCCGCCACAGATTTTCTATGGGGTTGAGGTCTGGAGACTGGCTAGGCCACTCCAGGACTTTCAAATGCTTCTTACGGAGCCACTCCTTTGTTGCCCGGGCGGTGTGTTTTGGATCATTGTCATGTTGGGAGACCCAGCCTCGTTTCATCTTCAAAGTTCTCACTGATGGAAGGAGGTTTTGGCTCAAAATCTCACGATACATGGCCCCATTCATTCTGTCCTTAACATGGATCAGTCGTCCTGTCCCCTTGGCAGAAAAACAGCCCCATAGCATGATGTTTCCACCCCCATGCTTCACAGTAGGTATGGTGTTCTTGGGATGCAACTCAGTATTCTTCTTCCTCCAAACACGACGAGTTGAGTTTATACCAAAAAGTTCTACTTTGGTTTCATCTGACCACATGACATTCTCCCAATCCTCTGCTGTATCATCCATGTGCTCTCTGGCAAACTTCAGACGGGCCTGGACATGCACTGGCTTCAGCAGCGGAACACGTCTGGCACTGCGGGATTTGATTCCCTGCCGTTGTAGTGTGTTACTGATGGTGACCTTTGTTACTTTGGTCCCAGCTCTCTGCAGGTCTTTCACCAGGTCCCCCCGTGTGGTTCTGGGATCTTTGCTCACCGTTCTCATGATCATTTTGACCCCACGGGATGAGATCTTGTGTGGAGCCCCAGATCGAGGGAGATTATCAGTGGTCTTGTATGTCTTCCATTTTCTGATGATTGCTCCCACAGTTGATTTTTTCACACCAAGCTGCTTGCCTATTGTAGATTCACTCTTCCCAGTCTGGTGCAGGTCTACAATACTTTTCCTGGTGTCCTTCGAAAGCTCTTTGGTCTTGGCCATGGCGGAGTTTGGAGTCTGAGGCTGTGGACAGGTGTCTTTTATACAGATGATGAGTTCAAACAGGTGCCATTCATACAGGTAACGAGTGGGGGACAGAAAAGCTTCTTACAGAAGACGTTACAGGTCTGTGAGAGCCAGAGGTTTTCCTTGTTTGAGGTGACCAAATACTTATTTTCCACCCTAATTTACGAATAAATTCTTTACAAATCCTACCATGTGAATTCATGGATTTTTTTTTTCACATTCTGTCTCTCATAGTTGAAGTGTACCTCTGGTGCAAATTACTGACCTCTGTCATCATTTTAAGTGGGGGAACTTGCACAATCGGTGGCTGACTAAATACTTTTTTGCCCCACTGTACACTCTCTTGTTCACCTCTCTATTCACCGTCCATTCCTTTGGATGGTTGACCAAATAATCTGCATTCTCCTTCTGTCCAGGTGAGACACTTTTCACCTGTCTCCCTCCAGTTTACACACATGGATCTGGGCGTGTTTCAAATAGTTTTATTCTTCATCTCCCCTGTGCATACCTCCACTTCTCCAGACTTTCCACTCTTATTTGCTTTCCTCATTTCCCTGACTAAAACACTTTTTCTTTGCTAACCTCTTCATTCTGCCAGAGGACACACCAAATACTTTCTTGGCAGTTTCCCAAAGCACTACAGCTGTGCTTCTTCAGTCACTTGTTAGCTCCTTCCTACAAGCCAGAGTCTGCATCAAGTCCGTCCCGAGATCTGTGCAACATTTTTCTTTCTTCAACTTCCATCACTTAATTCTTGTCTCTGCCTTCACTTACTTCCTCTTCTCGATGTCCACAATCATCCGACAGACTACAGCCTTTTCCAATCCTTTTGATAAAATGCACTACTGTCTTTCCTTCTGTTTTTTTTCTTCTTAACATCATACCTACACAACACCTCCTTGTCACCTTTCCCTTCACCTACATTTCCTTTAAAGTCTGCTCCAAATACTAATCTCTACATGCTAGGGACAGTCGCTACCAGTTTAATCTAGGTTATTAGATCTGCAATTTTCAATATAATATAGAATACAATCTTCACGGCCACAAACATATTCACTTACTCTTCCTTCAAGATTACCACTACTCTACTTCTGGCAGAAGAGTTTCAATCCACCTCTAGTGCTCCTGCCATTGCTTCCTTTATCCATAATCTCCTGCACACACTATATTTGCCGTCTTTTCATCATGTCACGCAACTCTTTCTTTTTACCAGTCATAATTAGGTTCAATTTTAATTCATTTATATAGCACCAAATCACAACAACAGTGTCCTCAAGGGTGCTTTAAATTGTAAGACCCACCAATAACAGAGAGGAAACCCAAACATTCAAATGACCCCTTTTGTGCAACACTTGGCAACAGTGAGAAGGAAAAACTCAGTTTTAACAGGAAGAAACGTCTGGCAGAACTGAGCTCTGGGATGAGCAGTCAACTGGTGCCACATAGTGGAAGAGAGCTAGAGATTAATGATTGATTGAATAATGATTAACTTGTGATTAAATGCAGTAAAGGAGGATTTGTTTGTCACAGTCCATACCTGGCTCTGGGTCATGTTATAGCGGTCTTCACGTTGAAATATGTGTGCTGGAGTAATGGTTTTACATTCATTTCTATGGGGTTCAAATGACGTTCTTGGCAGTTCTGGGCACAGGTGGTCAGAATTTTCCTTTTTTTGATCCCACACACAACAAAATTCAGTGTTTGATGAATAACCTTATTTTAGGGAAAGTTGAGAAATGTGAGATGGTGGGTTTTTAATATAACAGAGTCACAGGATTTTTAAAATGACATAGGGTCAAAATGACCCCATGGTGGTTCTAACATTAAAGACCTGGGGTATGTAGCCCATTAATAGAGGTAGATTGCTTAGGAAGTGATTGTTGAAGTGAATGCAGAAAGACTCATGGGAGAGGAAAACTCTAAACAAATACCATTAGTATCGAAAGTAGTTGTATGTAATGATACATCTGTGAGATAGTTAGAAATACTTTTTTCTCATGCTTAATTTTTTTGTGAAGAAATTCATGAAGTAATTTCTGGTTAAGGTTAAAACTGCTGAAGCTGAATATGGGATGGTTCTTATTTTGGATAGCTTCATGGGGGTCTTTTTTTATTTAGGTCCTGCCTAAATGAAGACATTCTAAATTAGTGGGATGCTATTACCTCATACCTTATGAGTCATCTGCTTTAAGATACACATTTGTGAGTTGTACTAGGGAGTTCAGTACTTCTGATTTGAGACTTTCTTTTTCAGACAAACAACAGTACCCAGAGTCTCGTGCAGTGAGGGTGTAACACTTTTAATCAGATAATCAACTTCTGTTCAAGTAGAGTTCAGGCAGCTGCTCTGCACTGTGTTGGCAGATGGTACTGAAGAAGGCAACAGTGAAGGAATTATATCCTTAAATTACTTCCAGCAGCTACAGAAAGACATTATTATAATGAAATGTTTTTATAGTTAGGAGCATCATTAAGAATACTTTCTGAAAATTCAGCAACTTCAACACTGATATTAGTTGTCTAATTCTACTGATACTCATGATGTAGTTCATCTTTTATTGCTCAGTAAAGTGCATGCATTCTAACAGAGTTAGATAAATCTTATATAGCGTAATCATACCTAATATCTAAACCCAAAATACAACTGCACATATTATCAATCATCAAACTTTGTTCACAGAAAATAATCTTTGGCTGATGGTTTGATTATTATTTCTAAGTGCTTCGTTTTTCCTCAGAGTGGAACATTCATAAAAGGCACAAATCTACAGAGTAGTCTCCTTCCAGTGAAGATAAATGTTATTCACGAGTCCTGTGTGAAATTTCTCTAGAGAAGATGTGTTCCCAGGATAAACACTGGGTGATAAAAAAAAAAGAGCAGCCTGCAAGAATTATGCTCCTCTAAAAGCAGCATAAAGCACTCAGGATTTATCATGGATTGCGTGTGGTTCTCAAAAGTCACATAGAGAACTTGAGGAAAGAAATCTGGGCTGAGCTGATTACAATTGCTCATCTGGTAAGACACTATTTACTGTTCAGAATGTTTATTTAAGACTTTTCATTCAGTGTGTAAAGAAATGTCATTTTAACAAATATAGATGCAGATTTCTACAAAAACCATATTGTGGGGTAAGACTGTTATTCACTAATAACAATAACAATCATGATAATATTAATAATAAACAATAGAAAATTCATCTATACTTATAAATGGGACTGTTTATATTGCATTTGCATGATGATGAAGTAAATAGAACATCAAGAATAATGTTTTCTTTTATTTTCCCCCTGTTTTAATTTTCCTTTTTCTGTCTTTCATAATTTTGTTTCTCTTCATTGGCATCAGTTCTTTTTCAAAAAGATTAATTTAAAAAATTTTCAGATCATCACTACTTTCCAAAATAGTTCATATGCCGTTGAAAAGGATTTGTACTTGTAAAAACACTCAGCTTATGTGAAAACAATAATTTTGCAAATATTCTGAATGGGCCTGTCTACTCTGTCGAGTCTAGTCTGAATGAGAGATGCGTAACTGGAGCAAGATCCTCAGTTAAGATTGTCTTGTCAGTTTGTCACTCACTTCACTCTTATTCACAACTTTTTTACTATTCAGTTTTCAGTCTTATTTTTTTATGTCAAATAACTTATTCGCCGGTTTTCTGAGACATACCTTGCATTTTTTTTTTTTTTTTGGACTGGTTATATTCTTATATGGGTGCTTTCAATTTGGAGCACTTTTGGGGCTTTTTTCTCATTGAGGTAACTGGTTGAAGTCGCTTTTGTGTTCACTGTGCTGGATCACTGAGCATGGAGAGGGAGGTAGAAAGTGTATTCTCTCCTCTCCCCAGTCTGTCTTTTTAGCCTGTGTGGCATTCTCCTCGCTACCTCATGTATGGAATCTTTTCAGAGACGAGGCTCCCCTTTCTTTGGGAAAGACACAGAGTTGTTTTGCATATTGGTCTGCTTTTTCCAGACTCAAATTCTTTTCTGTCTCCTTGTGCTTTATGTTGTTTGGAGGGCACTGAATGTTTAGATTTACAAAAAAAAAGCTTCAATCTTAATTCACCTTCAAAATCATCACAGTGAAGATAAAACTTTTTTGTTTGTTTGTTTTCTCAGAACTACAAGATCCCTTTATTTATTTATTTTTTTTATGCTCGTAAAATAAATAATTTTAACAGTTCAGTAAGTTATTGAGTATTCTGAACTAAAAACGTCCACTGATGAAAGATAACACAAATTCCCAGAAATCAACTGCTATATTTGCAAGCATATGAATAATTACAACCAAAGTGTTTCATATTTGCATAAAAGTTCTTTAGAAAAAGTTTCTCACATATTTCATGTCGATCCTCAGTTTAAGTTGCTCAGGTGAGGTACAAATGTAAGGAAAAAAAATCAATTATAATTAATAATACAAAGAATTAATGCGTGCAAATTTGTTACTGTTCTTACTTTTTGTAACTATCCCAAGAGTCATAAGCCAAGGGACAGCTAGGATAGGGTGTTATTCTCAAAGAAAAAAAACACCCACGGCCTAAAAATTCAAATTCTTTTAACACTTCTTTTTTGTTGAGTGTATGTTTTAAGAAATTAATTACATCTGCGTGATAAATTTTCTTAGGACAAGACAAGGAGCATCATCTGGTATAAGTTTTATGCCAAGCACAGACTGTCTTTTCTATTGGTACTGTAGCTGCAAGGCTTCGGTCTGCTCATCAGGAACATTAGCGGTACCTCAAAGACACTCTGTCCTAGGCTGAAGATCAAACCACAAATCTTGCAATTGCAGCACAGTTAACTAAGATGGATGTTTCATTTTAGGGTAAAGGTTATGAAATTTGAGTGTCTCTCTGTGTCCACAGCTCCAAATAATTCTTCCAGTGACCTGTATGCTGAGTGGAGACCTTCTAATCTTGTTAGTCATGGATTATAAAAGGCTTCAGATTCTTGATTCCAGCTTTACTTAATTTGGTGACCTTGTCACTGCATGCTGTTATTCAGTGGACACTGTGTCTCCAGGCAGGGCAGTTCCTGATTAGTTGAGAATGTGTGGAAGACAGAGGGGAACGCCCTCTTGTTTTGTCACACAACGTCATCCACCTCCCTTTTTAATTTGGGCTGAACTTGTTCTGATGGAAAGTAGTGCATGTGCCTGTCGTCAGAAGATCCACATGTGCAATGTCAATGTCAGTGAGTCAGGCACTGCCCAGGACCTCAAAATTCAGCCATAAACAAATACACTAAGAAAGAATGAAGACTTTTAAAAACAAAACAAGTCCTCAAAAACTTGTCATGTAATTGTCTGTTCAGCATATAATTAAGTAATATTATATTTTGTATGCCTGTAACTGCTTTAAGATGCAGTTTAAGCAGAGGTTAACACAGTTCAGAAAGAAATCTAGAACAAGGTGACCAACATTAAATACTGCTTTAAAATATAAGAGGGTTATGTGCACCCCCAGTTATCTTTTTACATGCAAAATGCCTTTGCATAAATATCAAAATTGTTTTCTTGTTTGTTTGTTTTTATGAAGTAAATTAAACACTTAAAACATATTCTAGTGCAAGTAAAAATACAGCAAGGTTTCTTTAGTTGTCTACCCAATAATAACAATGTCGAGCTGGAAAAGACCTAGCTATAGAATTCGTTTGACATATACACAGTTTTACAGTTTAAAAAAGTGCAAAACCACAATTACTTGGAAATGTGTAAATTTACTGCAAAGACAAACCAATATATGTATAAATATTAGCTGGGTTTAGTAATGATGAAGAGCAGAAGAGGAAAAAACATGACAGCACTGCATTGCTATGTGCTTTATTAAACATGGGGAAAACATTAGGTTATGTTTATTACTATTCTTTTTTTAGATATCTTTATCAGTATGCTGCAAAATATCAACAGGTCTCACTGTTTGAGATGGTTTGTGCATGACTCAATCTCACCTTTACATCACAGAGATGACTCAGTTTGCTAGTGAGAGCAGAAAGTTCATGTATTACCAAATAAAATGTTTTAATGATTCACTCCTGTGTGGCTGCTTTTATGGTTACAGAAATACATTTTTTATTTTTTTATTTTTTTCTTTAACCATTACCGACATAGGGAAAGGCAGTGTAAACCTTGAACGGAAACAGCTCACTGGTTAATCAGAAACCTAACAGATTCAGACAGATAGACTTTTGGGTTCGCTTCATTGTCTCATTGAGAATCACTAGCGAACCTAACATACCTTTCACTGGAGATGCAGAGAAAACCAAGCAGGTACAGGAAGAACATGAACAAAAAAAAACCCCCAAAACTGACCAGCAGGTTTACAGCCATAACTTTTGTTGAT
This sequence comes from Astatotilapia calliptera, assembly GCF_964374335.1. NCBI lineage: Eukaryota > Metazoa > Chordata > Actinopteri > Cichliformes > Cichlidae > Astatotilapia > Astatotilapia calliptera. The sequence continues at coordinate 7,537,042 of NC_137423.1, read as the reverse complement.
CTTGCTAACAACCGTACCATTTACTTTTTAAAGTAGCCAGACCAATAGTGAGCTAAATCCCAAACCTTGGCAGTGTTATGCTCTATTCATGATCCTGGGTTGTGGACCTAGAGTTTTGAGTCTTGGACTAAATTCTTGTACATTATTTGGTGTTATGTTTTATTCATAGTTTGTTTTTTTGGTTATATTTGGTTTTCTCATTCTTTAGGATCTATTACATTCTGTTTTATTTTGTTATATGTTTGTCTTCTGGGTCTTCACCTGTTTCATATAAACCAGTTGTTTCCACTCTCCTCATTACCCCTCAGTGTTTGTAGTATAAAAAGCCATGTTCTTGATTGATTGATTGATTGATTGATGCATTTTACTCTGTTCTGCCCACTTGCTTACCTTTTGTGTTTTCTTGTGTGTTTCTTGGATTTGATTTCTTATAGACTTTTATGAGAATTTTGTGGGCGTTCTCTTGTTGGAATTTGTGATACAAAGTCCTAAAAATGAACAACTCACCTTTTTGCTATTTTAATTCTACATCTCAGCTTTTTTTTTGCAGTCGGGTGCTCATCCCTCCACAACATGTCAGCTCCCCCTCAGGGAGTCCTACATGACATACAGCTTGAGAAAACTTCTCATGGTTTGGGGCTCTACTGTAGATCTGATTTGGTTATCTGTTGAAAAAGAGAGGAAAAAATGCATACTCAGCTTCTTGGGCTGGCCTTGGACAGAATTTAGTTTGGACAACAGTAAGAATAGATGGCTGATATTTGAAGGAAGAAAAACATAATTTTAGATTTGTTTATTACCTGGCCTCACGATGTTCCTGTATGTTTAATACAAATGTAAAAATGCACAGGAACACATACCTTATACACACAATAACAACCGCATATGCAAGGTCTGGTAGCCTCTTCTCTTCATAAACAACTCTGATTGATTGTTGGGAAATAGTGGTAATGTTGCTGCATTGGAATGCCCATTACAACAAGATTCTCACACCCCTACGAAATTCCACCACACCGGTGAGTCGGGGTGTCTCAGATGGACTTAAAATACGTCTGGAATCTACATTAATTCATGTGTAAAAGCACAGGGAGGACTTGTTGTTCACTGTTTAGAGAAAGCTCTTCCACGAATCAGTTACATCTGTTTTTCCCCATTTCTTTCTCCTTCTTTCTTCAGCTCTCCAATTCTCTTTGGTGAGCAATTTAAAGGCAGCAAAGCAAACATTGTCTCTTTTATGTCCAAGCTTTTAAGCCGCTGCCCTGGGCCTCTCAATCTCATAAACTTTGATGACACATTAAAGTGGACCTATTATGCTAATTTCCAACTTTATTTTTTTTTCTTTGGGCTTCACTTGAGTGCCTTGCTTGATTTGCAATTTAAAATAATTAATTTTTATCTTATATTGGACCTTTAGTGCAGAACCTAGTTTGGCTATTTTACTTTGTGAAACAAGTTATTTTTGCTACTCCCCCTTTAAAGCCATCCTGCCTTTAAACAAATTTTGCTGTGATTCGTTGTCTTTTGTAAACAAAAGGTTTTATTTGTGCCTGAGAGGATCATATTAAAGATATCCCCTCTCTTTGGCCTCTTACAGAGCAATCATATAAAGCAGGAAGAACTGTCTGAGTAGTCTGCAGCCTAAGCTTTTGGTGCAAGTAATACTCACAAGTATTACATGCACATACTGTTTATTATTTCAAAATATTCACCATTTTTAACATGAGCGTACACCACTGTGATAGTATTGATATAGTATTGTTTTTTTTTTGCAGCTGACTATATCAAGCATAAAGAAGGCACCTAACTCAAAGACAAAAGACAAAACAGACAAAGAACCAGCAACCTAAAGAATGCATTTTAAATTGTATCCTTAGGACTTTGTTACTTGTCTGTCACAAAAGCATTTAAATTGTTGAAATTTCTTCAAAGATTACAAAGATAATATTGTTTGATAGGTATAAAGCGGTCGATTTTGCACAAACAAAATGCTTTCAAAAGAGCTATTCACTGAAAATTGGGTCTATTTTAGATTGGTGTGTGCTGTGCTCTGAAAAATTGAAGAAACTGAAAAAGTGGAGGACAAAAGAAGCAGTGGCAGGCCTAAAAAAAACTATCTACAGCACACGAACAGTATCTGAAAGTCAAGACATTAAGAAATAGGAAAAATCCACCAAAGACCTGACTCAGGACCTAAGAGATGCATCTGGCCCTGCAGTTGATCCATCTACTGTTTGCCAAAGCCTCATCAGAAATGACCTTAGTGGATGGGGGACTGTCGAGAAGCCATTTCTAAGGAAGAGAAACACGGACAAAAGGCTGAGGTGTGCCAAATTACACAAGAACTGGACAGCGAATAGGCCATAGAGTGAAGAATGTTGATTATTTTATTTTAATTTAAATAGCCATATGTGCAGCAAAGGTTAGGAGAAATGCGAGTGTCAGTTACAATCAGTAAAACATGGTGGAGGCTCTGTCATTGCTTGGGGCAGCATTTCAGCCAGGGCCATTAGGGATCCTGTCAAAATTAATAACATTATAATGCAAAAAGGTATTGTTATATTTTGATCTGCTATACAATACCATCAGAAAAGCATTACTGGAAATGGCTTAACTGGTCCCCAAAATCCTGCCATTGCAATAAAAGCTTATCTGAATAGAAAAATGGAAGTGGAACCGTTCAGACTCTGGCCTCACCAGAGTCTCAACATTTTGAAGCGGTGTGGAATCATCTTTATAGAGAGCAAAACAAAAGGCAGCAAGTACCCAAAGATACATCTTTGGATGTCCTTGAAATACCAGGAAAACTATACCTGACAAATACTTAAAGATTTTACAACAAGATGCCTAAGAGAGTTCGGGCTTTGTTGAAGAATGGGGTGACCATGCTAAATATTGATTTTCAAGCTTGTCAGAGTTATAAAAACTCTGTTTTTGCCTTATATACTATATTTCTATTATATATTATACTTTCCTGGTAAAATATGAAGAAATGAGTGGAAGCTCAAGATTTTTGCACAATACTTTATAAGTATTAAAAACAAAATATAGATAAGCATAATAGGTCCACTTTAAGGAGTGCTAAGTCACATGGGAAACATTGTAGCGCTGCAGTCTAATCAGCAGCGGTGTAGCAGACGACAAAGTTTGCCTACCATTATATTTGTTAATTTATATATCCCTTGGGTTTTCTTTCCTCTAATCTACACAATCTGTTATTATTCTCTCGTCTACATCTGCAAATAAACAAACTAAGCTGCTCAGTGATGAATGGTAATGCCCTGAGCTTTGTCCATAATTCCTCTGTCTGGTGTTAATTAGCACTCCGGGGCTGAGGTTGACCATGACATAATGCTGTGTCTGATGTCATGGAGTCCAGCGACCTCGCAGGTCAGCCGCCACATTGCACTCAGCTTCTTTGATGCTCAGAAATACTGAGTCATTTGTTACGGTCTTTGGGTGGCATTGGATATCATCTTCCTCAGTGTCCTGCGAGTGCTTGTTCTCTGGAACAGCAATAAATATCTGACCATTACCCTTCATTATTCTCTGCTAGGTTGCAGGAGTCTGATCCTCCCCAAAACAGACAACTGATTTTTTCCCATATGAGTGAAGAGCAACAGGATAGCCGTAGTCACAACAGAGCTGGGAAACAATTGTTCAGTGTCTGTTATTTCAAACAACAGTGGCATTGAAAGGATTTTCTTTATCTATACACCTAAAACATTCAACAGAAAGTAGAAAGCTTAATTAAAAATCCTGAGTAAATCCAGTGAGGCATTAACCTACCACACAAGAGACTTCATATCCGAGATCTCAGACTCATTAAGTGATATACAACTTCCTAGAAATTATTCTAAAAAGGATCTTAGGCCATTTCATGTAAACAGTATAAGTAATTAAATATGCTAGTCCTAAGCTTTAAAAAAATCTGACTCCATAGTGTAGCGGTTTACGTATTTGCCTAACAAGTGAAAGAGCTCTAGTTCAGTTCAAGGAATAGACATGAATTCTTGAGGGTTGTATCAGGAAGGGCATCCAGCATAAAAAAAGCTGCGAAAGCAGTCACATGGAGCTACCTGGTGGAAACTCCAAGGGAGCAACCAAAAGTGGCTTTGCTTTCCAAAAATGTTAAGCACTGAGAATAAGCATGGGAATTAAGTATTAGAAAAAACATGTATAGCTCTTTGTAAGACAAATCAACTGCCTGTCTCACAAAGAGACAGATCTCAGCAAAAAATACTTAACGCAGGTCAAATGTTTCCTTATTACAAGAAGAATTATGGTTTGTGGCACCCTATTTGAATAAATTAGAACCTTTTTAACATAATCTTTTTTTTTTTTGTCTCTCCTGGCTTCAATCCCTGGTAATGACTTCAAACCCAAGGGCATATCCAACCCTGATTTGGGCACCATTGCGCCTATAATTGGCATCAAGCTAGATTCTAAACATTTTTGGAAAGTAGGGACACCTGTTACAGAGCTCTTTTAATAATTAAAACAGCATAGTCGTGACAGAGAAAACATTGTCTCTTGTGCACTGGCAGCCTGTGCTGTAATTAATCAGTAAAGTGATCAAACAGAATGCTGACATGGCACTAAAGACAGAGCTTGAGTAATTAACTTGCGCAGCCAGCCCAAACAGTAACTATACAGATTAATAGTTTGCGTAACTCCAATTAAAGGAATTCTGAGAGACAGAACCAAATATTTTTGCCCATCTTACATGCACTTACATTTCTGATCATATGCACTGAAAGACTGGGATGATAAAAGTGGTTGATAAGTAATGCACATAGATTTTTTTTCCCTCATTTCACCTGTACCTTTATGGGACATGCAAATGAGCCTAAATTACATCCATGAAATGCCAAAAACAATGTTTGTTTATCAAAATGAGCATCTACATAAACAAAATTATTAAACTTTGTTTAATAATTGTCTGGTGTGTCTTAAATGCAAATGCATCTAAGACACATCAGAGGTTGTAATTGTAATTTGCATCTGAACATAAATATGCAAAGACAACTGCATTTGCAATTGCATTTGCATTTTTCTTCTTGTATTTGTGTATCACATCCCCCCCACCCCCCTGACAGCACCACTGGCAAACAACAAGGCTTCAACATGTGTCAGGGAGCAAGCACAAGCATGTGGGAGGCACCTGATCAGCGTACCAGTCAACCGATGTGTCATTTGCATAGAAAAGGATAAAAACAATTTGAATGAACACAAAAGTGGTGTCAGCTTGCAAAGTAGGACTAAGTTTACCTGTTGGGACCACATGACTGACTGAAACATGGCATATCCATTTGACTATGACAAGCCATTTGGACATTTGAATTGTTTGAGGCAGAAACCGTTTGTTCTGACAATGCACCAACAGGAAACTTATTCAGAGTTGTCAAGCCTTTGCCAGCTTATGTTTTAAGCCAGGTTTGTTTCACCAAGCAAAGGTGCTTGTAAAAACAAAGTGAGTAACAGAAGACTTCTCCTCCTCCTCGCCTTCTCCTTTGCTCTAACAAGGTGCAATGTTTTCTGAAAAATGAAGTCAGTGTTGAGATGCCATAAAGTTCCTTTCCATAAGTAGCCAGGCTGGTAAAGCCAAAAACCTGTTTTGCTCTCTATGGGTAATTTTCTTAAGGTTATGCATTTTCAGTTTTGGCTGCTTTGAACGACATGTGAATGTTTACACAAGTGTCTCAAACTTTATACTAGTCTTCACCTCAACTACTTGAACACTAACACTACTTCAACAATAAAGCACTTACTGGTGACTTTGGTTGTATTTTTAGCAGCATTAACTGATACTGAATAATACTGGTTCTTTGAAGATGAGGAAAAAAGACAATGATATTCTCAAATACCCACACTAGACCCATGCTCATTGCTCTAGAAGTTACTTTACAAAGTGTTTATTGCATGGCTGCATGGTTTATTGGTGTTTATTTTCAGAATTATACCAAAATTAATTTAATGTGCATCTTCAAACTAATTCTAGTTTAAAAAAAAACAAACCTCTGTGCTCATTATCACTGAATAATTTCTGTGTCTTTAAATACAGTAATGTAAATGTATTCTTGAATGGATAATGCCTATTGTAATTATCCTTTGTATTCTTAGTTGTATAACTTAGAAAACAGAATATGTGAACTTGAAACACCAAGAATTGCTATGCTATGTTGCCAAATCACTTGGACTGACTATCTGCCTATGACATCTATGATCAATATCACCAATTAGGATTACCATATAACCCAACACCATGCATGACTTTGGACTGTCAGAGGAAGCCATTTTCCCCTTTCAAGCATGGAGAGAACATGCAAACCGCACAGAAAGGCCAGACTCGGGAAGTGGAATTGAATCCAGGACCTTTTTGCTGTGAGGCAACAGTGCTTACAGTCTGTCTAATTACTTAAAATACTATGGGCATTAAAAAGGTCTACAAAATAAGTGACTTCATTTGTCTCTTTTTATTACTTATTCAAACACATTCACTAGATTTAAACTTATTATAACAGCTCCAAAACCAATGAAAACCACATCTTCTGTCTTGTTCTTTCAGATCACTTCAGTCTGGAGCATTTAACCCTGTTTGTCTGCAGGTACAGTATGGGTTACATTAGCCGTTTCTGCAAGTGAATACAAACTTTGGACATCAAAGAGCATTGCTAGGACAACGTCATCTAAACAAATGATGAGAGTTTCTATTTTTTCATTGATGAGCGTGGAAGCCTGCACAAGATCACTACAAAAATATGTTAATATTTTCCTTAGCGGAGGTCCAGTATTTGATCTATTCCCACCCAATTTTGATGTGACAATTAACATTTTCAGTTTTGACACTGAAGATAACTGAAAGCATATTATGTTTGACAGGCTTGTACATTGTGGGTCAAATTATGTCAAGAGAACATTCTTGACACTGCGATGCTGCGATGCTGTAAGATATGAACAATAGAGCAGCAATGAGGAAAGCAAAAATATTTTGAATGTCAAAGCTGTTTTATCAGCTCTAGATGCTGCCTTGCAAAATTGAATGAACGATTCTGAGCTGAGGATATAGAGTTCACAAAATACATTGTGCTGAAGAACAAAAGGAACCAGATGAAGACAGGAAAAAGACAATGATCTGAAGAGGTGGACAGCTGCCAGGACGAAACACTAGTACTAATGCAGTTCTGTGAAAAACTAAGTACACCCTTATTGCTTCCACAGGAATCAGGAAGTGAGAAGGAGCCAGGTCCTGCTAATCAAATACACTTGATTGCCTGATTATGAGAAAGTGTGTGCATGTATATAAAAGCAGAGGTTTTGAAAGTTTGGATGCATTTCAGGTCATTCATCTGAAGAAACCACAAGACTAGCAAAAGGGGCGGTATTTGGCCATAATGCACAGCACCACATTTGGCAAGAAATAAAAACAAAAAAACAAACACAGCATATCACCACAAAAATCTCATGTCAAATGTCAGAAAGGTGGAAAGGTGGGGATTTGGACTGGTTTTTCAGCCATGGGATCTGGGTATCTTAGAGCCAACGAGTTGAGTTGGATCCAACTTGACGTAGTTAGTCCAACAACTAAAGCTTGGCCCAAGTGTGTCATGCTACAGGGCAATGATCCCAAGCACACCAGTAAATCTACAACAGAATGGGTGAAAAAAGAAATCAAGGCATGGCAGTCAAAGGCCAGACCTCAACCAGATTGAAATGCTGAGGTAGGACCTTAACAGAACTATGCATCAATAAAACTTAATGAAATAACAGATCACTGTAGAGACTAATGGGCTAAAACTTCACCACAACAATATGAGAGATTGGCAAAGTCATACAGAAAGCGATAACCTCAAGTTAATGATGCTAAATTTGATTTTACAAGGTACTGAATTATAAGGTGTACTTTTATTTGAATTTCTTTTCACAAACTTCTTCTTCTAAATAATGAAATTAACTGGTCTATTGTGCATCATTTGAACTGCTTTACAGACTTTTAGAATTTAATAAGCACCAATAGATTTTTCTTTACTATATCCTGATAAATAAAACCTGACAATGCCTACATTTATTTTTACAATGGCTATATAAATGAGAGGGAGACAAGGGTAACACTGAACATGCAATGAGCAGTCATAGTGAAGGTAGTTAAGTTTAAGTACGCGGGGTCAGTCATTCAAAGCAATGGAAGGTGCACAGTGCAGGTAAAGAATGTTCAGGCAGGATGAAATGGATGGACACAAGTACCAGGGGTGATTTATGACAGAGGGATAAAAGGAAGAGTAAAGGGGGAAGTTTACAAGATGGTAGTGAGTTTTGCTATGATGTATGATTTGGAAACAGTGGCATTGACAATGAGACAGGAGGCCAAGCTGGAGGTGGCAGAGTTGAAGATGCTAAGGTTTCCATTGGGAGAACCAGAATGGACAAGATTAGAAATGAATACATCAGAGGGACAGCTCAGGTTGAACAGTTTTGAGATAAGGCCGAGAAATGTGGAGAGAAGGGATATTAAATATATTGGACAGACAATGGTAAAGATAGAACTGAAAGAAGACAAAAAAGTTGTCCACCAAGTTGATCCACTGTGGCAAACCCCAAAGGTATCAGCTAAAGAAGATGAAGAAGAAAGATGGCTGTATGGCATTTCTGAATCTGATAAGCCGTTAAATGTAAAATCTGTTGCATCAGCTGGACTTCCTTGCTCGCAATTTATTGTCAACATGTTTCTGTACAGCCTCCTGTAGAGTACAGCCTCGTGCTTTAATGCAAGGTCTAAATCCCTACATAAAGTCTTTGCTGGCAAGAATCTAATGCAAATCTTTTACTGATAGAGAGCTTCAATAGTCAGTATGGTGCAATATGGTGTAGAAAGTAGATAGGATTATCCATGATGGATAACAGTTTGTTGCGCGTCTCCTCTCCACCACAGCTTCAAAAGTGTCAAAATCTGCGCTCACCACAAATGAGTGATAGAAAATCTCTCCATTTTGCTGCCACACACTGAATGATGTCAGCTTCTTTCCTTCTGTCAGAAAATAAATGTTGCTCATCCCCTTTTTTCCTCTGTCTTCCAATTCAGCCTGTTGTCGATGTGTGGACGCCCGGGTACTTGTGTTCCTCCACCGCATCAATGCAGAGACAGGACAAAGAGCTTTCCTCTTGCTTCTGGGGTTGATCACCATTTCTCTGGTCTTATTTACATTCAGAAGTAGATTTTTCTGCTCTGGCCACTTCAGAAAATCATCCACTAGTACTCTGTACTCCTCCTGCCCATCACTAATATATCCAACCACTGCATGCCACGTCAGAGTATTTCTGGATGTGGCATGACCGGGAGTTGAATTAAAACTCTGCAGTGTACAAAGTGAACAGTAATTGAGACAATGTAGTCCCCTGTGGAACTCCTGTACTGAACTACAACATCATATTGGTGATCCAATGGATGTGTTTAGTAGCATTTCCTTTAGCTTCTCTCTCAGTAGCAGCAGCTGAATCGTGTTGGACTTGAGAAATCAAAGAAGGGAAGAAGGTGATCCTCACCATGCAGCCATTACTATCTAGATGGGAGTAAGCTCTCTGCAGCATGTAGATGATTTCATCATCCACTCCCACTTGGTCTGTATGGAAACTGCAGAGGGTCAAGGGTGTGTTTAACTCGTGGTCTTAGGTGAGTAGTCTATCCACTACCTTCATCAATGGCTGACAGTTGATAAACTCTCACTGTGTTGACGACATAGGCGAGAGGTGGGGCATACCCTAGACAGCTCACCAGTCTATTACAGGGATAACTGAGACAGACAACCATTTATTCTAACTACAACCAATATAAAATTGCCAGTTAAACTGATGAGCATATATTTGGCATTGCATGTGCAACTTTTTTTTTTTCATTATTTTATATTATAAGTTCTTTACCCATTTCATCTGGATGTTTCAAAATGAAACCTAACAAGTGGTGCTGATCTGAGAACTGTTTTGATCTCCTATGCAATTATTGTAACTACTATTATATAAAGACATAGAATTTTTAATCTAGGAGGGTCAGTTGTTGTTTGGCAGTAACATATGGAATCCAGTCATTATCCCAGATATGCTAGAAAATCCTGGCTTGCTGAGGGTACCAGGCCCTCAGTCCTCGGCATAGTTTGAGGCCTTGGGGACGGGACATAAGCAGTATGAGAGGAAGAATAATGGTTGCTAGGCCAAAAAGAAACTCTAGCCAGTTGACTCTACCCTTAATTCTGCCGTTCAATGACTGCTTTCAAACAGCTTCAGCCATAACTGGGTTTTTTTTTTGTTTGTTTGTTTTGTTTTTAGTTAACTGCCTGTCCTTCATCAGCATTGAGAAAAATGCAACCTCTGGGCCCTATTTCTACTTCCTCCCATATTGGAGTTAGGGTAGATTGTACACTACAGTGACTCACTATCTCATCTTGACGTACAACATTGTATCTTGTGAGGGTATAGGGGCTGGTGCTAGCTAGTTAGCATGCAAACATCACTAGATGTCTCTGGAGTAAAATAGGCACAACTACTTATCCTTTCATAGTCATTATTTTATTGCACGTTCTCCTTTTAAATAGTCATAAATGTTTGCTTACACTGGATTTAAAAAGTACATTAACCTGGTAACCATTATCATTATTTGAAAAATAATGTACTAACATCACCAAAAAGAGCAAACTGAGAGGAAAAACAAAACAAAACAAAGTTACAAGCCAAGCGAATAAAACCATATAACATATCTGAAATCAAGAAATATTGAAACAAATCATATAACAATCTCTATCCCATCTTGTTTGAACTAACAGGTGCTATAACTGCTGATTTAAAAGCCTTGTCTGTTGCTGGACCAATTAGTGGTGTGCATTTACATGTGTCTGGGGCTCATGGTCACTCGTAGATCATACTGACTCAAGTGGGAGCCGTTTGGCCTAGAGCAGCATGAATGAATTATAACAGTTTCCAGCTTTTGGAGGGCCCCCGTGTTCTGGGGATGAATCAAGGTCCTACACTGCCAAAGTGTCCATCTTAAGAAATCACCTTGCACTCAGCCCAGATCCAATATATTTCTGCAAACAAGGAGTGAGCAAGATTCAAGATACCCAAGAAATGAGTGGGATGATACCTTTGATACTTTGCGTGTCGGTGCTCATAAAGCAAAGATTGGAAAAATGTAACAAACAGTCTGATCAAGGAGCTTGATGAAAAGTCATGTCATTGTGTTTGTTGTAGTTTGTTTACAACAAACATGTTGTAAACTGTATGCTGTTTCCAACCAATAAATTAAAATAAATGCTCAATGGGGACAAACTGTGACTACTGATAGAGAAAGGGACCCCAAAGCCATCAGTAGTCATCCAATGGGGACTGCAAATATCTATACTTAATATGGTTTAAACTAACCAGATAGACCAACTTTGCCATTTCTAGAACCACTTCTAATAAACACTTGGTACTACAGTTGTCCTGTATCTGACCTTCAAGATGCCAGGTGTATGCTGTCTTTTAAAAGAGACTGTCTGTGTGTGTTTATGTGTGTATCTGTGTTTCTCTATTAAAGAGAAATGTGACTCTCCTAATTGGATGTAAAATGTCTGCAGCATGTTTTCCTCAAGTGCCCCATATCGAAGGAAAACAACTAAAAGGAAAGGTGATTCAGCCTTTGTGAGACTGAAAATAGCTAATAACTTAAATACGGTACTTTAAAAAGTTTTGCTTTCATGTCTAAAAATACATTCCTAAAGGGACTGTTCTTTTAAATTCTTTTTGAAATAAGTCTGTGCATTTGTCATTTACTCAGACTGACTTCTTGTAAGAAATGTCAAATCATGGACTTCACATTAAGTAAGCGCTCTCGTGTTCAGACTTCAAGCGCAAGATTTAGAAACCAGAATTCACTAATCAAAAGGTGATGTTGAGAAGAAGCCTCAAGACATGATGGTAGATGAAGGGGGGGGTAGAAAAACACAGCAATCCTCTCTGGACTAAACATCCTGCTCTTCATAAACCAAGTGGTCCTTTTTTTCTTCTCCACACTATTTGCTAATGAGGGTGAGTGTAATTGTTGCAGGAAACACCGCACTGATCAGAGGTGCAATTTGAGGGAAAATGAGGTTCTGTCGGATGACCTCATCTCTTTGGTCGCATAGGCCGAGCCCTGAGGCTTTTCTGATTTGTCTTCTTTGGTCAGCAGCAATACAAATGTGGGCTGTGTATACCTAGGTGTGTGTGTGTGTGTGTGTGTGTGTGTGTGTGTGTGTGTGTGTGTGTGTGTGTGTGTGTGTGTGTGTGTGTGTGTGTGTGTCACTGAGTCAAGTGAAGTCACAAGGGGGAAAAAGTTAGTGAGGATGAGTCCTGATGGGGAGCTTAGATGATTAGACCACCTACACGTAATTCAGCACCAAGTTTAAGAGAGTTGATTTTCAACAGTCTCGCTTCTCTGTCTTATCAAAGTGGAGAAGCACTGATTAGAAATCTTTGATTAAACGAGAATGTAGCTCAATTTTTAGTTTAGTTGATTAAGGATGAGCTAATGTAGACATCATTCTTACTGTCTGTAAAGACCACGGGTCATATCCACAAAGGGTCTTATCTTACCACTGGTAGTCTCTCTGTATGGCAGTTTTCTTTTTAAAACCTTTTCGCAAACTTGATGCAGGATGTATGGAATCAGCAGACCTGTTACCAGCTTTGAGTGGTAACTGCCGATATTTGAGCCCCTGAAAGCTGAAATATTGTGTATACAGATTCCTGTAATTAGTTAATCAATCAATATTGGTTAACCTTTTTAAAAAAAGTAAAGCATGTGTTTTGATCGCATATCAGTTGCTATTATGGAGGTTTATAAATCTAAACAATACTGTTACTGTCGAGAAATTTCTGTAACTGCATCAAGGTAAAGTCAAAGAGGGTTGAGAAAACCACCATCCCCTGTGTGAGAACAGTGTTTTAATTTGTCATGATCTGTCACTATATTCTTACTGCAAAGGTGCAACTTTTCATCATCATTTTACCAACCAAACAATATGTGTGCAGGGGTGCAGATGATCAGCAGCAGCTACATCTGATTGTGAGCAGATCTTAGTGACACCTGAGTCCTCTGGACTACTGCTAACCTCAGTCAGACTAATGAGCTATTTAATGCTTTATGAATCACTTAGTAGTAACACTCAGAGTTACACACCCATTATATTTTCTTCTACCTAAGCAAGTTATGAGCTACTTTTAGCCTTAGGTTATTTTGTGAATACAACTCCAGGTATTTGGAATATGATAGATGGCTATACCGAGCTTTTAATCAGACCAGAGCGACTCTTCATCAAAGCATGATACAAGGGAACTGTGTAACTGACTTACACCCATGATATCATAAAATCTGAATGTGCTTGAGCTTGCCAAGATGATTTAAAGCAGGGGTGTCAAACTCAAATACACAGTGGGCCAAACTTCAAAACTGGAACAAAGTCGCGGGCTAACATTAATATTTATTGAAAAAAAAATCTTCCTCCAGATATAAGAATGAATATTTTCTTATGGACTCAAATAAGTTTTGCTGGAAAACTGAATATGGAACTAGCAAAGCTTAATACTAAACAATATATATATTAGCTGTATAATACCAGTAGGCCAGCTCTAATAGTAATTTGTTATGGCTTCGCGGGCCAAATGTAATTAGGCTGCGGGCCAAATTTGGCCCGCGGGCCAGAGTTTGACACCTATGATTTAAAGTGTAAGGAAGAGGCACAAAATCTAAATTAGATTTTTCTTTTCAGTCTGAGAATTCTGAACTGGATGTCTAGTAATATGTTTAAAGCTATAAACATTAAGCAGAAGGCTGAGGAGATGTAAATGAATATTGTATTAATTAAAGTAAGCACAAATTATGCTCACCTCCTTGTTTTATTTTATATGTTACAAAGAAAAAAATAGTAACAGAAGCTTCTGAAAAAGTCCATTGTTCATTTATTTCTCAGGGAACCACATGTTTTAGTTCTCCTTTAATCATATCATATCTTTGATCCACCCACCTTAAAGCCTCTTACTCACAATCTCCATTAGTTGGGAAATGTGTGCACTAGACTGGTTGTCCTTTTCAGACCTCCATATCCTTCACATTGAGTAACTGTGATGAAGCCTCACAGGAGAGGGATATGATCAGATCAGACAATAGGTGTATCCGGTCTGAGTGCAGGGAAGAGGCTGAGTTAAAAATCAGATATCCCTGATCTTTGTGTCTTCCTGCCACAAACACAAAACTGTGTTTGTGGCAGGAAGAAATGGTTTGAAGGGGCATTTAAAGAGACACAGATTACAGAGACAAGGGCTAAATCAAGCATGTTGTGATTATATGATTACATTTCTGTCAACAGAGCCAATCGCATTCAAGTTAAGATCGTTGTTATATTTCTGAGATAGGAATGAAATGTAAGAAAAATCCTCAGAGCCATTGTAAGATAATGAATGGAGAAGAAAAAAATACATACATACATACATACATACATACATACATACATATATACATACATACATACATACATACATTCATGCATGTATTTCAAGACAATCTATAATTTTGGTTAAGCAGTTTCAGTTGCCAAAGATATAAAACCAGAGATGAAGCAATGGCTGGGGACCACTCATCTGGAGTGTGCTATTATTACTAATTATTACTTATTATGACTTATTTGTTTGATGGAAAATTAAATTTTCCACATAGCTGCTTGATTTTGCTAGTGCAAACTAATTTCTGTAGAAAGATCTATATAAAAAAATAAAAATCTGTAGGCAAGGAATGACCCCCACACATGGAAAACAGGAACTCTTGGCCCATATATCCGCTTTAAAACATTGGATGACATTCCCAGAGGCTAAGTCATCAGACGATAGGTGTTGCTTTCCCAGATTGCCTTTAGGCCTATGCACAGATTAACTGTAATTCAGACACTGAGATTTTGAATTAGTTTCATAGTGAACCACAGAAAATATAAAAGTCCTTTTCAGCAGGTTAATTTTTATGTTTTGCCAGTTTTTCATGGGAACATAGCACAGATTTAAAGAGATGTTTAAAGGCCTTTAATCCTCAGTGAAAATCAACCGATAAAGCTTAAAATTAGAAAGAAGACATCTTAAGAAGACTTAATCTGAATATTCATGCAGCCACATAGACAAACATGAAATGACTGCAGCCAATTCATTGCTAAGGACATGTAAGTTTCCACATGTCAATGCTAAGCAAACATGCAAAACCTGCAAGCCGCCAAAACTTTATCCCCAGTAATCTCTGACCCTACATCACAGACCATGAAACAACAGACAACCCCCAACCCAAAGCCGAGGACAAGCGAGACAGCACACCTTTGACTGCAGAGAGTAAACAGGGGAGAGGGGAAATCTATATTTCACAAAGTGGCCCCGGCACTCAGGGCTTGGCAAAAGTAAACAACAGCACTAGCAGGCCCATAATTGATGACACCGTTCCTTTTAATACAGTAAATAGATGTCAAACAGTGGTGGAACACAGCAACCAGATTACAAAAGATTTGCAACACCCCAGGATTACAGAAGAATGCCTTCCTTTGATCTTGCACCACTTACTCTTTGATTCCCTGTAATTACTCCAAGCAGCCGCTGTCTTTGACATGACCTAAAAAATGATGCATGGCCTTTAACAATTTCTTAATTTTATGAGGTCTGGGCTCTCTGAGGTGGGGGGGTTATACAGATTGGTAACCAGTAACTAGGGAGACATTTAACCAAAACATTTTATTTTCCTTGATTTTAAGTTTCTTTATAGAGAGACTGAAACGT
Source organism: Astatotilapia calliptera (assembly GCF_964374335.1). Taxonomy (NCBI): domain Eukaryota; kingdom Metazoa; phylum Chordata; class Actinopteri; order Cichliformes; family Cichlidae; genus Astatotilapia; species Astatotilapia calliptera. Next base: position 7,521,235 of record NC_137423.1, on the reverse strand, counting down.
GTCCATTGTTTGAGGGATTGCTATGGATTCCCAAAGGATAGATTCTAATGGTGAAATGTGACTTTTTCTCTATTGCAACTAGTCCCTCAATATCTATCAGATGGATTAACACCAGATTTTGTACAGACATTCATTGCTCTCTGGAGATTAAAATTTAAAAATGGCTAAAGCACCTTTTATATGATCCTTAGGGAAATCTTTTGATACATTTATTCATCTGATTGTTAAGTGTAAAAAAGATCAACACTACAAATATATAAAATGACTGAACTAAACCAGAAATTAAGACAGAACATAAACCAGAAAATGCTGATTTTCTTTCATGTGTATTAAATACAGCGTAGGCTTAAAACTTCTGGAAAAATGCAATAAAATATATCTCAAAGTCATATATACAGTAATTAAATGCTACGGACCAACTGTGACTAAGATTTCTATAAACACGTCAAAATATTATGGCTTTATATTGGAAATGTCCAGTACTTTTTGTTTTAAAATCTGTTGTATGTCCAATAAAATCCCATCTAAGTATGTAGTGGCTGCTCTCTTTTCACTTATGAGTACCTTTGAATGATATCATATACATGTAATGTGTTTTGTAAACACAACACTCATAATCTCATCCTGTATGTGTTAGTGAGAGTGAGCAGTGAGCGTCATTAAGACGGCCCTTGTAGATAGAGTGCTTCCTCCTGCAGCGAGAAGTGGTGGTGGAGCGGGTTGACGATCTCAGAAGTTGCATGCTACGGAAGGAGATGGTAAAGATAGATGAAAGACTGCCTGCATGTATGACTGGAAGAGAAGAAGATTAGACGAGGGTAAAGTCTCCAAAACAGTTCCATTATTGACACAGTAAGTGCAGGCAATAAGGGTCTTCTCTTCTGGGTCCTCATCAAAGTTCTTTACAGGAGGCCAAAAGGGAAATAATGCACCAGAAAGCTTCAACCAAATCACTCTTGGGGATCAAAGGATTGCCATTATCTCACACAAATTCACATGCACGCACACACAAATATTCTCAAAGGCATCTTGGAGCAGAGTAATGCTTTGATGTTCATCTATCTGAATGTTACAAGCTGGTGTTAGAAGACCACCGTGGTTTAGGAAATTTAGGAAATTGAACTACAGTTGGTTGAAAATGATGCTTGCTGAAAATTTGCATAGATGGCATAAGGTAAAGGTAAGACTTACAGATTTCAAAGGCTGTTATTCTTGGTCGTGAAACCAAGAACTTTTTTTGTATTGCCTTTGCATTGTTTCATCATTGTATTAGCACTGCTAAGGTTGTGGGTCTGAAAAGTGAAACCAACACAGTAGTGAGTCAATGTCCATACGCTCCCATGGTAAAATGTCCGACATTTCAGCATAAATATAAATGCTGTTACAATGATTTTGGGCTAGATAGCTAATTTATTCTCTGATGACAACTGTTTAAATTCATCTATTTAAGTCAGCAGTCCCCAACCCCCAGGCCACGGACCGTGAGTCGTTTGGTACCGGGCCACAAGAGTTGAGGCTCAGGTGTGAAATTGATGGTTCTCAGGGTTTTTATCATTTTTTAACGTTATTTTTTATCGTTTTTATCGTTAACTCGGTTTCCCTGGGTCTTTTCCCGTGTGTTATGAATAAATCTTCTTTTCTTGGTACCGGTACTGGTTTTGTTTTGTTGTATTTATTCGCGACACCTTAAATGCCTGTCCGTGAAAATATTGTCGGACATAAACCGGTCCGTGGCACAAAAAAGGTAAAAAAAAAAGGGAATCGCTGATTTAAGTTGTATGACAGCTTAAAGTTGTGCATGATAAAGGTCATGGCCCCTTTGAATGAGTGGAAGATGCTGTTTCTGTCAGGGTCCTGGGACTGGGCGACCCAGGATCCCTGGGCAGTCATGGACCTGCGTATTATTATTATGTATTTTTGGTGTCGTTTCTCCTTCTCTGTGCGTGTACATATGTGTGTTTCTCTGTGCTGTGTTAGTCTGTGTCCCACTCATATGTTTAGGCGAGGTATGGGTGTGTATGTCTGCGGGTGTGCCTGGAGGATGGAGCTCGGCCACCTGCAGGCCTGAGGGGTGTGGCCCTGCGGAGGGACTGGCCACACCCGAAGCCACACACCTGCCGCTGATCAGGGCTCGTCGGGGGAGCTACTTAGGAGAGTCTTGGAGCTCCCACCGACGCGGGATCATTGAGTTATCGTACCAAGTTAGTGTGTCAGCATATGTCTGTGTTGTTCGTATATGCCCGCCGAGGGTTAGTGTTGACGGCTGCCTCTATGGTTTCCCTGCAGGAGGAAGAGTGGTCCAGAAAGGCAGCACGCACAGGGTGTGCGGAAACACAACAGCGGGGAGCACGAGCACGAGCACAGACGTCGGAGGGAAGCACGCACACGGGGTTCAAGGGAGCAACGGGGAGTTATTGTGTTTACAGTTTTTCACTGTGAATAAAGAGCACTGTTTGCATCGCAGAGTCTGCGTTTTGGGTCCTCCTTTCCCCACATCCCCACGGTCTGCCAGCCAGACCGTGACAGTTTCATCTTGTTCAAAGTGAAAGACACTCAAAGGAGCTAGCTATCAATTTTTCAGTTTCTCAAACTTTGCTTTGTGTTGACCAAAACTGGTATTCCATGCACAATTTGGTGATCTGGATCACTTAATTACCAAATTTGGAGTCGAAATATTAAAAAGGGAATATAGGCTATCAGTCAACAATGTCAAACAAAAGACTGTCACTTTGAAAGTGCTCTACTCACCCTCCTCTCAAGTCATATTTATTGACAATAATCACAAGTGATATTGTTGTATGAAAATAACTGTACATTTGTGCAAGATAAACACAATTTGTAAAGGTCTGCTTCTGCCACAAAGAATTATGGGATTGTTTCCTTTTATATTGTCATAGGCCCAGAAGATCATATGATAAAGGAAGAAAGACAGGAAGTATTGAAGCAGCTTTTCTCAGCATTTAAAGAACTTGACCAGCTTTTGTCCTTGCTTCCAATTACCATTGCTTGTCTGGGTCATCTTTTTTTTATTTAGCACACTTTTTTCATATCAGCCTTTAGTATTTTTTGTGGCCTTTTGTAGTCAGTATAACCTTTTGCAGGATTTTGTTTTATGACCTCGGTGCTGAGCACAGTAGTGTAGTGGTTTGCATTGTCCAAATGCACGCATGTCATGTTAGCTGGTGATTATAAATTGCCCATATGTGTGAATGTGAGTGTGAATGGTTGTCTGTCTCTTTGTGTAGCCCTGCAACAAACTGTTCAGGCTGCAGGGTGTGCCCCCCTCTCACCCTGTGTCACCCATCAACCCTGTGTCAGATAAGCCATTCTTTATTTTTATTTTTTTAATGGATGGATGAACGTCTGTGCTTGTGTAATTACATGTGCATACTTATTCAAGAAGCGCAAATGATACAAGCAAAATACTATATGACTGGCAAACATCTAAAACTTAACAAAACAGTAACACCTAAGATATCGCTCTAGTCTGCTGTAGACTGACTCTAAGGGTGGCACTTGGCTAGCCTGCATCCTTCATTGGGATTTAGATGACGCTTCCTTTCTGCAGCGCATGTTATTCCTTTACCCTTATTCTCTTAAATGTCCGTGAAGATAAGATGCCTATGATAAGTAAGCATGTACCTGGACAGAGGAGATACAGTAGAAAACAACAGGAGGAAGTGTGCCTTAGCCATTTGTGGGGCTTAAATTTCAAAAGGAGAACAGAGTGGGCAGAGGAAGCTGGCAATCGTACACGAATGACTCAGCATGCCGTCAAACATTTCCGTAACATCACGTGAGATATAACAATGTTGAGAAGTAGATGGTTGATTGGAATTTATATTTTCACAAAAGCATCTGAAATTTGGTGTTATGCAACATACCCATATCCATAAATAACAAGATTTGCTCCTTGTTATGAGTGTGTGGATTATGAACACAAGTAACAAATCACCTTATCTTAACATGAGTCTGTGTGTGTGTGTGTGTGTGTGTGTGTGTGTGTGTGTGTGTGTGTGTGTGTGTGTGTGTGTGTGTGTGTGTGTGTGTGGGTATCAGAGAGTGAGAGATAAAGACAGAACAGTATTTTATCCTTTTTACTTTTAAGGAGGTGGAAAGAATTACCCAATCTTAGAATTTGGACCAGACTGGTATCATGTAATAGCATTTAAATAACACATCACGTATTTTCACGTTATCTTAACACTTTCTTTTCACTCCACAAACTGCCTTCTAACCCTGACCCTAACTGCGGATTTCTATGCTTGACAGTGTGAGTCCTTAGGGTTTCATAGTATTCAATTAAATTCCAGTGACACAGAAAACCTTATCTATTTATGTTTTCAGTGAATTTTACAATATATTTGTAAGATTTTACAAGTAAAAGGGTAATGTGCTCTACCACATGTGGAGAAAAGTCAGACTCATTATATAATCCTAAAATAACTAAGATAAGTGAAAGCCGTGTAACCATGGCTGCGTGAGTTTTTGTGTGCTCTTGATGAGCACAGGCTAAAGCACACACGCATAATTTGAAAAGCTGCACACACAAACACACACACACACACACGAGTAATGAAAATTCGATAGATGACAGACAAAGCTCTATTGTGCCACATTAATAAGATTTAATACGGGGCTTTCTTTTCTTCCGACACTGGCAGGATAACTTGTTCTTATTGGCAAACTAATCTTATCTCAGTATCTTCCAATAATGTCATTCATTAGTTTGCCTCTAGCTTATTTATACTGTGGACTACAGTTTTCAAAGCACCATTACACACTTGGTAAAATGTAGAAGCTCTATTTTTTTCTCTTCTATCTTATCACAGCAAAGTAACTACAACAGCACAAAAAGAGGAATGATAAAAGCGTTTGTGTGCATGGGCTGTTACAGACATCATCAACAACAGCTGATGTCAAAGAATGTATCTTGAAAGTTTGCAATAATTCCGCAATTACCGGCATGACAGTTAGATATAACACATGCATCCACCAGCTTCTGATAGATAACCATACAGAGATAGAGTAACTTCACTTGGCTCGGGTAAAATCTGCAGGACATTTAAAACAATATGGGATGTGAACATGTTTTGCACTGCTTTGTCACACACCGTGAAGATGTGGTGTATTCTCGAAACGTAGCTTGTCAGCACCTCTTAACTCAGTGTATTTTTTTGGTATGTCGTCCTCTCTGCTTACATTCTGAGTTTTGTTTTGTTTTTACTGCCTTTACTCTCTCTACATTTGTTTCTTTACATGTCAGTTAAGTGCTTCTTGTTTACTTTGGATCATTCCAGACTGCTTTTGTCAAATTATTGTTCTTATATCTTCTGTAACACATACACAATATATAAAAAAATAAATAAATTCCCCACTCGCCCCTGCGGGCGGTTAATCCTTCAAGCTCAGGTCCTCTACCAGAGGCCTGGGAGCTTGAGGTTCCTGCGCAGTATCTTAGCTGTTCCCAGGACTGCGCTCTTCTGGACAGAGATCTCCGCTGTTGTTCCCGGGATCTGCTGGAGCCACTCGCCTAGCTTGGGAGTCACTGCACCTAGTGCTCCGATTACCATGGGGACCACCGTCACCTTCACCCTCCACATCCTCTCGAGCTCTTCTCTGAGCCCTTGGTATTTCTCAAGCTTCTTGTGTTCCTTCTTCCTGATGTTGCTGTCATTCGGAACCGCTACATCGATCACTACGGCCGTCTTCTTCTGTTTGTCTACCACCACTATGTCCGGTTGGTTAGCCACCACCATTTTGTCCGTCTGTATCTGGAAGTCCCACAGGATCTTAGCTCAGTCATTCTCCACCACCCTTGGGGGCGTCTCCCATTTTGACCTAGGAACTTCCAGGCCATATTCGGCACAGATGTTCCTGTACACTATGCCAGCCACTTGGTTATGGCGTTCCATGTATGCCTTGCCTGCTAGCATCTTGCACCCTGCTGTTATGTGCTGGATTGTCTCTGGAGCATCTTTACACAGCCTGCACCTGGGGTCTGGCCTGGTGTGATAGACCCCAGCCTCAATGGATCTTGTGCTTGTTCCTGTGCTGCCATGATTAGTGCTTCCGTGCTGTCTTTCAGTCCAGCTTTGTCCAGCCACTGGTAGGATTTCCGGATATCAGCTACCACCTCCATCTGCCGGTGGTACATACCGTGCAGGGGCCTGTCCTTCCATATATATATATATATATATATATATATATATATATATATATATATATATATATATATATATATATATATATATTAGGGGTGCAACGATACACAAAATTCACGGTTCGCTTCGGTTCGATACTTTGGTGTCACGGTTCGATATTTTTTCGATACAAAAAAATGTTCATGCCTTTTTAATTTGTCATTTATTAAAATTATAAATATATATTTTAACTCAAAAGTACAGTTTTTAAATTTAATGTTGCTGAAACAACAAAGTAATAAAAAATAAATTTATCTGATCGAGAAATCACTCATCTTTGGAAAAGAGAGTTTATTACAGAGAAATGGCTCTTTCCAAAATAAAAGCTATACTATACGCTTCTTCTGGGCTATATTCTCAGCAGCATATTAAACATATCAGGTCCCCATAAGGAGAATCATGTGCTAACGGCTGTCTAAATGACTCGGGTAAAGTTTGTAGCATGCGTGCTTGTTGTTTTTGTCTGCTTCCACTTGTCTTTGCACTACGATGATGTCGGTGTAAATGTGCAGTCATATTCGTTGTGTTCCCACTAGTGCTGTCAGCGTTAATCTCGTTGAAATGACGTTAATGCCACAACACGGCAAATCTCCGTTAACGAGCTACCGCGGATCGCCCCGTGCGTGGGGCTGGACGGCCAACACATTAACGAGCTAACTGCGCTAACGCACTAGTTCCCACCAATGTAATTGAGCATTGCGTGGCACATCCGACATGCTGTTTTACTTTTGTTACCTTCAGGGTCATACTTCACATGAAAACCAAAATAGTTCCAAACGCCAGATCTGAATGAGGGTGGGGGAGGTTCAATTTGCCATGTTGCAAGGAGAGTTTAACTTCTGTGTCGCTAGCTTGCCCTGCGCTCAGTGAATCTGCGTTCGACTACTCCGCCTAGGCTGCACTGTCGAGCGCAGATCCACTGAGCGCTCAACACAGACAGCATCGACAGAAGGAAAGTTGATCAAATAAATTAAAATTTTGTATTGTTCGATACATATGCGTACCGAACCGAAAGCACTGTATCGAACGGTTCAATATCGACACGAGTATTGTTGCACCCCTAATATATATATATATATATATATATATATATATATATATATATATATATATATATATATATATATATATAGATAGATAGATAGATAGATAGATAGATAGATAGATAGATAGATAGATAGATATAATCTAAAGATCATTTTCCTTGCTTTATGAATTGCATGTTTATTATATCTTTTACCTTCATTTTTTTCTATCTAATTCCCTTTTATGCTGTTTTACATGCTTGGTTAAGGCCTGTTTCGGTTTTTATGTTAGACAGATCTTAGAGTTAGATAAACTGACTGTAGAGGGAGACAACTATAAATAAAATTTATGAAAAGTATCCACAACTTAGATGAAATCAAATAATTTTACAATCAAATGCACAAACATACTTTAGGCCACAGTGCCTGCTGCACATTTCTGTGACATCATAACATTTTTTCACACTGAGCCACATTCCTGTGCATGTATTTCTTTTTTCTTTTTTTTCAGTGTTTAAAATGATTAAAATTGTGATATTGTAGGTTTTGTGCCAGGGGGAGGCCTAAGGGCTTGCCCTACATCATTCATTATGCCCTCGCCCATCAAGCAGCACAAGCAGTATTCTCTGGAGTAATTCCAAAAGGGCTCTCATCATTAGCTTGCCACTTGGTGGCCAATTGCTAGAGCAAAGGAGACAAAAGCTGAAGTCCACCCCTGCATGCTCTGATTGCTCTGAGGGAGAGAGGGGGGGGGGAGACAGAGAAAACGAGGGGTAGAGGAAAGATGGGGGCCTCCTTTTTGGCCTGGTAGAACACAGATTCCTACTGCAGAGTAGTTTTAGCACAGGGTGTCCTGAACAGAGGTAAACAGAATCTCAAGCTTCTCTGTGGGTTTTCATTTGATTTAGAGCTCTGTGGTTTAAAGGAGTATCCTCAAGGATGATTGAATTAGGAGGAGTGACAGTTAACATCAGACTCAAGGACAGACAAAGAGGTTTCCTGTTATCTGTCTGATTTATTTAATTGCAAATAATCCTCAAATTCTTCATAATAGCAGCGCCTTTGTATTCTTGGCAGGTGTTTGATCCCTCAGATAAACTAATCATTTCCAACACAAGTGAAGGACTATTGAAATAACTGTCAGATTATGGACACACCGTGAAAAAGGGGGATTCATTTTCCATGATTCTGACATGAAGTAATGACATTAAATTAAAGCCTTTGATTTATCTTGATCCTCTTCCTCCTTGTTGGCTTTTTTGCCTCTTCTCTGACTTGCTTTCACTCTTCCGACTAGTAGATTTGGCCATGCTGTGATCTTACTGTGCCTCCAGGCCCTCAGGTTATTTGGATATTGTGTGGAGTCAGAGCTTTGTCAATCAGATAAGCAGTGACCTTGCAGACCTAGCAGATAAGACGTTACATGGCAAGAGGAAATGGCAGCCAGCATGGGACACAAGGCTCGACTATGAATGCTCAGTGAAGCGACACTGATCACAGCTGTTCTGTACAAGAATGAAAATATATTACTTGTGCCTTTTGTAATTTCCAATTTATAGTGACTGATCTGATTTGGACCTTGCTGACAAGTGCTTGTCTTATTATCTGTTGAATAAAATCCCTGCAAGGTATTACAAGTTTGACTAAGAAAACAATGACTGGAAAAGGAAACAGCCTTGTAGAATTTTATATTAAAGGCCAATATTATGGGATTGTGATCATTAGCCATTAAATTTTTGTACCATCTTTTAAAATACCAAAATTTAAAATGGGTTACATCAAATCCGAGTATTTTTAAACAGCTACAAAAAACACAGTCCCGATAGTCACAATAAATGACTTGCACATAGCCATTTCAACTGCCATGGAGTCACTGAGTTTGTAAGGAATAACACAAACTTGCCACTCATTCCATTGCACTGAGAAATTACAAAAGGATGAATGAGGGGCAGGTCTTTGTCTAGGACCGCAGCTTTGGGTGGTCCACAGGTTGGAAGCCCTCTGGGAGGGATCAGGCAGACCTCCACGTATAATGCCAAGAAGACGACTGTTATTTTTAAAGGGTACACACTAATTTAAAGGCATCTTTGCCACAGCCCAGAGTTCATTTTTGTTTGAAAATTATTTTTTCCACAAAGCTATTACTTTGCTTTTAACCATAAGTAAATAATTGTAAGTGATTTTTGGAAAAATAATCTGGTTTTAGCCAATGTCTGACTAACAAAACCTCAGCTTCATTACATATATAAAAGCATGCAATGTCTCTCCACTGTGAAACCCAAGAGAAATACCAAAAATACACCATAACACAATATAATCTATTGATTTAAATAACAAATACATAAGCCACACGATAATCTTTGAAAATGTTTGCTGAGCCTATACTCATTCATTTCAACACTCTGCTTCATATTCACACACATTTAGGTCTGGGAGCTGCCCAGGGCAACCACAGTTCTCTGCTGCTGGGGCACTGAGCTGATGGTTCACTTCTTTTCTCAAGAGACCCTTGATGGATGTTGTTCAGCAAGGGAAGAGAAATACCCATTCAGCCCTCTAACTGTCTAGGAGTTCAAGCACTTCACTCACAAGCTCTCCCAAATAAAAGGGTTACCACTAGAAATATCAGACAAGTAAAGCCAATTACACTCACTTTAGCTGTTGTGTAAGTTCATGGCATAAAGGTTTCCAAACTAATTTCCTCAGTGAGCATTAAGTACAAATTTTTGTCTGCAGTGGTGGTATCAGCCCACCCTCCACGATGCCTGAGTACTGCAGTCAGAGGATTCAGGTTACAAGACCTACCGTGTTCTGCATGTAGCTGTTGATTGTGGTTTAACACATGAGACTGTGGTGTTTTCCCCACACTTCAACTTTTCTCCAGGGACGCCTTAAGGTATTGTACCACCATACCAAACGTTCCCCCATGTCAATCCAAAGGCAGGCTTGAAATGTCCCAACTACTAACTACATACGATACATGGCTGCATAAAAAACTGCAGTCTTCATGAGTCTGTTATCAAGTACATTCCCGTGTCCAATCAATAAAACACTAACTCAGAAAACTCAGTAATTTAATGTACTAACTTGACTAAGTTACCAAGGCTGTTTGTGTCAATACTTTATATAGACCAACTCAAGAGTCAGGACCCCCTAAGTCAATTTGCCAGATACAAAGACATCTTTTCAGAAGCTTCAATAACTCTGAATGTATAAATGACATTTACATATGTGATGTTAAATAGACAGAGATCTATTTAATCAGCAGCAAATCAGAAGACCTGAAAGCCTGCAGACAACTAAATCAATTGTGTGACTGCAGCACCCTCTATTGCCAAAAGTGGAGACTAACTTATGAATGAATGCTTCCTAGACTGAGCTCGAAGACTATCCCTGGACAGTCTGTCACAGGGCTAACACAGAAAGACAGACAAACATTCACACTAGGGCTGCTCGATTATGGCAAAAATGATAATCACGATTATTTTCACTGAAATTGAGATCACGATTATTTGACGATATTTATTTAACCCTTTAAGACCTACCATAGAACCAAGTCCACCAGAGCTTATATTATTATTTTTTTTTACATGCTGTAGTGCCATTTGTGGGAGCATTTCAAGTTGCTATACATCAATACAACTGTTATAGCCCATATTTTAATAATATGTATGCATTAAGTCCATAGTAATTACATAAATTGCAAAAAAGTGCAATAAACTACAAAAAAAATTGAAAATCGTTTTTGTTTTGTTTACATATATTTCTACTTGGAGAAATTTAAGAGGTTTATCCCTCAAAACTTTAAATACAATAAAGTTGCAAAAAAATAGTTTCCCACCACAGGAAATTTATTTTGAGTGTCTTCATAGTTTTATTTTGGAGATACAGCAATTTTTATATACTGCAGGAAAAACAAAAAACAATCCTATGATGCAAATTTGCAAAGAAAACAGCAGGTGCATCATTTCACTGTGGGAAGTGTTACGAACAGCTGATAGTAACGGCAAAGCGTGTTTCTGGAATATTATGTTTTTGTTCCTGCAAGCGCTTTTTATGCAATTTTTGCAAAGCTATATGTGGAACGAAACCGTGACCGAGGACAAGCTGATGGCATCAGATGTAAGTACAACTCCTCCGGTTTCATATGCAAAACAAATTATTGCGCTAGCTTACACGGTTCAGATTCTACAGGGATTTAAAAATAGTTACGCAAAACGGAGCGTGCTGCTCTGACCGGCTTTAAAGGGTTAACAATAACTTTAAAAAAATAATATAAAATAGTGTGCAACACCACTGAAGTTTTTTTTTTTTTAAACTCTCTTTTCAACCAACGGCAGTCACTCTCCTCTCCAAATAACTTCTGCTTAGCTTTCCGAGCTTCCCTCGGGTCCTCTTAATCAGCGGTCTCCAACCTTTTTTGCGCCACGGACCGGTTTATGCCCGACAATATTTTCACAGACGGCCTTTAAAGTGTCGCGGATAAACGAGGGAGGGGCTAATAATCGGCTCAGTCATTTTTAATGATCGTTGAAAGCCCAGATCGTAATCGTGATTAAAATTCGATTAATTGAGCAGCCCTAATTCACACTGTCATTCACACTTATTGACAATTTAGAATCATCCGTTAACCTAATCCCCACATGTCTTTGGACTGTGGGAAGAAGCCTGAGTACCCTGAGACAACCCATACAGACATACAGGAGAGTACATGCAAACTCCACACAGAAAGGCTTCAGCTAATTGGTGGATCCAAACCCAGAGAATCTTTTTGCTGTGAGGCAACAGTGCAAAATAAGCTGAGTTGAGGGTAATTACTCTTCCAATTCTATCTTTCTATAAGTATCCTTACTGGCCAAACCCAAGAATATCTAGAACCGCTTTGGTTAACAGCAGCTCCCTTTGTAACAGATCTTAGTTGGTGGAAATTTTTAAGCTGTTAATACACTTTTAATGTTAAAGAATTTAGGATTCTAGTGACAACTGATCAGAATCTTTAAGTAAAAATCTGACTTAGCCATACACACATTTTAAATCACCAGAGAGACTAGTGGCATTTTAAAGACGGTTTTTGGTGTACTGTATTTGACCATTAAGTCAAACACAATACATACAGGAGAGTTTTACTTTAACTACTCTTTATATGCTTTATTTAATGCTTGCTTATGGCAGTTTCCCTCAATTAAGGGAGGTCTGCCGAGTTTTGAGCCACTCTGTCTGGGAAGCAAGAGCCTTCAAGCACCTCTACAGTTAGTGGAAAAAGATCCTCGCTACAGGTGGGTTGGACTTAAAATGATCTGTGAGGATTTTAACATGAACGTCCATTTCTGTTATCTCAGTGACAAAGTTTACTAAACATTACACTCCTACTACCATTTGGAGACAGATCCTGGATGTTCTAGACATGTATCGCTTATGTTTAGCTAAAAATGTTACTAGCCTTTTTTTCCATTACCATGTGTCCATTGCTTGACTATTTCAACTCATTTTAATTAATCATAATTACAACCATTTTCTGTAACCTTTAACTTCATAATAACACAAATACTCACTGGTCACTTCATTAGGTACACAAATCTAATCAGCCAACTGGTTAGATATTTGAATGTCAATGAATTTCAATGCATTTAGAGATGTAGAGATGGTCAAGCTCACCTACATTAGTTCAAACAGAACGTAAGAAAGGGGAAGAAAGATTATTTAAATTTGACAGTCTAATGTGAGTATTTCAGAAGCTGCCAGTCAACTGAGATTTTCTTACACAACCATCTCTAGGGTTTATAGAGAATGGCCAAAAAAAGAAAAAGAAAAAAAGTCTGTAGCCCTGCGACAGACTGGCGACCTGTCCAGGGTGTACCCCGCCTCTCGCCCTACAGCTGGGATAGGCTCCAACGCCCCCCGCAACCCTGAAAAGGATAAGTGGAAGCGAATGGATGGATGGTCTAAAAAAGAGAAAATATCCAGTGAATGGGAATTCTCTGGGTGAAAATGTCAGAGGCCAAAGGAGAATGCTGAGTTGATGGGAAGGAAACAGTGACTCAAATAACCATTTGCTACAACAAAGGTATGTATCTCTGAATGCACAGCACAACAAAACTTAAAGCAGTTAGGCTACAGCAGCAGAACACCACACCAGGTGTCACCCCTGTTAGCTAAGAACAGGAAACTGAGGCTACGATATGCATGGACTCACCAAAACTGGACAACAGAATAATGGAATGGAATAATGTTGCCTGGCCTGATGAGGTGAATTGAACTCAACTGAGAAATTAAGTCTCAATTGAGATGGTAGAGTCAGAATTTGGCATAAACAACATGAAAGCATTGATCTGCCATTGTATCAATGGTTCAGGCTGGTGGTGTAATGCTGTGAGGGATATTTTCTAGGCAAACCTTAACCTCCTTAATACCAATTAAACACAATATAAATGTCCCAGCCTTCCTGAATACTGTTGATGTAACTGTACCCATATGGACTCCACTATTACTAAATCTTAATCCAAAAGCACTAATAAAATTAGGTGGAATGGGAGAGTAACACTAAGAATGTGCAGCTCACAAATCTGCGGCAACTCTCAGATGTTATTATGTCAGTATGTACAACAGTCTCTAAGATCTCTAATTTCTAATGTTTCCAGTATCATATTGACTCAGACAAAAAGAGTTAAGGCCGTTCCGAAGGTTAAAGGGAGTCCAATTTGGTACTAAAAAGTGTACTTAATAAAGTTGCCAGTGAGCGTACACGTCTTTCTGACAGTTTAGCTAACAGATGACTAATTTAGTTTCAGCCACGTATTTCACCATTTTATTATCTATTTAGTATTATCTTTAGTTTTTAAGCCTTTTCCCACACTCTCACGCCCTTATTTAAATAATATTTTTTTCATAACAATTGTGGGGTTTTTTTATGTTTCCATTGGGGAAAAAATCGGCGTTTGCTCCCACTCGTTCTTTAAGTCATTATTCTTTTATTGTCCTTATTTAAAATTCGTTTTTCTCCGATTTCATTTCGCAGCTCCCCGCCTCAACTTAACACCACCACAGCCACTTCCGGTTTACCCGGAACTTAGCATAAGTCCCAAAGATGGCGGAGCAAGGTCCGATGGCCATAGCGATGCGGCTACGAAATCAGCTACAGTCCGTTTACAAACTGGACCCACTGCGAAACGAGGTGAGTATTGGTGTTACTTGAGCTCGTCCTCACAGAGGGGGGAAGGTACCGAGCGTCGAAGTGTAGCAAGGGGGACTTAATCCCACGTATTAGCGGCAGATCGTTGTCGCCTCCGCGGCGCTGATGGAGAGAGAGGAGAGCGATGCTGCTGAAGCGCTGCGAGGAGAGACGTGCTTGAGCATGCGTAGAGGGCATGAGTGCGATCGTGTTGTTTTGTAGAGCAGCGTGCTGAAACCTTTTCAACTAACTGTTATTTTGCTTTTTCCAGAGCACACATTTAGCACTTATTCTCAGTTCAAGTTGGGTTTTTTTGTTTATTTACATTTAATTCAAGCCTTGTGTGAGTGAAGTGGGGCGGTAACGATCGTTGCACTCCGTGGGTTCTTTCTCGTTGTGTAATGAAGTAACGGCTCTCGTTTCGAACTGCTGTTGGTTTGTGGTTGATTTGATCGTACGCAGTTGTTAGTAAGAGAACGCTTCGTTGCTTTTACTCGATTTTCAATGTTTCATCGCGATGCTGCCCGTAGTTTCCACCAAATCTGTGCAAAAACGTGACAAACATCATTCCACTTTTCTATTAAAATGTCCCCCTTTGTTTCAGTTTAACCCATGTTTTGTATCAATATTCACCGGCGCCACTAGTAGGAAAACTTTCTTTTGTTTTTGTTCGGTTCGTGGGTCTTTCCCACAGAGGTCAAAGGTCAGGGTCAGCTTAGCGCAGCACCTCTCTGAGCTGGACAAACCCGTTTTCATGTTTGACTACTTGAGCAAAACACAGACACTTGTCTACAGGGATGAGTTATAAAAAAGTTCTTGTTAAATTCAGCTTTAAACTCCGAGTTTTCATACATTTAAAAAAAATGGCACCCACTAAAGAGCCTTTTCCATTCCAAAGAAAATCTTCAGTACTACACCTTTCTAAGTTTTTTAAATATTAAATTTTCTGAAACTTTAAAAAAAATGTCTGCTAAAAATATAGCAAAACCCACAAAAACTGTATGTAGATCAACTGGGCTTAAGTGCAGAATCACCATTCAAAGGCCCATTGTGCGCATGGATATAAAAACAGTACAAGTCAGAATGCTCGACCTTTGCAGTGACCGCATACTATGACTCCACAGGAATTGTGCTGTAGGGGACATTTTAATTTGGTCTCTGTTGTTCCTTTAGAAAGAGGGGAATACACTGCACTACAAAGTTGTCCTTAATAGTCTGTTACCTTTATCTTGTGAAAATCCCAGCTCATTCAGATTTTTAAGTAAGCTTTCTAGTTTGATAGTGCCTTCATCCATAGCTCTTGTTATTTAAATGCAGAGTTTCTTTTTATGGCCTTTTGCTTGCTTTTGCCAGCAGTCCTTCTCTCATCTCATCAAGGCTTATAAGCTGTTCCCTATTTTTCCATGTTCTTAGTTTAAATCCAGAGGCAATCATAATTTTGATTTTTGTACATGTAGTGCCTAAACTATGGAACAGCCTTCATCAGACCAACAACTCAAATGAATCAGTGGTTTATTTGTTTTGTTAAACACTGGCCATATGCCCTTTGACTTTGGCTATATTTCACAGCAGTGTTTTCACTGGAATTATACCCTTACTGTTTTGTAAGTATAATTCTACTACGGGTATCACAATAACCATTACATTCAAAGAAATTAGACATCAATGTTGTGACATAAATGCATAAAAGCAGTGTTTTTGTAAGAATCTTTACAGGTTTATGTACTTTTATTTTGACTTTAAATATTTCCCATAAATGACACAATTCATACATACATAATAGAGCTGGGCGATAGAACGATAACGATATGTATCGCGATATAACTTTTACTCGATAGAGAAATTAAGCTATCGCGATAGACCTCGCCGCTCTTGTACTCTTAAAAAAAAAGGTCAGCCAATCCAAATTAAGTAGCGCAGAGCCGAACCAATCACAGCCGCAGCGTCACGTCGCGTGACTTGTTACGTACAGCACAAGTGCCAAGCCGCACGTGTGTTTGTTTGGGAAGCAGCCAGCGGGTAATGGAGCCAGCGCGTAATGGAGGAAATGAGTGTGCCGACTAGAAAAATCAACCGAGCGTGACCTTAAGAGAAAACAGATGATGGTTCCAATGCCGGAGAGATTGTCGAACGGAAGAGCCATAGAAGTTCCGTAGTGTGAAGGTATTTCGGCTATTTCAAGTCTGACAAAAACAGAGTAGCGTGCACTGTAAATTGTGCCGAAAACAAGTCTGGAAATACAATAAACTGGTGCATGCGTCACACTGTGCGCCACGTTATTGTTTCGGTGAAATGAATTTCTACAATACTGTTACTGTTAATTCTACTCTCTGCAGTGTTTAAATGCTTACATATACACACAGTTACTGTCCCTCCGCACATACGACTCGGTTCTGCTTCTATGCCCCAGCTTTGTTTACTTTTTCCCACCGAGGCTTCTAGACTTCTGATTGGCCAGCATATCGGCACGGTTAGGAATCTAGCGCCACCTGCTGCTTTGGCATGTTCATAGCAGCGTTTTCCTTCATTTCTCCCTTTATGTGTGGACGGGATTATTTTTTAAAACGAAAACGGAAAATCTCAGTTTTCAAAAATACCCGTGTACGTGTGGACGTAGCCTCAGTCTCTGAATGGAAGCGCTAATTCGTCATTCGGCTTTTGTCAGACTAAAGTAACTGTTAAAACTGTTTGAAAAGCTCAGCTATACAACAAGGAGAGATTGAGAATTTCCTTTTAGTTCTCAGTTTATTTGATATTGACAAAAGTTAGTCAGTTTTGTCTGTTCTTCTGTAAAACAAACTAAGATTTATTTTTAGAATTAATATTTTGTTTCTAAGTGGATTTGACAATTTAGTAGTCTGTTTCGTTTGTTCTATTTTGAAACTTAAACGCTTTAGCGGCTGCCTTTTGTGTAGTTTGCAATATTTGCCTTTATTTATCTGAAAAAGTGTCATGTTCCTTAAGTACATCTACCCTGTTGAACTTATTATGAGAAATAAATATTTAAATCAAAACAAGCTGCTGATTATTTCACATTTTACTTGTGAGCAACGGCACATTTAAATCTTACAAATATAGTTATTTGGCTTATATCGTGATAGATATCGTTATCGCCTGAAATGAAAAAAACATATCGTGATATGAAAAAATCTCATATCGCCCAGCTCTAATACATAATAAGCAAAGATTTGTACTTTGTGACATAGGGCCTTTTCCTACTGGACCACATCCAGCCTAAACCATTGATACAAGGCAGGATGGATCCATGCTTTTGTGTTAGTTACACAATGTCCAGTTTTATATCCTGCTCTTAGCTGAAAATAGTGCCACCAGTGTGGCCATCTGTTGGTGTAGCCCATCTGCTTCAAGGTTTGACATGTTCAGAGATGCTCTTCTGCATACCTTGGTTTCATGAGTGATTCGTTGTCAAAGCAGTCTGAGGCATTTTCTCTTTTTGGGAACATTGTCTATAAACCCTAGAGATGTTTGTGTGTGAAAATCCCAATAGAGTAGCAAAATACTCAGTCCAGTCCTTTTGGCAACAAGAACCATGCCATATTGAAAATCACTTCAAGTCATTTTTCCCCTCCATTCTGATACTGGGGTTTAAATTTAGCAGGCTCTGTTGACCATGTCTGCATGCCTAAATTCCGTGTTGCTGCCATATGACCTGCTAGATATTTGTGTAAACAAGCAGTTCCACCTAACAAAGTAGCCAGCTTGTCAAAACACTTTGTTTTTGTCTCCACAGGAGGAAGTGAAGTTGAAGATCAAGGACCTGAACGAACACATTGTCTGCTACCTTTGTGCAGGCTACTTCATAGATGCCACAACAATAACAGAGTGTTTACACACCTGTGAGTGTTAACAGAGCCAAATGATCATTTATTCTAATATCATTTGCTGCCAACAGCCTTAATGCCATTTCACAGGCACTATTAAACTGTCTGTTATCAGCATAATGTGAAGAAAATATCTGTTTCTTTTTTTGCTCTACAGTCTGTAAAAGTTGTATCGTAAAGTATTTGCAAACAAGCAAATATTGTCCAATGTGCAACATCAAAATTCATGAAACGCAGCCGTTACTCAACCTCAAATTGGATCGAGTGATGCAAGACATTGTCTACAAACTGGTGCCTGGATTACAAGAAAGTATGTAAACAAAACTGCTCTCTACTATTTGCTAGTTATAGTTGGAGTCGGTTAGTTTTTCAAGGCACGTGTGCTTGTTTTGCACCTGCCAAGCAAGTGAATGCTGGAGTAATAACCAAATGAAAGCATCCTTTAACAGAATGAAGTTTTTAAGTGATGTAGGCTGTTCTTATGAGTTGCTGCCTTTCACATTTGAATGATTTTCTTAGTAAAATCCTTTGTTGTGTTTGCTTAGGTGAAGACAAAAGAATAAAGGAATTTTATCAGTCACGTGGATTAGAGAGAGTCATTCAACCTGCTGGAGATGGTAAGTCTTCATTTTATTCTTGCATCTGTCAGCATTATACAAAAAGACACTATCTGGAATCCAGTGCATTAATTGGTTGAATGCAAATCATGCCATATTGACCAAGCTGTTATCAAATAATGCAGTGGTTTTGAATTAGTTAATGAGTGACTATGAGACTGATGTTTATCTTAATAACACAAATCTTACCTTTTGGCTGATATACTGGACAGAATTATGCCACACTGGCCACAGCTGCAAATTCTTTTTCAAGGTTATCATCAAATTTCAAGCATTTATGCTTTTTTGCAAGTCCTGAGCACCATAGTCAGTTAGTGACAGAGGTGGTGATTGTCTGCCCTGAGTCAAACTGCACACAGCAAAAAGACCAGTGTTAAATGAACTCCCACAGAGTCATTTTCAACACTTTTTCAGGGTTTATATAGCTCCACACTCTTTAGAGTTAAATCAACATTTTTGAAATAGTTAAAATATTTAACACTGTGCCAGAGTTCATGTTTTAACTCTCAAAACAGAGTTAAAGTAACACTTT
Source organism: Astatotilapia calliptera (assembly GCF_964374335.1). Lineage (NCBI taxonomy): Eukaryota > Metazoa > Chordata > Actinopteri > Cichliformes > Cichlidae > Astatotilapia > Astatotilapia calliptera. Next base: position 7,501,848 of record NC_137423.1, on the reverse strand, counting down.
AGAGACTGAATAAGTGACTCTGCTGAGATACAGTTTTTAACCTTCTGGTTAGTGTTGGCTTCACTCCCTATAGTATCAGGCTTTCTACACTGGAAAGTGTTAAAATAAATTCTGAGAAAGAATTATATTGCACACAATAAATTTTCCCAAAAAGGACATTTATTTTGTCATCTAAAAATTGTTAAGAGGGTACAATGTAGACTGTCTAATCTGAAACATTGTATGACCTTTGCATATCGAAAGGTTTATAAAACTTTATTTTTGACATTTTCACTATGCATCTCTCCTCAGTATGTACAACTCTGAATGCATATAGATGGTTATCAAAACACTCTGTAAACAACATGTTTCCCATAAAAAGATGACATCTCAACCAAAAGTAAATCACTTGTTTGGCAAAAGACAGGCAGGTCTTCTTCAACTGCACTGGAAATAACAAGTCCAGCTTTATATTATCTTGGGACAAATTAAACACAAAGTGTGCTGTGAAAAGTTCATCAAATGCTCCAAGTGAGTGGCTGCCTGGCATGGAATGTGAGATGCTTATCCATTGTGATGTAGAAGGTGTCAGTCTTGCTCTTCTGATGCCTGACAGCGAGGAGGTATGGTTGTCAACCATACCTCCTCTGGAAGAGCATCAATTGCAGAGATGCTCTTCCAGACTGCAGCATGACTGGGGTTGACATAAGGAAACTGAAAATTATTCACAGAAATGATGTCCAAATACAGAAATAAATAAATAAATATAGAAGAGATTGCTCAAAGACATATTATTGAAATTTCATGATATAATTACCTTATGAAAGACTACAAGTCTCTGACTTGCATCACTTGCGCTGATTTTTGGACCTTTGTCCTCCTGGTGGTGGTGGAAGGAGATGTAACAACAACAACAGCGATGACATTTCTTGTTTAAAGGCTGAAGATGAAAAGACACAAAATTAATACAATTTCATCAAATGTACTGATCTGTTTTACAATGAAAACAGGGAAAGTTAAAGTTGAAAGTTGTAAAAAGTAGATCAATTTTTAGAGATACACAAGAAATTTTAAAGTTTTTTAAATTTAGTCAGTTAGTATGCATTTATTTGGCACAACTATAAAGAACACAACATACACTGAATACATACCCATGACTATCAATCATGTGAGCCACAAGTATGTTAACCATTTGTCACCTTGTGGCATCCTTCGTGGTGTTTGTTGCTTGGTATTCCTGTATTTACTTGGTCACCACCAAACTTACTTCCTAAGACAGTTTCAATTAACTATTAAAAATGAAAAAACAAACAAAAAGAGAAAAATGAACATTGAGGAAAAACCTGGCAATAAGGAATCTTTCTAGGAACTTGAGAGGAAAAAACAAAGCACAAGTGTCAAGCTTTGTAGCAACCTGTTTAGCAAATACTGCAGCAGTATTGTTAACTCTGCATCTCTTGCATGGGACCTCATCTACGATTATAGTTGAGGCACGTGAGCTGAAGCTTGAGTTGGAGTCAGGCAACTCAGAAGCAAAAGACAGGTCAGGAAACACTAAAGAAAAGGAAAATGTCAAATAATTTGTTCAATTGAATATAAAGTACTTGATTATACTTTTTAGTGTATCTCACCATGATCGGTGAATACTGTTAACAGCACGTTGCCTTTATTTTTTTTGCAGTTCTTTTGATGTCAAACTGCATGTCAAATTCCACAAAACATCGAACAATAGAGGGGCATTAATGCCAGCCTGAACAGTTTACTTTGGTTTTTTTCATCACTAACAGCTTGAATGTGATCTGTAACATAGATAGATAGTTAGAGGCTGTTAACAGTTTGCGTTAACTCTTTATTGCCAGCGCCAATAGCTAGCATATTTTCTTTGTTTAAATCTTTTAAATGCACAAAATACATTTTATAGCACCAGTTTCTAACTATCTTTGTAAGTTCTACTTACCCTGTAGAACTGCATGCAGGTGCAAAATCAGTACTGTTCTTCCATGAGGCTCCAACTGATGAAGAAAAATGTCCGCACTGGGGGTGTCTGGGAGGGCTGGGCTTAACTTGAGTTCAAAATGAACTCTATACAGAGTTAAAGCTATTAAGTTAACTGATGACAGAGTTAACATTTTTAACCAACCTCTGTGCAGAGTTTCAGAATTTGGAATTTTCTCTTTTAAAAGTTAAATCAACAATGATGGGATACATTTTGTCAAATAACTCCAACATTGAGTACAATTTAAGTCAGAAAGTGTTTAAATCACACTTTGAGGCTTAAAATCAACTCTGAGACATTTACTGCAGCACATTTCAACACTCCAATTTTTGCTGTGATTGTCTTTTTTCTGTCTAGATGGTGTACCAGATGCTACAGTACCTTACACAAGCTTTGACCACTCAAAAGCTCACTTCTACAGATACGACGAGCAGGTTTCACTGTGTTTAGAAAGGTTAAGGTAGGCTGTACTTTTGCCTGTAATGGATTATCTTAAAGTGATCTGTGTGTACTTTAATAAAATATTTATTTGAGATAAGGCTGATAGAATGTAAATATGAAGGTGATTATATTAGTCTGCATGTTGTAAGCTATGAGGTTCAAGATAAACCTGTTTTAACAAAGCATGCATGTTTCAAAGCTCTTTATTTCTTGTGTTTCAGTTCATCACTAGCTGAAAAAAAAGATAAAACAAAGCTTACTCTTCAGGTAAGTCACTAATAAGCCCTGATAGAGTACCATAAACGTACATCAGCAAGTCTTTTTACTTTGTGAGATTGTTAAGTGTTTATTATTGCTTTTAAAGTGGCCTCTTTCAAACATGTCTCCGGGGCACATTTTTTTGAAGCTTTTACAAGTTATTTCCACACTTAACTGTACAGCAAATACATGGCACAGTGACAAGTGCGGACATAGAAGGTCTGGTTTGTCTGGCTGCTGATGAAACATCACACTCACAGAGAGACAGGGATAAGTGGGAGAAATACACCAGTGAGGCATATAATCATTCTTTATTTCCCAACCAAACTGCTTCTTTCTCAATAACTGGATTTTCGTAGTATCTTTGGCCCACGTATTGAAAGCGGAGGCTTAAGCTGTTGGGTAATGTTAGCAGTGGTTAGTGTTGAGGTCCTTATGTCAAACAAGCTGTGTTAGATCAAACATCACAAAGAAGTGTATCATTAAATAGTTGGAACTAATACATTGTTTTAAATTGCTTTGGGGACCAGATCTATTAATGTATACTTGTCAAGTTTTTGCTCTCTAAGTGCACAACCGCTTACTCGTTGTTATGTCATCTATTCTTTGGGCCAAACCGTTTGGATTCATGGAAAATGAAGGCTGCTACTAGAATGGCTTCAATGGATCTTTGCTCTATATATATTTCGGACAGTGTTTCTCAAACCTGGAATGCTCAACTTTACAAGCAAAAAACTATTATTTTATGCAGTAAATTGAAACCCACACTTACAGAAATGGTGAAATGTTCTTATTTCGTTTCAGGGGATTTCCTTTTGCTGGAAAGCCAAAACTTGTACTCAGCGTACTGTATATAGACAGGTCCATATATATTTGGACAGACAGTTTTTTTTTCTACTTTTGCTTCTGTACATTACAACAACAAATTTTAAATATATACATATATATTTAAATTTATACATACATAATTGTTATGTTTGTTGTTGTTTTTGGTTGTGTACAATGTCCTTGAGTGTTTTGAAAGGCACTTTCTTAAATAAAATGTAGTATTATTATTATTATACATATATAAATACAGAATATATAAGTAAGCAATGAAATATACTCATTAACGAAATGTAGCAGCCAAATGTCTATTGCACAGTATTTTGACAATATGAAACATGGAAAAAAGAAAAATATATTGGTGGAAATGTTGCCTACTAAACATTTCCATATTTTGGTTTAATGGGTTAATTTTGATTGACAAATTTATTGAAGGACAGATAAGTACAAAGTAAAATGGAACTTATTGTCCAGTTCAGGTTGGGTATAAGGATTATTAGGGGATCCATTTAATCCAAACATGCTGTACATCATCGGTCCCCAACCTTTTTTGTGCCACGGATCGGTTTATGTGATGGGCCGGCCTTTCAGGTGTCGCAGATAAATATAACAAAATAAAACCAGTACTGGTACAAAAAAAAAAGATTTATTCATAACACACAGGAAAAGACCCGGGTAAACCGAGTTAACGATAAAAAATGATGACAAAAACCGACAAAACCCCCAAAACCCATAAATTTCACAGCCAAGCCTCAACTCTCGTGGCCCCGGGGTTGGGGACCGCTGCTGTAAATCATCAAAAGTGCAATGACTTGTTTCTCCAGCAGAGGGCACCATTGTTTCACAGACGTTCATGTGATTCCAAAGCCATGCCCATTTCCTAAACTCTTCCACTTAAGAGGAGTTTGATTGGGAGAGTTAATTTTGATTTTGCATGGGTTCAATTTCATAATAAGGCAGATTTGGGCTTTGTTGTTTAGGTGTTTCATCACAACTTTTAGTATTGAAAAAATTAGTGACTATATTCAGTTGTACTTCACCCTGACCACTTTCTCACTACTCTGCATTTGCAGTCGTAGTCTGCGTTGTTTTTTTTTTTTTTTACTGAGACGTGAAATAATTAAAGCAAATTTCTGAGTTCTACAAAAAGAACAGTAAAACTCACCCTGCTTTCGTGGGGATAAGTAAGTTTAGCACCGTGGCTTAAGAGTGTCGAATAAGTCAGTCGGGACTGGAAAATGTCGAGCAGGAAGCAGAATTTTTCTTCACTGTAAATCTAATTGTAACACGAATAAGCCACACCCTGGTGTTTCACTCCCATCTAATTTATCTTAGTTTATATTTCCTTAATACTTGAAATGTGCTTTTGTAACAAAACACGGTTAGAGTGGGTGAGACTGTACAAATGTTGATATTATAAACATTTTATTATTTTAAGGACAAAATTTAAGACCACTGTTAAGACAGAGGCGTGCTTTTCTAGCTTTACAGACAAATCTATAAATACTTTTTATAACTATTGGTATAAAACTTTGACTCAACCCTGCAACAGTTCCTCCATCAATACAAAGTGTGAGTGTTAAAGTCCAGAAGTTTAACTGAGCCCAGTTTATCAGTTTTACAGGTTTTTTTTTTTTAAGAAAAAGGTATAAATTTGACATATTTACCTTCAGAATAAACAAGAACAGTCCCTGAACATCTCCCCTGGGGTTATAGGAGGCTATGCAGTAAAATAAATGTGCAGCTGGCCATAATTTATTTGAATTATTTTCAGTTTGAACATGTTAATGACTCATTATATTGCTTGTCTGAAGTTTTACAGTGCACTGTTTGACTTTATCTCTGCAGCAGAAGTTTGTTCGCTGTTCTGTTCGAGCAGAAGTGAGGCACCTACGGAAAGTGCTTTGTCATCGATTAAACGTAGAAAAACACCAGGTAAGTCAGCCATACTCTTTTATCTCATCAAACTGTAACATTACAATATTATTTCCCAGCATTTTTGTTCTTCCCTGATATAAAAAGTTATTTGTTTTAATTACTGTGTAAAATAATTGATCTGTCTAACCAACCCCACTCTTGATCCCTCATGCTTATTTTTTACAGGGTCAACTTATCCTGGCCCTTAATTACAATTAATTTTTAATCTTTATTAGACATGTTTGTCGATTTCAGACCAAAAAATCCAGTGAATTTCTCTAATAATAGCTAGAATTTCACCCCAGGACTACATACCTTAAAGGGCTTTTTTCCTGTTTGCATTTGCGCTACTAATAATTAACGACATACCACATGTTTCAGTTTAAATGTGTTAAACTGTGTCACATCTTGGTAAACCCAACAGACACAATAAAGCTGCATCCTTGTTTAAGAAGTAAAGAACTTACTGTTTACCTTTATTTGTGTCAAAATGGTTAAGTCGGACTTAATTTAATTTCCATTAAGATCATTTTATCTTTACATTATAAATCACAACTCTACCTATTAATGTTTCTGCTCGTCCTTACTTGAATGTTTTGTTTGCGGGTGTCATTGTGGCGCATTCATAACATAAGCCATTTCTGTGTTTATCTTTGTCTGTTCTTTCTTGCCCATTTTGTTTTCTTGTGTTTCACTGAGATGGGTTTTAGATTCTCAGACAGAAAAAAAAAAGCTAATTAAAATGTTGGTTAATCTTCCAAAGAGGGCTGTATTATATGCAGTAATAATAACATTAGTATAGTGTTTTACTGTTAGGACCTTAGCTGACTTGCTCTGTCAGTTCCAGCTCTCAGGCTGTATTTTCCTCATGTGTGCTACAAAAGGATCAAAATAGATTTGTATTCCCTCCATCACATATAGACTTAATAAAGCCTGGACACACTGGTCAAACAAATGTGCTATTATGTTTTTGGGTTGTTTTTGTTTTCATTAAGGTCTCTCAGGGACAAATTCCATTTAAAAAATTCAGAATAAAGTAGTTTAGTCCATGACAGTAGCAGTGTCATTAACGCAAGCTGCCCAGTCATGTTTTCAGTGAAGAAAGAAGTAATAGAAGTATATATCAAGTTTTTCTTCACATCTGTTTGTATGGCCTCCCTACAGGTCCAGATGCTGTTCAATAACGAGTTTCTGCCAGATCACATGACCATGAAGCGGTTATGGCTCTCACACTGGTTTGGCAAGGTACAGTGCACCCACTGTCAGCTAGCACAGATAAATGCCACACATTTCTTTACACCTGAACAATTCCTTTGTACTAGAATTCAGTTGGTAAATAAGGAGAAAGTTTTAAGATGTATAATAAAAAATTCCAGTCATAGCTTGAAAAATAACTGTTAAAACAATCTGTTTCAATTGAATAAAACACAGTCTGGAAGTAGTGGGATAGGTTTTGCGTTATCTGTGCAAGATGTGTATGGTTATGTATATCTCACTTTAAATACTGCAATATCTTTTCCCTTTAGGCCCAGCCATTAGTTCTTCACTACACCATCAAGGACAAAAGGAACAGATAGGACTTGTTTTTCAGTTGGACAAAAGCTGTACATATTTTGTACAATACATATTCTATTTTAATAGTGTTTGTGTACATATACTTATTTTCCTTGTTTTGTATTTTTGAAAATAAAATTTTAAATGGAAAAAATGAGCTTGTGTTAATGACTGGGTAGATGTTTCCATCAGCATAAGGCCTGCATACGCAAAAGGTTCTCGGTGTCTAATTCATTATTTATTGTACACATCACCTGACAGGCTGAATGGAGGGTTGTGGACAGAATACAAAGAGATTGGTGCTCATTGCAGTTTGATTTAATATCTTGATAAAAGCTGCAATAAGTTATTCAGTACGTGTGAGTTATGATCCAGTTGGCAATGAAGAAAATCCACTCAGCAGTGGATTTTCTTTTCCCTGCGTACAAATCCATAATCATTAGTGAGGTTACGGCTGCAGTTGTGAAACCATATTATTTATGGGGGGGTTGGGTTTTTTTGGAGGGGGGGGGGGGGGTTGTGTGCCTTATTATTAAAACTTGTCAACAAATAGCTTAACTGCAGCCATGTGTTGGCACTGTGAGTGCAGTGTTTCGTTTAATTTCAAAATTGAACACAAATTATTTTCCTATGTTTACATGAAAAATATATAATCATTACTTGTTTTGCCATGAAGTTATTGGATGTTTTTCATGATTTCTTTTTTTTTTTTAGTTTAAGTTTTAAACTTTAAATGACTACTAGCAAAATAAATGATGTGCAGAAGATATAAAGATCAAATGTGAAAAACAAAATCAGATTCCTTAGCTTTTTTCCCCACTTTCATGATTAAAGTAAAATCTGTTTTGGCTGCAGATACAGCCCCGAATACGTCTGCCATGCTTTACACATCTGGACTATTTCCCCATCTTCCATGAGAAAACTGTTCATGCTTCTGCAGGTAGTTTATCTCTGAAATAAAACATCTTCTAAGTTTGTTTGCAGAGCGCAGCACATTTCACACTGGTTTTTGCATTTTCAGTTTTTCTGGGGCCTCTCACAGAAAAGTTGGGTGTATGATTGTTTCAAAGATCGTGGTTTTAATAGTCGCCCACGCCCCACAGCAGTAGTTTTTTTGTCCAGTCAGAAACCTGTGACTCCTAATATTAGGAAGTGTGAATATGCGTCTCCTATCTCAGCCATGTAGCTGCTTCTGTGTTGACACAGACCACTTGGTTTCCTCTCTCACAGGCCTGCTCAGGCTAGATTTACAGCCATGCCATGTCTTTTCCATTTTTATAATTGACCTTACTGTAATCTGAGCGATATTCAGCGCCTTGGAAACAACTACTATCCCTCCCCTGCATGGTAGTTCTCTGTAAACATGTCAGTGTGTAGATTACTCAGGATTATCCCTACATGCACATTTAAGCTCACTGCTTATGCAACTGTGTGTGTGTGTGTGTGTGTGTGTGTGTGTGTGTGTGTGTGTGTGTTTTCCAGTCATCCACATGAATTGTTTGCTTTTATTTACAAAGCAGGTCAGGAAAATTACGAAGTAATTCAGTAATATAAAAAGTCTGAACCTTAAAGTGTTTGTCCTCAAAGTCACTTAGTTACAACTTTTTGTTGTTGTTGTTTTTTCTTAGCAGTTAAACATTTCAACTCATAAGTTAGGATTCCTGCAATATACAGATTTTTAAAAATCACGAAATTTGTGGCGACGCATCCTGAGATTATATGGTCTCAAACAATCCCTGAAACCAGCAAAAGTTTTCATTAGGTCCTGCATACCTGATAAATGCCCCTATCTATGAAGCACCATGCTCCCACACTCTGTTACAAATCTGTGGTTCACATCCCAAACTGGAGATAAGTGCTTTAGAAAGCTCCCCCGTTTCAACCGAACTGCTGTTTTCAGAGTCACTGCAGCGCTTCTTATGGTGACCTTCATATTGTTCACTGAGTCCAGTGAATTTTCTCTTTGGAATAACAGAATGTAAAACCACCTCCTTTCCTCCCCCCCCCCCCTTCTTTCTATAACACATGGATATTTTTCCACATGGCTTTTGGGGAAAACTGAGGGAGTTTTATCTTTGCACTGAGTTTTATCTCTGTCACATTCTGTGGCTGTTTTGCCCTTCTTGCAAAGCGAATCCTCCCAGATGGGCACTAGATGGCACACTTGGTGCTTTTCAGTTATCGGACTAGCTTTGATGTGTGCGATCTTGTCCTGAGTGAAAGCAAAGTCTCTGATAACCTGACATGATCTGATAATACATACAAGCCTTCTGTCTCTACTCTTTCTAAGTACGCTGTGGTGTTGCTGCCAAACCATTTAAGCAACAGTTTGCTGGGCTGCTCGATGGGTTTCTTAAAGATCTTTTTTGGACATTTATATTAAGAAAAAAAATAACAGTAAATGTTTAACAGTTGTGTAATATTGCATAGATAACATCTAGGATATTTTTGTTCTGTGCTAGATGTGGACAGACATCAGTGTTCATGTGTCTTAAAGGGCAAAGGTTAGAAATAACTTTAGAGTTCATATTGAAGAAATCCTCGTCTTCATCAAGGGGAAAACAATTTTCCAAGTGTGGAGGTCAGTAAGCTGTAGTAAGGCAGCTGTTGAGTAAAGAATCACTGGAATTTCTCATGGTGGAGCTTGAGGGAAAAAAGTATTTTCCATGTTTTTTACATTAAGTTTGATAACATCTAAACGTTACTATAAAAATAAAAAAAAATCCCCCCCTCCCCAACAAACACACACGTGATTTTCCACCCTTGAGGATGTCTCTTCAGGGTACTCTTATGTTGCAAACAAAACGATAATCTTCTAAAGCTGTGACCTTCACGCCAAAATATATGTTTCCAGTTCTCTGTTGGAGCTTTTAACCACATTACAGGTTGTCTCTGGGTTTTTTGGTCCTCTTTATACTAAATTATAAATGTGCATCTAAACGTGACCCAGTGACTTTGAAAGCCAAGTGCCTGCTGTCTCTTGATGCACAGGACCATCTGTGTTTTAAAGTCAATTTGAAGAAAAGAGTCAAATAGATGGTACACGTTACCATACAAAGAAAAACAGCTATTCATACAGCAATTCAATTAAACATGTTAATTATTATTTCTAAACCAAGTTTTAATTAATGAAATTGATACTTTGTAACAAAAAAAATAAAGGATTGTAGAGATTTATCTGATTAATAATTAAAGCGGTTGTTATAAGCTCAGTAAAAATCACAATGAATTGAAGTGTTATTTATAAAGAGAATGTTGTAGCTTTATCAGGAGGTTAATCCTATTGGGAGCTTTATCCATTTTACACTGACTTTTATTTAAGGCTCCATCCCCTGCGTTGTTCCTGCTGCCAGAGTGTCTTTATAATAAAAGGCCTACTTGACTTTTCAACCTCCACGATTCCAGCCGATTACTTCTATTGTGTTTGCCAGTCTGCTGTGTTTATCTGCCCGCCCAAAAGAAGAGAAGAAAAAACTCGGTCCTAACAAGCCCTTTAGTTTTCCCTCAGTTTCACCTTCTTTTTTTTTTTTGATTCAAGTGAGTTTTTCTAATAACGGACAATTAAAAATAAAAGACAATTGTCTCAAATAAGAAAACATTTTTCAGTCTGTTCTTCTTAGCAATAAAATAAATAAATAAACGATGTGATACCTTTTGCGTTTATTTTGTAAAATGTTTTATTCTTTCTAATTTAATTTGAAATGTTGTTAAATTCATTTTTATTTTCCTTATTTCATGGTCGACAAACTGAATGCGAATTATCCGATTTTTCTTCTGAAATATTAAGAGCATTTTAAATTAATTTCGGTTAAAAATCATACATTTGAATACGCTTATCTGATTAGGTTTCTAAATTGAAAAAAAAATAACTCGAAAATATTTTAAAGGGAAGCGCGGAAAAGCAATTTTAAAAATCCTGCAGGTCGGTTTTTATGTTGAACATAAGCTTAAGGGAAACTCAGTTTAAGATAAATTACGTTCTGTCATTATATAAACTACAACAGCAGCCACCTCCCCTCCCTCACTAACGCACATTCACCAAACTTTTGGTGTGGCTACAAAACTGTTGCAAATGGTCGGCTGGCAGCAGCAGCAGCACGTCGCATTTCCACTGCCTCCCATTGAGGTTTATTCATTAGGATCCTCACACTAACCCATTTGCCATTCATTGGTGCCTTCTTCTCCTTTTTTCCAAACAAACCCGAGTCAAGAGTGGCAGATGCGTGCCATTATTGCCCACGGCTCGGTGGAAGCTGTTTTATGCAAGGCAAAGGCGGGTTAACCTAATCAATCATGTCCACTAGTTGTGTTAAAGACGATTCATAGAAGGAGGAAGAAAACATATGGCGCAGGGGTGGAGGCAAGCTTTTCTTAACACCGCAGCCAGACCGGGACCTTCTTGCGACAAGATGTATTCAAAGCCGGTGGAGAGAATGGGAATAAAGGCGGTGGACGGCTGCTAATTGAAGTCATGGCACTTCAGGCTTGAAAGCAGAGGTCAATTATTCAGAAAGTCCCGTTTTTACCAAGCGAAGCAAATTTTAGGGTGAATGTTTTATGTGTCTTCTTAAACTCTCAAAGCAAATCCAGAGGTCGTTTGAATTCTATTTAGTGCGTCTTTATGATAGAAGATTTTTTTTTATAGAAAACAGGGATTATGGCCCATTTTCCTCCCTCTAAAATGTAAAATCAAACCCCGTTTATTTCAGTTAACTCTCTGGTTTATTTTTTAAATTTGGGCTCATGTGCACAATCACACATCCAACAGCGCCGAAAGCTTCTTGAAATACCATATAACCTTTATTTACATAGATGCTGATTAAATAGAATGTTACAATAAAATTATCGCATAGGATGTTTGATCTATATACAGAATTCAGAGCGTGTAAAAGTTTGCAGTCGATAGCGATGGACGCCTTCTTTGCGCTGCGAATAGGCCTCCAAGCTTGCAGACACACCTTTCTCTCAGGACAAAAAAATAAGTCTACTCTTAAGGTAGGATGAACCTACAAGTTGGGGTTTATTTGCTTAAAAAATCATAGGGGGTGTGATTTAAATATTTGTCACGTCCGATTAATTTTATTAAAAAAGGCGAATAAATGGCAAAAATAATTGCACAACTTTTCCACCCCCTTGAATCACGAAATAATAAAATGTATACTTAAATGTTTAGTCTATACAATTATCAGTCTTCCTGTACCATAACAATTTGGTCTGTCTGAAAGAATAGCAGGGATTCCTCAGATTTTTTTGTGGTGAAACTTAAATGACAGACCCGGAAGGCTTTACAAGTTCCAATAATAAATTAACATGAAGACGAAAAGAAAAATGGGGGAGGAAAAACTTTCCCGAAATGTTTATATATGTGTGTATTCTCCTCTTGTCTATCATCCGTGCAAAAGTTTGGCAAGAAAAATGTCCCCTTTTGATATTTTGTTGTTGTTGCTGCTTATGAATCACAGACCCCCCTGACTGTCAATCGTCCACCTCGATTTCCTCGTCATCCTCCGAGAATTCATCCGTGGTTTGGTCTCTTGACGAGGAGGGGGACTGTGGGAAGGCCCGTTGTCCTTGAGAAGTCGGGGAGCAACTGGGCGATCTGGCCCCGGGGCCCCCACTCTGGGGGTCCTCAATGTTGTCCATGGTGACAAGCTTCTGCAGGGTCTGTGGGGTGATTTTCTTGAGCGACTCGACATCTGCTTTCATCTCCTCCAGATCCCTCTTGAGTTTAGCTCTGCGATTCTGAAACCAGGTGATGACCTGCGCGTTGGAGAGTCCCAACTGCTGCGCGATTTGGTCACGGTCGGCCGGAGAAAGGTACTTCTGGTACAAAAACCTCTTCTCCAATTCATAAATCTGGTGGTTCGTGAAGGCTGTCCGCGACTTTCTCCTCTTCTTAGACGTCTGCCTCTGTCCAAAAGCATTTACATGCTCACGACCTTGGATGAGTGGGAGAAGAAAAACAAGAGGGATGAAATAGCCGCAAGAGTCACTTACCCTCAAACTCCAACAGCAACAGAGGGCAGTGCAGAACAGGTCTGACCACGCTCTGCGGGCTTGCTTTTGACATTTTCCTTGTAGCAAACTATTTATCACACTTAATTTCTAATGACGACATTTAAATTTTACCCTGCAGAGTCAAGGTAACCACTGCTGCGATCATTTTGGAGTGGTTTAAATACTGTGTAAAAAAAAAAAAAAGAAAGAAGTAAATTTGCACTGGAAATTAACCTTTCAATTCCCACCATATCATTAGCCAAGCAAAAAATAAGGGAGTTGACTAAGAATAGCTATGCTTACATATTTCTGCTGCAGGCCTACATCAGGAATCAGGATGTAAAATAGCGTCAGTTGTAAAAAGAAAAAAAAATCTGTTTATTTAATCCAACGCAGCGCTGCATGCAGCAGGCCATAGTGGCTATTTGATGTTTTGACAACAGACACGAGCATATTCAAAAGATTACCCACTTACATCAGTTTATGTATGATATGCACGCATATTTGCATGCGTAAATGTTCCGTGTCCTTTTCCTTATCTTGAATTCTACACGCATTCCCATGCAGCTGTCCTAGCATGTCTGTATTAAAAAGTCAAAACAAACCCAGCTAGCAGTGACCTTAGTTCTGAATCCCGCATTTACTGTACTTGTTCCCCTTAAAAACTAGTTTGAATGCTTATCCTGCCTTCCCGAAAATTCAAAATTGGGTCAAGAAAGTTTTTACCTTCCGCTGCCTGGATAACGCTGACTTCCAGACCCTTAAACGTTTTGCTGGCCAGCTCCTCCAGCGCGCACAGCGGCGAGGACGGAGTGGTGATCCCGTTCCTCGCTGAGTTGGAGCCCGTCACTTTCTCAAGCACTCTGGGCGGACAGATACTTGCGACCGACTTCTTCACGGAGGGTTTGTTAAGGATATCCTCAATACTGAAAGGCGTTAACGGTTTGTTGGAGTTGGCCGGCGGCGGCAGCTGGTCCAAGGGAGCCCGCCTCCTCTCCTCGCCGCCGGACTGCAACACAGAACCTGCTTTCATGTCTTTACTGGAGGTCATCGCAGTCCCGAAGAAGTGCTGCTTTCAGGAAAGTTGATTATTTCATTCAAATGGCAGATTTAAGCGTCCACAAGTTTAACTCTGGTGCTCTCGTAGACCTCCACAATATTTTGAAACGAATGCTGCAACTTAGCTCGTGTAAGAGCCTTCCTCCAAAATAACCATGCTTCGGGCGTAGTTGTAAAGGCAGCCGGACTATATTCCCTTCAGAGTCCCAGTTCCTCTGCCAAGTTCCATGTAGATCTTTTGGAAGTAACCGGCTGGAGGGGGTGAAACCCTGCAAGGCAAGAAAGCTTTCACAGGCAGAGAGAAAAAGAAAGCGACTGCTAACGAGTTATTGTTGATTGGGCGAAGTTCAATTAGAGAAACACTACACTACTTGCTGACCCGCTGCTGCGTCTTAAAGGGCCGGACCATAATAACTAATTGGACGTGGGGAATAGGAGGAGTCTGTTGCTGCCGAGGAGAAAGATGCCCTGAAATGTTTATGCATCTGTTTCCCTCTGCTGGAGTATTCTCCTAAAAAAGGGAGAGTTAATAGCCATTAGAATAGAGCCACCAACATTTCTGCATTATTGAAAAGTCTGGAGGAAGAAAGAACCAGCAACAATCTCTTGCCGTCATGTGAATTTAGTCGTTCTGTCACTTTTGTGCGTAATTACGCATATAACGTTTTGCGTAATGTGTTATACAGACGCCTTGTTGGACTGAAATTTGAGTTAAAAATAGACACAATGAGCACATTGAGGGACTCGGTTATGGGACATATTAAAATGCAACAGAACCACGATAGAATATTTTTTGGATTTTTATTTTATTCATTATTTTTAACGACAGGAAATAAGGAATCTGAGAGTAAATATTGTCATTATATTTTAAAAATAAATTTAAAAATAGTAATGTGCTGAAGTCTCTGGGGAAAACACGTCTGCTACAAAATCTTTTCATTTTGTGGACAGATTCGAGGATGAAAGAACAGAGAAAGTCAGCTTAATCTCTGGACTCAGTTGTTTATTCGGTTTTGTCGATTAAGTTCTTTTGTTTCTCTTTGGTAATGCCACACGTGCTCCGGTATTTCCCTGCAGGTAAAACCCCGAGTTCCAGTGTAATTTAATGCTGTACCGTGAAACAAGCGAATAATAAAGGTGACGCCGTGCTGTGGCTCAGAGTCTGAGGACGGAGAATGTGAATTTCACTGAAGGAGGCTTAGGATGTAAAGAGAGAAAAGAGAGAGAAAGGAGGACGCGTGGGACGCGTGGGACGCATGGGAGAGCAGCAGGTACGTCTGATCAGAGGGACACACCTTGTTTTATTTAAGGTTCGGTGGTCTTTGTCACGATTTGGATGATATATTCGTTTAGATGAATTACATGAGACTTGTCGGCTGAATTAAATTAGCATTTTTCAGATATTAAGATACAGAATTATGTATCTTACATACGCCACCTTGAATCAAGCGCAACTTTAATGGGCATTTCTTTATGCAAAACGCAACAAAAGCTTCTCATGATAAATAAACAATGCAGACCATATTTTAGCAGTTGTATTAGAATTCGAGTACCACCTGCTGAAAGCGGCCGGGGGCTGAATATTACAAACGCTGGAGAAACATTTTTACAATACAGTCATATTTTTTGTGACCCCACTGGGTAAAGCCTGCCGCCCAGGAAGCCACTGCGGAGAATCTTGTGCCAACAGGAGCATATGGTGACATTGGTTTAGGGACAGAGCTATAAAACAGCAGGAAATTCTATTATCTGCCTTGGAGGTCCACCCTTTGTGACTGCTTTGAATACATATTTCTCCATAACGAGCAGGAGTTGGTGGGGATAAATTCAGTTAGGGAATTTGGACAGAAATGTGCACGGTTTTGGAGAAAGTGCTGGTACCTGAAAATATATTAATATCACAAAGAAGGCGATTTAACCTGACACTTCAGACTTGAATTCAAAATTAGGTTGAAATTTAAGGAAGTTAGAAGCTAATCTTGTTTTATTTTGCTGTGCAAAAAAGAAAAAGAAAAAAGGTTTGATTTTATAGACATGGGCGAGTACTTTTAAATATATATTTTGTCTTAGCAAAACTCTCTTTACATTTTTAATATTCAAAATCATTTAAAAACATCTGGGCATTGTATCATATTTATTAGTCATATCATCTATCAAACATAGTTATAAAAGGGGCAAAAAATCCTCTACTTGAGGTGTAGTTATATGCTCTTCACAAAGATGGACCTCCTCTGAGCTCCGCTCAGATCCGGACTTCTGTACATGATTAACCTTAAATTGGGTTTAAGCCTAAATAACCCTGAGACCTTTCTACTATTGGTTCAGTTGGCTTTCAGTTCTCAAGTGAAGTTGGTCCGAAACATATTCCCCTCCTCTGGCTTAATTTAAACGTTAATTAGAAGCAGAACAGCTGACACCATCAATCATCAGCTCTTGAGGGATTTAATTGGATGATTCGCTTCGATTTTTGCCTCCTAGGTTATCGCTCTCCAAAATATTGCGCGTTAAATGCTTTAAAAAAATCATTTAAGAAGCTTCTTTTTGTGAGGAGCTGTGTATTGAATGGTAGTACTGCGTCACATTTCGTTTTTTCTTCTTATCTTTAGGAATCACAGATCTACTATCAGAAGGGCCAAGCGTGTTTGTGTCACCCATTAACTCGATAAATTCAAAGCAGTGTGAGAACTCCCTCCCGATAAAGGCCAACCTTTCTGTCATTAATCACCAAATTAATTCACTGCGGTCCAGGGCGAATATCAGGGGATGCAATTCAGGCTCCACTGGAGACTCAAAGAAGGCGATGACAAATGCAACAACTGCAAAAAATAATAGCGACAATGTAATTTGTTACAGTGCTGTAACGCGTTACCGACAGTCTTTTCTCCCCTTGCAAGAGGCCGTGCATCTTCACCGCTGCAACTCAGGTGTTTCACAAAAGGAATAAAAAAAAAAGTCTCGAAGCAAAGGATAAATATGAATGCACTTCTTTCGATTTCGACAACGCTGTTAATTATGGAGTAAAGCACATTTTGCTCATTCTAGAATTAAATAATAAACATTTACAGGAAAAACTAATTTTGAAGTACATATTCACGTTTAACATGCACAGGTTCCATAGACACGTTTGTTTCTTTATTGCATTCTAATTAAAATATTTTTAAAATAAAAAATTATTATCGTTAAGTTAATTTTGTTAACTATCAAACTAATAATTTTAAAACGATTTATGCCCACCCCACTAATCCACAGAAATGTTTATAAAATATATTTTTATTGTTGATAAAAATAACAACTTAGTTTAATGTCACTATAAACACTATAAACACAGAACCAAACAGACACTTTAAACCCATTCTGATGTTTTCAAGGTCACTGTCGATAACTGAGGTAAATCTGTCCCTTGAAGAAATTAAAATACTAATAATTTCTATTTGCAAAGGCCGTGGAGGCTTTAATGTTGTCGTAAAGAGGCAGCTCTTACAGCGCAGCATGTCGTCCTGTACAAAACAGCTGTAAACGCCTCTCAGTATAACATGATACAGGAGAAGGCTGCTCGGGGCGCTGTGGGTGTGTTTGTTTCCATTCTTAACTGGACTGTTTCCACTGTAAAACACACTGTGCGGCTGACTGAAAAGCCTGATGAAGGCGCGTGTTGATGAGGCTCCACGTTACGTCGGTGTGATACCAAATTAAGTGGATCATGTGTGGCACCTTTTATAGATTCAGTTTTCTGCCACCCACAGCCATACTAATAGCTTCTGGTCAGAAAGGAAAATATCTTCGTTGGCTGTTTTAAACGATGCGTGGGCAGAATGCAAAATAATAAAAACACGAATGCAGATGGATAATAATGAATTATTATTTGGGGACCATAAATTTGACCATAAAGGGTTAGAATTTATTTTTTGTTTTTTTAATTATTAGTTTTTACTTATTTTTATTTGCGTAGTGGCGATGGTGTCGTGCACCTGCCTCGCTCTCGCCCAAAACATCAAGTATCAGGCCAACTCGTGGGTGACGGTGTTGTTATGGTGTCAGTGCAGGAGTGTCTTCTTTCTAAGCTGTCCTTGAACGCACCGTTACGGTCTGACAACTCAATCGGCAGCGGAGACGCACAGGTGTTCACCTTCACAGCAGCTTCACTCTATTTGGAAGTGACGCGTCCTTTTGCGCTGTGACGTTGTCAGTTCTCATTGGTCAGCAGTCTCAATCCAACACCATACATTAAAGCTTTTATCCTAAGGGTTGTATCTTAATATATTATTTTGAAAGCTGTTGGTTGTATTTCTGAAGAGAGACAGTGGAACAATAACTGGTGACAGAGCAGTTTTGACTCTTATGATTAGAATCAGTCTGCAGGTAACAGTTTGTACACAATGAAGCACCTACTGCTGGTAGATTTTAAATCATTGTATTGGTTTCATGACTTCTTTGCTAGCTTTAAACATTTTCAAAAGTAATTTTGCTTCAAACTTTTGATATTATTGCCTTAAACTTCTCCTACTTATGCCACCTGGCAAAGATGATGAAAATAATTACTGTTTTCATCATCATTTATTCAATTTTCTTTTTCATGATTTGCTTTTGAAATGTCACAAACATAATTTAATATTAATATTTAATGGTAAATGGTAAATGGCCTGCATTTGTATAGCGCTTTTCTAGTCCTTAAGGACCCCAAAGCGCTTTACACTACATTCAGTCATTCACCCATTCACACACACATTCACACACTGGTGATGGCAAGCTACATTGTAGCCACAGCTGCTTTAATAACTATAATGTTATTATAATTCTTATTTTGACCAGAACATACCTATCCAAGTAGAAAATGTTTGCCCCTTTTTCTTCAAAAGTAGTTGAAGTATGCAATAAATGCGATTAATTATAGTGGGAACAACTTCTGAATTGTCAGGTGGCCCAGACATCAAGCTCAGGTAGAATAAAATTAGAACATCCTTTTAAATTAAACATAATACATTCCAGTAATCTCTAACTGGTAACATTAATGGGTAATAACTGAGTCACAGACAGCATGAACAAGATACTGCTGTTATTGCAATGATTGATGAAGAGATCACAGTCCTCACGTCATAAACATAAAATACCTGCTTCCATCATAGATGGATTGAGTGATTGAAGTGAGCATGTTGTGTTGATCTACCATCAACAAGTCACCTCCTGTGACTGTTATGCATTATATGGTAGCATCACTGACATTCCCTGCAAGGCTGCTGAGATTTTCAAATAAACATAAGCATTTCCAAGCTCTCCAACACATTTAAACACAAAGCTACTTCATTGCCTGAGCCCGCTGCCCCCCTCTCCACCCCCAACTCTCTCATGGGAGTTGACTGTGGTCGTCCTAGTTGCCCTCTAATGGCCCACTGGGGCCCATTTAAGATCATAAAGAAGGATGACAAGAAGGTTCAGGCAGGATTACAGCATTACGGGTGAATGTTTGTCCTGTTTGACTAGCTTCATTACTGTGTAATTAGCCTGCTGACTGGAAGTACAGAGCATGCAATCTGATATGAAACATGAGATTTACATTGTTGATGTTTTGATATGTCGCCCACGGATGAGCACTTAGAACTGCCAGTGATACAAACTATATTACTATTATTATTATAATTATGATTATTGCAGTTTTAATAGTGTCAAATGTGGGTTTACATTTATATATGAAAGCTGCTTATTCTCATTAATTGTTCATGTTTATTGCAGAATTTTTAAATCACACTTATACAAATATACAAATATTACTTTTACAGTTTTGTTCAGGAAATCTTGCATTTAAGCATATTATAACCAGCAATCTATTTTTAATGTAATCTGAAAATGTTTTCCAGGAAATTATCAGATAAAAGTTACTGGATATGTTGTAGAGTAATTCAGTATTTTGTCAACACACATACAGACACTCACATAGTTCACGTGGCCAGATCTATTTATAGACGGTGATGGGATTCTGCCACTCAGTTGCTCTGTGATCAGGAGCGACCACAGCATGAACGCTAAACAAGCCAAGAGGATAGCAGAGTTAAGACCTTCATAACCTTTGGTATACAGGACAGTTTAAACTGCAGCTTGGCACCATGCAAAAAAAGGGAAAATCACATACGTTCTTAACAAAATCAGCTCAGAATTGCATCAGTCATTGAACTTGCTGTCATTAAAACCTCTTCATGTTTGCTATAAATTTTCCTCATGATGATTTATGACCTCCTGAAAAGTAAGGTAGCTCTCTCCTGGGAAGCTGGGTAAGATGACTCTAATTTGACAATTGCTTCATTGCAACCTACAACATTTTATTTGAGAGTAACAGTGTAATATTCTTTGTTTATTTTAAATTATGCATACATTTTGCAAAAGTAAGACTAACAGCATCTTTCAGTTAATGTGAGAATTTAAAATAATTTTTTAAAAATTTTTTTTAATTTGTTTTCAAAATTAAGAGTAGCTCATTAAAACAAGATTAAAACACACACAAACAGAAAAGAACTGTGAATCCAGAACTGCCAGAATTCCAGTATTGATTACTGACAAAGTGCTATCGGACCCTGATTTAAAACCAATAACACATAAACTCTTGTACTTTCCATGCCATTGCAGAATACACAGAGTAACCATTCACAGTGCAGGCTACAAAAAAATAAGTGAACTCTTAAATGCTGTAACTTTAGCAGTAACAACCTACATAAGGCATTTCCTTTAGCTGTTCAAAATACTTTCCTAACACCGAGGGAACGTTGCAGGATCATTTGTTCAGCAGACATTTTTCAGTATTATCAATATTTGTGGGATGTCTTGATTAAACAGCCCTCTTGAGGTCATCCCGCAGCATCGGGCTAAGGTCAGGACTGACTGGGACATTTCTAAAGCACGTTTTTGTGTGTGTGTTTTCAGCAACTCTGTTCTTGATTTACTTGGTTATTCTCATGATGCATCAGCCAGCCAGGGCTGCCATGATGTTTTTAATTCATCGTTCACTGCCGCAAAGTGTCAAGACCTCAATGTATCAGAGCAAGTGCTCACATTTATTATACTTCACAGCTGAAATGTGACTTTGGGATAGGTGTGCAGTGTTTTTTTATTTATTTATTTTTATTTTCCTGCAAACATAATGTCATGTATTTTTACATACTTTCTCTCTCGCTGTCTGTGTTTGTGTGTTTGAACAGGTTTCTTTCCAATACCACCATTTTTATTCAGGGTTTTCCTTAGTGGACATACAATATGGATAGTTTAATAAATTGCAGAGCTATCTGTAGATGTCTTCTTGTTACACTTTGGGTTTTTTTTAAACCCTATTTAGAATTGTGTTTGGTATATTCTTTGAAGATTGGCCTCTCTTAGGGAGAGTAGCAATCTCGAATTTTCGTAAATTTCTAGACAATGTGTCCTTTTGTGGTTAGCACATCGAGATCTTCAGAAGTGCATCTGTAGTCTTTTCCAGATTTCTGCATGTCTACAATGCCTCTATAAAGGTTGTGTGAATGTTGTTTTGATCAAAGCATTCTGAATTTTATTTATGTAATGCCAAATCACAACAACAGTCACCTCAAGGCACTTTACACTGTAAGGTAATTTCCCTAAAACAATACAGTGAAAACCCAACTATCAAAGAGACCCTTTGAGCAAGCACTTGGTGACAGTGCAAGGAACAACTCCACTTTAGCAGGAAAAAACCTCCAGCAGAACGAGGCTGAGGGAGAAGCAGAAATGTGCCGCAATTGGTTGGAGGTCAGGACATGGCATGGGTCACATTATCCATGCTGTCTTCAGAAGAGCAGACTTTTTATGTCTTTGTATGGATGGGCAGTATACAATCCACACTTCTAATCTCATCTTCTTAATTGGACATAGTTTCAGAAGAGGGTTTTTTTTTTTTTTTAGAATAAAACTGTATGTATGCTGTTAATTAATTCAGAATGTCGTTGTCTATAATTGTCACTCAGATGAAGGTCAGACCACATTTCCAAGGTAATCAAAGCAGAAATCCAAGTATTGTCCTAAGCCTCTTCCTGTAACTGACATTCAGTAGCAACAAGAATAACAGACATGCATACATGTTCATGTTTTTCTCAGTATTTTGTATCTGTAGGTTTTGTAATTACCTGTTCAATTACAGAAGTGAAATATGGCACTGACATTTCATTTGCATCTGCACAGGCCACAAAACAAAATGTGTGTTTTAGCATAATGACACTCATTATTAGTCCATTAGTTCCATCGTTTTAGCTGTTAAATGGACCAAGAAAATGGTTTGTTTTTCTGTAGCTCATGAACACGACTGACAGTTAAGCAATGAACAAGCAACAAATGATCATACAGTGTGTGCCTGTGTTTTTTTTCCTTTCCTTTTTCCTTTTTTTTTTTTGGCCTTGAACTTTTGTATTCCATTATGAAAGAAAAAAACCCCAAAACAAAACATGGCATCCAGGACTCTGAAGGCCTATCTTCTCATGTCACTGTACATATCTTGGCAAATGAAGACAAATACTTGTGTGAGTACACCAAGTTTCAGGGGAACCTTCGGCAAATTAATCACTTGCAATTCTATCCATGTCCACTTGGGCGCCTGGCGGGTCCCTGATGCAGCGCCCAGTCTGTAATGAGGGGCACATCGTCCAGTGCTCTTTACAAGCCAGAGTTGCTCCTCAAAACAAGAAAAAAATAAATGAATAAGTGACGCCACCTCTCTGGAGGGGCGTCATTTTCTCAAGATGGCGTGGCGCCTCGACCTCCAAGATCACCCCTTTACCCCACCACAAGTCTTCCTCTCCCTCCTCACATGAGGATTTCATTAAGTGGTGAGCTACACCAACCCCCCCCCCCCCCCCCCCCCCCATACACTTCACTCCATCACCACTGCCACCCCTTCTCCCCCTCCTTTGCTCTCTCCAGCGCCACTTTGCTCCCAAACCAAATGAGGAAATAGCTCGTCTGGTCGCTGACAGACCTCGAGTTTGGCCGTAAAGATAAATGACCCAAAGTATTAAAGTTTAACACGTTGACAAAACCCACCTGATCTGTGGGATTAATGCAACAAAAAATCCAACTGTGGAAAAAAGAGGAGGGGATGGAAGGGGCTGGGAGGGGTGACGAGGACTCACAAGAGAGTAATAGCTGGGCACTGGGAAGGTCAAACAATATTTAGGATAAGTACATATCCAGTGCTGAGAGGGAAACTTTGTAGAGACATGCGCAGTGTCTAAAGTATCTGTGCATTAGGTTTTGGGAAGTAAAGTAAAAAATGTGCACATCGGGTACAACGTGCACATTTAAGACTTATGATACTTAATTGGATTGCATGAAAAACACAGTGAGTGCTTTCACTTAAAACCACATTAATAATCTGACGCCAGACTGTTGTATCTGAACCTAAAAAAAAATGCAGGGGTTAGAAGAAAGTTGAATATGCTTGCTGAAAAAAAAGTTATCAGTCAGAACTCTGATCTGATATTCTATAAGTATTATTTGTACAATTGTTTTCACATATTTCAATGTTGAAGGTCTTTTCTTGAACATACCTGCAAAAACAAAAACGTGTTTTTCTGGATCCTCCTGTGTCATGTCAAATACTGTACATGTGAGTAGTTGTTACTTCCATTGATTTTCTACTTTAATGAGAATAAACACTTTGAATGTGAAATGGATCCAAAGATAGTAAATATACTGGTGGCAAAAAACACTGGATAAAGGGAGCTATAATCCAAAACCATCAATCAGTATTGGCCTACAAAACCACAGTATCTGGGATTTACCAGTGATTCTTGAAGTCACTGTTGTATCAGTTTACAGATGAAGGCTTTCAAACTTCCAGAGTACCTGATTGTCCAGCTATTTGGATATCTATCTATCTATCTATCTATCTATCTATCTATCTATCTATCTATCTATCTATCTATCTATCTATCTATCTATCTATCTATCTATCTATCTATCTATCTATCTATCTATCTATCTATCTATCTATCTATCTATCTATCTATCTATCTATCTATAATCTAATTTGGCTTCTAATCAGAATGTGAGATCATTTCCAGTGTATGTATGAATGCGGTCCCAGCCACATCATCAATCGTCTCATTAGACTGAGTTTGTGTTATCCTATGTTTAAAATTAAGGTTAAAGGTGAAACAGCTTATTTACACATACAGTATCAATATTCAGATGTCAGGGATATGATGGGAAGTGTTCAGAAATTAAACATTTCTGGTATTAAAATAGTGTTGGTGGGCATTCTCAAATAAAATACAGGTGGAGTGTATTTGAAGTAAATTAAATTCGTCTCTACATCAAATTATATTCGTATCTACATCAAAAACACCCAATTGTGTTAATAGCAGCATGCTTTTACCTTTCAACATTACCTCATTGCATGAATAAGGCAAAGTCCAGTACTTTTTCCTCACTGGTTTTCTTTTGCACACTTTGTTGTACTATGTACTTAAATAAAGCTTTGGCATGTTGTGTTGTCATTGATGGTCTGAGAAAAATATATAAATATATAAATGTAGAACAAAAAGTCAGTGCAACCTTTGTTTGCTGATTCACTTCTTATATCATACATTTCCCTACTTGTAAAATCATATCCTATACAATATGATGCATTTGAAGTGCAGTTGCAGTGATTTAAAAAGCACACAAAACCAGGTTGTAATTCATTTTCTGATCTCAGATTAGACTTACACGAGAAGGCAACATGTGTAAAGGATGTTCTTTTTTCTTACATTTCATGTTTGCTTTACCTACCTGGAGAACCACGAGGATTAAGATACTGCCAAAGGGTAATCTGACTGCCAGAAACTTTAGTCCTTTAATAGAAGAATGTATAGCCTCAGTTCCTGTGATTAAGACCTAATGTGAAATATGAATTGTCTTGATGCAAAAACTACCTCTCACATCACAAGATAAAACAAACTCTGAGAATTATTAGCAAGCACATTGTTGTCTGGCTCAATTGTGATGCGCTTCATAGAATCATGAATGTGTCCAGATAAGTGAATTATAAGCTATTAAAATGCACTGAGGAGCACCACTGGAACATGCCTGGATGTTTCCAGCCAGCTGTTAAATCATTATTATTGCTTCCTATTTTTCATAGAAGATTTAAATTGAAGCTGCTTCTCTTGGAAGACATTCTTTTTATTCCCCGAGATATTTAAATCATGATAATGTATAAGAAGTTGAAAAGCAAACCCAACGACTAAGTGATAAAACCTGTCTTTAGTTAGAGCTATGCTGACATCAGCCACTCTGGGGAAAGCCTCAGCTCTACAGCTCACTGGAGCTCCTGTACTGATAATGACTAATTACTATGGTTAATGGAAAAATGCAGCACAGTAACAAAAGTAAATAAATATGTAAAAAAAAACAAATAAAAAAAAACTGTTGGATATTATAATTATTTGAGAGAAAAGTTGATCCCTTTTAGATCTTTTTATGAATATTAAACAAAAATAAGCTTCACAACAAATCATACATAAGCAGAGTTTATCTCTTTATAAGCTTATTGGTGTGGTTCTCCACAACGGTCCCAGATTCTCATGTGGCCACTTGGGAAAATTAATTGTCCATTGCTGTTGAAGTCTGAAAACACTGATTTTAAACACTTTAGTGCTTTTCCATAATTTTTGTTTCATAGAACTCTTTGGCTTACGTTATTCCTGAAGCTGAGGTATTGTAATGGACAGGAAAACAGGAAAAATAGCAATAGGAAAAAAAAATGTTGGGAAGGATAAATATTAAGGGAGTGAAAACTCTAAGCGAGGTCTTGGCCCAATCTGTGCCCATAATTTACTCTGTCAGAGATGTTCATAAATATTAAGAAAAGGGCTCACAGTCACTTGCAAACTATGAGAAACTAATACATGGAAAGGAAAAAGAACTGTCTCACATCTGTGCTCCAGTTCTCTTTTCAAAAGCACAACCAAGAGGGGTTTAACTCTGAAAAGCTAAACCATTGTCTGGTATATTTTAGGCAATGAGCGTGTGGACCACAATCTCACGCCCAACATGAACAGCTGAAGTGAAAGTTTAGTTTGACTTTTAAATAACAATTTACAATAAAAAACAATACATTTTCACATAGAGTTTCAGGCTTGAAGTCTTAAGTGTTTTCAGCATGACCTTCAGCCAAAAGTTCACTCACCTCCTCATTCCCCCAACACTGTCTGTCTGAACGAATACAAATTGTAGGTAGACAGAAATGCATGCATTCACCCTCCCACTCACACCCACTCATTTCCTCTATGATTTTATTTCCTGCAGTAGAGCCATTTTAATAAATTTCTCTGCTTTATTTTATGTCTGTTATTAAAATCTTACCACATTTTCCATGTTGTCACTGTCGTCACCTTGAGTCTTATGCCCGGCTACAGGATAACTGATTCCATTAGCTTTGTGGTTGTTGCAGGCTCTTTTTGACTCACTACATAAAATGATTTGGTTTTGGGCCGTTTTTTTCTGATTAGCAATTCCCAATTACTGTACAGTTAACCAACTAAAAACTAATTAAACATCTCTCACATACACCTGATATCTATGGTAAACATTTCCAAATACAATTTC
This sequence comes from Astatotilapia calliptera, assembly GCF_964374335.1. Taxonomy (NCBI): domain Eukaryota; kingdom Metazoa; phylum Chordata; class Actinopteri; order Cichliformes; family Cichlidae; genus Astatotilapia; species Astatotilapia calliptera. The sequence continues at coordinate 7,475,243 of NC_137423.1, read as the reverse complement.
TTCCTTTTTTCAAATATTTTTAGTACAACAGATTAAATATTTCTTGTGAGGAAGAGGAGGATGAGCAGCTCCAAGATCAGCAAAAGAAACGCAACTTTATTATGAATCTGAATCCAGTAGAGAAGCCAGGTGGAAAGAAGAGTAAGCTCTGAAGTTGTTATCAGCCCTTATCCTCTTGTTACTACCTGCCTTTGGAATGACACTGCCCTTAAACAATGAGTAGATAATTAAAAATAAAGGTTTATTCTATTGGTATTTTGCTTTTTATATGTTAATGAGTAAAGTGCTAAGAAATCTCAGTAATTACTATGCTTACACAAAGGTGTCCAGATGTAGATGCATGTGTCTCAAATGAAAACCTGTGATGGGATTTGGCTTCTAAACTTTTGTTTGACCTGTGATTTATGGCCGGTGTGTTCTGCCTTAGAATGTCTCACCTCTAAGAGATGTTTATAAGCCACATGTGGGCTGCGTATTACCGATAACTTTTTGCCTCTTAAATGCGCTATATCACAATACAAATTGCAATCATGATGAAGTCATCAAACCTTACTTCAGTTTTAAACTTTTTAAATTTTAAACAGTAGTTTAGGCAGTATTTTTCTGTTCAAATTTGCAAATGTAAAATACTGCCTGTAAACATTTACTTATATAAAATTCATAAATCAGTTTTCTACATGTTATAGAGTCAAGGCAAATATATATAAGAGATGGAAATATGTATCCTCAAATTTCGTTTTGCAAATGATGCTTTTAAATACATGTGATTGGATCTCTGTGTTTAAGGGAGATATTTCATTGCTCATTTTCAACCTCCAAAAAAGCCTTATCTTGTAATTTCCTTGGGTGTATTTAGACCTGTACTTACAGGCTGCACATTTATGATTAGTTCGCCTTAAAAATGTTAGTGTCAATCATGAATAGGACCTTAGAAAGGTTTGTAGACGCCCAAATTTTAATCTGCATTTTCCATATAATCTCTTTGCCTTAAAAAAATAAAAGGAAAGAACAACGACAAAAAACCCACCAAAACACTTTAACACATCAGTCAACTTGGTGTCCCATTTTTGCTTCCAGAGAATCGACAGTCTGTGTGCAGCAGCCATGACACACCCCTCAGTGACCACATCCGCCATAAGCAGCCAGAAATGAAGCGATATGGAGATTATCGGGACAAAAAGCCTCCCAGCTTGTCATGGGATGCAGAGCGTATTGTACATCCACATGTATTGAACACAAACCTGTCACTGTCTGTGACAGCCCCATTCATCACACACAAAGCCAATCCTGTCAGCAGCACAATGCCTGCTATCTGTCCCTCCTCCCTTCTAAGTGACAGCATTGAAATGAACATTAGGACACCCGGGTATATATTGAAATGATTTGTTTTCCCACCTCCCACTGAAGCCAATTTCCAGAGGCTAATAAACCTGGGAATTATTTTATCTCAGAGAAAGCATTTTTCTTTTTTCCTCTCTGAAACATTATGAGATCCATGGGTGGCTGTCAGCGAAGATGAACAGTCTGTTATCTTAAATTTGCCCAATAGTTAGTATTTCTAGCATATTGAGCAGGCAAGGACTTAAACTAAATGTTATCTGAGTTACTGTAAAAGCTAATAGGCAGATTCAAAGAAAGGGGTTACTACTCACATGAACCCAAAGCAAAAGGCAATAAGAAATACTGAAGAACAATTATACTTTTATGAGGATACTTTGGCTCCTCAAAGATGATTTCACATGTAAATAATATATATATATTATACATTTAATGGAAAAAAGCAGCACTGGCTGGCTGGATAACAAAATAGGTTTACACTATTTATCTTTCCCCCTTTTTTATATATAATACGAATATCTTCAGCGAGTCAAACTCACTCTGGGAAACAAAAGGAGACTTTTTTCTTATACAGTGTGTAACACTGAAAAGTCTTACAGTAATTCCTGCTGCTCAAGCTACAAATGAGCCTCAGCTCAAATGCTGTAGTCTGTTTTTGCAGAGAAAATAGTTGGGCATTTTTTTTTTATGATCACTGGCACAGTTTTACCAACCAAGAGCAAGTATCACGTACATAAAAGTTCAGCAGCATTAACTATAAAATCCAAAGCTGTTGTTTAAGCAGCCAGACAAAACTTATGAGTGAGGTGTTTTCAACTGTTATACATCTGAAATTAAAGATCGTTTCAACAGATTCAAACACTCAAATCACATACCTACATGTGGCTAGTGGTTATTCTTATCACATTTCAAGTTTCAGTGTGTAAGTTAGTGCTTCAGAATACTAAACTTGCAACAGAGGACGAATATAAAAGTGCACAAAAGTATACATTAGGATGGAAGAGTGGGAGGCAGTGGCATAAATTACGGTGCTTTCACCCTAGTACATGTGTTCAGGTACTTAAAGACTATTATTTTTGCTATTTTGAATGGATGTTTGGTTAGGTTAAGCCATCAAAACTCCTTTTTTAAAGAAGATCTAGAAGCCCCTCTTCCAGAGACGATACAAACATTTCAGTTGCTGCAAAGGATTCACTTGCAGGACTATAATGATTAAGTGACACTAAAGGGGTATCTGCTCTAGTAAAATGTGACACCGTGTGGTTATGATCAAGTATCCACAAAGTTTTTTTCTATCCACCAAGATGAATTCTGCCCTGCTCTAAGAAATCTTGGTTGAGCTGAAACTCCCATCTCCAGTCTGTGCAGGAGCAACGCAATCAATCTATAGTAAGTCTTTGAAATTTAACACGAGCTCGTCTGTGTGCCTGTGCCGATACGCGAGCTGTTTTCTCGTGTGTAGGGCTCATATAGGTTTGTGTGTCTCCTGAGTCAGCAGAGTTTCCGTAATTACCCATGATCCAAAGGCAGAGGGGTTTTGCTGTCCTGACAGAAGGAGCATCATTTCCCGAGTGTTCCCATAGACTGCAGACTGCAATAACACCACTCAACAGCCCTATCAAGATGATCCACATCACATTTTCACACAATTGCGCACCTAACCTATTTATGCTGTAAACAACAGCAGAAAGCTAATAAAACAACTCATTGCTGTGTGTGGATGTAATCTAATGAAGCACCTTCTTAAATAATCTCTCTTGTACTGTACGCAATATTGGGTAAAGAAACATTGGTCCCAATATATCTGTGATGAACATAATGAGACTTTTCAATAACAAATTCATAAAGAATGTATGAATTCAGGCAGAACTTGGGCCATTGCAGTCGACACGGCCTGCCAGAGTGTTCAGTTCACTTTGTGTCACTGTCCTCTGAAGCTGAAATTGTCCAGAATTTCTTAACACCAGCCTTATCGATGGTGACTCCCAAACCGCATCAGATCGACTGATTTGACATCTTACTGACATTTGAACATCAGCCATTATTTGTCTTGAAGCTGTCACACCCACTGGGAACTGACAGATACTGAAGGCATCTTTGCTGAGTGGCATTTCATGGGATAATGTCTGACCATAGATTGTTATTGCTTATATTCTGGTATGTGTAGATATCAAAATAACCTTGTTTTCATCTATTTCTTATATGATTTAGGTTTTGAACTGCTTACAAAAGCTCATCACATTTTGGTCATATACTGGGGACACTTACTCTTGAGTAAAATAAAAGTACAGACAATATGGCATTAGTTTTTGTGCAACCTATACTACAGTAGAGGTATGGACTGCTCTGTTTTATTCTCATCTGAGCTCAACCACAATATCATTAATTTCAAAGGTTTACAGCCAGTATTTCATTAAGAAAGTGAATAAAACCTTAAGTTAGAAAATATTTTAGGAAATTGGAAGAATATGGAAGTTGAAAATGAGCAAGAAGCTTATTATTTCTGGTTTTACATTTTTTTTAAATGAATTTGTGAGTAATTGCTAGTTATAATTGGCAGCAGGATGATAGCAGGCTGACTGTTTTTTTTATCACTATTTTATCCATATCTTGACAGTGGTTGGAGATGTTTGAAACAATCGCTTCAAAGTCAACAAGATTTCACGTTCATCACCAGAGTAGTGATATATTGCACATCATTTGTTACTTTTATTAATGAAAAGTATGAAAAGTAATTTGTTACGCGAATCACTACATTACTTTCTTGTTACTCAGTAGAAAGGCCAGAAATGCATGTGTCATAATTACCGGGTGACAATATACACACATTAACAGAAATCTCTTTCCAAACATGCAAGCCAACAACACAAAGCCAAGATAAAAACCAGCCCAAAGTGACTTCAAAGTGACTCCCACAATGATCTCTGGCTGCTGGGTTGACCGGATTCAAATCGAATCGATTCGGGACCTTGTGAATCGGAATCGATTCTAGAAATCAGTGATGATACCCAGCCCTAGTTGGAATCAGCATGCACTTGACTTTAACGCCATTCTGGACTCTTGGCTAGCTGTACGTTAGCATGCTATCAGTCTAGATGCCTGCAAAGAGCTGAAATTGTGTTAGCAGTATGAAGCAGTTGTTTCTGTCCTGGGGAAGTTTGCAGTTTGCCATTGTGTTCTTGTCCTTTTGAGCAATAAAAATAAATGTCATGTCTATATCTAAGCTGTAGACCGATCCACCCTTTGCCTCCTCCTGAACACGAACTGAAATTTACTGGTTGTAGCGCAAGTGTGCAGGAAAAAAAGGGATCTTTTTTCATATTTTTTTCTTTCTATTCACCTGGCATGCAGATAGCTGAAGTGCCACTGTAAACCAGGTAATAACACAATTGTAACTGTAACATAAATACTGAATGTAGTACAATATTTTCTTATGTTACTGAAAAATGTAACGTTATTACAGTAACTAGGGTCTGACTATATAAAATTAAGGTATATGAAAATGACCAACTCCATAGGGCCTCATGTATTAGCTATCAAATGAGTTTTTACTATGAGTGTTTCTTTTCATACCCACCTCATGCTCCCCATGTGCATCAATTATATACAGTATATGTTTTAACAACCTTTTCTAAGGGAACAAAATAATTTCTGATATCTATTAATATTGCACAGACCTCAGACTGACTTTCAGTATGCTCACTTTCTGCTTTATCTCCAAACTAAGTGATTTGCATAATTTAATTTTGCTTAGCTCCTGTCTTGCTTTCCATCTGTCTCGTGACCTGACTGCTCAAACAGTAAGTCTTCATGTTCACAGATCTTAATACCATGATAAGAAATAGTTTTGATAGGTGATTAAAATGTTGGCTGAAACTATAAAAGCTGTAAAAAAAGAAGTTTTTTCTAAAAAACCTGAATAATTATGGCTGTGTATTATCAAATGTCCTATTGTCAGTTATTGTTGATCTACATGTGTAATATCCATACTGTATTCCAATATGTCCATTATACCATAACAATGTGCTTAAAAAAGTTCAACTTCACACAGGATGGCTGAGGTTGGTCAGTGTTTGGAGACACCAGGTGGCCTGCGCAATCGTTTTGCGATCAAACATGGTGAACCAGGTATTTCATGGTTCGGGTATGGAAATTCCAGGAGTAAAGGAAAAAAACAATTGTTGTGATAACACACTAAATGAGTGAAATGAACCTTTCCTTGTACTATGTCTTGTAATATTTCATTCCATGATATTTCCATGAGGCTTATTTGCTCTAGATCACCTTTATCTGTTGTTCACGACTAAAAGGTAAAAGTTTAATGTTGTCCACCTGGGCTCACCTGTGCTTGATAGAGAAAAAAGAAAAAGTAGCTACTCCTTATAGTTTATTGCATGCTGAACACAGACATCCATATTGGAGTAAGCTTATTTGGAAGTCAGTTACTTTTCCCTGGTGAATACACCCTCTGCCCTTCCCCCTTGTGCTTTTATTTTTAATTAACCTCTCAAAGATACTCTGTTGTTGCTTCCTGTGTCTGTGCCAGAGAGGTTAATGATTTCACCAGTCCAGGGAGACGCTGCAGAGGACAGATCAATGCACCTCAATTCCCTGCGCCTCGTGTTCAGTCTCACTTGCCGGACCACAGTGAAAAGGAGCAGGGGCCGATACTGATTGTGTAGCAGCGGACACCTTTCCTCTGACACGTTTGAGGCACTCTGCATGCCAACAAATAGGAACGCACACAAACATGTCCGTGAGTAAATCAAAACACGCACACACAAAAACAGACATTTAAAATGCATTAAATACCTTCAGAGGCACAGAGAAACACACATTCTGCATCTGTATATAAGCAACAAAATGCAATGGCTTACAAGCAAAACATGTAATCTTATTTTTAATCAAAAAAAGAAAAGCAGACAAATTAACATAACACTTCCCCGCAAGCAAATGATTACCTAATGATAATGCTAAAGGTAAATAACATATGTTTGACAAGCATAAAGATATAGTAAACTTATCAAATAAAATATTAATATTTATTGCAAAATACATCAAAATAAGAGTACAAAACACTGTGACTGTAGCTCATATGTGCTATGTATGTGAGAGATGCGATGCAGAGACAATGTTAGCAATAGCTGTTTGGAACGAGCTCTCTATCATAAGGCACAACAACTCGCGTTACTACAGCAAACTAACAGAAATGATAACCAGCTAAGAGAACGTCAGGAGCACTTTTGAGTTTTAAATATGCACCACTTTAAATTCTTTGTTTTCCTTTAATGTAGAGAAAACAGAAAACACGCTCTAATTAATTGTGAATCTGTCAGTACTGAGTTGAAAAGTGCGACGTTGTGTTTACTCATTTACAGATTCAGTGAAGGAACATTGACTTTGTGTCAACATAGATGTTTATTTTTAAATGATATTGATCCAGAGGTAGTAATGTCCACCTCTGGGAAACAAGCCATTAAAAAGTCACATTGATGAGGAGTTGTGCTGCTTTTTCTGTACACACACACACACACACACACACACACACACACACACACATACATATATATATATATATATATATATATATATATATATATATATATATATATATATATATATATATATATATATGTGTGTAAATAAATGTTTGATTTTCTATTTTTGGATTTTTACTTTTTGTGGGGTATATATGTTCATATAAATAAACAATTTCAGTCTCCTTTTGGGCACAAATAACAGAGCAGTGTGTATGATAGAGCCATTAAAGCACCAGAGCTAACTTGGCATGCTGACAGGAGGACGGGGGCTCCCCGTTGTGTTCATCTCAGCACGTCTCTGTGAGTATCTATGAAACACTTACTCTTCGACTCACAGTAACCCCTTCCATCTCCCTCCTTCCTTCCTTTCCCTTGATATGTAACAGAACTCAGAGGGAAGATGGAGTACTCGTACCTAATCAGAGCCGGACCGTTCCCCCCGTGGCGTCTCTATCACACTAGAGAGAAAGACCGTTACCACCGATCTCTGCTTGTGAACGTTTTTGAAACATCAAAACTGACTGTAGAGAGCCGCAGCATTAAAAACAGCACATTCACAATACAGTAGGTATGCGACATCTTGGCCCGATCTCTGAACTGACCCCATGCTGTGCTTTGTTCACATTTGGATGTCTCTATCTCTGGAAAATTCACCCCTTTTCCACCTCAGCCGCCTATCACCGCTCCCCTGCCTCCAACTAGTACGGAGCTGGCAGCCAGGATGCATCAATCACCGCACGCCAGGGGGATGACATCATTGTGAATTGGCAAGGCTATCTAAGCAGGGACAGGGAGTTTTTTGGAGAGTTAACAGAGATAAATAGAACTCCTTTGGTTCCATCCTTTCCTGTAAGAAGATGATATTTTTCAGGGTTTGAGGATGAGGAGCCCAAATCAGATCCTCAACGTCTGGCTTAGTTGTTGCCCTATCTTCCCCATATTTGGCGTGCTATCATTTACTATCATTAATGGTAAATCTGAAATTTCACTTGTCCCACAGCTTATGATTGTGCCATGAGTCTCTATGAAGTTAATGCAAATGTGACTGATTTCTGGTGATTTTCTGGTGAAGCGACTATTAATCAAAGAGCAAGTGTACGTATGAAAGCAAACAAAATATTCTCAGCTGTTTAGGTAAATAGGAAATCATCTTGCCATGTACAAACAAACCACACCAGCTGTGATGCATCGCCCTGAAAGCGCACCTGCACTAACTGTCACTTCTGTCAACATTAAAATGAATTCCAGACGTATAAGATGTTTTTAGAGAAATAATAGAATGCAATGTGTTAAATTATTAAAGTAATTTTTATAGTTATATTACCTATTACATTTTTAACAGTGCAACCTATAGTAATCTTTGACATTTCAGCCAACCCAACTCTCATTATGGACATTATTTAACATGTCTTTATTTTGCTAGCAGTCTACAATAGCATGCAGAAGAACTCATTAAAATGTAGTTAATCAGACGCAATAATATAGCTCACCTCTTTTCCTGAGCTCTCTGAGCATGACTGACACAGGAGAAACTGATACAGGAGAGAAAATCTGGTTTTGCTTTCAGCCCTCATCTCTCTGCTGGGCCGCGAGAGCCAATAAATCCCATATTCAGAGCTATTAGATTGACAGAGCTGAGCACCGTTTGATGTTCAAATGTCTTAGAATGGCCTCCGCACATTCCAGGGGCTAAATGCAGCTTGGCTGTCATCAGTACGCCTACATTTGGACATTGTGGCATGCATGTCAATTATCCATGCCTTATCCATGACAATTATATGTCCAAGATAATGCTTATCGTTTCACCTTTTCACCTGTGCTAAGACACTGCAAGGCTTTACTATAAACATGGTGAAGATACCACACAGGATACCTCATTCTTGCACTTAGTCACACCACTTGTTGGAATGGCATTTATGAGATAATACTTTAAGAAAAACAGAACCGTGCTTCCTCATGTTACAATGAAAAAAAAAAGCAAACTGAAGTTCAACAAATCTTGAGACACTGTTGAATGAAAGAACAACAATGCATTTTGGCAGAAAGGCTCTTTAACAAAAAGATTTATTTAAAACGTAGTGAAGTCTCCTTACGTCAAGACAAATAATCAAGGAAAGACAAATCCTTGTGCGATAACCTAAAAGGGCAGCATCAGGTTAAATTAAATGGAGACAGCCAGAATGAATCTTTAGTCACCTAACTATAATTCATGCTCAGTATGTTTAAAAAACTCTGGGCTGGTAAAAAAGAGATAAAAGTCAACATGTCCTCAGAAGCGGGAAGTTCAACTTCTCTTCCAAGCTCGACAGCGCTCGGAACAATAAATTACCCTCTCAAGTACACCGCTGAGGTTTTAAGCGCATGGATGAGGCCAAGGGAAAAGGGAAAATTGCATGACCCAATGACCTACAAACTCTTAACCCCTGGCCTGAGTCCTGGACTCCTCCCCGTGAGTGCTCAAAAAAAGCCTGAGTCAAACATTACGTTTGGACTTTGTCTCTGTGACCCTTACACGTGTTGTCACTCCAGGTGCTTGCTGTTACCCTTCATTTCAATACACCTAAGGGAGTGAGGGAAGGACAGTGGGGGAGAGATGAGAGCTACTGAGGATGGATAGTCTTGTTGATTAAAATTAAACACACCCCCTAGGAATTTTTTTGCTGATTCTCATTATTTCTTCTTCTTTTTTTTTTTTTTACCCCATTCCTCCAATCCTTCCTGTATATGCTGACGAAGGGAGAGGTGGTGAACGAGTGAGAGACATGTTGACAAGAGGGTGCTAAGTGGATTTGAGTTATGGGCAGTTGGGCGATGTGTTTGTTTAACCATCTGGTAGCAACTCCCTCTCTTTTGTGATGGAGTGCCTGAGGAAGGAAAGAGTCCAGTCCTAATATGGGTGCATACATAAGGCATACAGTGTTGATTTGACAAGGTCAAGCTAAAGGAGAATAGCTTACCTGAGAGATCCATCGTACTTGAGATTAGCTCATCCTAAGTACAACATTTGGGCAATTGTTCACTGGAAATCACATCCAGCTGTTACATTGTTGCTCATTGTGTTGTGATAATGAAGCTGATATTGTTTCATCTTATCAGTCTGTGAAATATTATCTTGAAGACAACTAGCAAAGCAGGACCCACCACAAAACTACCAGTGACTAATTTTTGCAAGTGTGTATTTTAAATCAACATAAAGACAGAGTTTGAGTTTTAAGTATTGTGTACTCCTGCAACGGTGTAATAATGATTACTAAGTACAGGTTAACAGTTACCTCAAATGTTATTCATCATTCAGTATACTCCAAAACAGAACTGTTCTGTATTAGAATCCAATATATTTTGTTTACAGTGTGGGATTTTAGGTTAATGGATACATCATATTAAGGGGAAGAGCAAATAAAGTGCATATGTCAATACAATGAGATGATAGCTCCTCAAGAAAGACATCAGTGCAAGAGACAACCTTTAATATGGTCATGTTTTAAGAACAGACTCAGACTAGCACAGTAATGCACACATACACCCAATAGGAAGCTTTTGTCTCTTCTCTTGTCTCTTTACACTGCGTGATGAGTGAGTTGTGTCTTTTGCACACGCTAACGAGAGTACTTTTCTGAAGACACTTGAGCCTAAAGGTTCCACTCAAGAGAGCATTGCCTGGTCATCTCTTTAAAAAATGTCAAACAATTTAGTAATAAAGGCTGGTAACACGAACTAGAGATACAAATTGACTTTCTGCGTCTGAAAAATTGCACAAGTACAGAAATGCACTGATTCTTTCTAATGGCCAGCAGTTAGAGACTCCTGTGGTTTAAAAAAAAAATCAGGTTGCGTGGAAGTCTGTGGAAAAAGTGGCCCTCCTTTTCCTTTCCTTTGAGCAACATGGGGTTTATTTTGTAAATTATGGTCCCCATTAGTCAAAAAGGAGGATAAAGCAGGGTATTCTATACTGTATACTTTACAAGTATATATGCAGTGAGCATGTAAAGTCCCTTGGTTTCTGATTCACATTGTTACCTTGCTCATCACCTCTGGTTGCAAACTATGAGGATGGCAAAAATACTCAGCTCATGGCTTCATAATATCACTTAACTGTCATGGTGGTCAGAGCAGAAAAATGTTCATCAAACTCATATATCATTTTGTTATTGTTTTTTATTCTAATAAACAATTGAATCTACAAAATTAATTTTAGTTGACTCCAAACGCTTTTCTAGATATCCAGGAATCACTGAGTCAAGCAACTGCCAACATCACATCAACAAAAATTCAACTGGCTGCACCAAAGCTACGTCCACACTAATGCGTTTTCATTTGAAAACGCATCATTTTCTCTCCGTTTTGGCCTCCCGTCCACACTGAGACTGCGTTTTTGCGCTCTGGAAAATGCATACATTTGAAAACGGTGCTTTCGCGTCGCAGTGTGGACAGCATAAATGCAGACTTTCTAAAACCATGATGCATGTTAGTCATATGATGCAGTCATGTGACCAATTAAACATTATACAGCAGTTATTTTAATTGTTTGTTTTGACAGCCCTATTAAAGATTAGTCTGTAGATGCTCCAGATAGCTTTTCTTCAAATTCTTTAACTCTTACTCACTTTTGCAACTTTGTACTTTTGTGTTACTCGCAACAACAACTTCACCTCATTGTTAGTCCATTTAAAAAACTCGGCGCCTTTCCTCAACATTTTGCCGCAACGTTTTAAAGAGCCGCAAAGTAAATAAGTTGCAGACAGAAATGAGGCAGGTTGAATCTTCTTGGGTTTCACGCATGTGCAGCACTGGAACGTAAGCGTTTTCGGCTGTTTCAATGTGGACGCACAATTCTGTGAAAACGACTGAAAACGATCGTGTGGAGGCGGAGCGTTTTCAGACGAAAACACCATTTTCAAATCTATCCGGGCTAGTGTGGACGTAGCCCAAAAATGGTCAGGCATCTTGAGATCAAAGGTAACAATTTAGTCTAGTGTTCAGAATAGAAATCATTAAAAAATTTCAACTGTCAAAGGATATATAAGGTATGTGTTCAGCTAAAATTTATGCTGAATTACGATACTCATTTGCAGGAAAATATCGAGCCATTTTTGTCTCCTCCAGCTGACAAACAATTTCACATAGCTCCTTCCTTTACTAACAGCTTAAGGAGTTATTGTTTATAACAGCCTTTTTTGCGCCACGGACCGGTTTATGCCCGACAATATTTTCACAGACCAGCCTTTAAGGTGTCGCGGATAAATACAACAAAATAAAACTAGTACCGGTACCGAAAAAAAGAAGATTTATTCATAACACACATGAAAAGACCCAGGAAAACCGATTTAACAATTAAAACGATAACAAAATAATGCAGAAAACCGATAAAACCCCCGAAAACCATACATTTCACACCTGAGCCTCAACTCTCGCGGACCGGTACCAGTCCAAGGCCCGGGGTTTGGGGACCGCTGGTTTATAACACTGAACAACACTTTAGGGGAAATTCAGATTACATTAAAGATCCCGTTTTAATTACAGTTTCGTATTAAGCAGTTATCATAAATGTTAACCTGTCCTCCACACACATTAGCAATAGCCATTTAGCTATTAGCAGTTAAAATAGCTTTTTTCACAATTTTAGGTAGCTGCTGAGGTTGACACTCAAAAAAATAAGGGAGCTGCCTTTTTTCTAGAATAGAGCCACAGCCCCTTAGATTATGTATGCATGACATTTCCAGCGAAAGCACCAGATCCTAGGTTTCTTCTTATTGAGTCCATTGCACTTATGGACTGCATGCATTTGTAACTCTCTTTTTGTAGTGGCCATTGCTCATCTTCAGCAATTACAGTTGAGGTGTAGGTAACCAAATTAGGCACCACTTACTGAAGCGGTGACATGGAGCTCTGAGGTAATTACTCTGCCTTTTAATAACGCGCCCAGGAAACTCGCTTTTCTAATCTCAGCATCTTGAATTATTAAGCAGCTGTTTCCCCCTTGTTGTTGCTAGATCACTTTCTCTCATGAGCAGACTGTCCAGTGCTACTAGACAGGCACAAGGAGTTCTGTAAGACATTTCACACATAAATGGGCGACCGTGGCTCAGGGGGTTGGGAATCGCATCTGTAACCGGAAGGTCGCCGGTTCGATCCCTGGGCTCTCTGTCCTGGTTGTTGTGTCCCTGGGCAAGACACTTTACCCTACTTGCCTACTGGTGTTGGCCAGAGGGGCCGATGGTGCGATATGGCAGCCTCGCTTCTGTCAGTCTGCCCCAGGGCAGCTGTGGCTACAACTGTAGCTTCCCTCCACCAGTGTATGAATATGAGAGTGAATGAATAGTGGTATTGTAAAGTGCTTTGGGTGCCTTGAAAAGCGCTATATAAATCCAATCCATTATTATTATAAATGCTGACAAAAGTAACATGAATATTTAAAAAAAAGTTATTTTAAAATGAGCACAGATTGAACTATTACTAAACCTGTTTCCACCACTTTCCAAGACTGAGCAGTTAAATTTGATTTTATATCCAACTGACCCATTTTTCATTTATTTATTGAGCTATTATTATGCTTTCTGTTAGAAACATATTTGTATGGGGTCACAAATTAGTGTTTTAATTGCTATTAAGAATCACATTTTACAAAAAAAGTGCATGCCCATGCTACAGTATTGTTTGGCCTCGGTCGTGCTCTTGACAAACTGATGTACTTAGTATTAAAAATGTTGTAAAATGTCACAATGTAAAAATGCTAACATATTCTAAAATGGGATCATTTTGTCCACTTCTAGTTGCTTGCTATGCACAATTAAACTAGGTTTTGTGGATATAAATGTGGTTTTATTGTTGTGAAATTAAAATGATTTGATTCTTTCATAAGTTTTGTAAGTGCATTAAGGCTACAACCACATAATTTTAGCCTGTTAGCCAGATGCCAAGGAATGTGATGGTACTATAATGTCTTGTGCATAATTCAACTTTTGTGGATATAAATGAGATGCTATTGTTGTGAAACAGAAATGATAAGATGCTTTTATTAGGTGTTGCAACAGGTCATTTTAGCCTGTTGCTAGGTGGTTGCTAGAAAACATGATGACATCATAATATCCAGTATAGATAAAAGCCTTCAGGGGCCTCAAATGTACCAGTCTGCCAAGCTTTGTTGCGTAGCTCCTGATGGTCTAGGGGGAATTTTTGGAAAGAAACAAACACAAGGATTTTGTGTATTACCATAAGAGAAATAAATAAATATGTGTATCTTCACAGTTTGATGAATACGTTTGAGCTGATCATAACGGCAGTATAATGTAGAAATATGTACAATAATATGGCGTATTTTCAGGCAGCTGCAGAAGTGTTCCTGCAAAAATGAGCCTGCAAAAGTGTTGAAAGGCAAATTATGCATTTTTTATTAGCTAGATGGTAATAGCTAGCTGGATGGTTTTAGCTACTGGAAGCAGCTAGATGGTCTTTTGGTGGAAGCAATCAAAGCAGTAAAATTACAGGTGACATATATTTTACTCAATTCATCTGCGATCTTTAAAGATAAGCTTGCAAGCCAACCAAAGTTTACCTTTAGACTTTAGCTTTTTAGTCAACATACTGTAGAATACAGGCAACTACTTTTTTATACAATTTATGAAAATATATATATTATCCTAACCAACACCAGCTATGTGCTACATAATATGAGCATCAATAAGAAGTTAAGAAATGAACTGATGTGGTATGTTCAGATGGTTTTGTTAGCATGTTTTTCTATTAAACCTGCTCTGCAGTGATGTCAAAGTCCGGCAGTGTGGACTCAAGAAAACCACCGCCGGTTAAAAGTTTGCTATTTTGTTCCAAAAGGAAAACAGCCCAGTGGGCAAGACCTTTTTCTCCTCTTTTCACTTTCCACTAACACTAGTGACACAAAAGCTAATAAAAACTGTATCATGTCTACAGAGAGAGCAGCGGCAAGTTAGTTAGTGTTGGCAATCACAAAGCATCGACCCTCTGCGAAGTCCAAGAGTTTGGATCGATGAAAGTCATTCTCTAACGGGGAAAGCTGGAAGTTTAAAATCCTGATTTCTGCTTTAGCACCTCATTCTGTTTTTCACCTCCTCCATCTTTGAGAAATGTCAAGAGAACAATAACTGTATAAAAGGTCAGCGGCGTACTAACAGACCCTTCCAAGCTTTCATTACATTTGCTGTTGGCTATAGCAGAGGCGCTTGGGCAACAGTGCTGACATTTGGTTTGTTTTTACACCATGTTGAGTCTCACACAGTTGTAGCTCCTAATAATGTCAGAGGGAAAGATCTTGGGGCAGCTTGGTTGTGTTTACGGCTACTGTGCAGGGATAGAAATAGCATTATAATTCATATCGCAAGGCTCGCATTGACAACACAATCAATATTCAAGGGATTGCTTTTAAAGTCAGAGGAAATACCTTTTCTAGATTACATTTTTGCCTTTCTTTCTCTTGCATGAAGATTGCTGTATGATTATTAAAATACATGTTTTATCTGGAAGACTGAGCTGTAAAGGATCACTATATATTTCAACATTCCAGTTTTTTGGTGGTCTTCTTTTCTTTGTGTTGGTCTACTGGTGAAAAGTTGGTACTGTTCAACCTTTATTTTGCAATTACTGTGATAAAAGTGATATATAATGATTTGTGGTAGCCAACTTCTGAAGCAGGAAACATATTCAAAAATCAGATGCATACCTAAGCATGAAGATATCCATGTGGTGAACAGAAAATAGGGGGCCTTCTGTAATTTATCACCTACTGTGACCATATGAAGACATCAAACCCTAGTGAGGCCGAAACCATCACAAAAGGGTCAGCGGCTAGGTGAAGCTCAAAAAGAAAGAAAGACGAGATGAGATTATCTCCATGTCCATCCATCTCTGTTTGAGATTGTCACACTCCATAAATTAAGCTCAAGTTATGTTTTCATACTCGGTCCTTCCAGTCACCCGCTGTTTGCCTTTCGTCTCTTTCCACATTACCCACAATGCCAAAAGAAGAAAACAGGCACAAACATTTCTTCCCTTGAACATGTAATTCAGCACTGAGATGATCTTTGCGCCTCAGCTGATCAAGTGACTGCGTCAAATCACAGCACAAGTTAATAAAGTTTAGGCTGCTGCGTGTAAATTGTCAGTTTGCCTTGGCTGGGTGCTCAGAGGTTATGGGGGGAAAAAAACACAGGCGGGTGACTTAGTTGACACTCCTTTCAGGTCAGAGGTTAATGAATGATTATTTCTCTTTCCCAGCAGGCGTTACCCACTCTCCTGTGGCCAGGAGGGTGAAAGGAACTCAATTTAGGCAAGGTAAATCTTGGGAGGGAGATAATGTGCTGTGATTTAATCAGGACTGAACTAATTGCTGTAGACAAGGAAAACATAACCAAGAGGAATTGGTTTATTGATCCCTGTTTAAAAAAGAAAGAAAAATCACTGACCCGCAGAGGATTCAGTGGGTGCTGATCCATTTAAGGGCTTTAATGGCCAGTGATTACAGGCCATTATCAGTGAAAGTCAAACCTTTGTAACTGTAAATAATTCACAAGATGGACTGACAAAATGCTTCATTAACAGGACTGAAAGTAACTGTTCAGAACGGGGACGTTTTTGAAAAATAAAAACCTTTTTAATATTTTATTTTTCCTTTTACCCCACTGATGTAACAGCTTTGAAACACATTATTGTGTGAAACTGTCCGTGTGTTTGACCTGAGCTCAAATCACTCCTCACAACTCCTGACCCAGAACCCTGCTCACGGAAAACTGCCGAAGCAAAATGAGAGGAGAGACAGAGTTCAAGCTAGATTTGATTTCACTTCTGGGCCAGGTGTGGGCTTTGTACTTGCCACGAACCATACCAGGGCTCTAACCTTCACATGTAGCGCTCTATTATTTATACCCACCTCTAGAGGCTGCATGAAAATATAACTGCTAATGCCTAACTCAGAAATCGAAGAGATCTCCAGCTCTTTCTCCACATCTGCTGTCTAAATGTCAAAAGTATCCGGATGCTTATCAGTGTTGGTATAACATTAGAGGTACTGCAAGGTGTGGAACAATTTTTTGACCCTTTTGTAGAAAATTAATGAGATAGTACAAAACAAATCACAGTTACAGATACAGGATGCATTTTGAAATCCCGTTATTTGCATTCCAACATTTCCAAAACTTGTTTCTTAATTTGTTCACAGTTGAAACCCAAGATGCACAAGTTAACTAAGTCTGTGGGACAGTGCTTCAAAAAAATAGCCGGATGCTGTGTAGGCGATTGTGTCACCGCCAAAATGAGAGCAGCTTTGATGAACTGACAGCAGAACATGAACCTCTGATTTTCAATGAAATGCGGTAACAAAATTCATAAACTTTTTGTTAACACCCCTCTTATCCTTTAACATTTTTTTAGTGCTCACTCAGTAATTTTTTTTTAATGGAAGTGCACTGGAGCTTACTCTGTGCCACCAGGCTTACCACTGGTAAGCCTGTTTATTAATATGAACCTGCTGTTTCACCAGATGGTTTGTATCTGTTTTATCTGGTTAGGTGTCATTTAGTAGTGTGAAGAGTGGTTCCAGAAGCATCAAGCCCAGGCAGAGTCCCAAGTAAATGGTTACAACATTCAGATAAGCTATCCCGAACTTCAATGTTTGTTATAAATATGACTTTGGACCAGATTCAGTTGGAATGATTTTTTTTTTTTACATATTTAGCTGTAAAATTCAATTCATGTGTAAATGTGTCTTGGAGTAGATTTACAGGTACAAAAAGCAAGACGTGGAATTTATCTCCATAAATATAATCTGCATCTGCTTATTGAATCATTGATGAGCTCAGAAAATTTGCAGAAAACATAAGCATATCCACTCCACTGGCCTCACTTTAAAATTTCAGCAGCAGCTCAAACTTTTGTCTGAAGTGGAGCAGAGGAGCTTCATTTCTCACATTGGCTGTGGACAGTTGTCCTTTGGGTTAATGGCTCACTGAAGGCCTGAATCAAACCCAGATGAAAGCAACCTAAAGGGCCCTCATTTTTCCCCATTAATCTTCCTTGTTTTCTTTAAGGTGATCTTTTCACCCTGTTTTTAAGTACCTGTCTGTTTTGCAGAAGGGGGCTCGTCCAGGGTCTAAGGGGCCAACTGGAGGCCTGTCCGATCCCCATCCCCTACTCTCGAAGCAGTCCCAGGAGCTCAGAATCAGGCCCCCAGGTTTAATGGCTTTTGTAATGGCAAATTATAAGCCGCTACAAGGGTAAGATTAATTGAAGGGTGGTCTCAGGCCATTGCTTGGCTCGGGCTACAGTGTAACCTGAGACGTTAGCGTCGCACAAAAAAATGCAGGCGGCTGTCCTGTTGGCCAAAGGCATCGCATACTCGTGAACTCTCATGACATGACGTTTTACCGGCGTCTATATTTTGATTGCCCAGCGGGGCCAAAAAAAAAAAATCATTATCATTTGTAAAATTAAGCAATTGTTTTGTCAGGTTTTTCAGCACCACAATCATTCCTTTGCTAATAGACTTGCTGTGAGTCAGTAACCACTTACTTCACTCCCAGGATATGCGGTTACAATACTCAGTGTTACAATTTGGTCCCGGAAAGCACAAAACTAAAGATCCAAATCATCTCTATTACAGTAAGAGTTGTGATTTAGATTGCAATATATGAGGGAGTAAAAGGGAAAAACAACTACAGGATCAATTTGTCAGAATAACCACAACGGGTCCCGAGACTGTTCTCATTAGTCTCAAAGGGATATGAAACACAGCTCATGCTTTGAGTAAAGCAACAAAGAGACCAAGGCCGGAGCATTAAGTAGATAATGATTCCCAACACAACAGTCAGAGCACACAAGGACTCTTATTTTCCCTCTTTTTTATCCTCATGTTTTTCTTGGACAATAGTTCATGACCACAACTAAATGAGTTTATGATTATCTATAATAAAACACTAACTAAGGAAATAAAATGTCAAGGTAATTACAGTTGCAGTGTTTGGTAAAGAATACTGCAAACCAGAATATTATCATGCGCTGGATACTGCAGAATAAGCTTTGCACAGTAAAAGCTACTGAGTTCTAAGATTATTTCTCTTAGGAGTGATTTCAGCAGGATTACAGGCCTGCCAGAACACATTATGTTAGCTTAAGCCTACTGTTGAGATATTTATCATTTCACTAGATGTGACTTTGTTTTACTGCATGGTTTTGAACATTTCCTGTAGCTAACATGTATGATATTTTCTAATTAACTGGAATGTGTACTTTATTGCTTTTTCTGTTATATCTACAAGTAGAGTTTCAAGTTCAAATAATGTATAATTTTCGACTTATAGTCCTTTAACAAAGGGAAATCTGAAAAAATGTTCTTTGGACTGATTTTCCAGGTTTGTCAATCTTTTGGTTAGTCAAGCTAATGAATTGCCCCGTGGTGGACATGAAGAAAAACATCTCTGCATGATAGCCACTAAAACAGTGTGAATTTCACCTCTTTCACACCTCTACACCACACTCACATCCTTAAGCAGGGTGCAAAGAAATGCAACTAGCTCAAAATGGACCAACAGTTCAAACATGTCAATGCTTATGCACTCTGCCTGTCCACGTGGATAAAATTTTTGTTTTGCTTTTAGGTAAAAACGACATGGATTCTTGGCAGCGTAGTGCTCCGAACAGCATTTGACCTCTTTCAAGAATGCAATGGAACAGGAGGAAGAAAAAGAGAGAGAGAGAAATGCAAACGAAATGGGAGGCCCAAGCGCCCTGCTCATATCTCATCTCTATTAACGGGTTTACGGGTGACCCCAGGGATCCTCGTAAAAGTTTACGTGGAGGTTTCAGTTAGAGTTCCCTTTAAAAGAATGAAAGAAATTGGTTAGTTTATGGTTAGCCTTCAGAATTTTATGGCATGTTTTACTTAAGTTCCCATTTTTAAAGATCCTGGTTCCAATTAGCGAAGCAGAAGTGCAGAAGGCTAAACTGAGCTCCTCTCTTCTCCAAGGGTAAAAGTGAAAAAAAAGGAAAAGAAAAAAAAATTAAGAAAAATTTAAAGGTGTGTTGAACTGACAGTAGATCATAGAGGACACATTCAGGTTAAGGGCAGGAGGGTGACGATGGGGTTTGAAGATCAATGTTATCTAGTTTTTGCCAAAATAGAAACACTTTTCTAACACATGAGAAGATGCGTAGATCCTGCAGCATCCTGAAGACGGTCTCGGGGTGAAAAGCTTTAACTTTAAACTAGTCATCTTGTTAATAATGTTAGTTTTATTATCCTACAACACATACATGTTTCATTAAAAATGCTTGCATCTGAATTTCCCAAAATCCTTTGAACTAACATGAAAACTGTCACAATTTCATCACCAGACAGGGTGAATCATACAAAACCTTTCCCATAAACAACCCGTGTCTGTCAACCAGTAACTTAAGGAAATGGGTGGATTGTGTTTATGGGCAAAGAGAAAAACAGCAAAGAGAAAAAGTAATACATGCAGATGAATGATGGAACATGACACAATAATCAGTCATTGATCCAGCAGAGGGCTTTCCAGGTAACATGCGTCCAGTCAAAAGGTCACTCTGTACTCTAGTATCCTCTCTTAACCACCAGCACACCACTTCCATCATCACTGCTGCCACCAGAGTGTGTTTATAACTCCACAAACAAACTGTCACACAATGGTGGTGGTCGCATAAAAAGGCTGTTTAACAGGTCAAACACACCATCTCTCCTTCTTGTTGCAGGCCTTCCTCTCTTTAACGTTGTCTCCCTTCTTCGGAAGCATTTTTGAACTCTTTGATGAACAGTAGCCAGATCATAGGCTGCATATGAGACAACAAGGCTGAATAACTGTTGTTTGGTGTTGAGGCCATAAGGCTGAGGCATGTCAACTTTCATGTCACCTTAATTATTCTGACTGCCATATTTATATTTTGTTAAAAAACTTAATTTTCTCATAATCTCTATCCTTACAAAATTTTACTTCAACAATCATCAGTCAAAATGATCATTTTCAAATACTGAATATAATAGGGGCAGGGTGTGTGTAAAATACTAAACATTATTAAATATTTCAGAAGCATTTGAACATGCATTTTAGAATAAGGTTCCCTGAAATATAATCCCAAAGACAAAACAGGTAAGTACAAGCTAACAGATTCAAAAGCAATCAGTTGTAAATTAGTGTATATGCAACGATAATGGCAAAAAATACACACGCATGCACATACATCCTGCAGGTCTCCTGTGTGCGTTTCGGCAATGTTTTAGGAAGGAACTATACCCATAACACAGTGGCTGTTTCCTGCCTACAGAAGCCCTAATATGCTACAGGGCAGCTAAGTCACCAAGCAAGCAGCGGATGTCTTTACAAGACAAGACACTTGAATAATTAAATTGTTTAAACATTAAAGCTTATTAAAGCAAGACATTTGTGTGCGTTTGTTTACACAGAGATTTGGACCCAGCAAAAGTCAAACGCCAAAGAATAATGTCGAGAGAAGTCCAAATACCAAACGATTAAACAACATAACACATAGCAAGCCAGCTAAGCCAGCTTGTACCCAATGCCTATGATGTTTACAATGATTTTTTTTTTTTTTTACTTGAAGACCCATAGTTGGTATTTTGTGATACAGCACTTCAAAGCAGTATCCACCACTTGGGAGTTGTTATTGCTCAATCCAAGTTAAAAAGTGCTGTAAGAGGCACTTAGAACAACGATGACAATCCAATTTTCTCTAACACACACAGGTATAGCATAGGAATAATCTTTAAGCTGTAATCTTTAAGCTGTAATCTTTAAGCTGTAATCTTTAAGCGGTAAATTAGCTACATTATGCATTTTTAGGATATTGAGATATTTAAGATATTACTGAATGAAGATCATAAGGAAATAAATATCCAAATTATTAATCAATTTATGTCTCTTATAGAGAAAGCAAAATTCAATGAAAATTCTTTTTAAGTTCAGGCTCATGTGGTAATAACAACCACAGGAACAATGTGTTGACTACAACTTCATCAGTGTTTACAAATGCTGATTTTTAGTGTTCATGCATATTGTAATACAGAGATCCTCCAACAGCACACTGTTTTGATACCTTAACTTGTTTCGATATTTTTAACATTCAAGCAATGCAGTTGTTGTCTTTCTTTGTCTGCATGAGACATATCTCAGCTTGATTTCTGGGTTTTAGGTGATGATTATATTCCTGTCTACCACAACCCAGATGGGAAGCAACAGTTCTGGATGAGCCATAGGCTTGCAGTCAGAGTCCAAGTGCTGCCTGGCCAGAACAGTTACCACTAAATCCAAACTGGAACCCAGAGAGAAATGCAATTCAAGCTGTATGGCCAGACACAGAGGACAGCTGGCTGCTAGTCCGGTGCATTTGTCCCTCTCACCAAAGAGCCTGTTGACGCAAACCTCATTCACACTACAAAAAAATCACTTGGATGCGGTCAGCGATGATTGTCGTTGATTTATTTCATGTGTGACACTGTCATGTCTGGAGTTTGTAACGTAAAAAATTGCACTGTAATTTACATCCTGTATTTAATGATCACATTGAGGCACAACAGTGATCCTGTAAGAACAGGCTGGAGAAAATGACAAGTTTTAAGAACATATTTTCCCCTACACATTCTTTCTGAAAAAATCACAGCAGTGGGATAATAAATCTTACTATAATAACTTTATAATAACTAAAATTTGCGATACCTGAAAAACTGTTGATTTGTAATGGCTATAGTAAGCACTTGCAAATTTATTGCAAATGAATTTTTTGAAACATAGAGGTAAATGTGAAACTGTATTAACAAGATTGCAGTGTATTTCTTTTCAGTCAACTCTAAACTAAATTTGTACATAAATACAATACACACAATAGCAAAATATTTAGTAACATCCAAAGTTTGAAAAATAGAATTTGAGCTACCTTATCTAACATGGTTTAATGATGTGTGTTTTGGGTAAGACTCCTGCCATGGAAAATTGAAGCTCACTGCAGTGCCAGAAGGTATACTAGGTTTTCTGGACATTAAATAAATAAAGAACCAAAACTGAAGAGGCATTTTTGTTCAGGGGCAGACATGTTCATGGCTGTGAGGGATTTAAAGAAAAAAACCCTAGAAAGATTCACAGTAAGAGGTGGAAAACAATAGGCACATCAATAGAAATCAAAAGATAGCAAGTGAAAGAGAAACTATAGTGGAAAAAAAGATGTCGAAGAGGGAAAAAAAAGTCAAAAGAAAGGAAGCGAGGCCTGGCTTTATTATATCCTAATATGCCTTCCATACTCAGCCAGTGAGCAGAAGAGTGCCGAGACATAATTATATCCCCTCCCCAGGCCGTCTCCCTGTATTAGCGTCTCCTCTAGTTCACTGGCTACGACAGAGACAAATGAGAGAGTTTTTCCAGTAGATCATTCTCATCCGTTACTGCCAGTTCCGTGTGATAGATTGTCGGAGCTAAAGCGGGGCAATAGATCAAGGCGTAAAAGAGACTCGCTAGCGTACCCCAGTGGAGCGCAGCTTTACAGATCATCGCCCGTCTAATGCACACTTGGGTTAAGAGTCAGATCCCGTTAGATGTAGCAGCCTCTTTCCCAGCCTTCCTGCACTTCCCTTGTACCATTATATGCTACCACCTTTTCTCCTCATTAATCTAGAATAAACGGCTGCAAATGTTCCATCCCACCCCAGTATGTCACAGATACCAGTGGCAATATGATGTTAAAGTGCACTGCTTAGGTGAAATTACCAGAAGCCTTCCTGATATTCAAATCCTAAACTGGGGTTTGAGAAATGATTGTTTTACAAGTTTTTTTTCTGTATGTTTTTGATCAAAGCAGTCACACTTGATTTGTTTGTATGACTAAAAATGCCAAGTTTTAAGTTCTGTTATAGGCATGGATTGGTTCTTATGTGCCACCTCCATTGTAGACATTGTAGACTATTCTGATCAGGAAGCCCTTTTTTCAGTCATCTTTCTGACATTCACTGATGAGTGTAGGAGGTAGATGCTGGTAGATGATACAACCACATGACCTCAAACCAGAAGACAAGAATCTGTATCCTGGCTGGGAAAGCATGTATTTATTGATTTATTTTAACATCCATGCTACTGTTTTTGTATTTTTCTTTGCATTTTGACTATTTCTGACAAAACTTTGTTAGGTTTAGACACCAAAACTATTTGGGTGAGTTTAGGATAAAACCTTTTGTACAAACTATTCTCATCTGCAAATAACTGGCCACCATGGTTACACATCCTTGGTTACCGTGGTAATGTGAAACACTGACAACACCCAACACGTCTGACCTCAGATGCATTGCATCTATTGCAAACGTTTAGTAAATGATAATGAACTCTATTTGGATGCCCTGCACAGTAAAAAGGTATAATAACGATGCACTGAGGTTTCCACTGATGGATTTTTGCTAATGAGTTAGCAAAAATATTTTATTTGCTTACTATTTATTTACATACATGAAAGTAGCTTAAATAAACAGGAGAAATAAAGAACCAGGAAAATGTTATGACTTAATAAATCCTTGTAATTTGAGCTGATGAATGATTCATTGCTGTATGTGGTTACTGATCTATGCTGGAAGTAAGAAATGAAATCCTCGTCTCATTTGTCTGCCTTCTATGTGCAGAGCCGTGAATATGCATGTCTGTGCTATTGGGTTTAGCAGTGTTGTGGTGAAAGCACTACTTGAAAGCAGAGCAATAGTAAATTGAAACAAACAGCCATTTGTTACAAGGACCAGAATTCACATCATGAAAGGCCATAACTGCTCTTGGGCACAACAGGCAGCTGTCAATTAAACCAGTTGGTAATTCACATCTGCCCTGTGCATGTCAAAGCATTCAGCCTAAGCCTAACAGAAAGTAACAGTGCTCCGTGTGCATCTGTCACTGACACTGATGCTGGATTTTAACCAAAGAATTTAACAAGGAATCAGTTTTTAGTCTGAAATGCATTTAAAAGAACCTGTCTGAAATTAAATAGAAAAAAACATTTTTACACACATATAGCAGGCAGGCTAAAAGAGAGGCTATTGCTTTGAACCTATGAATGCAGCCAATTCACAGCCCTGAAAGAAAAACATTGGTTTATTTTTATTATACATGATTTATGAGGTTTTTCTGTCTAATGCAAGTAAAATATTAGTATCAATGCTGATAATATTAATCCATTCTCAAAGACCGAGTCGACAGTTTCAGATAACACACCCAGTGTATATTATGTACATCTCACTTATCACGAGAAAACTGGAAAGTTCTAGATCCTTATAGATCTTGAAACACTATAGTCCGAGTATCACCACTTAAAACTGTGTTTATGCTGTATGAAGGGATACAGGCATAGTAACTGAATAGAGTACTGAGTTAAACATGTAGTATATACTCACATTTTATAGAAATTTTGTGGTAATTATAATTACAGACATTACAAAACAAGCAGCTATCACAGCTACAGTATTCGGCTCATGTCTCAATCAGTGGTAGTGAAAAGACATCCCTAAATAGCACAATGCTTCTTTATATGCTGCAAGTAACACAGCAAATTAGCAGGGCTGCACAACATTACAGATTTCAATTAATTCTGATCAGCACAGATGTTGCATCACTCTCACACAAGGCAGGCTCATTTTTATGTAAATTGAAGCTGTTAGACCAAGGGATAGTTGGAAACTGTGAAATGGACAAAACAATGCCAATAGAAGCTTGCAGGTAATTTACAATATGATACTCAAGCCTTTGTTAAATGCTTTTAATTGTGTGTTTAGTAAACTACCACTGAAAATGTATACAGGACAACTTATCAACAAGATGGTTAATTAGAAGAGAAGTATTCAATTAGGCTCTATGCAGTATTTCACTGTTTTGTTCCTATGCATACTAATAGGGACACTTAAAAGACAAGCCTTCCCATTCAGACTAAAAATAAGACAAGTGTTACGGTAATTCAAGACAGGGATGTCCACTGATGCCATTCAGTTCCTGACAGAAGCATAGACAGGAACCCTGAGAGCTCATAAAGGTCAAAGTGTGTCTGACTTTCCTCACCCAAACAGGATGTGTTTAAAGAAGGATGAGGACTTCTATAAACTTGAGCCGCTTTTTCTGTAAAATGTGTCAAAGGACTCATTTTTCTTGTCTTCATGGAGGTGTGGGAACCAAGGCTGCTATGATGACAGCCAAAGTGGCATGGGTTGACTGGATGAAGTCACACCATTGTTCACTTTGATAAATCATTTAGTTGGTTATGACCTCTCCAGACTACCCTTCCGTCTATGACTTTGATGTATGAAAGTGTGAATAACAGACGGAGGATAGCTCTTTGTTTTCTTTTGACAGTTTCCTTGTCAGACATTGAAAATTGAATTTGAATACCCCTGAGATTGAAAAGCCTTAAAAAATAAAGCTGATTAAAAGATGCAAATGTGGCACGTTGGCATTATGAACCTCACCAAACCTTCCTAGACAAAGCTTAATGTTTTTATTTATTTATTTAACTTGACTTAGAAGCCATATTAAAGCAACAACAGGTTGAGACAAAACGTAATGTTTATAATTTTTTGGACTTGCTCCTATGGCCTGATTCAGAACAGAGGTTATCAAAAAAGAAGACAAAATCAGTTTTAATTGAACAAAATTGGATAAATTAAGTATATTTTGATAATTGTGCTATCAATTTAACCCAAACAATTAGACACAGCTGCCAAAAATGGCAGGCTCCAGACACATAATTTATTCATGTAACTTGCATCACTCCTACACATAGCAAAGGACAGTAGCCTCTTGCTGTGTTGTCTTTGTGTCCCATCTTTTTCTACTATCTTGACTAGCAGTGAGATTCACCACAACAGGTGTAGAGGGCAAAGGGGGTCATAGCTTTCACATTTGGCTTGCTAAAGACTGGCGACACAAAACCTGTAGTAAGAAAAGAATCCAAGACACTAAAGCGTGTGATTTATCACCTCTGCCAGAGTCCTGCCAAGACTGCATGAAAAACGGCCAGTAAGGTTAAAAAACACAGTCTGCTGTCAATATTTTAATCTCACTGTGTCCACAGTGTGTCATGCTGAGCTTTGCACAAGAAATCCAGAAATGCCAGCTATGGCCATAAATATTAACTTTTGCTCTGTATATAGTTACTGTGTGGATGGAAATTCTGCAACATATTTAACAGAAAAGATGGACAGTATTACTTAAGTATTAAAACGGGTATTAACATTATTAGTTAGAACAACTAAGCTTACTGATAGATTTACAGTGTAATAGGGGAAAAAGAAAAAGCGGTACATTCTGTGGATATAAATGACACAAAAAAGATGGAAAATACTGAGAAAAATAAATTACCTGAGAGAAAGATTGTCTAAAATGTTGGCTTGAATTGATTTATTTTTGTTCTTTTTATATATTTTTATATTATGTATAGCTTATATTATTAAAGTTAGATGATTTAACCTCAGTAGAGAAGTAAAATAGGTAGTAGCCCCTAAATCAAACATCGGTCAAGGTTCTGGTCTGCACTTAAGCGGTAGTGGTGGGCAGATTGATCCAAGTATCGATAATATCGATACCAACGTTTGTATTGATATTGAACAATACGAGTGTAAGAAGATCAATACTTTAGTTTCTGTTTCTCTCCTCTATCATCAAAGAGGCAACCTAGTGCCGCTGCTTTCATAGCACAGAGCAGCCACAGTTCGGTCCTCCCTCCTTTTGGTGTGTTTTGATGTTTTACTGTCAAAAAGTCTAAATTATGCTAAGATCTTATAATATGTTTATCTTACTGAAACATTATTTAAATGAAAATATTTACTGGAATTGAAACAAATATACTGAATATAATATAGCTCATATTTGTTTGAATATAATTATTCTTTTGTAATAACTGTGAAAGTGATATTGTATGATTACTAAATTTAAACTACAAGTAGATGTGCTATAGACTTAAAGATTTTAGTATTTCTGTCCTTGGTTTAACTAATTAATAATCCAAAGGGAAAATCCCCTAAACACTTAAAGGTCATGAAAATTAATTCAGATTTAGCAATTTGATGCATCCACATTGATTATTAAAAAGTACTGGTATCGGTATCAGTATCAGCAATAGTGGCCCTGCATTTACTTGGTATCGGATCAATACCAAATCTTGCAGTATTATACACCACTATTAGGGGGGTAAAGTAAGGAAAATCTCTTCTTTAACCACATTGAATTGCACAGATTGCAACTTAACCGCAACTGACACACTGAACTGGAAGAAAACCTCTTTAACCTTATGTATAATAATTAGTACTGATGTACAGATTGATGCAGCTTGTAGACCCCCCCCCCCGGACATTAGCCCACATAGAATACAGACATGCACGTGTTCACATTGGCAAGTGAATTATCTTGGCTGCTAAAATGATGAACCTTCAACCACAAAATGACACTGAAAGATTCATTTGCACACTGTCTGCCAACTGAACACACACACACACATAAGTCTGGACCTCTTCAACATCCCCTGCAGCTATTGAACGTCAACTATTCTCCCATCAGTTGTGGTTGGAAGTGGTGGTTGTCTTAGTATTTATGTATTATTACTGTGGGGGGTGGTAAGTGTACAAGAAGGCACAGCCCACCAAATAACTTCAGGCTGCCCCCATGGAATAACACACCCCTCACTACCCACACACGCGCGCACATGCATAAATATACACATCCCAATGCTGCCACCCTTGCCCCCATCCCCAAAACGGTGGCATACGGCTGTCATCGCCCAAAACAAGATGTCGTGTCAAGGCAGGAAAATTACACAATAACGAGCCCCACTTGAGATTAGGCTAATGAGAAAATCAAAACACAATTTAATTCTTGTCAGCGTCTTCAAATTACCTCTCATAGTAGCATGCTGATTAAGAGAAGTCTGCCACTCAGCCTGCTGCCCACTATAAATAACCCCAGGGCTTTTTGGACCATGTTCGGCTTTCTTCAGTGCAGGAAATATTAAATGCAGACACACACAAACATCTCCTGGGCTCCACATATAACAATCACGGCTCTGTGCTATTTCTGAGTTACTTTAATTAATATTTTCAGCATTAACAAGAGCAGCTTTGATAAAGTAGGATATCAGTGGAGTATGTTTACACTATTCATAGTTTCACTTACAGAACACTTTATAGAACTGTAGCAGAAGCCAGGTAATCTGTTTCAAGCCATACATAAATATTTATAATACCATACCCCAATTTCATAAAATGAAACAGAAAGCTATGCAAACTGCAGGTTTATATAATAAACCGTCTTTAGTACTTCAGTGACTAAAACAGGTAAAGTCTCAGCCAGACCTCTAGTTTAGTTACAAATATCTTTCCTCTTAGGCTGATGTGAAAATAAAGTGTGCTTGCAAGCAGTGCTATGACAGCAGGTCAGCCACCTGTCAAGAATGATTAAGGTTTAACTCTATTTTGCTTTGCTTTGTCTTCCTTAACCTGCTACTGCTGGTGTAGGAGAAAGAAAATGCTGAAGTGGTCAACAACTTTTAAGCAATGGGACTTTTATTTTTATTGCACAAAAGGACATGAGTGCAATGGTGAAATGCAAACCATGACAGAAACAACTGAAACAAAACTTCAGCTCTTTGCATGCTTCTGCACAGAGAGCATGCTAATGCAAAGGTAGCGAAAAACCAAGAGTGATGCCAAAGCTGAGTGTTTGCAGACCATGGCCCAGCAGCAGTACTTGATCTTCAGCAGTTTTAACAAAGGCAACACTGTAGCTTTTATTTTTAGCTG
Source organism: Astatotilapia calliptera (assembly GCF_964374335.1). Taxonomy (NCBI): domain Eukaryota; kingdom Metazoa; phylum Chordata; class Actinopteri; order Cichliformes; family Cichlidae; genus Astatotilapia; species Astatotilapia calliptera. The sequence continues at coordinate 7,445,567 of NC_137423.1, read as the reverse complement.
TACAACTTCCTACAGTAGAATCATTGTAGCGAATACTTTGAATTCTGGTTTTGTTTTGTGTTGTATTATTAGTTTTTGCCTTCATATGTAAACACTAAAGGGATGATCATATGTGTGGCCTCATTAGGATAAGGATTTGTGCTGTGCTTGGACCTGTAGCCTCAGGTTTATATTTTTCATAATTATGGCAATTGGTATGATATGGTAATATGGTATGGTAATATATGCTAATTATGCGATTGTGTTTCCAGTTATTTTATAGAGTAACGTGAACGTAATGTGCTGTAACAAATTACTTTCTTAAGTAATTAAATCACAACCAGCTGGTTGAAATGGCAGGAAGCTTTCTGTAGCTAGCAACAAAAATTTTAATTTTCTCATTCAACTGCCTAGAATGCTAGTTAGCCATTAGCTGCAGAGTGTCTTTCTTACCATCGATTTTAATGCAAATGATCGAGTTGACTAATAAACATGAACTTCACAAACTTTTATGAAGTTTGTGAACTAGACAACTTTTTGTACAAGTCAGTCAAGTCACCTTTGATAATGAACACTCAATTTTTTAATGATCTTCCCCTGAAGCCTTCCTCTCTCCCTCCCTCCCTCCCTCCCTCCCTCCCAGAGAGCTTTTTACCAACACTGCATCTGCAGTTTGCTTTCTGTTCCGATGTCATGATGGTAATTAACTGGCAAAATGTAAGCTACAGCATGTCAAGATATGGCCATATCACTATTCCCAAACAACCTGCAAGCATATGGCACCAAATGTTACATTTCCCTAATAGCCCCTGAGAGTAGCAGCGCTGCCATCATAAAGAAAAAGGAAGGTTGTTGTGGGATGGCAGCAGTGTCAAGGGCTCATGAGTCGAGCTGAAAGCTGTCAATTCATTCTGCCAATGTTATGAGGTTATAGGACTCAAAGCTTGAAGCTATTCAGCTTTCACAAATTAGAGACAGTTTAAATCACACTACACTGTATAATTAATTACGATATTCTTCATTAGCAGCACAAGTGTCTACTTCAGTGTGCTGGAGCACTGCCTTCAGGCTTGTAGCACAGATTTCTGGGCTCCATACATTAGCAATCTCTGTGGGTCTGCTTCCTTTCTTGAGCCTTGTTTATCACACATTTTTACAAAATACTTGAGCCAATAACTGCACCCATAAATGACAGTGTTATTAAGGTAGAGACTAAATAAACGGTTTATCCTACATTTACACAAAAACAAAAAAATAAAATAAAATAAATCATGTGCTAAAGTCTAGATACTTTGTAATTTCACCTTCCTTTTTGAAACAGTATAGTGGGTATGGGCACAATACCCATAGGTATACCCATAGGTAATGTGCTAAAGAAAATGTTACTGTCCAGATGTTGATTGTTTCCACTGTACACACTGAAAACTGAAGGAACATTTATATATGGCTTTGAAAAAATGTTGCCTGCATTGGCCAAAAATTTAAATACATCCTATTGGTAAGGCTATATGTAACAGAATTTAACAAAGTAAGAGTGAAAAATACAACCACTAGCTTTTTACCCTCTAAATTATTATTTTTAGAGATTGTTATGGGTTCAGGTTTGTTTTTTGTTTTTTTGTTTTTTCTTGTGTTTGTTTTTGTCTTTTGTATGGAAGCCCATTACTGCCACAAAAAAATAAAATAAAATAAAGTATCCGTAGCTCGAAATTTCGAGTTATTTTCTCAAAATTTTGACTTCTTAACCCAAAATTTCGAGAAAAGCAGCTTGAAATTCTGACTTACTGTTCACAAAATTTTGAGTTAATAACTCGAAATTTCTAGTTAGCACTGCCAATCAGGAATCTGGGTGAATGACGTAATTTCCCAGTTACCCGGAAGTAGTAAATGCACAAATTGCTGATTATTTTCAGCGTGGCTTCACAAATGATGAAATCCTTGTGTTATTAGCTGAATCACATCAGCATAACGTACTCTCGAAAGCGCCAATTTGTTGCGATCCGGTTTTGAGTGTGCATTCTGAGCTAATAAGTTGAAATTTCAAGAAAATAACTCAAAATTTTGAGTTATGGATACTTTTTTCTTTTTTTAAGTGGCAGAAATGGGCTTCCATACATTTGAGATTGCTGTGAACTTGTTAATACCAAGCATGTCATGTTAGCTTAGGGCTACAGTTACTTCAATGTCAATGTTTTGTTTCTAATAACTTTTGGTAATCATTTCTTGAGCTCTCTTTGTGTTAAATCCTCATTAACAGGTGATGGACCTGCCCCTTCTGTGGTTGCTGATTAGATATAAAAACATAAAAAACAAAATTATTTTTTCATTTTTCTAGTCAGGCAATGCTGTTGCCAATTCCACCTTTCGCATGTTCACCCAAACCAACACATGGTTGTTAGCCATCGTTTGGCTAATTCATTATCTTATCATGTATTGAACGTGGTCAAAATGTATTTTATAGGAATCTAGGAAGTCAGTGCTAATGTCATGGAAAATTATGAATTATTTACAAAATGTTTTCTAAGTGTACTTAATAACAAACAGATTTTTTGTGTCAAATTTAATACATAAAACTAAAGGTATTTTAGTTGAAAGTATGTTTTGTACACAGTGGTTTAAGAGTACTTATTACCCAGCCCAACTGCAAATCATGCTATGAAATGTGTGGTAAATCCTTTTGAACCCAAACCATTAATGTTTCACAAATTTAATGAAGCATCATTAAAAATTAACAGTGAGTGAGGAGAAAAAGCCTAAATCAGTGTTATGCAGCTACTTAACATCACTGCATTTTTAAAACTGTCTTAAGGCAGTTTTGACGATTTAGCAAACTGTCTTAACACTATTTTGGCTCTGCTTTTATTCCCCCTATTTTCATGGGAAAATACAACACAAAAAATGATTCGATTATGTTGCTTTAATTACTGTTGATGCAAATCTATGAAATTTCAATTTTTTTTTCTACAGGGAGAAAAAAACAATAACAGCAGCGCAGGAGTAAATGGCTTGCTTAGATAGCTGTTTATCTGACCTTCTTATGGAATTTAGGATAAAAGTCTGTATGCTTAACAGATCAAACTGTTTCACCATCAGGACAGACCTGTCACACTGCCAAATAGAGTGACCGGGCTCATGATTCTCTCTTCTGCTTACATCTTTCACTGGTTCACCAAGACTTTGATTGCCAACATTGAGCAGCCAAGCGGCTAACGGCATTTCCACCTCTTTACGTGCTCCGCTGCTCTTCTCGTTGCTGTTCTTGCAGAGCCATATGGCTTGCGGACACGCTCCCCATTTTTCAGATAATTTCTCAAGCGAGAGGACAGGACCCAAACACAAGAAAGATGTACACCCAGCACAATCTCACTCCCCCCAATTCCTATTGCACATGGTCTGGAGAACGGAGCAGTCACTATTGGCTTGTCAGTGTGTCTATGGAGTGATTTTTAACTGATATTGAATTTGAAAGTAACTCACAGTAGTTTTCAAAGAACTTAAATTTCAACAGATAGGAAAACAATAAACCAGAATTTATTCAGATGAAAGTATTATGTAGCTTTTATAAAATAAACTTATTGTAGTATTTTTTTATGGCTAGTATCATAGTTTTTGGCCAAAAAATTACACTTTTAACCACTTCTACTGAAATCGTACACTTAGCATAACATAGATATTTGTGTTCTAGCTGCCATTACCAAAATCTTAATCGGGCTGTCTGTGCTGCTGGAAAATTAATTACACTGAGAAAAGTTGAAAAAAATGTGGCTTAGGTTTGTATGCTAAAAATTTATGGTCCATTTTAGCTCATTGCTATGGGATTGCTGGTTGCATGAATAATTTATGCTTTTATAGACATATATGCAATCTAATGGTTGTGAAATAAAAATTATGCCATGCTTTTGTAAAATGTTTTATGTGCATAAATGTGAAAAAAAGAAATGTTTATTTTAGCCTGTTGCTAGGTGATTGGTTAACAATGGGATAATGTCATAGCATCTGTGTCTTATGATCTTGGAGGAGTTTGTGGGCAAAGAAGCAAACAAACAAACAAACACACATTAATTCTGTATATTCTAGTCAAATATTTTAGCTAATATCCATTAAATAAGTTTTTCAGATGTTTATCAATTCATGCTGGCTATCCGCTATACTAATTTATAATAGTAAGATTAGCATTTAGAATTTTTGATCACTTTTATTACTGTTACTGTTTATGCTTTTTTTCTGCCACTTTCAGATATAAATGGTAAATGGTAAAATGTTTAGCAATGTGTAATTCATTTTGGTTTACCATTTAAATAAAGTATATGTTTAGGCTATTTTTTTTTATTAGTTTCTGCTTTCTTGTTTAGTTGCTAACTAGTCTGTTGTTCCACCTAGCATGTAGTGGGATATTGTTCTTTTCAGATTGTAACTTGTGGTTTTAGCCTGGTTACACAACACTTTTTATGTATCCACAAAATCCCTATAATATTTTTTTTGTTGCAAGTGCCGACTTACATGGTGGAAGAAGACTCCTGTGAGATGTGAGATTTTTTTTCAAGAAGTGCTAAAACTTGAAATAAATTTTATCACAGTGTATTTGTGTATTTCCAGTGTAAATACACTTTTTCAATCATTTATAACCAGTAAATATAAGTTTTATAATAAGCTTTTTAAAAACCCAAGTTGATCTATTAGTACTAGTACTAGATCGCTGTAATATCTTTATTATGATGTCTGCTTTGGAGCACGTTCATTGAAATACAAGCGTAGAAAAACTGTTAGCATCGGTAATACTCCAAATTATCCACGCTTCCTATGTTTCATTTTCTTCATCCATCCTTTCTGCTGCACATTCCTTAAATAGCTCAATCCTCTCCAACCCTCAAAGAGCTTTGCTGCTGAAAGAGTTAAGACTTCCTCTCCTGGCGTCCTGATGTTGGCAATGCATGACAGCGCCAGTTGACAACTCCGGCTATGGATGACAGATGACAGCAGAGAAGGGAGTGGTCTGGTGTGTGTGGCGGTGGGGTGATTATGAAGATAAGGTGTCCATGGGAGATCTGTGAACACCACACTACACACACACCAACACATCGCCACAACCGAGACATTAGCTCAAACACATGCAGACATGCTGGTGCATTCAGTCTTGTACGCGCACACACAAACATACATGCATGCACAGTCACACATATGCACGTTCCTCCCAGGCACCATCCCATCTATTTGACACAGTAATTACAGCACACACTGATTCCAATGATGGATGAACTCCCAGTCTGGGATGAGCAGCTTCTCCTTTCTCCCGATCTTGCCTCTGTTTCTCCCCCACGTTCTTCTCCCTCTGTCTCACCACAACCCCCAGCCATGTTCAACACACAGCTTTAATACCTTTAATGTTGCCGTAGGAGGCTGTGAAAGATAGTACATGAAAACATATAAGAGCATCTTTGCTCTTATGAAGAGCTTAGTAAAATCAATAATTGTCACTGTCAGTGCATCATTTAACTAGGATGCTTTATAGGAAGCATTAATTCTTATTTAGAGTTAACTTTTTTCTCTGCCATGACCACACTTTAATGTGATGCTAAACATGAAATTGTTCTATTTTAGTTTTATTCTGTTTTTAAACGTTTCGTTACTTTGTCTTATGGAAAACATTTAGAAATGTCTCCTTATGTCTGCTTTTGCAATGCATATCACATCCTGAATATAAATGAGAACCTCAGTGAGAAGGATTAGTCTACAAGTACATTAGCCTAGTTTCTCTTTCTTGCTGCCCCACCCCTTCGTTATAGTGTAAAAAATGAGAGCCCGATAGAGTCTGTATGGTATTCATGCCAGACTGGCATAGCAGCAGATGCTTGCTGGCATTTAATTGAGTTGTTAATGCAGCACACAAAAGGAAAGACAGTGATTCAATTTGGCTCTTTGCTTTTCAACCGACTGTCCTTTTTGTTTCATTAAGGGGGCAGAGGACCAACTGGGCAGGGGCCCAGGGAGCCTTACTAAGAGAGAAAGGTGATGCCTGTCCAACACTGGACATTACAATGACAAATATAGCTCTGAGTTGTGTCCCAGATCTTTTAACATTCAGGCTCTATCAGAAAGGGATATCCTGGTCTTTTTAAAATCTGGGATGGAGACAACTGAGCATTATGTTGATTTAAAATTAGCACAGCAACTTTTACATCTGTAAAAGCAAAATTGCTAAAAAAGACATTGAAACATAAGAAAAGGTTTATTTGTGTGCATAAAGTATACATCAAACCTTACTCATGTCTGACGCTTGTTAATTTCACAAGATAATCTTGGTGAGAGGATCATTTCATACATGCTGGGAATAAACTGTCTAAACTGAATAAATAATAAAGAAAGTACCAGCAACCAAATCTGGCTCTTATTCTGTTCAAGCTAGTAAATGTCTGTTACCTTCTTATGTTCATTAAGTACGAAGTAAACAACAATGTAGAAAGTTTCTTACCATCTTTACCTGATCCCAGAGGTTTTACTGATTACCGATGACCCCCCTTTATTTGTTATTGTACTATCTTATCTCACATTTAATTATTCTGGTCTTTTAAGCACTGGGTAGATAAGGTTATTATTGCTATTATTGTAATTGAGCAGCAATGGTGCAGGAAGGGAGGGGAGCAGGTTGAAAGTGGGTAGGTTGGAGAAAAGGAGGGTTGTCGCCTCAGGCTGAGACAGAAGCGACGCTATAAGAAAGGTTCGTCCTGCCCATCCACATAGCACGGCCAGGGAACCAGCCACCCCTGATGCATCAAAACCTGTCAGAGAGAGAACAGACACAGCGAGGTCAAAACAAACGGGATGGGCGACCTTCTCAATGCCTGCTGATGTCTTTTTCATTAATCGCCGAGGGGAGCATTGAGGGAGGGATGGGGGTTGCCGATCCGGTTGACTGGCCCAGCGAATTGGCCTGAAATGCAAGGCAATTGAGGATAATGTCATTGCCCACACAAATTAATGCAAGTGCCATAATATAGTAAATGTTGTTATTAATATGGAAGAGGTTCTGGGAGGAATTAGCTAATCTCCTCATGCATTTTATGATCTATGTAAATGTAGCAAGAGGTTGTAACTAAAAGGATGATTAAACTGTCAAATGTTGGATATGAAATTAGGGCCTGTGCTGGAATCCTCAGTCTAACTGTAAGCCTGAGCTCTTTTATCAACTACTGATGACTGTAAGAGTTGTAATATTTGAATTGTACAAAATGATTTAGCAGAGTGTGAACTCTTGTATATCCTCTTTGTAATATTTTTAACATAATTTACACACAAATACAAATAAATGAGGACAATAGCAAGATTAACCCTTTTTATTTATTGAAATATTTGCTTTTTCTTACAAGGTAGCGACTATTTTGGCTAACTGTAGGCTAATAATTGATATCTGATAATTCACCAATCAACAGCAGCCTTGCATTAGTAGCAACAGTTTTTACATTCCATTGTTTTTCGATTTCCATAACGAGAAATCCATTTGCACAGCACCACAGAGTTGAAGGTAATTAGACTAACAATCTTTTTTAAAAACATGAATAAAGATGTCCTTATTTACAATATGCACCAACGTTTTCCTGTAAATTTTTAACTATTTCTCCTTGTTAACTCCCTCATTTCCACCCCAGAATGAAGCCAAATCATCTACTGGTCATTTATCGGAATCTTTTGGGAATAACTTGGCATCGCCTGCAGCCATAACTGTTTAACTGTTCATACAGCTTCGCATGAATCACTGCCACACAATGGTCTGCCGACCCTCATATAACTGAAGCCTTTTCCGCCCAGAAATATTGCAAATGACTGGGGAAAGGCAAAGCTTCCAGAGAGGATGTGAACATGGGCCGTGGGCACATTGTTGGCCTTGAGTCTCACCACGCTACAGTCTTCCAGGGCTTTTAGAGTAAAGGGGGCCAGTAGTCTACTTCTGCAGTTTCCTGTTCGCATGGCTTTTAGACCTACAAGACATCAGGGAACTGGCCACTGTGAAAGAATATTCACGGGAGGCGAGTAAATCCCTTCTTGACGTCAGGGATGTGTTTGGTTTGCGTGACGTGTTGAGGGCTGAGAAATAGGCAGAAATGAATTGGTTACTCTTCCGTCAGTATGACTCAGCGGCGTCTTTTTACTGTTAGGGAGCCTGTTAGTCACTTGTTTCCTTTCGACCACAAGGCCAAATAAATAATGTGCCATATTGCAAAAGCAACAACAATAATAAAACCGATAACTTTCATTAGTTGTGCAGAAGTGGAATTCTTAAATGCTTTGTAACATATGAGTTTTGTCTATAGTAATACCATGAAATAAAGAAATAAAGGATAACCCAGGAGGCCTCACATAAAAAAAGTGAGAAACTCAAACTTAATCTAAGACAGTCTGAGTTTTGTTTTTTGTTTTGTTTTTTTAAGTTATGTTATGAAAAAAAATCTTATAAGAGCAGAGAATAAAAATATACTAAATATAAGGATTTTTTCCTCTTTTACATTTGAACTAAAAAGAGCAGCTTTTCTTGATATCCAGGGTCTCCCTTACTTATGCCAGCATTGCATAAATCTCGGAACAATCGTGATCACATCAGGAAAGGAAGACATTTTCTTGCACTGCATCCTTGTCATGTTTGCACATTGGCATGACCCGCTATTGTTGTAATGGGGCAGAATGGAGCTCTTTGATGCGATAAGTGATTTACTGACCAGGACGACATAAACAAATGGTTCATTGAGGACTTTGGGCAGGAAGTGCCCTCCAACTTCAAACAGGGGCTCCACAAAACAATAGCCTAAGGTCAATTTCTCGCTTACCACATTATTTTCTGTCGCTGAGCTAGGTGGCACAAATGACTGGATTGGACTCTTAGTAAAACAACTACAGTTTTCACAATGTTTTTGTGCCTATTTTAAGAATCCATTATCTGTATTACTACTGTTTCTTAAGTCTTCATTTGAATTAACAGGGCTGCTTTTTTAATGTTAACTGAATTTAAACAAAAATGTGTTGTTTAAACAGAGCTTGAATGACCTGGTGACATAAGGTTTATTCTATCATCATCAACTATAAATGTAATTATTTGTAACTGTAAGTTATGGCCTAAAAAAATCATACTACTATTATTATTATTACTATTATTATTCGACTACTATTCAACTGTCAACTATCGAAAATGTGTTCATCTTACTGCTGTAAAGAGGACACTGATGACTGTAATTTAAAGATAACACAGAGACAAAAGAGCAGAACTTATCAACTAAGAATACTTCTTTTTCCACTTATCTGAAAATCCTGTATGCATGGAATTCACTCTTAAAATCTAGAGCTTGTATGGCACAGTCATTCTAATGGTGCTGGAAGGTAATTGAGTTACTTTATGGGTACAGTACAAGTCACTGGCTGATATCCTGTAAGCCAATGGCACGTAAAAAGGAAGCACACACTTTTTTAATAACAAAGTGATACTGCTGATACTTTGGAGTTCACATTAATGAGAAAAAATAATAATAAAGCAATTAAATCAAACACACCTGACTTTTATTCATTGCTGAAGATTTTTGCTAAGATGATCTTAAGATACTTCCCTGAAACCCTTGACATTTCACGTGTAAACTAATGCTCATAAATCAAACTGTATCACTAATGTCTGTTTTATCTGGGGTCTGTACCTCTCACACAGACGTATGCCACTGATGGTGCTCACAGTGGAGGGTTGGACACTGGGGGTTGCACTTTAAATCAGCATCCCATTGGATTGTGAGATCCCATTGGAAGTGAGGAGTAATCATTCATTAACTCCTCTGACCCCCCTCCATCCCCCAATGGTTGGGCAAGGGGTGTAGATCAACCCCACTTTCTGTAATCCTCTCTACAGCTGGGTCAAGCCAATTGACAATGCACATAATGACCTTAAATGGATTAGCTGGCCAAACACGCCCTAGAGTTCCTTTTCAATTATGAAGTGAAGCAGTTTATAATATAGGGCCCAGTGTGAATAACAGAGTCCAGAAGACCCCTGGGGATTACGTGTGTGTGTGTGTGTGTGTGTGTGTGTGTGTGTGTGTGTGTGTGTGTGTGTGTGTGTGTGTGTGTGTGTGCGTGTGTGTGTGTGTGTAAAAGAGACAGAGAGGAGCAGGCCTTCTTGATTGCAACCTTCGGGACAGGCAGGGACTCACTTGGAAACGTGTTTTATAATGGGAGAGTACAGATGAAGGCTGAGCGAGAGGGAGCTGGTGTGTCAGCATGTGTGTGTGTGTGTGTGTGTGTGTGTGTGTGTGTGTGTGTGTGTGTGTGTGTGTGTGTGTGTGTGTGTGCCTGGGGGTCTCAGACGTGTCATCTCTCAATAAGCTCCCTGAGGTATAGACTTTATTGTCACATTGAAGAGCCTGACAGACAAGTTAATCAATCTAGCAGTTTGTTGTTGCACATCTCCCTTGTTGCCCCACTTGACACACATACACACACACATATGGTGTGTTCTAGCTTCAGTTGTTAAACAGCAGGTGGAAATTATCTTCTTGTTATCTCAGCCTTTTTTCACAAATCTGAAAACAACAGTCTGGACAAAAAAATAAAAAATGAAGAAAAGAGCCTCTCTCCTCTTCTCATAGGAAGGAGTGGGAAGTAGTTTAGGACAGAAATTATGGAAAGCAAGAGCTCACAGGTTTGTAGCACATTAAAAATTTTTGTAGTATCCATTTGTCGGCACAGAAGAGGAGCACTGGACAAAGGAGAACCATGCAGACAAGCCTGGATGACTGGTCAGTTGGGCTATAGCTGGGGTTTTGACAAACAAAAAAATACATAATACTTCAGCCATGAAAGCAGTCATTCAGTGAGTTTTTCCTCATTATATAAAAACCTTAAAATAAAGTTAATTATTTTTCATTAAGGATCCATTAAATCAATTTGGGATGGATGGATGTTAGTGTTGCTGTTGTTGATGTTTACTTAATATAATGCAAAAGCAAATTTTTTCAATTTAAAGAAGAGATACTCATAATTTTTAAATAATACTTTAAACTTAAGTAATCCGCTTAATCTTTTTCTTAATGTGTGACTTGCTATGAGGGCATTGGGTAAATCAGCAGGTATTTTCTGATTTATAAGTGTGAGTAAGAGTTTAGAGTTTATAATCATACAGTGTCTTCAGTGTTGTTAGCTTGTGATAGTACTTTTGGATGAACTACTGTCAAGTTTGACATTGTCCACAAAGTGATTGAAAAAATTGGTGAATCATTTAAAGCATGCTAATCAAAAACACTTGTATTTTCAAATGCTCATAAAGGAGCACATATAAAACAGTATTTGGCTATATGGAGAAAGCAAAAAAAAGAGAGGGGAGTATATTGTTTTTCAACTTTTAAATAATATCACTCAATATTTTCATGCTATTTGCAGCTGAATCAGAAATTGAAAAATTAGACTAGGCTGCAGTGCTTTGGCTCTCTACAAAAGTCCATAAAATTCATTCATTTCTTTCTGGTTCTTAAGCACATCTGTGTGTGTACTGTCATGAGTGTGCGTGTGCGTGCATGCATTGTACGTCTGCACATCTCCTTTGCTGCACGTTCAAGTGTTACATGATCTAAGTGGTTTATGAAGCACAGTGTAGCGTTGACCGCAGCACTGTGCTGCATTGTGACAGCTTTGATTAATTTGATAATGATGACCTATTGTGGCACTTTATGCTAAGGTAAGCACAGCTGTCTGCCCGGGTCAAGAGGAGTAGGAAGAGGTCAGGGTGTAAGAGAGTTAACTTTGTTAATGGAGACATAGCCGAAGAGGAGACAGACCAAGGACAGGGATCAATGAAATAGTCTTTTAATGAAAGGGACAGTAACCTTTAAAGGGAGGTCATCATAAGTCATCACACCAGCACTGTCAATGATTCCAGTTTGTCTTTCATTCAGCTAAAATTTTCCGTCTTTTTTCAAGTGTGCTATTCTGTACGTTTATTCTTTTATTCCTTTCTTGGATCTGTCTGCGTTTTTTCTTCTTAATAAATTGGCAGTTTTTATATTCGATAAATTAGGAAACAAAATGCACAACTTTAAATAAGAAAATCTACAAGTTTATTTCAAAACAAGAAAAATAAAAAGTTATGTGTTTCTTTTATTATTAATGTAATTGTTTATTTACTTATTTTGTGTAGACACAGTTCCTGAGCTTGAGTGGAAAGTTACCATTTCCCGTTGAACTGTAGCTCAAGCTGTGAGGCTTTTTTGCTCTTCCTCACTTTCTTGACTGGAAGGAGACGAGACACCGGATAGCTATCCGGGCCGGACAGTGAGTCACCCTTTTCCAGCTTCAACTGGAACTTGAACCTTTAATCCAGAGGATCTCAGAATCCGGAGAGTTGCAGATTCCTTATCATTTACATTAATCTCAGGAATTTGCACCATGCTATGAAGACACAGGCTCCACTTACTTAACTGACACAAAATAGGGCAACAGCTATGATGATACTTGACTGGTTTTAGCTTCACAACCGTATCATGCACTTGGTTGTAAATAATAATGTAATAAGATTGACAGGGGAAACACATGTCAGCCATAATGACATTTAATTTGTCAACATATAATTAATATAATTTTAGGCTCAGTTTGTTTGTTTTTGTTTTTTTCATCAGATTTAGACCCAAAAATATAATCAATACAAATATATATATATATATATATATATATATATATATAATTGCCTTTTACATTATTTGTGAAACAATAGTGTGGATGTCATTTGAGTTTATACATAATCCAACCTCGATTCAAGTAACAAAGCTACTCAAGGTTAGGGCTTTACAGTATAATGACCTCTATACTAAAGATCTGCAGCTATCACCTTCAACTAAAAGTTCAACCTCATCTCTTGCCAAGTCCTTTGAAGTGATACTTACAAAATAAAAAACTCCAACTTGGACATAAACCATGCCAGGCCCAGTACCAATGCTGAAATTAATACCTGTTCCAAAGCTAACCCCTGAAAAGACTATTGCTCGTGCTTAAACCCTGAACACCGCTTACTGAACTCTGTAGGGTTCACCGTGAAAGAAATCGGCTATCAGAAAGACTAATTGTAAATAAATCTTTTGCCTGCATTTGTGGAAAAATCTGGATAAAAACGACAGTGAAGGAAATCCAATCTGTCCGTTGGAAACGCTGCATCAAGGTAATTCAAGACAACACAGCAGCTGTAAGGATGACATAGATCGTTTCAAAATACCTTTTTCCACATCTCGATATCAGACTGCTGCGGCTGCGGGAGATTTCTTTACCAGGAACCAAAGAAAGGGGGAGCTTCTTTTCTGAAACTCTGTTCTTTTGATCACAACCATATTGAGTGGAGCAGAAGTCGTTTGTGGGATTTATCTCTGAGTTACTGCATTACTTCAGACTTCACTGTCTAGCACAAATCACTTTGTAACATGGATTATTGTAACAAAACCAAACCACTGTGTAACAGCAAGAAAAATCAACGTATCTTTTAGAAACTAATCCTGAGTGCATCTGTTATTCTAGACGTAAAAGTGACATTCAAACTTTGTTCATCCACAAGTGTTAATTGCTATATTAAGACTACAGACTGTAGACTGTTTTATGACCTGATTACATGTTCTTCTCTGTGACACAACACACTCAGCCAGGAATGTTAAGTCAGTCTCAGTTTGTGAAGGGAAAAGGGCGGTCAGGAGGTTAAGGTTTCCCAGAATAGTGGAGCTTTGTAAACGGCATGTACCAGCTCCAGCGGGTTAAGTGTTTGCTAATGGCGGGGATGATCCTTTCCTTGCAGCAGGTATTACCTGTCATTACAAACATGCATGCCTGTTACATGTGAAATATTTGCTTGCTGTTTGCAGACTCTGTGTTGTTACTATTACATAAACAGTATCAGGTGCTTTATCGGACATGCTAGTATTTTAAATAACTGAAATTACAAATCACAATTCCATTTTTGCTTTGCTTTATTTATTAATATATAATGGAAATGGGGCCATGGATTAATTGGTAAAACCAGTAATAGTTCTGATGGTAGTTGTAAAACTACTTATTTACAATTATTTTGCAGTTATCCAAATCAGAAGTGATTTTTAATAATAATATAGAATACAATAGTATATTTTCAATCTGGCGAGGCTTAATATTAAAAATGACAGATGCATATGTTTACATATCTAAGTGTGAATATTTTCAGTTCTTTTGATGTTATGAACTGTGGGTGAGAAACAGAGGATGTTTTTTTCTCAAATGTAGGAAGACGGGCAGTGCACTGCTTCTATTATTGTCTTTTAAAATAAATTTGGTCAGAGTCCCCTGACTCATCAGAAACGAGTACAAATACAGCTATGGGGTAAGTAAATTGGCATCCCGTATCTTACCCATTTCTGGTCTGGTCCATATGCTTAACCTACTACATCAAGAAAATGCTGTAAAAAATACAAGCAGTTTTATATAGTAACAAACTATTCTTTGTACACAGCTATATACTGTAAATGCTAATGTGTCTAAGGACAGAACATTGACAGCTACAGTCATAATAATATATAATGCAGTATTGTGCTTGTGCTTACTGCAAAGAGTAAAGTTTAAAAAATGCATTTAGAACAATGTTAAACATAGTTTTTAGTCATTGCATAGGATCCCCACAGAACAATGCCATAGTTCTTTACATTTATTGTCATGGTTGGCTGTGTGGCAGGCGGGCAAGCAGGAGTGGTGGATCCAAAATGCAGGACTCAGACACAGAAATTCAACTTAAAGCGCAGCTTTAATGCTGGAAAACCTCTTACTAACTAAACTCACCAAAAGACAAACAAAAACGCTGGTGGACTAAAACACTGACGCACAAAACACTGGCAACACGGAGGCAAAACACACACAGCTTGTTGAGGGTACGACGCAACACTGACTCAGAGAAACACAGGGACTAAATACACTGGGAAGTAACGAGGAGAATGAGACACAGAAGGAGAGCACAGCTGGGGGAAATTAGAACTGACGAGACAAGCAAAGCAGGACACATTCACATAAGACACGGACCTTCAAAGTAAAACAGGAAGGATCACACAGAGACGCGAACTTGACACAGTGGAGACAGCAACTAAGAAACACAGAGACATAAACCATAAGGCAGAGGACTCTAAGAACCGAGAGACACAGAGGGGAAATCAAACATGCAGACACAGACTTACACAGAACAGAGGGGACATAGAGAAACATGAAGGGCAAGGGATCGAAACTAGAAACTCACACCAAGTACAATAATACAAAAATCACAAAGAACTAAAACGCTGGGTCAGGAGACCCAGGACCCTGACATTTATACTGTGTGCTGGTGGGTATGCATTCCTTTGCAGTCATGAGTAAGCAAGCTGGCTATTAGCTATACTGCTTATTATATTTTGTTTATGTTTTGTTTGACAAAAATATTATCCAAACAATATATTGTTTTTACACAGCTAATCTACATCTCATGTGCTATAGTGTAGGCTAAGGCAGAGGTATACATGCAGTACTATATATTAACCTTTAAGGTTTAGCAACAGGCCATCATGATCAAAGCTTCAGAAACACTTACCTTCCAGTTATTGTTCACCTTCAGGTGATGCTAATGTTGAATGAAACAAGATTTTTCTAATGGCAACAGAGATCAGATTAGAGATTGCTCAATGAAATTCACTAGCTAGCAATGATGATCAAAAAAGAAAAAAGAAGTCAGGCATAGTAGGCAGGTAAACTTTACTTTACTGAATTAACCATTATCAGTGAGAGGGAAGAATACCATTGGTTGGCAAAACGATTACCTAGGCAACTGGATCTTGAAACATCCACTTGCAACTAACCATCAGCTACAAAGTGATCCAATTTTATGTGGGTGCCCTTTAAATGTATAGTACAGAGGGTAGAGAAGGAAAAGCTCATGTCAACGTGTCAGCTCAAGTATGAAAAAAAGCTAAATTAAGCTTTTTTGCTGAGGATGTGTGGACTAAGTTCACAAGTTGTGTTTTTATGCATCTACAGTATTGCATTCTGCTATAATAAAGTTGGTTTGTGGATAATACAATAGGGAAACAAAAATAGTATATTGACAGTTAAAAGGCTGAGAGTATTATACTTTGCTCTTTTTCTTTACAGCAACAGGCTGTCTTATAGATTAGTTTAGGGATACTGTAAGTTAATAGTTTTGCAATGCTTGCAAATCTCTTTTCAATTTTATTGTAATTTAATCAAGAAATTCTTGAAAGTGCAGGACTAATTAACTAAGAATTTCTTTTGCTGTTAGGTCAGTGGACTTATGGAACAATCTGTATTGTCAACAAAAAATCAAAATGCTTACAACTCATGAAAGCCTTTTGATTATAAAAAGACAGACTGTTAGGGACACAATAAGGGCAAAAATAAGTTTTTAAAAAAATGTTATTATTAATGATATTGGGAAAAAAAAGTTGAAATTTAGCAAAGAAAAGTTGAATTTTGATCTAGAGACTTTATTGTTATTGCTAATTTAGAGAATCAAGTCATAAAAAGTCATAAAAATGTCAAAATAGTATGTCAAATTTAATTTCAAAATTGTGATATAAGATTTATTTAATTTTTTGATAATTCTCAAAAAGAACAACAAACAGAAAAGGATCCTTCTAATATTTTTTTCCTTAATGTGGTCCTAATGCTCGGCTGTACAAGACCATTATCAGTAATCGCTTTTACTGGCTGTGAGCCTGCGCCTTGTTTTGTGTCTGTTCCATTAACTTTTCCGTTCCCAGACATATTGTTGTTACTGAAATATTTACTGGGGGTTGCCATTGTGCTCTAAATGATATACAGTTCATGAATACAGGTAAAAATAAATATTTGCAGTTTAATAAACATGTGATTTAAGTAGTAGTTAATGTGTGTAATTGTATTTATTTGATTTAGTATATCCACTAAAATGGATCAAGTCAAAGCAGAGATAGACATTGGGAACATCAGGCTCGTTTGGTAGATTTCAACTGTCACATGTTTTTATTTAGCAGCAGTAGGGGTGATTCTGTGGAAGCAATCTAAGTTTAGAAACAAACTGTGTCACCAGGCACGGACCAAATCACTTAACATTTATCATTTGGGTTACAGTCTCATTTATCCTCAGCCTCTGAGACCACAAATGGAGATTCCTAAATTATACCAGAACCAAGGAACCTCCTGAAAGTTATGACGGTCATTGAGAAAGCAGGTTAAATCCAAGATAGAGGGCCAACCTTAAATACAAAGCAGCAGGAGATGGAAGAGTTGGCTTTCAAAGGGAGATATATGGCCAGTACAAGGCCAGGATCAGTTGCTTTGGGAACTTAAAACCTCGGATGACAGTGAGAGCCATTTATAATATTAAGATGAATAGTCTCATCCTGGCACCAGCCAGAGTGGTTGGAGTGTGTCTCATTTGATGCAAATGAACCAAATCGCTGTGTGTTTAGGGGCTATTTAAAAGCAAATCACAGGTTTAAAGTAAGGGGGCTGAAGAATACGTCAGAGAAAAGAAAGGAAGGCATAACCTAAGTTGAGTTTGATGTCCAGTCTTATCAGTGTTTCTTGGTAGTTATCCATGTTGTTGATTTTAGCTTACAGGCTTAATCCTTTACTATTGAAGAGGTATGACAGTGTCTGCCTCACCTCATTTTAGGAGTATACCACTGTGGCAGGTAAAACCTCCCAAATCAATAGCACATATGGTCCACATTACAGTGGGAAAGGCCTCCAAAAAACCTTTTTCTCTCAGAGTGGCTCACAACGATGACAGACGTGTTCTGATTCCACATATGTTGAAATGTAGAAAGCGTTACATGGCCTCTTTGATACAGGATGATTTATAGGGCCTTGACACAGTTGCAAATGTCTTTGGAGAGGGCACGAGGAGGCCTGCTCTGCAAGTGGATAGTGTCGATCAAATCACATTCGAGACTAGAAAAAAATGGTTTGCAGTTCCATTAAAAGTTGTGTTTTGTCTCTTGTTAGTTCACTGTCATCAAATGCAGAGTTCTTCCCTTTTTAGATTAAAAAAATTAGGAGGAAAGAGAGCCTATAACACAGCCACCTTATGGATATTCAATGCCTTCAAACTGACAATGCCATCTGGAGGAAATAAGGATTTTAATTGAACTTCTCTCAGTATTCTTGTTGTGCACAGATTTCATGCTCCAATTAGAGAGGGTTGAGGCAGATACAGTCAGAGGAAAAAGAAACCCAGCAGACAAAGCTCAGTGAAATCTGCCCAGTATGCATCAACAGCCCAGCCAAAGTGCTCTGCATTACAAAATGAGGTTGGCTGGGGTCACTGTCTTGTGAGGTATAATATATCGTAAAACTAAGCCTTCTTGCTTCAACATAATGGTAGATAAACAGAGTCTGATTTGTGACACTTCTCAAGTTCGAATCCCAACTGATGCAGCTAACTCAATTAGCAAATGGGGGATCAGGCAGCCCCTTAATACGGATTGGTGGGGATGAGCGAACGTGTTCCCAAAAATTAATTACCTATCAAATTTCTTGTGGTCATCAAAGTACCCTAGGCTAATGGCACAGCTAAATCCACATTCAACAAAGCACTCGTGTTCCATTAGAAATGTCAGTCATTTGCTTGACAGAGTAGTACAGTAATCTTTGCTGTTGACTCACGCCCTTCAAAAAGGCCCTAGCATGCAAATTAGGTCTTTAGCTTTGTCTTTGGGAAGCAATAATTTGGTTTAGAAGGCATACATAAATATTTGAGTGCAAACTCTTGGTCATTCAGAACACCTTCAAACAAAACAGGAGGGCAATTAATTATGTACAGTTAGACCTGACAAGCCGCCAACTCCCAGAAGGACATAAGTGACAGCATGCAAGCAGAAGCTTAATGTCATTTTGCATCTCCATTACGCTGTGCTTTATTTAATAATACCTCAAACTTGTGCACCACTGACAATCAGCTGCATTGAAGTTATTGCATGCCACACCCACTGATTACTTTACTGGCTTTATTTGACATGTTGTTCAAAAGTCAGCAAAGAGGTTTTACAAGGTTAAATGTACTGCTAAACAGAAGTTTCCTTTATTAGCTGGTAGCCACATTTAAATGATTGTTTTTAACTCTTGTTGCTAAGTGTCTCCTTCTAAAGAAATGTGAAATCTGCATTATCTACCTGTAATTAACATATAATTAACATAAAACATGTGATTATAAGTCCTAAAACCCTCATACTGTTAGCATCTCTTTAGTGTGCCATCTGTGACTTCAGCACTCCAAACGTTACAGTGTGATCCACTGCAAAAATTCTAATCAAAAATGAAATTATTTATATAGCACACATGCTCTGGAAACAGTGGATTTAAGAAAACAGTCAGCAGAAAAGGGTGTGGGTGTGGGGATAAGCAGTTATTTTCTTTTTATATCTTTACAGATCCATTGCCAAGACGATGACGAGTTCACAGTGCAAATGTCCTACTTAAAAAATCCAAATATATGGATCATTCGCACGTGAGAAGAGATGCTGTAGTTTAAAAAAGCAAAACAAAAACATCAATGCTCTTTGAAAGAACCTGCTTTCTTATCACACTATTTAAATTATTATACCTTTATGTAACAATTGCTGTTTAAGTTACAGCTCCAGTCTGAGGAGAAAAAGGCTAAAGGTCACATACAACTGCTTTTCAGTCAAGGGTGCAGTACACAGGTATGGTATGGCAATCGTGTGATAGTAACATGAGCCTTAAGACTAAATTTGCCATGAAGGCTGAAGAATGTGAGTCCGGGCACTGCACTGCGCTGAACTGAGTTTTCAATCAGCGGGTGCATTCATGGATCCCATCAGAGTCCAGCTGATGGATAAAATCATGATAAAGGCATTTTTTTAATAGTCTCCAATTATTACCGGTTCATTGTGATCTCAACATTCATTTCTTTAACTAACAAAAACTGTTTAGTTTTTGAACTTTTTGCATTTTCTCATCTACTGTAGCAACTTGCAGTTAATTCATTTAACATACAAAAACATACAAATCCATAAAAATGGAGGATTACACAAAGATAATACCATGTATATGTAATATAACAGTTAAACATAAGAAAACTGAAGCAAATTCACCGGGATAGAGATCATAGAACAGTAAGAACATTTAACCCTCATACAAGTCACAGTTTACTGTAACCTTCTTTTATTGGATCTCTAAACTCGACTGGCCTTTGAGCCACAAGCACTTTGGTCAACATCGGAATTCATATCAACATCAGACAAGTGAAGGGGACAAAACTAAAGCCTAGAGCTGTGAACACAATACAGTGCTCACGCTGGCAGGTTGTTTGTTTACATGTGGCCTGAGATAATTAGCTCAGAAGTAATGACTCCTCTCTGATGACAGCCGCTGAAACCTGATCCCCCTGTGCGACATGCTTTCCCCGTCACTCTCCCCTGCCCAACAACTGCAGTGGGGTTATTTTTTGCCTTGGCTGCTAGCTCTGCTAGCCTGGCGCCAGCTCCTGGGATCCAGTGAGCTAAGGGGGTTGACAGGGCCACCGCTGCCATTCGCCCCTTAACCTCCCATGCTTTGCCAATGCCAAACAGCACCCGGAATCCAACATGGAAATCACTATCATTGCATTCCCCGTGCACAAAAATGAATGACTGTTGTGCGAATTCCCCAACATTTATGGTTTCAGTGAACAAAGCAAAGAGCTTTATGAGATGTACACACATTTCAGAAAATTTTTTGGATGGTGATATGACTTATTTCTGTCTTATTTGTCAGAAACTATATTTATATTATTTTAGTATATTTTTGCCTATGATTTACAGTCCCTTTATTTGTCTTCTCAGTGCTGCACAGTGTTTAATGCACATCTCTGTGTTCTATTTGTAGACTATAAAAGATGGAAAATATGATATCAGCTATCTACCATCTTGGGGTGGCTGTAGCTCAGGAGAGAGAGCAGGTAATCTACTGATTGGAAGGTCCCTGGCTCCTCCAGTCTGCATGCCAAGTATCCTTGGACAAGATACTAACCCCAAGTCTCCGGTGGAGAGTATGACTGGAGCTAGGAAGCATTAAAAAAAGCTTAGAAGAAAGTGCATGTGCTAATGTGGCATGTTGTATAGAGTGCTTTGAGTACACTGGGAGAGTAGAAAAGCACTTTAGAAGAATAAGTCAATTTGGTGTTTTGAACCTGGATGTGATGAGCAAGGGCTGCGTGTAGCTCTGAAACTGATGACACCTCACGCTCAATGAAAAACAACTTGCGATGAACAAATCATTAACTAGTGACCATACTCTGGATAATCAGCCTTTTTAACCCTAATAAATCCCATAATTGATAGTTGTTTTTATTAAATATCACCTGAAACTCACATAAAAAAAACCTATCCTATGAGATCAGCAGAATCTGATGACAATAAATGTAAAGTAAAGACAACAAAGAAAACTTTAACATGCATGACAGAAAAGAACGCAGTTAGTGATAGTATTTTGTTTGTTTTACAGTGCTTACAGGACTGTTAAGAAACATTGTCAAAAAAAAAAACAGTTGTAGAAAACAGTAAAAATCAGATAAGACAAAATATGCCACAAAATCCCAATTGATAACAAATATTATTGACAATTATTGACATCAGTGTGTTCAATACAATACATTTCATTCTCAAAATCACAAACTTAACCATATAATATATCACCAATATATCACCAATCCTAAGCAGTAAAGTACATAACTAAAACAATGAAACTTTAGAGTGCCCCAAAACATAGAAAACACAAGTTTTTTTAGCCTCTTAGTCAGGTTGCAGGTTGAAATTTCATGGCAGTTTAACTGTTCTTAATTTAAGCTTTTTGGAATGATCGCTTGTTTCAGAGCTTTTGTTGCAATGACAAAACCACATAGAAATCGCTCATATTCCAGAGGGCAGCACACTGGGACAGGGCTTAACGAAGGCCACGTGGCTTGAGCTTCCTTTAATCTAAAGCAAACAAGCACAACATGGCAGCCGTGCCACCCTGTCGTACTGCAGCTTTAGAGAAAAAACAATGATTTTCCCTGAGCAGCTTCAGAGCTTTGCTGCCAGGCAAGTGCAAAGGCTCCACAATCCACTGCACTTGTAGAGGGTGAGGAACCTGGCCAGCTCCAAGTCACTGAGTCAACAAGCAGGAGACACATTTAGGGACCCTGCAGTCTTCATGTTTCCTTTTCAAAACCTCTAACTGCTTAAAGCAGGGCTTCCCAACAAATTTGAAACTTTGAAACTTCCACTGTAATCTAAATTTGGAAACTGTTACACGAGGAGTTTAGATGACTCAAACAACAAGGGATGGCATTGCTCAAGCAGTTAAAAAGCAGCATGCCGCAGACATATGTCTTTCTTTTGAAGATGATCCCATGTCTCTGGTTGTCAGTTGTTTTTTGGTTCCTTGAAAATATGTTCTTCACACAAGTTAAATAGAAGGGCACAGCAACCAAAAATACATGAATCAACTTTCTAGTGTTGAAATGAAGAGGTGAAATGCAGTGCAGGTGTATTTCAGGACCGTTTTTCAAACAATGTATAATCCACTTGAACATTAGGAAAATAGATACAGATATTTGTACCATGTGTCTCTTTAGAGTGCAACCCATGCCCTCTATCTTTAAAGTAACTCACTGATATATTTTTATATTTCCTGTCACATGATCATATATGGGGTTCTAAATGTCTAACTTTTATTTGTGGTCACAACATGACTACAAAATAATTTATGCCAGATGATTTATGTGGTTAATCACCCCAAGTCATAATCTACTGTAGAAACTGGCACATGGCAGGGATGTTCAGCAAGTATCTCTTTTCCTCTCAAAGGTTTAGACGTTACATCCTTACTCTTGAAAGGCAGACACTAACATTTAAAAGGCCTAAAGGACTGAAGGGTTGCCACTTGTGACCTCCAAATGGTATTCATTCCTTGTCGGTCTTGTGTGTGAAACATTTCTGTTGACACCCTGCAATGTGGCGTTGATGAGTTAATCTAGCAGCTGAGTGTGTCCTTTAACTACACCCGGCCCCCTGTAGATTTTCAGAAGAAAAACACCCCTTATCTCTACGGGAGAGGGGGAAAACAAAGGTCCCGGTGGCCGTAAATTCACAGGATACCAGTGTAAGTACGACAGCGTAGCCTTCTTTGTATAAAAAGAACCTTATCATGATTCTAAATTGAAATAGTCTCTGACCCTACTCAAGGAGAATAAGCACTATAAAAATCATGTGCAGCTTTAATAATTAAAAGACATCCGCTCTGCAAGCAAGAGTACAAATGCAAGTAAAAGCTATACTAAAAATCTCATGTTTTAGATTAACAAACATGGTTTTCAAAAATTCACAATTGGAATTTCTCTGTCACTCTTGAACCACATCCCCTCAGCCTGTAGGTCCCAGTGGATTCAACAGGTCTGGGTAGCTTTACTTTAACCATTCTGGATGTGGTCCAAGGTTGCCTGAGATCAGGACAACAAAAATAGGCTTAGAGTATGCTCAGCCCTGAGTCTGAAATCCACACTAAGGCTCACTGCCTTATTGTATCTGTGGGCCGCTCTGCGGATATCGCTTACTTCTCCGAAGCATCTTGTAACCTGTGCTTATTAGACAGCCTTAATAAGGACATCTGACAGCTGAGGCAAGTTCTTCTCGAACCATACCAATGTAAGTTCTAACATAGTGTCAAGGAGGCTGCTTTGACATCATTGATTGCATGACTGAAGATCTTTCCATTGGCAGAAGTATTATCACCAAAACAGGTTTAATAATGTTGTTCTTGGTTAAAATAAGAATGTAAAATCCTAATGCCATTACAAAACAAATCAAAGCTTAAATTTAAACTGTTATTCCCACAGTCCAAATCCTGAGTCTAAACAGAGGAATATGTTGAATCTCATTATAATCCACAACACTTTTCCATTAAAACAAAGTTACATCTACATGAAGAGCCATAATTATATGAAGTTAAAGTAAAACTTGTGGGAAAGTCCAGTTCATCCTCAGCAGGGCTACTGCTCCCAAGGGAGGGAGAGGTTGCAAGCAAGCTGGATCTAAAGGTGGTAATGACCAGTGTATTCTTTCACAGTGACAGCTCCTCTGACATTTTGGAATTTATCTTTTGCAGCAGATTTTCATGGGCTTAAGACAGCAACCTGTTTTCCTTATGGTATATCTTATTTATTTGTATGGGCAGAAACAGCTGTAAACGGAGCCCCAAGTGGGGGAAAAGCAGCACATTTGTTTGTGCTTTGACA
Source organism: Astatotilapia calliptera (assembly GCF_964374335.1). Taxonomy (NCBI): domain Eukaryota; kingdom Metazoa; phylum Chordata; class Actinopteri; order Cichliformes; family Cichlidae; genus Astatotilapia; species Astatotilapia calliptera. The sequence goes on along the minus strand of NC_137423.1, from coordinate 7,421,326 downwards.
CATCACAGCTACAAGAATGTGCAGCATCCTCCCAAGGTCCTCTGCAACTGCCACTGTTTTTCTTTACAAGGAAATTGATTTGTTTATGTCAAGCCAAAGATGCTGTAAACTCCTGAAGCCTGCAGGGTTTCTTACTGACAGTTTGACACCTCCAAGGCAAAGGTGAATGGCAACTGTGGCGCTATCAACAGCCCTAGCTTATTAGCTCGTTGCTTTGACACTAGATCCTGAAGGCTTATTATAAGGGATGAGTAATGTGAGCCAGAATAAATCAATCCAGCGCTGTCTTATAAAATTCTGTTAAATCAGTGTGATGTCTTAAAATGCAAATTATGCACACAATGCAAGACAACTGAAAGAAAACCAGGAGAGGCAAGTGGGGAATATTAATGTTGAATCCAGGATGGCTTAATATAGAAAATAGCAACACAAAGGAACTAGGCTGACTAAACACCAATACAAACAAAACAAAAAAAGCATAAATGCACATTTTAGATAAAAAGATAAAAAGAACATTATACTTTTTATTGCGAGATTTACCACTACATTTTGTTATGAAGCATAACGTACAATTAGGTTACTTTATCGTTGCAGCTGTACTGAATGTTATAAGTGATAATTTACATTTTAAGAGTTTACTCAGTTAAAAAGTAATTTTATTAATATTGTGATATTTTTCATGTTCTGTATTAGCACTTATTAATCTTCTTGTTTCCATGTATTTCAGGTTTTGTAGCAATGATGGCCAAATGCCAGAAAGTAAAGACGGCTTATTTCTGTTGCAGCCCAGTTGTTCTTGTCTTTAACACACAGACACTCAAGACACAACTTGAGCCCATTTGTTATCTGTTGCCGCCGCACAAGTTATTTAGCCTGTCAGCAGAATGATAAACTCTCCCCCTGCCATGGGTGTCACTTTGACAGCTAGCTCTTGCATTAGCCAATAAACCTATAAGGTGGATGGGAATGAAGAGTTTCATCTCCAAAATAAGACTTCAGCCCCTCTGACAAGTGACAGCTGCACTCACAGAATGATCAATAAGAGAAAATGAAAAGTAATTATTGTAGTTTTTGGAGACTACAAGGTTATCTAAGCCCTAGGATTTGAATAAATGTTATCAGTTTACAGACTGGAGCTGACTCAGTAACCATCAACATAGATATACTGCAGTAAGTCTCTTTAAATATTTCTATAAATTCTTTGGATTACTGTGAAATGCAGTGAGCTGTGTTCAAGTTCTGGGTTTTGTACACAGAGAAGACTTTGTGCCTGGTACTGCCATTAATCACAGTTAACTTGACATTATAGGAGTTCTTTATTGGAGGTTAGAGTTGGACGTGGGGTCAGAGGAAGGTCAAGGCAACAAGTTGTGTCTTTACTTGTGCATATTTAAAAAAAAAGTTAACTAAAACTCTCCATTTATTTTAAATTGCCTGTACAATCGAGTAGATTGTAAGGTGAAAATATAATGATGTTTATTAGACTTGTGTTTGTGTTTTGGCATGCAGCTATAGCACCAAAATTCCTAGTTACAAGACAGGGTTGTCAGTGTCCTCATCACTCAATAAAACTATAATGGGATGTTTTGACAGTGACCAATTACTTAGATGTCCCACTCTTTCATGACCCTGTCTTGATGAGGTGATTTTTGGGATCCTGGGGCCATGGTTTTAGCCCAGGGAGTAAGTGGTGCGTTACTCTTCATGGTAGCTGAGTGTGGAAATTGCCACCTCTGATTGATTAGCTTCCTGTCACCAAGAGGTTATGAATGAACTGGCCTTCTTCAAGCTCCTCGGGATGTCCTCACAAGCAAGAAACTAAAGTTACTACAGTTTAGCTCTCTCTGATTTCTCACAGTGGGAATCTATAGAGAACTGGCAGGCCAGGAAGTGACAGCAGGAGTAGGTAGAATGAGAACTATTTTAAATTTCAGTTATCCTTAGATTTAAAGCAATTTAGTCTAGATTATTCTAAAATTAAATCTCCTCTATAAGTCATGTGTCTTCTGCCTGGTCCTTTATTTATTTATTAGTAGTAGTAGTAAATAATGTTAAACATGTAAATTATTTTATATCAACCAGGAAAATCAACATTTATTTTTTGGGGGAGGATTTCCCTCCATAATTTTAAAACAACAAGCCAGCACAGAAGACTAACTACCTCACATGTGGTACAAAGTTGTCTAATAAAGTTTGAGGAATGACTTATGACTGTGCCATGTTCAGCTGTTGCTTTGCTTTAAAAATGTGTAGAATGCCCTCTCTGTTCCTGTAGGCACTTTGAATAAAAGTGTCCATCAGATGGCTAACACTCTAAGGAATAGTTAAGCTCACATATGTGGAAACGAGTTGGACCGAGTTGTCTCTACTTGGCAAGATGTCACAGTCCTGCGCTGTACATTTGCTGTGACCCCAATTCTGGCTGCTGCTTTGCTTTCCATGCATTCTGTGGTGGTGCTGCTGCTGCTGCTGCTGTTGCTGCTGCTTTCCCCCAGCTGGCAGCTCAGGCTGGGACAGACACCAAGCGGAGGTCTGACCCCTGCTGACAGAAATGAGGTTTGTATTTAAGACCTGTTGCTGGGGTATTGCATTTAACATTAGCTTCTGGTCTAACTCCAGCCGGTTAGACACAGTTTGCCTGATCCAGCATGAAGTGCTAAATTGGTTATTGCTTTGAAAAATGTTGACACGAGGTGAGGAATTAAAAAAAAGAAGAAGGCATGCAGGAGCTAATGCAAGCACATCACAGCTCTGAGCATATGTGTATTTGAGAGATGGAGGTCAAGTTTTAAGCCTTGTGCACATGGGCAAGCTATACTAATGTCTACATATTCACCCTTTGTGCATACGTGTTATGCTGTGAGTGTATGTGTTCACATTTGTTTGTTTGTGCACAAGCATGCATTTGAATATGTTGCTATGGTGTCAAAACAGTAAGAGAAGTTGTTGCTGACTGATCAGCCACCTGCTGGAGACATTGGAGGCCCCATAGGGAAAAGAAGAGGGAACAAGACTTGGAACAGAGGAAAATGAGGAGATACGGAGACAAAAGAGAAAAGAATACTAATCCACAAGCTGAGGAACACATCTCCTTTATAATCACTCAGTTAAATGTCACATTATGGCAGTAAGCTAATGCAATGGGGTGAATACAAAATTGGACTACTAGTGTAGCTGACATTTTCCCCCCAGCTGCTACATTCAAGCATCAAACACACTCTGTAATGTGCCTGCCAAGTGTTAAAGATTGTTTGGTTTTTTTATGCCATGTCTCTGCCAAATGCAGCACGCGTCATCATTGTGTTACTGGAAATCATCTAATTTACAAGTCAAAAATTATATGTGGAATAAAATTTTCAAGATTTACACTTTAGGGAAAAGCTATACATCTCAAATTTTCACGATAGTCAAAATTTAAATGTTGGGAGGATTTATGGTAAGATGCATACAACACTATTGTTCTATACCATGTTCAAAATCACAAAGCTGTCAGAGACATTTTATAGTTCCATTAAAGCGTAAATGTAACCACCAAATCATAACAATGGTCACCTGAAGTTATGTTTGCATTGTAAATATCCTACAGTAATAGAAAGAATACCCCATCAATCAGACCCAAACCCTTTTTGAGCAAGCACTTGGCAACAGTGGTAAGGAAAAACTCCCTGTTAACAGGAAGAAACCTCCGGCAGAACCAGGCTCAGGGAAGGGCAGCGATTTACTGTGGCCACTTGAGGGTGATATCTGGTCCTGCACAGAGGACCAGTTCAGCTTGGAGGGTGCGATAAGGAAAAGAGTGCATCCCCACACATATATGGCAAGTAGAAATGGAGAGCATGCATAACATAACATAATCATGTTAAACTAAACACTGAACCAGTCAAACATTTTAAAGGTTTAAAGCATCCTAAATTAATTTTGTGCGTTTTTTCCTGATACAAGTTTTATGTATTTTAATTGTTTTGGGGTTGGTTTTTTTTTTGTTTGTTTTTTTGCTTTTTCTCTAGTATCACCAGCAGGTTTTATTTTTCCTCACAAAATATAAAATACACAATCTGGAGATAATATAAAAGAATATTCCTCATTTACTAAAGCTATAAGTGCTATGGTCATCTGTAAGCAAATGCAGGAAATCTATATGACTGGATATTCTTAACTGCCATTAAAATGACCAAAATAAATCTGCTAAAATCATCAGAGCATTTTAAATGGCTTTATGGGGAAAATTCAGGTCGATATTTACTTTAGTTCTTACATGAGGACAGTATTTCTGTTTTGCACCTGTGCACCTGAAAGAATGAAAGCATGTCGCACTTGTCTTTACAAATAGACATGAGCTTCAGCTGAAGAATGATTTGTCCTTTCAAGCCATGCCAGTGTATGTGCTATTAAATACATGTCCTTTATATTCGTCTCAAACTATGACATGAATTACAACCATGTTCCCAACAACTACACAACAAGCTTAGTAAAAAGCTCTTGTCACATTTCACAATGTGCCACTAGTATGTTGTACTGCAAGGTGGAATCAATTATACAACCACAATAGAAATGTTTCTTATCTTAAAGAATTTTTTAATTATTGCTACACAGTATTTAATGTAACATGTATATGTCATATATTGAGTCTTGTGTATTTACCTCAGTGTGCTTTAAAGACTGTTTAAGATTACAGTTTCATTTAAGCAATTAGGTTTAGCAGCCTGAAAACTTGTGATTCAAATGTGTTTGTGCAGAAGCAGTAGGGTTATTAAAGTAAAACATGCTCATCTACTGTCAGATTTTTAAAAACAGCTGTTGTTTCCCTTTACCAGGTCACATTCATGACTTCTGCTTCAGATTTCTGTGAACAGATCTTCTCATCATATTTATGAAAATACTAGTAATGTAAAAGCACAGTGCTGAATCCGGCCATGTGTGGGAGAAGAGTTCTTTAATGGTGTGATTCAGTTATGGTTTGATCCTATGCCATCTGGTGACAGCCTACTGAGCTTTCAGCAGCATTTGGCCTAAGTCCACATCCTTACTTCCATCGTACCGATAATGCTCACTGTCTATTTATACAGTGCGAGCAAATGGCCATAGCAGGTTTCGGCACATGGCATTAACAAGCAAAGATGTCTGAACAATGGAACCCAAGGATATGAAGTGCTATGTGGTGGTGAAAGGCAGCTCAGGGGGATGTTTGAGATAACTCAGTGTTATAAAGTATGCACTTCCTCACTATTGAGTGGGGGATGATTTTCATGTGTGTCTGTTCCTAATTTACCCCAGAGACTGGGCATAACTGGGGCAGTGTGCATAGTACCCCCCGATTTTTTGCCCACCTGGGGTTTGAACACAAGCCAGACCACCTTCGGTCTTCGACACGCATTGTTCACTGCTGTATTGCGACAGACCCTGTTTTACTACGGCTGGACTGGGACATCTGGTCTTACAGCGGCTGCCACCTGTTTCTGAGGAAGGATCGTTCACAAAACTGGGATCCATGATATGCCCATTTGTTGGCTGCATTAGTTGCAGCACATCATGTGATGTGACAGACTAAGCTCTGTACTCAGTGCTATCTCAGATTTCCCATTAAAGATGAACAGAAAGAATGAGTGAGGGGGTGAGGGGCAGTTAGGTTTTTCCGTTTCATATAATACGTCACACTGTACTCACATGGAACCTGATATGGAAACATAACAGAGATTGCTCTGTCTGCTTTTTTAATTGTAATACTGCAAATGTGAGGTCAGGCCAAATCAGCTCAGCTTGAGCCAATGTGTGCACCAAGTAAAAACTCTGTGTCTTTTTCTGAAAGAATGGAGACTGTTCTTTCTATAGTACAGATAAATAGAAGATAAATAGTGTTGCTGGACACCTGCTGTTATAAAGCTCAATCTGTTTGAAAATGTGTCTGTGTGCAACCCTGCTGCATTTTGAAGCCTTTATTGATAAGACCTTGTTTAACAACCAAACTCACTTAAACCTGGATAAAACCATTGGAGTGCAAACATTACGTAGTTCCATGCAATCATTTAGGATTATGCCACACATGTAAGTTGCAGGAAAATAGTTAAAATTTACAAAATCAATGTAAGCCAGTCATTAACAGGACCTACAAACATCCTGACTAATTAAATGTATTATAATAACTAAGTCAAAATGACATTTTTTTTAATTACTAGAGTTAAAATATAAACATTATATTTAAAATACAAAAGTTATGGCCACATGTCCATTGTACCTACTGTATTAAAAAGTGCAAAGACCCAGGCCCACATGCACTTTTACTCAGGGCAAAGCAGATGCAGTCCCAGATATTGGCAGGCACATGAACGTCTGCACCAAATTCTTCCAGGGAAACAGTGAGGCTTTCTCAACTCGGTGAAGAGATGTAGTTTGTTCAGCATGGGTCTGCCACTGGGCCTCCTACTGGTAGGACATGCCTGATTACTGTTCCTGTATTCCTTGTAACTTATGTGCAGTTTTTGTGTGTAAGCAAAAGTGTGTGTGTTTTCTCATTGTGAGACTCCTCACTGGTAAAGTGAGTTTGATGGGAGCTGTAGGGGGTAAGTAAAGGAAAACACATCTAACTTCCTCCCTGTAAGTAAAAGGCACACTCTCAGGGAAAACGACAGACTCAGAGTGTGTTTCCCATCGGGGGGTAAAAACAATGAAGAGCAAGAGTTTCTTCACACCCGTGTTGTTAATTAGCTTCCCAATGGTGCTCGGAAACTTTTCGCATCACCTCACTCAGCAGGGAGGAGAAGGGGAAATGTCTTTCAATTCACAGGAAGGTCTGAACTTCAAAAGTTATTGCAAATCAGTCAAGTGTCAGCTCTCGCACTCTGTTGTTGGTCAAGAGCTGGAACAAAGTAAACTTATAAAAAAGAAAATCAGTGGCCACGTCAATCACTGAATCAGGACACTGACATGACAGTGAATGTAAATGTTTGATACACATTACACTTTAAAAGGGTAAAAATAAAAACAAAAGACAAGCATTTTCCATTTGTCAATTAAGGGAAGCCACATATTAAATTTTATAAAGCACATAATTTGGTTTATTGTTGTGCATTTCATGTGTAATTCTATGCTTTATGCAGGTAGCCATGCACTCATGTCCAAACGTTGATTTGCTTCACCATTAGCCTAACTATACTCTCATTCAAGTACTGTATGAATTCACAACAAGGTCCATTTTTCCTCATTGTCTCCCTCCCCATTGACTAGGCCTTTTGAAACTCTCTGGAGTGTCCCAGCATGTTTGTGATTGCTCACAATCCCTCTGCTCATTGTTTTTGGCAGAGGAACTGCTCTGAGATTCAGATATCATCATTCAGGCAGGCAGATAGGACATCAAGACACTTCCTCCCAGGAGTCTGGAGAGCACAGTGAAGAAGAATGTGAGCTGTGTTTGTCGGACAAAATTTGATAAAGAGTCTGTGTGTCAGTGATAGCAAAATGCCTTCCAAGTGAATCCGCTTGCTACATTTACCGACTCTGCAGCCTGCTCCCTGTGATTTGTTTGAAATCTTGGTCTGATATAGTCACACAGCACAAAACTATATAAAATTAAATTTATGTTGAATAAATATGAAAATATGTATTTAATTATCTTCTGATTTTCTTTTTACTGTGTATATTCACATTTCCATATTTGCCTTTGTAATATTGTGTCAAAAAAGAAACAATAGAACATATCAGACATCCAAAAGTTTCTTAGCATTCCATGCATATATAAATACTTAGCAGGCTACAGAGAACCAAAGTTCAGGGCTTAAACACATACTTTGAACTGAAACTTGTCCTATGTTTGATTTTTGAATACTTGTTTTGATGTCACTGTCTGGTAATGCTGAGCCCTTCATGTATTATGTGAGTTCTGGTTCCTGTTTAATTTTAATGGAGTTTTTATGTCTGTTTGGATTACTTTACTGTTCTAGTGTTTTTACTGAGCTTCAGTTCCTACTTAGAATCGATCATGTATTCTTGTGCTTTGAGTTTCAGGAGTGTTTCCTATCTTTGTCCCATCTGCCTCACCTGTGTGCTTGCTGCCTTTCGGTTACATCACTGGAGTTAGTTGTCTTTTATTCCTGTTTTATATTCAAGGTTAATTTTCTTTTATTTCTGATGATGGTTTTTCTTCCTTATTTGTGATTCTTTGCCCTCCCCTAATTAATTTCATATGCTGTTGATTGGTCTCGCTTGTCCTCTGCTCCCAGCTGTGCCTCATCTTCTTATAATGACTTCCCAGTCTATTTCTTGTCTCACCTTCCTATTTGTCTAGACCCTGTCTAGACAGGAAATTTAGAGTTTATAAACCCTGCGATGAGGAAAACTTAGGGGTTTCTGTTAGTTTGCAGGAGTTTACATCTTTATGACCAAACTACCAGTTAGACATTAACTAGACCACTTTTATAATTAACAAGTTATCAGTGCAAGACAGCAATTATATCATGTAGATATCAGCTCAGAATCAAGCTCTGAAAAGTACTTGCACAGTACATTATTGTAGCAATAACCATTTAAAAAAAGAGAAATAAGACACTGATGATTAGTCATTTGTTGCAAAGTAATCAATTACTGATGGATTGTGAACGTATTTCAGATTCAACTTTCTTTTCTTTTTAATTTTTTTTTTTACAAACTAAAATTAGTTTAAAGTGAGGTTTTGAATACAGGCTTCAGACAATCTGTGTACTGTTCATACTCTGAAACATCTAAACATGAACATTTTTAAACAGATGTGTAAAAAAAGTCTGACATAATTTCCACTGGAAGTCAGTTTTACTCTGTCTCACCAAAACACTTCTGTTATTAAATCGTCTTATCTGTTTGATTTATATTTTAATCCACAGTTGCTGTAGTTTGTCCCTGTCAAGTTACAGCTGGAAAACTGCATTTCAGATATTTGATATTAAATATCAAATAATTTTCTTACCTTGATATATATTGATGAAAATTAAAGTTAGGCAAATAATGAAAAAAGTGGACAATACTGAATAAGGATTTATTTTAAGACCATTTTGGTTTTAAAATACATATGGTACACCCTGACTCATTTATATTCTTTTGGGCTTGATCAGAGCTTTTTTTTCCCTTTTCCCCCCTTTCTTTCTTCCCCCCACTGCTCATGCATGCATTTAACTCATGGATAAACTCAGTGAATGAATTAACTCTGATTAGCCTTTCTGGAAGTAAAAACTCAGAGCTCCTCATTTCAAAGTTTCTTGAACCTGTTTTCTGGAACAGGGCCCTGTTTTGTTTTGTTTTTGTCTTTGTGTTCCTTTTCTGTTAGTTTGTTAGATGTATTGAGTTTATTTAAATGTTCTTTTTTGGTATTGGATTATCCTGTCAGTTTTGTGCAGCACCTTTTTAAAATGTATTTATTTATTTTAAATAAAGCTCCTTTGTTTTTTGTTTTTTTGGCAATTAGGTCCTCCTTCCAGAACACCATGACCAAAAACATGCAAAAACAGGAAAAAGTCACAGAAATGAGGAATTGGTGGAAGTCTTCAGTACTAAGACACTTTGTTAGGAAATAAAATGGAAATTGAGAGTATGTGGACAGGTGAATAATGTACAGGAATGTACTCACATTCTCTAAGACTCAGGGTTTATTAAGTCACATTTTAATTATGCACTCATGCAACACTTTTATTTCTAAGCACATTATCTACTACACATCCATGGCCAGTTAACCTCCTATGCATGTCTTTGGACTACAAGCAAAGGTCATGTAAACTCCATTCAGAATGGTCCCAGCAAGAGACTGAACCAGGAAACATCTTGCTGTGAAGAAACAGTTCTAACAGAGAGCACACCATGCAACCTTTAACAAGCTTATCAACAACCGGTGTGGAAGAAAACTAGTAGCAAACAGATGAAAGGGTGGAAATGGAACTAGATAATGTTCAAAGCAAACAGGGATTACAAAATAAAACAGGGAACGCCCAACAAACCAAAACATGACAGCAGTAACTGTGGTACCATCTTGTGAGTGAACACCCTAGTAACCTTTCTCTCAGTCTCACAGTAGCAAGCTTACTGGGTCTCCAAAACTTTGAACATGGCACAAGTCTGAAGAGCGCAGTATCAAATTAATGAGTAGTCCCAATATTCCCACTGCACATGGATGTCATGCAAGTTGCTTAGCTCAATTAAAAACATGACTTTTGAAGAAAATTTTAGATAACAACAAAGACATACTTACATTTTAGCCTGTTTCTCATTTGCAAGAACAGTAAAGGATTTGTCTGTCTTTATATCCCTCAGTGCAACACACAAGTACTGACAGACTCAAGTTCCACAGTGACAAAAACTAAACATTCAGAGCTTGCAGTAATGAAGTACAGCAAGGATAACACTCATTGCTCAGTACTTTGGGACATACTGTACCTCTATTCATCACTCTTGTTATGTTGGGCTTATATGTAAGAGAACATGTGCTGAATGAGTATTTGTACATGCACGAGCCTGCAATTACAGATGCATGTGTATGAATATTAGTTTGAAGCAATTCAGGCAGCTGCAGTACATCTGTATTGCTTGCTCAAGTTCAATCAAATCATCCAATAGTAGTTTTACATTTTTTTCTTTAAAACTGCAGCTAAATTGGATCAACTGTCCCTTTAAATCAGACAGTTCACATTCATTTTTCTGCACGTTCTATATTGATCAAAGGCTTGTCTGGAACTTTATTGCATCTCTGCTTATTGCATTTCTTCATTTTATTTCGTTCCATGTCAACATTTGGCCCAATGTACAGAGGGACTGTTTCGTGGAAGGATTCATCAGATGGGAATCCAAATCAATTTGCCAGGTCATGTTTGACCGACTCATTACTGGCGGTTCGATTAAAAAGCGGAGTGAGCTCAGGTGACTGACAAGGCAGCTGAAGCCATTATGCAGAGATTTGGGATCACGTCCCAGCGTTAGATTGCTATTCCTATCCAGAGGCCTCCTAAAGTCATCCATCATAAGGAATTTCATTTTGTTTCTTAATGTGGGCTACGTGTTGTTTTGCAAGCCACAGAAATGATCAGAATTTGGCCAGAACAGACTGTAGAGAGAGCGTGCTCAGTTATTGTTATCATCAACAATTATTGTCTTTCATTGATTTGGCAGGAAGAGAGTGACTGGCTGTGTTTAAAATGGAGGCGTGTTTCCCGCAACGGTGCCAACACTGGGCAAGATCAAATACTCAAGTCTGTTTCTTTTGCCAAGGACTGCAATTAAAGCACATTCCACTCCAGGTTTTAAATGTCTCCAATATTTCCTTTTAAACAATTGTGGAAACAGTTTGGATTATTAACATGTGTGTCCACTCAGTCTAGCTTATAAAAAAACTGTTCAGCTTTGATGAGTGGTCTAATACATTATCGTATTTGTCTAGAAACACATTCCTTTGAAAATTAGTATTTTGTTTCATTTTTGGTCAAAGATCCAGATGCAAAAAGATTTCAAACTCACTATTTTACATTCTAAAGTTCATACAAAGAAGAAAGTAATAGATTTTTTTTTTTTTGTAATGTAGCTTTCTGATATTTCATTTCTAATCACTTATTTAAAAGCTTCTTACAAAGCTGGCCCATTCTTCACCCTCTCTTATTTGATATAAAAAGTCCACAACTCCACACCTGTTAGTATTTATTCGCAACAGAAATTTTATACAACTAAGTGGTGCTATGTATATACACAGTGAAGCAAAGGAGGAAATAAAGTCCCGGGTCTGAGATTATCTTCTCTGTGAAATATTAGCAGGAAACCCCCAGGATTAATAATTGCCCAAATGATTAATTGCACTCACTGATGGCTGCTTACAAAAACACATATGTTAATTTCCAATGGGCCATATCATTGGACTGACTCTAATGCCTGCCATGCGTGGAGCAGTCCTCTGTCAACATGTTTTAGGATGTCTGAATGTGGATGATATTCCACTGGATTCAAATTTGTAGTCACTGTTAAAAAAGAATGATAATAAGTGACACTTCCATTTGGATATACTGCGTGTTTTTGAGTGTTTGAAATCTGATTGTGTGTTTCTTTCATAAAAATTTTATACACCCCCCTTATAAACTCTATATTTAAATTAAATTGGTTTTCTGCTGCATATTTGGTGATTTTACACTTGTGATATGAACTGTAGTCAGACCCCAGGTTTGGCATATTTAAGCTCAATAAAATAATAGTCACCTGCACCAAATGAACTGGAGTTGACCAAATTTGACGTCTGATTACGAGCCAGTCCATTTCACGCAATATCAAGGACACATATAGAGGGTATTCAAAACCAAAGGTCTTCACTGTGAGTGAAGATAAAATTTGCCAAAGTAACCCACAGAGAAATCAGAATGAAAGTGTTTGAATTTTGGACATGAATGCAAAAGGGAAAAGTTGATATTGTGTTGCCTGGTGGATTTATTAACATACTGGAAAAAGGATCTGACATTTGTTTTGTTACACAAGTGTTTTGCACCTGCTGTGTAAGGTAAAATATGTCAGGTAACGGTGGGTGTACAGCAACTTATTTTTAGTTAATTATATGGAACTCTTTCCAGTAGCAGAAAACTCAATTTTATGATGTTTATTTGAGAGAAAATCATTATATCATCATATCATATAATCATCTTAATGCAGTTTAAGGGAAAATGTAAAACATGAATTAAAATTGCAAAGAAAATCAATGATTCACCAAACTAAGACGCACCAGTCAGCCTGACACACTAGTGGTGTATCAGGTGTGAATACATGTAGAACTTTAGTTGTACAATGTGTGGCTTTTTCTCATTTAGACAGTATAGTTAAATGTTCGCGATCACATTAGTGTTAAAATGTGATTATTGTGACTTTATAGGCTGACCTTCTCTTGAGCTTCACTTCATGGCTTTAAGACGTGTTTATTAAGATGACGAATGGCTCACAGCCAAACCAGCTGTAATTATCACCATTACTATGTTTATATTTCTACCAGAATCCTGGGCTCCGACTAAGATCTTGGTCACAGGCTCTTAAGTATTTGATACCCAACATCATGGTGTGTTTATGATACCGCCACAGCCTTTATTACTGTCTCAGCTATCATAACAGTTGGGAGACTTGCTGGGGGCAGAAAATGGAAGGCAAGGCTTTTAGATTGGAGCACATATGCGTGGTGATAGATGTAATCCTTCTCTCCCGCACTTACCCTCTGTTTGCTATCCCCCCACATAGCCCTTAATAGCGACGAATCCCCTTCAAGGCTGTGAACCCAAGCGGCGCTCCAGTCTGCCTTCATGCTTGTTGACTTCAGAAGGTTCTGATGTCATAATGAAGGGGGCTGGTGCTTTGATATGGTTCCTTGGGAATTTCATGCTCCCTGTGTTTCGAACGGACTTAGATGCTCAGCTGGCAGGTACAGTAGAAATAGGAGTTTTATTGCCTCTGCCTGAGGGGATTACCAGCTACCCCTAAGGCAAGGATGGAGCCGGCAGCATCAAGCGCCTTCTCTCTCTCCAGCCTTCAAGCTGCATTTCTCACGCCATCTAATCTGAAAGTGCAGCTCAAATCCTACTAATCTCCTCCAAATACAATGGAATCCAGGGTGGTATACCATTTACTACCCTAGAGGTCTGTTCAAATACTTAATTGATTCATTGTGCCATAGGGAGATGAAATATTTTGGAACTGAAAAACAGTCAGAAGTGTTTCTTGAGGCAAAACGATACACTATTTTCCAATTATGAAACATTCTAGAGTGTCCTCTATGTAGCGGTACAATCAAAGAGAGGCAAACGAGAAAATTACACAAAAAGACTGTGTTTTGCTAAATGCAATAGCAGGCTAGTGCACAATGGGATATGATGTCTGCACTTGCCAGAAACCATTTGCAAGATGTTGAGGGTTTAGAAGAAAACGGGGTGAAACAGGGAGAGGATGAATATGTATTTGTTTTTAGCAGAGAGACACATGTTCAGTGTCTGTCTCTCAGCATAGATCTTTATTACATCAAACAGGCTGTTGGTTGTCAGAACAATAGCAGGAACAAAGCCTAAGTTATTTCCTCCAATACCTTTAATGATGTAATGTATTTTGCCATCAGCTAGTGGGGAGTAGCAATCAGTTGGGATATATGGCATTCCTGCATGATTCCTGGAGCAAATCGTCAGTGCACAGCCGCACTTGACAGGGGTACAAATTTATCATTTGCTTTACGATATCCCCCAAATCAGTTCAGAATGCCTTTAAAGGGGGCCGCAGGGAAGCAGTGTAAAGACACATGTGAGTCGTCTGTTCACCAGCAGGCTCCCCATGGAATATAAATCCTGGGCTTCCACAGCGGAACAGGCCTGAAGTGGAAGCAGACTTACTTATACTTATAAAGAGTAGTTTTCCATCTTTGGTAATGGCAACTTTTGCTAAAGCGCAAAACTGGAAGTAATAAGCAGAACTTTTCAAACAGAAGAAAATACCTTCTTTGTACTGTATTATCATAATACTCAAACCTACTGTTTAAATTTGTTTACTTAGCTTTTCAGAAAAAATCTGGGAAACAGGAAGTCAAGCATTTTATGTTCCTGGCTGCATGATCTGCAGTCTGTTTGAAATAAACTCTAGAATAGCTGGCTGCTTGAACAGTGATAGTCATAATTTCTGAAAGAAAAGAAAGAATGAAGTTTACAGCTGAATAAGGTGAACTGAGCCTTACTGGCATTTGTGAGGATTAAGGGGCACTACAAAGTGTATATACAAAGTTGTATACTTTACATGCAGTAGTCAAATGCTAGAGGCAGTTCTGACAAAGCAGCTATTAACAGCATTGGTGAAAACAGTTATGCTCAGAGGAGTTTTAGGAACAAATCAGTGCTAATTCTAACAGAAATATTTTTTTTGAATTGGTCATTAAGTAAAAAAGTCCAAACCTCCACCCATGGGCAAGAAATCGTAGGTGCTTCGAGCCAGTCCTGGAAAATATCTGAATGACTGATGATAACAAGAAATCATTACCAAAGGCTAAGACCTTGAGCCAACAGCTGCAAAAGTTCCTATAGAGCTGAATTACATTTGTAAGCTATTTTGAGTTGTCATGCTTCATGAGTGGTAAGTGCTAAAACACATACTTGCATTGTTTTATCTTGGCTTTTGAAAGTAGTCGTCTGTGATTCTTAGCAGTAGAGGCAAAATAGTGAAATGATTGTGGGCTTAAAGAATATAGATTAAGGTTATGCTGAAAAAGAATAGCTTTGAGCAGCTCATTTAAAAAGAAAAAACTGGAAAGTAGATCATTTTTAAAACTGTGCAGTTAAAATTAAAGTTCTTATTAGTGAGCTATAAACACAAGCTATTAAAAGATATGCGTAAACTTAATTTTGAGGTCTTGCAAAGTGTGAACTTCCACAGCAGTGCATATTATATAGGCAAGTGGTGTAATATCAGCTACATCCTTGTTTGTGAACAATTACGATAATAAGATCGACAACACAGGATCCATTTGGGAATATAAGCAAATTTCTTTTTAATCTCTCTTTTATTAAACAACAAATCAGTGCTGTGTTATGCTTATTTACCTCCCAAAGACTCAACCACAACTGGCAAGGTACATTTGCATGCTTGCTGTGATATTTTTTAAAGGGGGAAAAAAATCACAATATAGCTAAATGCATTTCTCATCTTTCAGAGCAATAACAAGATTATGTGATGGATAGGTCTCTTGGGAAACCATTTCAATGCAGGCAATTACAAATAGTCGCTTCCCCGCATGCTGCTCAGACAACACAGTGTCAGATGACAATTTCATTAGCTAAGATTAGAGGAGGATTGTAGAAGTTACAGGGCATTATTGCACTTTTCTGCCTGAAAGATCTGTCGTATAGTGTTTGACAAGCTTTGGCAGATGTATGAAGAGAGTTGGGGAGTTGGAAGAAATCCTAAAAGATGACAGATTGTGTCCTGAACTAAGCATTATAGTCATCTTACTAGCCTAATGAGGTTCTTATGGTCATGGGAATGATGGAAAAAGTTGCAGACTTTAAACATTAGCGAATTTAAAATAACCTGTTTACTTTTAGAAATTCACTCCAGCTAACATTTAACATGATTATAGTGTTTTTGTGTCCTTGCACTACTTTAGAAAAAAGTGCAATGAGCTAGTGTTTCTTTTCAGTAACATGTAATGACAAAGACAATGACAAAGACCATTCTCATATGATTACATTACCGCATTTTCGAATGGTTTCTATTAGTCTACAATCTCCCCGTCCTTCTTTCTCTCTGGTCTCTTGTCAAAGACAGGATGGTGCAAAATTAAATGTCATCAGAGGATCAGCGCACTGTTTGATCTGCTCGGCATGGCACAGCTAAGTAATTGATGAAAGCTTGATTGGGGTGATAACTACCCTTGGCAGCAGTCTTAAGAATCAGCATACTTTTTAGTGTTCTGCAGCACTGATGAACTTGTAAGAAAGGACTGTCCTGAATTTAAAAGTAAAGGAAGGTCTATTGAACAAAAATAAAACAAATACCAAACAAATGTTCTATGAAACTAAACAACCAAAGCTTTTTTGAATTCATTATTTATTTATTTGCTTTGCCCTAAATGCCAAAATATAGGTTTCACTGAGCTGTCATCAAGCTTGGAACTGCTGATAGGGGACTGACTGTATTTACATTGTGTTTATTCAGTCTAAGGCATCTTAAAAGGGTTTATTGCAGGGGTCTGAAATACAAAAAACTTACATCCAAAATGAAGGGTTTTAGTTGTGGTGTCAGTGATTGGTCCTTCATGCTGGGAAAGGGCACAAATGATCTAGAACTGAAACTCAATAGCCTCTAATCAGTGAAAGCAATTCATCAAGAGTGCAGAAGAACACAAGGTCTATGATATGGCAAGATGAAAAAGTAGTTTTCCATCTTTGTTTTCAGCGCTCAATTCAGAAAAAAAGGATATATATGTAAAAAATAAAGTGTTGTTATGTTGCACATATGTTAAATAGCGTGGCGCTCGTGACTCAAGAGTTGGCAGTTCGTCTTGTAATCGGAAGGTTGTCGGTTCGAGCCCCGGCTCGGACAGTCTCGGTCGTTGTGTCCTTGGGCAAGACACTACACTACACCTACTGGTGTTGGCCAGAGGAGCCGCTTCTGTCAGTCTGCCCCAGTGCAGCTGTGGCTACAACTGTACCTTGCCTCCACCAGTGTGTGAATGAATAGTGGAATTGTAAAGCGCTTTGGGGGCCCTGAAAAGCACTATATAAATGCAATCCATTATTATTAAATAGCTATAGAATATATATTTAATTTTTTTAAATGTGCGTAATGCAAAAAGAAATGTAATTTCTAGAAAATAAACTCTCAAAAGTCTCAACTTTTAACCAGAACTTGTATACTGAAATGCAAAGTGAACCTACTACTCTATTTTCGAGCTCTCAATTTAATATTCTTTAACTCTGCTGAAGTAGCGTTGAATGATTCCAAGTTTAAAATAATGAATGAATGAAAGTGGTAAATAATATAAAAGTTAGATTTGATGCAACTTGACTGTTGAGTCATGTCATGACTATATAAGAATGTCCCATCCCTCTGATGCCCTAGGATTTAACTACAGAGATCAATAGGCCATACAATGGCCTCATTATTTCATTATTTTTTGCCATGTTTAAAAAGAACATCTTCCACCGTAACATTATTTGACTGAAAATAAGGTGAAAAAAAAACTCTTGGGGGTGCAATGTAAAGGGTAAAGTGGAATAATAAGAGAAAACATTTCAGAATACTGCATGAAAGGTCACTGAAAGGTTTGATGTGCAGTGAAATAAAGATAATAAGCTTTCATGGCCTATATTTCACCTATGAGAGGTTTTAGAATGACATATTAGTCCTCTCTAACAAAAGAGGAAGTCGTGTTGTATTTTAAAGTCATTTTCAAGATATTTTTACTTGAGTTTTGTCCATGGAAGTGGTCATGCATCGTCCATCTTTACAGTCTATAGTTACAAACATTCAAACTGAAATCAGCCAGCGCACATAACTTTTTCCTCCAAAGCATTTTATATCCGACTGATCCCGGGTCAAATATGAAGTTCCTGATTGTGAAGCCCAGAAACAACTGGCATTCATTAATATAGCCGAGAGCAAACTGTCCCTGGAAAGATAAATGAGCAACTGAGTGCTTTGCTTGGGATCAAGTGAAGTTTGAGCGTGAGATGCGTCTTTCAGCACAGGCTCTGGCTCGTTGCTTGGACACCTTGTTGGGACTGCATGCCATCGGATGGATGCTGCAGGCGCAAACTCAAAAAAAACAATGAACAGCAGACCAAATGATGACAGAGTGTTTGTCTTTGATCTGACGATACAAGTTTTCTCTGCTGCCTGTCTCTAATGGTAGATGAAGTTTAATTTTAAACCAGTGAAACTTACTCAAGCAGAAGTTGATACTGAGTGATTATCCAAATATCAGGACAGAATTTACTGACCGGTTTGCAAACATTTTTTGCAGATTTTTTTTGTCTGTTCCTAATCAAAGTTGACCCCCTTAGCTCAAAATTGAAGTTGTTCTACTTTGTTTAAGCAAAGACAAAAAATGAGTAGTGCATTTAACATTGGCTACATGGGAAGACCTGAGTGCAAAATGGCAACTCCCACAGGTTAAAGAACGAAAGTGAAACAAGTAATTCCTCTGAAGCCCCATATGCACTCTTAACTGCTCTTAAATGAATGCCTGCTTGTGAACATTTCAGTTCACCAAGTTTAAAATTTGCTGATTCAACAGTAATTCAGGAAGGCCTGAAATGCTGACATGCCCGAAAATGGTTAAGTGGCCCTTCAGACTGTGTCATTTCTAAATGCTTTAATGGTGAGCACACAATAACAACAGTAACACTGTCACAGACACTCACCTCTTTTATAGAGCTCACTTTGGCCCCTGGAAGGATTGATGTGTTACCATAGCAACACTGACCCTTAAAGTCTCATTGCAACCGGACCCCAATGCCAGATTTATGAGTGTTTTCAGCTTGTTACAGCAGATTTATCTTCTCAATAAAAAAGAACAACAATCTGCAGAAATCATTAAGAGGAGTCTGTTGGAAACTCTGGCTTAAAGGCAAAGGTGCGCTAGAAGAGGCTGAATAATAATGTTGATTTGATGAATTACAAACACTTTAAACACTTGACAAGTTTAGGAAAAAAAACTCTTAACATGCATTTTGTTTTTGTGAATGTATGAAAACCAACAAATGGTGCAAATGGGAAGAGTTTAAGAAAACCACAGTTGTTTCTGTCTTGGATGCAGTCTTCACTTTTTTTAAATTCAAAATTGTCTCTGTTTTCTCTCTGTCCATTGTGCAGACAATGGAACAACCTTTACAACACAAGTAACAACATAACTGTAATGTGAACTTAGTACAGCATTACTACGTTACCAAATGATGTCATGTGATTATATTAATGTTACTTTGTAGCAGGTTACACACAGTGCTAATCAAAATGGACGAAATCTGATAATATCCCTAAAAACATTAACTTGTATATAAACCTTGTGTATAAAAATAGAACTTTCATTGATGGTTTCAATTCTGTGAGACTGACCAATAGCAGCCAGATATCCAGCCAGTCAGATTTTTTTATTTCATACTGCTCAGGAAAGAATGTTGCTCGTGTAGCTGTGAAGTGAAATATTACACACACTTCTTTATTGGGAAGCAATGGGTGTTCTATTGTCTCTCTTATTTTGAAAAGGCAAGATTTTATCATTCTATAATTGCCCAAGGTTACATCTTTGCCAGTTTTTCCTTATTTGATCTATGGATGGTCACAATGACCATTGTAACAAAAATATTAACTGAATCTGGCTTTAAAACTAAGAATGGGTTACTATGAGTGACCTCCTGAAACAATTAACCTCACCTGACCAGCATTCAACTTCAGGTTAGGACTTAAAATGTTACCTCCAGGAAGATTTTCAAAAAATACTAAAATAGAAGAATTATATAAAAAAATAGCTGACAGGTTCTCATAGCTCATGGAAGACGAAACAACATTAAAACAAGTGTTATTATGGATTACATAAGTACTGTACACTTTAAGATAATAATCCAGTACTGACTAACCCAAATCTCATTTTACTGTAAGTTAACAGGGACATTTGTTTCTTCATCGTGTAGACTTTGAAGAGATTAATGTTCTCATTTTCCTTTCCTGAAATAGTCTTGCCTTTGTCACATATGTGATGAGGCAGAAATTCCCGTGATGCCCTTTGGTCCCTCGAATGTTACTCAAGACTCCTCAAAGAATTTGAATGGAAGTCAGTGAGGAATGATATGTAGTCATGGATGAGGTCATTAGCATGGTGTACTGATAAAGACAGATGACACAAGGAAAGTGGTGATGAGGACCTGGAAGGGCAGCAAGCAGTCAGGAGCAAACTGAGTGAGGATGACTAGACTTTGGTATTTTAAGCGGGATGTCTTCATTCCTTTCTGCCAATGTGAGTGATCTTCTTTCATTCAGTAGGAAGCTGCATGACCCTGTAGAGGCAGTGCAGCTGACTGGCCTTTCTTCAGGGCAGCCAGCAGTGCATCCCTTAAGCAGGCTTGACCGACCTACAGTCACATACTCTGCGGTCAAGCCCTGGGCACGGGGATTTGAGATGTGACAGCATAATCAATTTCCATGATTCATGATCATCTTGAAAAGAGGGTGCACTGAGCGACTGGGCAGCTGAAAGAGGAGAGCAGAAGGGGAATGCTGACAACAGAGCCAGTTCACTGACATGTACAGCAGTAGAGAGAATCTCTGCTTCTGGCTGTGCTGGTTGTTAGCTAGAGATATTCTCTTCCCACTGAATGTTCTCTAAAATTGAGACCTTAAGGTGAACTATAGAAAAGACGAGCACTCTTGAACTTACAGTAATTCAGATCCAGAGTCATGAACATGTCTCTGTGATTGTGTTACTTGAGCTAACTGCAAAAACATTTTTTTTTAACAAATAATGCATAAAATTGAACATAGTGTCTGAAAAATTAAGACAGGATCGACTCCTTTGGCTTCAAGACAAAGTCTGCTTGTATGGAACTCTGTGAAAAAATAAACTTACTGACCTGATTCGCTTCTCTGATGAGTTTATGGTCTCAGTATATGTGTATATAAAGTGGGAATGTGTTGTCTTGTGGCTAGAAAGTGTGATACACTTGTTAATACTTTTACGTACAGTATTTTCAGGTACAAATTGGACAAGAATGAGACAGAAAACGGGCTTTCCCTTGTCTGATGTGAGAGATGTGAGTCCTCTCCTCTGCAGCAGTAAGGGCTGTACATCTGTAAAGGCAAGTCAGGTCCTTAGTTTAAAAAAAAAAAATTTCATATTTATAGTTATGAACCATGCTATCCCTATAAAACCATGGCTTTAAAACCATGGAAGTTGTTCTGTCAGGACAACTGAATTATTTAAACAGGAAGGAAAAGTCTGTTTAACAGATATATTAATCCATCAGTTCCAAAAGGCAAGAAACGTTTGAGCTTTACAAACACTGCCCTTTCTTAGCTCCTGACATATCATTAATTAATTCAATGACTTTTTAAAATTCTAGTTGCAGCGAATAAGTTATCCACGTTAAATGTCTAAAATTAAATATGTCAGTTTTTTGTATTACATTTTTTGGCCTTGCACTATTTTCCATTCGCCCTCTACAGTTCACTGATAACTCAAGGTCAACACCCCCAGTCTCTGTGAATGACTCTAACAGCTGAAAAGCTGTGCAGATGTGAGGTTTCGTCGCTGTGGATAATGTCACAGACTCGTAAACGCCATCTTCAGATGAAATAAAAAAGAATCTATCGTCACTCCCTTGCACTCTCAACGAGATTCATCTTTGACCTTCTCGGCTCTAAGAAATGCCTCAAATTGAAATACAGACAAGGACAAAAATCACGCTCTCCTCATAATGCCAGAAATTCTATTTTCTTCTCATAAAATGTAGTGTTGTTGAAATCAAATTTTGACAAAAAACTCTTTGGAAAGTATTGTATTTTAAATAAATATTTTTCCCTCTCTTTGATGTACCTCATTTGACCTTAAAATAATGTTTGTTCCAATAGAAATCACTGCTGTAATCTTAGTCTGACACATGATCGGACACTAATGTGAAAATTGCAATCTTGAAAAAAGTCAAAAAGTAAAAATAAAGCCGTAAATAAGAAGCTGGTTAGTCACCTTCGGTCTTGTGTCAAGCTCCCTGCTCATTTGTTTGTCAAGCTCTCAAGGTCACAGACCCTGGCCCGTTAGCAGACCATGGCTGCCCGTGCACTATACATGGAAAGGGCTGATGGCAGTGTGTAGGAAGAGGGTGTGCAGAGAGAGCTCACAACTCAAGAATTGATATGTCTGACTCTCAAAGGCCAGCAGGAGATTGGCCTCCTGTGCCCAGACAACCGCTGACCCCTGTGGAGACAGCCCCGCGTCAAGTTGCTGCCGGGTCCCTTTGAAAACACCTCGGCCCTGCTTGAGTGATTGGCCAGATGGGCTACAGTGCCATCCAGCAACCCCCCACCGTGCCAGGCATGGGGTGCGAGAGGCATGAGTGGGTAGCATGGCAGCCTCCCCCAACTTCCATATTCTAGTCATCTTGTCTGCAGTATCACCACCTTATGCCTTAAAACAACAAGAGGCTGTAATTTACAGAATACCAAAGATCGGTCTTTCCCTTCACATTACTCATATTCACACATATTTGCTTTCTGACACACTTTAAAAAAAACCCACACAACTGTGAAGATTGCCCCATTATACACCCTTTGTAAGATTGAGAAAAATCAGGAAATTAGCTAATAAGCAATTATGCTTTTGAACCTGTTTGATGTTTCAATGCATACTTTTCAATTTGCATTTATATATCACACCATCAGGTAGATTATTGGCATAAAAAATTTGAACTCAGGATTAGTATGATGCATATTAACTAGGTATAATTTCTGTAAGTATGAGTATAATGGAGTGGACCTTAAAATGAATACAGTATATGGAAAGGAAGGAACAGGCAGTTTATATTTCTTTCTCAGAACTACGCATGTGTTTAACACTAGTAAATGCAGCCAACACAGCTAAAGTAAAAAGTGGAGACAGATGTAATGGATAAGGCATGTGTTACGTTCGATGTTGGACATATACAAACATACACCATATGAAATCATATTTGCTGGCAGACATGTACACAGAAGGGTATATTCACAAGATGCATATGTTTCCTACATGCTTCAGTCTCACATCAAGTGGTAGTTCCATTAATTTTTAAGTTCTTAGATCAAGTAAAGTTTATCAAATGTAAATGCACTAGTTTACACCAATTATTATCTCAAAGTTCTTTTAGCTTCCTTTTTGATGTATGATTAATCTCCTCGGTTATCTGGGGGATTTTTTTTTAAACACTAGAAAAAAAAATCATCAAGACAGTACAACAGGTGGACACAATAAAGTGTCTGTGCATGTTTCATAAGATATGGTGTGTTAAAGTTGAGTAACATACCACAACAATTTCACAATATAAAAAACTGTCAAAATATTTTGCAAACCTTTTTATTTTTTCCTGCTTTTGTTTATTCAGCATTCCACCTCAATTTTACTGGGTTATCTAATAAACATGTTTAACAGTGTTGCTTAATTTGGTTTTCAGATTAAAAAATGCTAACTGAAGAAAAATTGAGCAACACCACTCACAATCTGCTATTACCACAGGGTGCAGTGGAGTTTTTCAGCCATTTCACACCACATGTTTATGCGCTTCAAACATCAAAACCCCACACCTGCAGCAAATCAACCTGCATATCTATACAAATTGAAGCATCATGACTTTTAAAGTATAAAACTCCAGGCGGGCCAAATGGCCTGAAGTTATCAATAACAGCTGAATAAATGAAATATGCTACCTTCCCTTAAGTGGGATTTTTATTGATTTATTTAGACCTGATAACAAGAGTCGTAAAGCCATTTTGAGGCACCCTCCCCTCCGTGCGGCCCTGCCACCCTTCCTGCGCTGTCAGACCACAGGTTCAAAACACTTACTGCTGCTGCTTCTGCTCAAGCAGCAGTGGAACGTTTTTGCCAGGGTTGTAAATCTCCGTGCCAGATATTT
The DNA here is from genome assembly GCF_964374335.1 of Astatotilapia calliptera. Taxonomy (NCBI): domain Eukaryota; kingdom Metazoa; phylum Chordata; class Actinopteri; order Cichliformes; family Cichlidae; genus Astatotilapia; species Astatotilapia calliptera. The sequence continues at coordinate 7,397,234 of NC_137423.1, read as the reverse complement.
TCTTTGATTCTTTTTTTTTGTAGCCCCCCCTTCCTCTACCTCTCTCTTCATATACATCACTGCATTTCTGTTGCACACGACTGTGCAAAGCCTCAGAGGCTTATTTGGCTGCAGCAAAAAGAGTGGAGCGGGGGTAGGGGTGGGTTAAAATGAGGAAAAGTAATTTTATATTATGGATACAAATTTGCTCACATTTTGTCTCCATTTAATGTTTTGGCTGCACACTTGCCTCAGTGAAAGCCAGAGCAATCCCCTTAGAATTTGACATTTCCAGTCCATATGCTTTGTTTCACATGGCCTTTTTTATTGTTATTAATTAGGCCATCTGGTCTTGGTCTAAGTCAGTTTCAGGTCAAACACAACTTTCACTTAACATCAACAGAAAGGGATTTCTTTTCTTACTGCATATTGTTCAGGGAACATGTAAAAATATAAAGGTGTGATAATAAATATGCAAAACTAATAATCCCATATATTATCATGTCTACAACTGGGATAAGCCTGTTTTTAATCTTTTAAATAATTATTATATTTCTTCGTGGCCATAGTCACAGTAATTAGTTTAAATGTGTATTTAAAAATGTCATAGTTTTGGGGTAAAGTGAGAAAACCCAAATTCCCACTTGTCACAGTTGTGACATACAGTAGTGATTCTTTTCCTGGACCACAGACTGTTTATATGTCCTCAGACTGGGCTTGCCTTGCCTTGCCTTGCCTTGCCTTGCCTTGCCTTGCCTTGCCTTGCCTTGCCTTGCCTTGCCTTGCCTAGTTTTAAGTCTTCTTGGTGTTTTGAAACTGCATGTGACACTGGTCAAATTAATTTCTATCTAATGGATAGGATTTTCATATTTTTGCACTTTTCAGACAAACAAAACTGCTTGATTAGGTTAAGGGTAAGATCAGGGGTTTGGTAAAGTACACTCTTTCATAAGTGGAACCACATGTTAGAAGACCAGCTTCTCTTATCTGCTATAAGAGATGACACCAGTAGAGAACGTTTAGCTATGGTCTCGCGAGAGGCATCAACTAAAGTATACTGGACTGTATGTGAAAAACACCCTAATTGTCATCCTGTGCATTGAAATGTGATGTTAGGGTATCCACGCCTTAAAATGCTAGTCATATTATTCACTTTGTTCTGGTTTTGTATGTTTTAAACTAGTAATATAACTTAAACCCTTAACAACAGCTGTACTGGTGCTGCTCTTGCATGTAGCTTTTTTTTTATTATTATTATTTTATTATTTACTATTTGATTCTGAATTTTTTCACCAGATGGAAAGTGTTCCAGGCAAAGGAAAAAAGTCCACAAGACACCAAAATCACATGCAACCCTTGTTTGCTCAGCCAGCTGCACCTCTATGAAGGCAACAGAAATGTGAAACAGTTAACAACAGCTTGACAAAGGTCATAAATGAAGTCAAGGTGTTAAGCAGGTGCAGGGAAAAGAGAGTGGGTGGAATAAAAAGTAAGTGATGGGAAGGTCTGAGAAAAAACAGGGGATTAAGAGATGTTTCACCGGACAAACTTCGACCTCTTACTCCTTTCTGGACGGTCTTGTAATAAATTGCAGATCATTAAGAGTTTGGACACCTCTTGGCCCTCACTTCAAAAGAGCTCAGACGTTCTGCCTGTTAGTTTCAGATTTGGCATGAAGGATGGGCAGGTTATGATGCAGTTGCCTCTCCATAGCTCCACATCTGGTTGGCAGCACCTTGGCTGAAATTGAGACTTTGTCTCCTAAGGTTTTCTCATGACATCTTTATGATCACTTGCTGTTACCCATTGCAACACCCACTGGTGCTCTGGCCATACCTTTCACAATAAACCTCACAACCCAAACCCCCAACCGTCTCCCACTCATCCATGGTTCCCAACTCCAGAGGTCTAGTGAGTTCTAACATTAATGAAAACCATTTGTAGCATCTTCTGATTCCAGGTCTCTGCAAAAGATGCTGTTAAGTAGAACCTTGCAGACTTGCTTGGTATAGAGTTGTGAGCAGCAGAAAAGCTAACCTGCGCACCTTGTCTACATTACTACAATGGAGGCCTTTTATGTTGCTTTCCGATCAATGAATCTATCTCGCCTATACTGATTTACTGGTTGGCCTGGAAGTGCCCCCTAAAACCTTCCACCCCCTTTGGTTCTCAATTTCTTGCACAAGTCGAAAAGAGCATAAAATAAGAGAATGGTGTGCAGTTTTTTGTTGTTTGAGGGGTTGCTCTGACCTGTGCACCTGCCCCCACTGTCACCTTCTCTCCAAAGAACCCTTGGCATGGACACAGATCTTGTTGTTGGCTTTGAACAGGTGCAGAGTGGAAACTGTGAGGCAAAGAAGGTACATTAATTACACGGCAGGCCGAATCACACGGCTTTGTTGCTGTGTTAATCTGCCAAGAACTTTGAAGGCTAGGACAAGTGAATTCACCCTGGGAATGAAAGTTTTCATCCTGCACTCAACTGCCATCATCAAAGGTTGATTACACTGAACACACACACTCACATAATCATTACCATGAACTGGTCTCTTAAAGACCTTTAAGTGAGCTATCGGACAGCTTTTGTGTGTATTTTATGTATACATATTTTTAAACACAAAGATGCGCACACAGACAAATAAATGCATTTTCATTCCAGTTTAACAAGAAAAATTAGACAATTAAAACATGTCACTTGGTCATTGTCTACTGTCTGGACATCTTCACTGTTTTGCATTTCTTCCTGGCTGAAGAATTGTCAATTCAGTTTTATTTCATTGGTAGAGAGGGAAATCAGTCAAAACTCAAAGTTTTTATATTTTATGGTAAAGATCCTACAATAATACAGAGAAAACCCTAACAATCAGACAAACCCCTATGAACAATCACTTGGAGAAAGTTGGAAGGAAAATCGCCCATTCAACAGGAAGAAACCTCTGGCAAAACCAGGTTCAGTGCGGGGCAGACCATCTGCTGTAATTGAGGCATCATGGAAACCCCCATAGGCCCATTGTAGTGTAACTAAGGAAGGATTCAGGATCACCTGATATCTGTTTAATCAGAAAGGAAAGTTTCAAGCCTAATCTTAAATGTAGACAGGCTGTCTGTCTTCCAAAACCAAACTGGAAGCTGGTTCCACAGAGGACAGTACTAAAAGCTGAAGGCTCTTCTTCCCATTCTGTATCCTAGGAACAACAAGTAAGAACCGTTTGAGAGAGAAGTGCTCTAAAAGTGTGCTATGGTATTGTGAAGTTTTGAAGATGAGACCAGGTCTAATTATCCAAGAATACGACTTGGTATTTAAGAAAGTGTATTACATATATTCATAAGGTACAGCACTGTGTGACTGGTTAACTGTGGATATCGACACGCAGAGTAAAAACATTAAGAAAAGGTTGTGTATTAGTAAGACAGCTGGTTAAATTTAGTAACCTTTCTCAGAGATACTAATCAGAAAAATGCTGGTGCAGTCTGCACCTGTTCAGCTTGCTTATCAAGGTATTATCTTTCCTGTCAAAGTAATCCCACTATAAGGGGATTCTTTGCTAAATAAATTATTAATTACTTCACACGCACATCACAGAAATTCTCTAAATTATTCATGCTGGCAAGGTATGTAACAGGAAATCTTGTTACACTGATAAATCACTGAAGCTTGTTTACTTGCTAATGCTAGCTCTATTTCCACAGGTGGCAGACAGTAACTGAATAGTAACTCAGAGCAGTTAAAATAGAGCTAGCAGCCGCTTGTCTAACATGCTGGTCTCCCATGAGTTTCTCATCAAAGACTAGAGGTTTATCCACAATACACAACGCACAACAACAGCTGCTGGCCTCTCAGTTTGACAAGCTCAAGCCACTGTTAACAGACATGGACACATAAATGAAATTGAGACATGTTACAGATTATAGTGATACTGAAGCTACCAGCAGAGTTATGCCTGCTTCCAGAGACAATAGTCAGCAATTAAAGATCTTTAAGTTTTAAGAAGACTTTTCACCACATAGCCAACTACACAACACAAAAATGAAAACTACTACAAAGGGACTGTAAAGTAATCGTTACACTCGCTAAGACTGCAGCCTGACTGCTCATCTATTTGTTACCTGTTTAAGTTCAGGGTTTGTCTGCTGACCTGGGGTCAGCACTCTCTCAGCTTTAACGTCACTCTGGCTAGATTATTGTTAGCCTGCTGTCTGTGCAGATACTTGCAAAAAGCTGAAGCTTTATTAGCAGCAAAATGCAGTTCTTTCTTTTTTTGCAAGTGAAACCTCTAAGTGTAATCAATAGGCATGCAGACTAACAATTCCAAGGAACTGAACAACTTAATTCCCATCCTTACATACAGTACATACACAGTCAGTGGCATTCTGTCAAAAATGTGCTTCAGTGATTAAGCATCTTAACAGATCTAGCATCTATGAGAAACTCTGAATGTTATAGGTTTAATCAGCTCTTTTGCCAACACTCACACTTAATTTTACATTCATGTTTTAATTCTCCCAGTACACATTGACAGTTTACCATGTCATACTCTGGTAAGACTTGTCAGACTGCATGCCAAATATTGGCTGGTCCGTAGCAGTACTCAACCGCTATTTTTGAATAGATACAGGGGAAACGGCTACAAAAAACAATGTTCCAGAGTCTGACGAAAAGCCACAGACTGAGTAGCAGGTATATTCTTGCCTCGACATCAACCTTTGTTGTAATGTTCACGTCGCATTTTAATTATGCTGCGAAACACTCGGACGTGTTGCCATGCTAAGGACCATGTACATCAGGAGGTACTAAATTGTAATGGAAAGCCAGTCGATCCGAGTTGAGTCGCAGTGAGCCGATTCGAGTTGGTACTAATGGAAAAGGGCCTAGAGTCTGTGTTTCTGAGCCCATGCCCAACTGATTTTTTTTTTTTTCCAGAGTTCCTCACAGGACAGCCACAGCAAACATGCTTTATAGCCTGTGATGCTGGATATTAAATAGTATATAAGAATTTAAATTACCTCACTTTTAAACAGATGCAGCAATGAAATCAATCCATTTAACAATCATAGGGAACATTTCTTTTTGCAGATTTTAGCAATAACTGGTTGCACTTAGAAGAATTATGCAAAACTAAATAAATAATTAAACATTTGGCTTTCTGCATCAAAGTGTGGGGGATTCAAGACAATTCAAGATCCCTTTATATTGTGCAAATAACATGATAAAATCTTTTGATCTGTCTTCTGTCAACCAAAACATTGGTGCTAGCTTCCACAGTGAAACTGGTTTGATGGAGGAGTATTTTAGGTCCAAATTCTTGCAGAGTGACTTCATTCAAAAGTCTTTCTATTTCTTGTTTTTTGTCGTTAGGATTTCCAAAACTGAATTCAGAAAATAATCAGAAAAATCTGCAGAACTTCCTTCTATTTTTTGTCCCAATACCAGAACAGAAAATGTCAGAAACATAAGGGAGTTGGGTGGTCACTGCTTTGTGGGTTAGGTTAGCCAGGGGGAAATGACATGTGACAGACAGATTCATTGTGGTGAACTAGGCCTAGCTGAACTCCTGGTGGCATCCACTCAGGGCAATGTCCACACAAGGTCTGTCACTGGGGGACAATGAAATAGGCCCTGTTGCAAGACAGATCCTTTTCCAGCAGTCCCTGCGAGTCCTTGGGGCATGGTGCCATCGCCCGGGGCACAGAGCATCTGACTGTCAAGCACATGGCTGTGTTGATAGGTTGTCGAGGCCAGAGAGCTGCATGCATTCAGGCGTACTGGAGCATTTACAAGCACAGAGAAATGCAAGCGCACATATATATGCACATATAAATTCCAATTTTATTTCAGTTAAACCAGAAAGAGAACACTGAAGAGAAGAGGAAAAAGGAGGGAGGGAAACAAATGCTGAGGGGGGACTGGGGGCACCCCCTTTTGCTCTGACAGGAGAAATAAATCATTGCAATTATGGGCCGGCCCAAGTAAATGGGGACAGGTCAGCCTTATCATTCCCAAGTTCAAGGTGTTTCCTGCTCATCTGAGCCAGCCAGGCCTTGATGCCAACAGATCCATGGCTAATGACAAAGATCTAAATGTGCCATCAATGCTTGTGAAATACTTGGAACAGGAAGAGAGCTCTTTTTCACATCCTGACAGGCATTTTAATGTCGACTAGATGTTGATGCAGCAATTCTGTAGAAGCAGAGCAACAGTATGAACATTTAGATATTAATTTTACACGATTGAAATAAATTAACAAACAACAAAAAAAACAACAAACGACAAAAAAAGAATTCAAAGGTTTTTTTAAGCTGCTGTAGTTTATGAAAAAATGGTTACATTCTAAAATTTAAATGGATCCAAGGATGATCTGCAAGTGTTAAGATTCACGGTTAAATTACACAGTTTGGGTTTACAGTTCCATACAGTTTGTGCATGCACATATTTTGTTTCTTGAAAAAAATGAAGAAAAAAAAAGAATGGGGAGAAAAAGATACAGATTGTGGGAGGTGAACTGGTGCCTCGCCAGTCCCTGTAACTATACTTCAGCAGTCAACACAGACTAAAATTTAAACAGACGACACCCTGCTCTAAAACAAATCAGACCTCTCTTTTGACTCCTCAGTGCCAGAGTGTGTGTGCGACCTGGGTAACATCACTAATGTGCAGCCATCTCTTTAATCCTTTGTTTCTTCACCTCTTTCAGTCTTTCAACACCACCATCTGACTATTTTGCTTTTATCCCTTTTCATTCTTGTTTTCCCCCGTTTTTTCTCTCTTGTGGGTGAAAGTATAGGAGAGCACAGGACAGGGGGAAATTGGTGTAATGAATTTAGGGCGCTCATGCTTGCTGAGGCGAGCCTCCCTTGGCTGCTCGTAGCCATTAATCTTCCGCACTCTGTCAGAGCAAAATGTGCCCACAATAGGCAAAGGGGGAGCTCAAATTGACTACCAATTACGCGGCTGTGAATAAAGGATATGGAGAGAGGAGGGAGGGTACAATATGGTTCAGCGGTAACGTTTATTTTAACCCTGCAAGCGTCACAAGACCATAAAGGCCTTGAGATAGTGTGTCTTTGTGTGTATCTCTGTGTGTGTGTCTGCACAAGAGTAAAGACGCTTTCTGAGGACCTTGCTCAACGATCTCAAAACCTTGGGTCTGAGTTGTGTAACTGTTGGCAGGGATTTATTTTTTTTTGCACTCATATTACATAGAACACTGTGTTTTTAATTAGTATTAGTATTGTTTGGTATTGTTTAGCCAAATATCTCAGAAAGAGGTCAAAATGTTTTATGGTAGCAAAGAAAATACCTATATAAATCTATATAAAACCTATAAATCCAGCACTGTCCCATCAATACCTGATTTATTAAACAACGAGCTTGTGCTCTCTCCTGGTGACAAGGAGTTATCAAAGTATATGATTCATAGTAAATGGATTGGTTCTTATATAGCGCTTTTCTACTTAACACGAGCATTTAGGGCGTTTAATATATAAAGTCTTTTTTATGTATTGGAAAAGGCTATTTTGCTTTGCTTTGTTTTGATCGGAGTTAATACAAAAAAGGATGCCTGATGTAAATGATGTGAGTCACTCCTTATGTCATTTCACTACATTTCAACTACAAATCAATTTTCTTGATTTTTGTCTCACGTGATATCAGAAACTGGCTTCACACTCAAAGTGTACTTGATGGCATTTTCTTTGTGTGAGGGGTCATAAATTTTAAGCAAATTACAATCGCTTAAAAAGAAGATAAAGCAATGTAGTTTTCCAGTTGCATCAAAAAGCATTTCTGCAGTACTCCAAGGTACCCGTAGGAGGTGCTGCATTATATCATAAAATGTTTTGTTTTATGATTATATATACAAAAATTCTGAGCTCCACTGATTTAGCTTTCTTTTGCACTGTAATAAAATGAACACACTTGATCAAGTAATGTACAGAAATAAAAAAGATTTACAATATATGCTATTAATGATTCTAGATACATGATATATATTATTACAGCTAATCATATCATGTAGCTGTAATAAAATACGCTAAAAGATTACAATTTTACTCTTGTTGTTTATAAAATAGTGCTACTTTTAGAAAAGAGCCCATATAATTCAAAACCATGCATTTTAACTTAAGGACTCTTTTAGCAATGCAATCCAGCTTAAAAACGCATTACTCAGTTGATTTCATTAAAGCTTACAGTGTCGATGACACATATTATTTGGTGTTTTGCTCATATTTTGACAGTGTGTGTATATGGATAAAAATGCCATTTGTGCAGGGCCTATGAAAATGTTTTGGGGGGGGTTTCAGTCTTGAAGTCTTGCTTAACACCTTTAAAACTCACACTTATTGTTTTAAAGACACCTATAATAACACTAAGTCCAGCTGAGGTAAGACAGTGTAATTTAGATATACTTGTTCAGGGAAATTCAGTTGTTAGTATGATTGCAGCACTGCTGGTTGTGATTATTTGAGGACCATGTTTATTGTATTACCCACAAGAACATGACAAGAACTAATAAGTTCCTTAATCGTATCTGATGTCATTCAAGCCTAATTTCACTATTGGAGACAAGGGCCAGTTTGCTTGGAAACCACCTCCCTCTTAATAAGACCATTACACGAAGGGTGTGCTTAGCATGTGGCTGGGAAGAAAAAAAAAACTTGACTGAACACTGAAAGATAAATCAAATGCTTTAATGAAGTTTGACTTTCATGATTAGGGAATTTAGGCCCAAGTTGCTCTGAAGTTATGCAAAGTTTATAATTCCAAGAAAAACTTTCACAGCTAAAATAATACATTTCAAAGCTGATTGCTGTTGGAGTTTCACTCTCCTGTGTTTTGTGAATTTTAACAGGACATGTGTTGAAAGGGAGGAAGGAATGAAACTTAGAGTCTGCAAAGCACGATTGGAATGCATTATTCCTGATGAATATATACACAGCATTATCACCCAGTTGTGCAAGAAAGTTGTTTCTTTAATATAATAAATCCATTGCGGGCTGCTGAGTTAGTCATTGTGTCACTGTTGTTACTTTAACTTCTTTTGAAGCAGATGGTCTAAACATTTTCTCAGCATGCTGATTTGTTTCTGCTATTGATGCCAGTCAGTTGAAACATCTCAACACATGAAAAACAGTCCAAACTGTTACTGAAATACCTCTACCTGCACATTAAAAAGATGTGAAAAAAAATGTGAAAACGTAAACAGACTGTCATCACATGTCAGACGCAGTCCAGGAACTGATCATTTAGACTTGGCATGTATTCGTTTAAGGCCAAAGCTCATTTGTGTTGTCTTTTCTCTTTTACCTTCTTTCCACTCGTCAGTGAATTTGCACCAAAAACCTCGTAGACATGTAAACTTCAGTTCATGTCTCTGTGGACGCACTGCAGAATGCGTCCTGGCCTGTCAGGGGGGCAGATGGACGATGTTGTTCTGGGTGGGATGAAAGAGGCGTGAAGGAGTTTCAGTCAGCCAACTGCTCAGGGTCATGTAAGGGTTGTGCGCTCTGCTTGAAAGAGAGAGGCAGGGTGACTTAAGACATCAACAACAGAATCTTAACAACCCTCCATCAAACACACACGTCCATGTGTGCACTAACACAAACATTATCAACAAAACAAACACACTGATTAACGGAACAAGTAAAGTGTCACTGGGAAAATGTCCTTGCTGGGTATCTTGGTTTTTTTTCTTCTTTTTTTTGCTATTGGGTCTGTTTAGTACAGCAGATATCACTTGTCAGTCAAACTATTGACAGGTCTGTGGTATCATTTCAATCATTCCTGAAACACAAATATATTAAAGAAGCTACAGCAAATGCCATTTCTATGATTCTGGAATTGTAGAATGAGATGTGAGGTCTTGATCTGTGTAGCAACTTGATGTGAATCAAACAAAAAACAGCCTATAAAACACCTTTAAAGTATCAGTAACAATCAAAAAATTGAGCTACTGGAATGCCACATTATTCCTGCACCTCTGTAGTGCCAGTGTATAATACTGTGCAATGCTGCTATCTTCTTATTTATTGGTGTTCTGAAAGGTATTTGATACATACCAAAACAGATGAACATCAGTTATGCTCAGTAAGTAAACCAAAAATCTAAATAATATATTTTTTGACAGACTTAACAGGAAAATGACCTTTGGGTAGATAGTTGTGCAATTAGCTACAATAGAACAATAGGAAATTCCTGTTTGTCCAAAAACTATGTCTATATCAGTGGAGTCGTATTTTCCAGATTTTTACAGTGCACTTGGGGGTTGCAAAGGTATTATGAATCTGTTATTATGGCTACAATAACAAGAATAATATCCATACTGAAAAATCCTGTATTCTTTTTAAATGAAATTACTGCCCCCATGTTCTCTTGTTAAACAATAGCAGCACATAAAAGAAAAAAAAGCAAAGGCCAATGAACTTTTCCACTTGTTATCTGTGTAAGAATAACAACACGAAAGTTTTCTTCCACTCTTTGTATGATGGAGATTATACACGTCTGAAGGATATTTTTTAACCCTTATTTAACCAGGAAGTAAAACTTTTAAGCTAGCATGTTTTTCTATAGTTGGAGAAACTGGACCTCCCAAAGAAAACCAGTGCAATCAGAAGAGTAGGGAAGTAGTAAGGGGTTTACCTGGGTTTAAGCCTAGGCTCAAACTCTACCCACTGCAAATTTGCTCCTGTTAAGTCTTCTAAAATCGAAACTTCACGTTGCCTGAACGTGGATGACACTGTGTCAGTTAAATGCTGATTAGTTTTTTATTCATTTTTAGCCGAAACACAATAGGTGGGGACAGTGGAGTTCACCAGGAATGGAAGAATCATAAAAGATCAAAAAGTACAGTATGAAAAGTACAGACACTGGCTGCAGTTGGTGTTTTTTTGTTTTTGTTTCATGTTAGCTCTTTCTGTCTTGTAACTTTGCTCTCCTCTGTGGCCAGCTGATGAACCAACAACAAAACAGGCATGCGCTGAACAATACACCAATTATGCCACATATTTGGGATACTGCCCCCATCTGACAACAGACAATCCATGCAGGTAGGCGGGTGAAGCTACCTACAGACTGCCAATACACTACTGTACCACTGATGAACTATAATTTCCCCATGAGACTAAACCCCCATAATCGCATGTATATATCAAAGTGAATGTTGGAGTTAATGCTGTAGTATAAATGCTTATATTTCACAGACATTACACCTGAGATTTTATGTATAGGAGCAGACTGCATTTTTATTCCTCAGGACTATGCTGAGAAAGTGTAAACTTCTTCTTCTAAATATAATGACTAAAGTTTAATAATAGTCATATATATTTTCATGGAAGCAATTTAAGTATCTACTTATTGAACAATTTACTGTTTTGTTTGGTATCCCTCAAATGAACAATATTTATTCAGTACATTTTAGAACTGCATTATAGATAAATGCCATTTCAAGAAAACAGGTTTGGTAGTTTTCATGGTTTATTTTACATTTTCAGCACCACCTGCAAGACATTCACTCACTTAAACCCCTGGCAGATGCCTGGTGTGACCACAACTTTCTCTTGTTGCCTATTTTACTACAAAGCTACTCAAAACTACAACTCATAACCTTTCAGACTGACATTTTATCTGCCTTCTGAAACCTGCACTCCTGCAGTTCATATGGGGAACACAATATGAAGGCTGCAAGGAGAAAGTCTCACTGCTGTGTTGCTACACCCTCTTACCCTGACACAGAGTGGGAGATATCAATCTTTCACTAATTCCTTCAAGTGTGAAAGGGTCCTTGTGGTGTCAGCCAAAGGGGGAAGATGGTCCTGGCCAGAGGGATTGAATGAGGGGAGGGCAAAGAGGAGGATGGGAGGAGAAGGGCCCCCTCACCACAGAGACCCTTCTTTTGGGGTCCCCACCTCAACCCTGCGGCTGACACCCTTGGACGGCTGACCAGATGGCGGCAGCATTAACCCAACAAAGGCGATCTAATTAGGGGTACAATAGAGAGAAAGAGAGGGGGTGGCAGTGTCCTGATGGACGGCACGCCACAGGAACAGCCAGGCAAGCCGCCTGAGACCAAAGCAAGTCAATACCATACCTACAACCCCCAACCCTACGCACACACTCACCATTAACACACACTTGCTTACACCCCCCTGGCAGTAATATAGGAGCCTATGACTTTATTACCCCTCATTAACACAAATTAGACCACTTGAGCCTCCCTGAATGGCGATGACAAATTGAATTAAGCGTTTGGAAACAAGTCAATCCCCACCCCTGGCCAGGCTGTGACCATATTGCATTAACATTCATTGAAGGGTGTTGTGTGTGTGTGTGTGTGTGTGTGTGTGTGTGTGTGTGTGTGTGTGTGTGTGTGTGTGTGTGTGTGTGTGTGTGTGTGTGTGTGTGCGAGGCTATAAAAAAGTGCTATTATTTAGAGGTAGGTGGAGTTTTAGAGGCTGTGAATGGTTAAATTCCTTTGGAAATGATATGGATCCTCTTGGCTGTGGTTTGTTAAGTCAGGCAAGTTAAGGGGAGAATAAAAAAGAAGGAAACAGATGGTTTGAATAGAGAATTCAGCCAGCAAGCTAGACACGTTTTATTTGGGAATTACAGCTATTTATTTAAACGAGAAGGCCAGAAAATACTAAACTTTTGAGGCAAAAGACTTATGTTGCTTTCTTTGTTTTTCTTTTTTGTGTTGACTAATTTTCATTCTGCATCATGTACTGGCCATTTTCATTTGACATATTGTAGCTACATCTGTTGATAACAGAAATCTTACCAGCATTTTGTCAAGAAAAGTCTAGTTTACCACTGATATTCATGTTATATGTAGCATGCAGATACAATCTTTCAAAGATATAATATCCAGCAGTAAAATCAAATTACTACATACATTGTCTTTGGTTATTGTTATTTTGACATCAATATGTGCAAATGTGCAGATCATATTTAGATGTAAGGACATAAACATGAACAATAATTTCTTAAGTGGTTGAGTTGATTATATTACAAAATCTCTTTTTATTGAATATTTAAACCAAACTTTCATTGTGTTTAGAAAGCAGATAATATATTTAACCCATAACTTCTTAAATATGTAAAGCTTTAAAGTGAAATGTTAAAGAAAAATAATGAGAAAAAAAAACAGGTCATGCATTTTTCGTTGATCATTACATTTTCTAAAAAAAACCAGGCAGCAATCTTATAATCATCTCAGTAATCAATCCTCATTAAGGAGAAAACAACAGTTCTGTGTGCAAAGGTGAACTCAAAATTCATTTAAAGATTTCACATTTTTATTCATAATGAATATAAATTATACCTTTATAGTGTGGCAAAAATGGACAAAAACAATAACAGTAGATGTTTCTTAAAAGTGGTGTTACATTGTTTGCTATGATGTTTTTGGGGTTTTTTTGTTTTTGTTGTTTTTTTTTAATCAAACTCATTTGTATTGTTGAGTCTTCTAAATATGCAGTATTAAGCTGTGATTGTTAGACAGATGACTGTGAGTGTTTTTGTGACCTTACTTGTGTGAATGAGCAATTCTTCACTGCTCCTGTTGTTTTATTACAATTAGCTACTCGTGTTCGTTGTCATTTCAGCAATCATTTCATTTTCCCTGCAAACATTTGTCTCCCCTAAGATTTTGCTGACACCTTGTGGCAAACACACAGATCACAGTTTTCTGTGACAGCGTCAGACTGAGAAGTCTAAATGACTTTAAAACATGGAGTGTAGTTGTGCTAATTGAGTAATAACAGGTAAATCACACAAATTTACAACTCAAGTACTTTTTCACTCATCAGTATGATTTAATTTATTGAGTTTTAGTTATTTAAGTTGGTATTTAGTAACAACAATAAAAGATATTTTAAACATATCTCTTGATACTCAACAAGTGACATGTCTGTAGATGACTACTGCTTTGTAATTTGAAATGTCTTCCAAAGTACGCAGTATACACTGAGCTCCTCTCTCTCACACACTCTGTGGTCCAACTTTGCTTGGTGCTCTCAGATGTCAGGATTTGGCAGGAGAACAAAATGATTCAAATCCTGGTTTATATTACAGACAGCTGTTATATTTAAAACAATCACTGATATAGATTTTAATGAGCTGCTTCTCGAACCACTGTGAGCTGTCTCTAAAAACATCACTCTTTGCCATTTCTAAGTATTTTTCCTGTTAATTCCATTAGCCTTCTATATTGTTATATTACTGTGAATTCAGACTAGATACCAAAGTAGAGATCAAGACTATTTTGTTTTCTTGGGCTTTCATTACTACTAATTTCACTTCTGCTTAACTTAAAGAATACAGACAAACATCTAGGAATACTCAGTGGTGTCAAGAATCTGGAATAATTAAAACTCGTCCTCATGTGGCTAGGAGTTTGACAGGGACAGTATATGAAAAAGGGTCCCAACAATGAAGACAAATACACATACCTAATATACAGTATTATAACACAAAATAAAATATGTCCTATGAAATGTAGTTGCTCTAATTGTGCCCCAAATACTGCATTAGTCCAACAGTTGTACACGGTGCTCTTTGTCTTTTTTTCCCGTAGACAGTAAGTTCCATTTAATTTCAATATGATCCAACACCAGATGGAGCCAGAGGTTTAGAATACAACTTGGACTTGACCTGAAAGGCCAGTAACCATCTAATAAACAAACACACCTGGATCACACAGTTATAATTCTCTGATGACATAATCACATTGAAATGATGCTTTTATGCTATGATCTTGTGTTTTCATACAAAAACAGCTGTTTTCAAGATTCATCAGAGAGATATTGTAAAGCTTTGTTTCGAACAGTTTTATTATGCACCAAGCAGCCTGCTCAAACTCAAAAAGACAAAACCATATCAAGCCAGTCTTTGTTGATTGACCTGTAAAACTCAATGCAGCTTGTGAATCTGGTGAAAGCAGTGTTACTGTAAAAAAAACACCACCTCATGATAATATTTAACAATTGAACTAAATATTTCAACAAACAAGCTTTATTCCTCTCATACACAATCATACAGAGTACAACATGCAGTGAAATGTTTTGTGTCCGAGCCACAGACGTACCCGGGGCTTGGGTTGTTTTGGGTTTTTTTCTAGCATGGGGGGTCTAGCCAGGACCCTTACTGGCTATTGGGTGGGAATTGAACTTACGACCCCCACCCCAAAGGTGTCTCTTACTCTTACTATCCAGCAGCTATTTAGGATTGTGTTATACATAGAAAACTCTTGAGCAAAATATTAAATGAAGACAGCCATATGAATATCTAGACGTAGATGGAAAATGTTTGGCTGTGATCTGCAGCTGAATAGCTAAATTTAAACACCTAAATTGCAATGGTACAGATGGCACATTGTGACTGGCTATTATTACCAACCAAAACTCCCCTGTGTGATTAAAATAAATGAACTAAGAATAACAATGTTGCAATGGTTTGTTTTGTTTTCTGTATGCTGAAGCTGGGTGGAGAATGCAGCTATTAACAGTGCCATGGTCTGACATTTGTTTCCCTCTGGGAAAATACTTATACTGGAAATAATTAAGCTAATATATTATCTTCATAATGAATAATAACAGAACTGTACTTCATTTCTCAAAAACAAAATAATTTTGAGCACATTGAAATGCTTAGTAGGTCAAGTTACAGTTTGTATCCATGGCTCAATCCATTATTGTTTGGAAACTGTACACTACCACACTTTTTTATATAAATAATCCAAGAGGATGAAAAATAATTTTACAAAATAACATATTTTTAAAATATAAGTGTTGTTTTTAATACTTGGGATGAAAATTATTTGTATTCAGTGACTGCCTGAAGTCTGGAACCCAAATACTGCATTTACCCAGTCAAGGTGCTTTGTCACACTTTTCCTGCAGCAGGTTCCCTGGTTTGTTTGTTTACGCTTTGCCTGCAGTTTTGTATTTAGTAAAGGAATAGAAACTATACTGTTTTGGCTGAGATCATGTGATTTACCTGGTCACTGAAAACATCCAATTTCTTTACTCTTGGGATGCGTTTGCAGTGTGCTTTGGATCTTTATCCATTTGTACCATTAATTGCTGTCCAGTTAGTTTTGTAGCATTCAGCTGGATGATCTGAGGAGAGAGCATGGCCCTGCACACTTAGAATCCCTCCTTCTACTTCTATCAGCAGTTACATCATCAATAAACACTAGTGACTCAGTTCCACTGGCAGCTATACACGTCGATGCCATAACACATGGCCTCAGCGTGTTTGACAAATGATGTGGTATACTTATTTGGACATATGAAATTTGGATTATCTTGTGCCAGATAAATTAAATTTTGTTTTTACAGAATGTACTAGATTGTTGAATTTGACCACTCTTGAAGTTTTTGCTATCTCACTAACATGTTAATTTTAGTTTTGCAGCCTGGTCATAACCTCCTTCGCCTGTATCAGCATCTCTTTGTCCTCATATTGAGTTCCAGCTGACCTTTGACCCTTTGGTTATAAAATATCATCACTTCATTATTTTATTTACTTAGACAACTGTGTGAAATTGAGTCATGAATAGAATGACTTATTTCTTATGTTGTTGTCAAAAACATGTTGGGTTAGTGTACAGAATGTTTTGACATTTAATGTTTCATTACTAAAATGCATCTTTAATTCCAAGGAGGGTTTGTGCTAAATTTGAAGTAATGCTATTAATGACTACTAGTGTTTTGCATAATGATTTTTACTGTCACACGACAAGCATATTATATGTTACTTTACATGTACAGCAAATTTTTCTGTCAAACAATATTCTCAGATTATTCTTTTATTTACATTGTTCACATATTGTCAGTAAGTTAAGATATGTACAGTAATGTAACAGAGAGAGTGTTCATGACTTTATGCTGTGATGTCTGTGGTGCTCTAACTTAGAAATCTTTATTTCCACCAAATGAGGTAGTGCATTCTTAGAATGTGATCCACAAATCTCTGCAAAAAATGAATATTATGATTATCTGCATGTGTGGCATTGATCAGCTCATGGTTGAAAATATTCACCAGCCATTTCTCCTGTGACTTAGTAATATCACAATGAAAATAGTTAAGGTTTGTGTGTGTGTGTGTGTGTGTGTGTGTGTGTGTGTGTGGGGGGGGGGGGGGGGGGGGTTAGTGAGCAATATCTCTCCTACTGAAAACTGATGCTGTCCTTCATAATCACCTGTAGTGAAGTAAGAAAAACATGGTACTGTTTTATTATGTGGAGGACGTAAAAAGTCAATTTCTCAGAGACTTATAAATAACCCCTAACCCCACCAAACTTGTAATTTCCCTGTAAAATCCACATTAAGTTCTTTCAAAATAACTTCCAGATTTATCTTTGATCCTAAAACATTCAGAACGTTTCCCTAAACCCAGCTGCTCTAAAGGAGAACATCAAGCCACATGTGTATGTCTTCAATAACTTTATCTAAAGAAGCTGTAGCACACAATGTTTGCTTTCAGGGATCTCACGAGGCTTGAGCTTCACAAATGCACCACCCCTTCCAGCCTTCAGGTTGTGTTGTTTCTTCAACATCCAGCTCTCTGGCTGAATTGTAGAGGTCTTGTTTGACTTTATATTTGCCTGGTATCCACCTGGAAGTGGTACAAAAGCACAGTTGTGCAGGAAGCTTCTGCAATTTCCTCCCTCTTGCGTCACAAACGCATTACTGTGCCTCTCACCCAAACCACAACCACATGGGACGCAGTGCAGCACTGGAATTTTCCCACTGACAAAAACACATTAACTGTGTAGGGCCATGAGCTGACTGTGCCAAATGGTTGCTGTGATCACTTCAATGAATTAGGCCCTTTTTGTTTATTACTGTCACTTTATTACCTATATTTAATTCGGATTATCTCCAGAGGTATTTATGTTTTTTATATTTTTGTTGGTTTTCCTTGTTATCATCTATTTGGAAATTTGGAAATTTGGAGTCAGAATCTGATAATGATTCTGTACACTGATTTGTTGCAAAATCCATGATTTGGACTTTTTAAATATGTAGATAAGGTCCATAATAGATCATCCATCCAAAAAAATAATCTTTTAATTCTGTGCATTTACCCATTACCCCGCAGCTTTCTCACTGACTCACAGCTGGGTCATCTTTGGTTTCAGGTATCTACAGTGCATACTGCATCATGTGACTTCCCAGCAAAGCTGAAACTTCAGAGAAATACAGCACCCATTTTCCCAGGATACAGATTTACATTTTGATCAAACCTCAAGTAACTTCAGTTCAGTTCAGGTTTATTAGTCTCAAATCACAACAGCTGTCACCTGAAGGCGCTTTATGCTGCAAGGTTAAGACCCTACTGTAATTTGAAGAAGACGATCCCTTGTGAGTAAACGCTTTGTGCTGGCGGGACAGGGAAAGAAGTGGAAGGGGAGAGAAAAAAGAAAGGGGAGAGCGTACGAAGACATAACAAAATACAACCCAGGGAAGAGACAAAATGTAAGGATATGTTGCATCAGTATGGTAAAAGGACTGGTTCTTATATAGCGCTTCTACTCTGAGCACTCTTGTTTCATTCACCCATTTACACAAGCACTTCTTTCTATGCAAGTGCTTTCTATATAACATTCACACACATATTCATACACTTTTATACTCCGATGGATGCATTGGAGAGCAACTTGGCGTTAATATCTTACCCAAGGATATTTGGCATGGAGACAGATGGGGATCAAACCACCAACCTTGCGATTAGTAGTTGAGCTGTGCTACTTCCTGAACTACAGCCAGTATAGAAACAGATGGGGTGTAAAAAGGGTGAGTAGAAAATAAGTGTTCAGTGTGTCAAAAGGTATAACAGGAAGTTCCGCAGCAATCTGACAGTGAAGGTTATTGCATAGGGTTCAGAGGGCTTTGCAGTTGTCTTGTAGGTTTCAAAGTAGATTTCCTGTTCAGGTATAAATTGAGGAAAAGGGAAAGTTTACAGTCACCTGATCCAGTCTGAACTATAAACTTTATCAAAAAGAAGAGCTTTGAGTCTAAACTAGAGAGAGCATCTGTCTCCTGAATCCAAACTGGGAGCAGGAGAGGGACCTGACAGCGAAAGGCTCTGCCTCCCATTCTACTTTAAGAAATTCTATGAACCACAAGTAAGCCGTCAGTTTGAAAGTTAAGTGCTCTGTCAGAGTGATGGTATTATAGGGCCTGATTATTCAAGACTTTATATTTGAGGAGAAGGAGTTCAATTCTAGATGTAGAGGCTGAGCCTACGCTTGAAGCCACTGAGGTGTTTGTTAACGGGGGTGACGCAATGTCACTGGTATGCATGAATTAATTAAACAGTCCAATAACTCCAATAGTACTTATCTTGTTTGGTCTTTATTCCAATTTTTAACATAACAGCGCAGCGGTCACAAACTGTTTGCCTTCTTGCGATTAATAACACACCTGATGCTGATTATGTGCGTCTACCATAAATACCCCATACGAAAACAGAAAAAGGTGACCTCTGGCAGCAACATAAGGTATTAACCCAAAAATGGCTCCTACATTTAACAGGGAACCAGTGAAGAGAAGCCATTTTAAGATATATAGGACCTCTCTTACTCATCTCTGTTAAAATTCTCACTGCAGCACTTTGGATTAACTGAACTTTTTTTTTCAGATAGCTGTTGTTTGGTTCCACCTACAGAGAAATTAATCTTGCAAGTTTCCCTAAAACCTATAGCAGCCTTTTCATCACTTTCAACCAGAAACAATATGAAATGAGTGGAAAACAGACCGCCCTCTGGCAGTTTTAATTCACTGCATTATTAAATAAAAGAAGATAGAAAACAGATCAATTTACCACTTGGACGGTGATCAATGCAGCAACACAATCGCATAAAAACAACCCTGGGCCATTTTTAATGATCATTTTGTCAACGCAAATTAAACAGATATGAATGAAGATAAATTGCATTGCATAAAATAACCTTTTTTCTTTCTCGAACTTCACTTTGAGCACTTGAGCACTAGCCAAACTGTGCAATATCTGCAAATAGTATGTACAGTAGGATTTTTATGATGCAGAAATCGACAGTTTTTTTAAAGTAAAGACAGCTATTGAGTGCTTTCATGTGACTTACAACAGTCTTAATGGTATCATATGTTATCACTTGTTTTCAGATAAGTCTAGTAAATAGTATTAATTTTACCATTAAGGTATATCTACATTGAAAGGCAGTCAACTTCTTGAAAAGTACTTTGAAACTGTCCTTAACTTCTATTTTACACTAAAATAAAGAAGCATGTGATAGATACACGCATTCATTAAACATTTACGTTACACTTGGCCAGCAAAAACTCCAGTTTATCTGTGACACATCACCCCATGTCTCTGAAGTATTAAAGCTGACAAGTTTTGGAGTACTAGCATTTCCAATGGCATGTCAGAGTGCAAACAGTAGAAAGCATATTAATGAATCGTTGTCCCTGGCCAGTTTGAGTATCATATTCTATTTTTAGCAGATTTTAAAGCACGTTTTTTCATTTAGGCAATGCACCAAATTAAACACTGACAAATGCACTTTAGTGGTTTGCAGTGCTTCAGCAAACAGATTTTGAAAGCATTGTAATCATATATTTGGTATTTACAGCAAGGTTCTAATCCACTGACAACAATTATAGTGCAAAAAGAGATAAAGCATATGACCGAAGACTGAAATCGTCGCACCTTGCACTCACCAGGTTAGTTTTATATATATTGAAGGAATCCATTTCCTTTATTTTATTTTTGAGGTTTATTTTTATTTTTAGGTTCATTTGGTAATTCTTTCTGGTTTCATTTAGATCTGTCTCTAAATGCAATTTTCAATCTTTTGATTATAATATTTAACATTAAAGGGCACCAAATATCCAATAGGCAATAATATGAAGGATAAAGATGGTATCCTCTTTTACCTCACTCTATGGAATGACTTTCACGCTTGGCTGCTGTCCAATTTTATCTCCAGGAGTTGCTAGGCGACAGGATCATCCTCATTGCAAGGGTATTCTGGAAAATGATGGAACCAATAAATGAATTTATTGGTTATTATCTGCCTTCAACATTGCTATCACATGGGTCAGCGACATCAAAACATGCTATGTAAATGGACAATTTTAGTATAGCAACGTTAGTGCACAGTAAGTCTGTTTAATCAGAAAGTTGTCTGTGCAGCCACCTTGATGTTGTGTTGTCTGAATTAACACATTGTTTAAGTCACATTAAGACCAACTGAAGAGTATTAGCTTAGTTTATATCAGCTGCTAAAATGTTATAACTTGGTGACAAGTACTCCGAGATACCACCAGAGTCATAACCAGAGATGGGCAGTAACGCGTTACTTGTTACTTGTAACGCGTTACTGTAATCCGATTACTTTTTTCAAGTAACGCGTAAAGTAAGGGATTACTATTGCAAAAACGGTAATTAGATTACCGTTACTTTCCCGTAGGAACGCTGCGTTACTGCGTTACTAAAACCGTGATTTTTTTTGCGAGAATGTCTCATGACAGTGACATAAGCAAGTGCAACATTCCTGGCAACAGATCAACAATGGATAATATATGGAGTGCGGGAGAGAGTATGAGCGCGCAGCGTTTAAAGCTTGGAAGTACTGACCTTATTTTGAGTTTGATTCCATAAAAAGTGACAAAAACATTAGCGTCCGTTGTGCGTGGGAAGAAAACTTTTTACAGCGAAAAAAACCCCTAAACTTCCAAGCAAGCACCGAGTGCATTACGACGTAATGGGAAATTCACAGAGAAACTCGCGGATTCTTCCACTGACCGCTGCGGCACACCTGCACCAGGGCAAACCTCCGCCTACGCCACTCCTGCTTTACAGGTGAAAATAGAGCAACAGGACCGCTAGTCTGTGACTTTATTTATTTTCTGCTGTGTTTTACTTGCATCTATTTGAAAGAGTGAGTGTAAACACACACAAAAAAATATTTTAGTGCTGGAATGTGCAGAAAATAAGTTTAAATGTTAAACTAATTTATTCAAGTCAGAGAATGGTGCATATAATTAAAATTTTGCTTGATGCATAAAGTTAAAAGATTAAAACTAACAAAACAAGTTTTAAAAAGGATCTTTTCCATTTGATTACATTTTGTATGATGGATTATGCAGAAAAAGTAGAATTGGGCTGAAAGATCTATCGCTTTATCACCTATTCAGGTTGTAAATCGTGATTTTAAAAAGTAACTAAGTAACTAAGTAATTAATTACGTTTGAAAATAAGTAATCAGTAAAGTAACGGGATTACTTTTTTGGGGAAGAAATCAGTAATTAGTTACTGATTACTTTTTTCAAGTAACGACCAACACTGGTCATAACGCTTCCTTGTTTCTTTATTCAGTCAAGTCCTTCCCTAAAAGATCTTTAATGTCCTTAATCTCATCAGAAACCTAATTTGTCTTTCATTGGTTTGCTTACTAACATTTTTTATTGTGTATTTAGTGCTGACTGCAAATGCAATTTGGTCAAATTTTACTTCATTTATCAGATTATTTAATTTTATAGAGAAAGTAGTTATTGATGAGAAGAGGAGAATTTCTGCAGTCCGGTGTTAAACAGGCAGCCTAACTAAACTCAAACACAAATGTGCCATGTATGTGACTTGAACAGCTACAGACCACTTCAAAGACATTTAATTGGCCATACAAACTTCCCACTGAAACCTGCTGACCTGAATTCAATGATTCAGAAGTGGTATAATGACAGCACTGAGGCAGCACTACACCAGAGAACAAATAACAAAACACTATTAAGCCACTGCAGTTAAGCTGCCCATGAAATCTAGATAAATCCAACCAAAAGAAAATAATAAAAAAATGAATGCTCTGGTAGGAGAAAAACATGACTATTGTTTGAATCTTTTGAAAAGGTTTTTCTCAGATACTTAATTGATAAGGTATGGCAGCATGTTTGCTCCTTCTGACACATCAAGTAGCTTTGATTATCTCCTCTGATAGAGGGCTTAGTGGGATGCATTTAATATTGGAACAGTTTAAAAGATACTCCTACACCGCTGCAGTCTATAACTGCAATGTGAGGAGTGAATGGTAGCAGATATTATTTGAAGTCTGGATGTCATTTATTAGTCAGTCAGCACAAAAGCAAATATCTAAATACCACCATTTTATCATAAGCAGACAGGAAAATACTTGTTTCAAAAGCCAACCATTTTTTAAATACAGCACACTCTTAAAAAATGCACATTGCCTGAATAAATACTAGTATTATTTATTGTTCTTTTGTTCTGCAGATCCATGCACCAGAGACTTAGAGGATTATTTCAACTGACAGTACATCTGCACCCGTGAAACAGCCACTGAGCTGTAAGCTGATCATGCTGAGAAAGAAACTTAATAACCTGTCCACCTCACTTAAACAGCAATGAGTTTTGATTTTAGATAAATCCTTTGTGAAATTTTAATTACAGCATCAAAGCTGTAATCTGCCCTTCAGTGGGACAGAGCTGGAATGAAGTCCAGTGAATAGCCACTGTCGAGATGTTGACAGAGAGTTCACCAACACCATGCATGCCATTATGATTTTTCCACATCAGCAGCTTTAAAGAACACAGAATATAGAAAGTGTCACAAAAAATGTATGAATATTTTTGTAATACCCTTTATCACCACATGAGGTGGCAATCTGTTTAAAAAAATACACAATTTACAATTTATTTTAAGGATCTTGTTTCCAGTTTTAAAATCAAAGCCGCATCAAATCACTAATAAACCATTAAATATAAAGGCTAAAGGTGTTTTCTTTACCTCAATGTATGGAATGACTTTCATGCTCAACTGCTGTTCAATTTTATCTCCATGAGTTGCTAGGCAACAGGAGCATCCTTGTTGCCTTGTACCCATAAATGGATTCTGTAGATCTGTAACTTATTATTCCACATTGTTGTGATATGGGTCAACGAAAGAGAAGACTGCTATGCAAATGGGCCATCAGGCCATTTAGCCGTGACATCTGAGTGTTTGCTTTGTCCTGCCTGGAGAAGCACATATGCTGCCTTGCCCCTGTATAAATTAGTGAGTGGGTACGCGAGCAAAGGTCTTACATTATAATGCCATTTTTTCAGTTGATCTTATTAGAAAATAAAACATCAAATAAAATTTTAAGAGAATTCTTAAGATTCTAATTTCTAAACAATAAATAAATAAAAAATACACTAATTTACAATGGCAAAATGAATTCATTTTACAATTTACTTATTTACTCTTCATTTAATTTATTATATACTTCTGAGTAATTGAAATTCTGTTCAAATGGATCACTGTTTTACCTTCCAATACACTAGCAATCTGTCCAGAGAGTAAATTGTCTTTTGCCCAGTAAAAACTGGATATGGTTCATGACATGTCACATGTCATCATGACATGTTCGGGACTTACAATCGCCTAGAGTGCATGAGAAAATCTAATATTTGACACTTCAAGTCAAAACAAAACCACATCTATCTAGATCAGGCTCCAAGCAGGGTCAGTTGTGCCATACATAAATAATTTTCATTAAAAACTGAAAATTGTCATTTTCATAATATACAAAATCTATATATCAGTGCTCATTATTAAAATGTTATCTGCATCATTAACACGAAGGCAGCTGCAGATAAGAAATAAAAATGGCACAAACCTAAACACTGATAATACTAGATAAAGTCACTTC
Organism: Astatotilapia calliptera; assembly: GCF_964374335.1. NCBI lineage: Eukaryota > Metazoa > Chordata > Actinopteri > Cichliformes > Cichlidae > Astatotilapia > Astatotilapia calliptera. The sequence continues at coordinate 7,372,565 of NC_137423.1, read as the reverse complement.
TGTCTTAGTAGGTGCAACTACTGGATTGGCTACAGACATTTTTTTCGTGCACTGAATGCTGAAGGTTGCATCTCATCCCATCTAAGAGGACTTAGATGGTACATCAGACTAAGAAGTGTTGGGAACCACTAATCTCCTGTAACTACATCTCTTTAAACAGGAGACCTTCTATGTAGCGACCATGATGAGAAGCAATGTGAGTTAATGACTCTTCTAAATCACATTAACAGCAAAGACAAACTGCTGCTGCAGAGCATTAGCTAAATCTTCATCACATGCCAGATCCAGTCGCCTCATTCTCAGTGAATGGTACTCTAAGTCAACACCTGCAAAATATCTTTGCCTTTTAATTAAAACATTTCTCTCACTCATCTTTCATATTTAAACAAAGAATATGTAGTCACTGGCCAGATGTTGCTGTTTCACATCTGATCGCTATATTCCATAACCCACCCCACCAAAAAAAAACAGCCAACTAAGGCGAATTATATGATCATGAAAGATACATATCTCATAAATGGTGGAACTAACTAGATTATATGGGCCCTCTCTGCAGAGCAGCTAATGGAAGCTGCAGTGTAGTGGAAATAAGACCTGTTAGCTTACTGTGTTTGCCTGAAATGCTAGCCCGCCAGGCTTTTTCACCACTGTTCTCACTGAGATAAATCCCTGTTGCACTTAGTAGTCATCCATTTTTAATGCCACAGCCTCAGCTGGAGATACATAAAGACAGAGGAGGAGAAGACAGAGGAGGGAAAGCAGGGACGGGGGGAGGGAGGAACTGCCAAGAAGTGGCTGACACCAGACGAATGCTTCAGGCTAATATATGTTTGTATGCTTAGCATCAGCAGCAATTAAGAGTGTCTAAGGTTGTTTGCCTGGTGAGACAGACAAAAGACAGTAGGGCGATTCATGAAGTCATCATGATTTTAGTACATTTCCATCATTTATAGAACATCTGTAACAAACCAAGCTGCTGGAGTAAATCAGAAGCACTCACAGCTGCACAACTGTGTACAGCCATGATTTCTTTTCCAACAAACAAGAAGCAAGGCAGCAAGGCTTCCTGCCTGTTTTTCAGCCACATAATATGTCTGCAGCAGCCATTCCACAGATGGCAAGCAGAGAAGGCTGGGAGGGCCAGCTATTCAATCCACTTCAGCACAAACATGATCTGTTTGAATGGTGAGGCATAAGCCAAGACATTCTTGTGTGGGAAGACCTCCCTAAACAACTGTGAGCAACCCATGGCAGTGTGTTTGCCTTTCAGAAACAAATCTTTAAGATATGAGAGCAACAGATCGGTCTGAATTCATCCAAAAAGCAAAGGTTAAGTGTGGTAAAATGCAAAGTAGTAAATGTAACCTAAGCAGGGCATATGTGATCCACACACAGGCTCTGTGTTAACTCATGAGTGAGACAGTCAGCTAGCTGGCCAATTAGGCCAAGCAAAGCCATTTCTTTGTTTCTAGTCGACCCCCTCCACCCCCCACCCCCCGCTTGGTTTAATGTAGTTTAGGAATCACTAAATCAGTAATCTGAAACTTAAACAAAAACCTTTGTGTTTAGAAAAGGGTAAACCAATTAGAGAACACAACCACATAGGTCCAAATATTTCATACGTTTTTATTTCTCTAGTGTATTTATATGTTGTTATTCTGCACAGCAGCATACAGGAAATTGTGGTAAAATATAAATAACAAAGTTCAACAGTGTTTCTTTTTCTCTTATTCATTTAATCCAAAAAACCTCTGTTAAAAGTGGCAAATTTTGTCAGCTTTTTTTCAATATCCGCTCTCTTGCACACTCTCAAGAATGTAACATTGAACAACTAAATTTTAAAAAGTATGGGTATATCACTATTTACAGACAGTCTCACCTTTTGGTGAGCAATGCTATAGCTTTTTGGAAACTTACTTCCATTATGTTAAATGCAACAAAATGAAAATACAATTATGTTATACAAAGATCAAAAATACCTATCAAAACCCTTATTATAAATGGCAGCACTATATCAATAAACTGCTGTTGACATTTTTACGTGTAAGTACAAAATCCTGTTGAGGTAGTGCCCTCTGAAGTCACTTGTAATGTTAAAATACTGAATAAACATCACTTTATACACAATACAGCAAATCTTTCTTTTTTTTTTCTTCAATTCAATTGTATTCCTTTGGTAAACAAAACTGTCAGAAATGTGCAGTCCTGCAAGTGACACTTTCAATCATACATTCACAACATTTTTGCATCTTTTTTGGGATTCTTCAGAAATGTAATAATGGGATAACATGTTGTTTGCGAACATTCATTTGCCATTTTCTTCACCCCGACACAGAATGAAAGGTAAATGGGACTTACTTAGTTTCATAATGCAAAGCAGACATGCTTATGAGACTCTGTGGTGAATACATTGTGAGGGCAAACCAAACCATAAACACCATAAAGAACGAGAGAACTGACAGAGAAAAGAAATCCAGTGTGTCACCCTTATTTGGGAATGTAAACATAAAACATATTGAATAATATTTCTCATTAAATGTAAAATCGGGTAACTGTCTCATCACACATGATTAGAACAGAGGTTTGGCTTTACAACGACTGATCAGAACGTTCCCCAGAGAATATGAGCCCTAAACAGAGGCCACATTGTCTTTTTTTTTCTTCTTTTTCTTCCTGCCTTGCAGATTGAATGTCAACTTTTACAGCAAGTTGGAAAATATGTTGTGGAGTTTTTAGGCAGGCAGATGGGATCAAAGAGTTCCTCCTCCAGTCAGACTCACACAAGTATTCACTAATGACACATTCTTGAGCTTCTTTAATGGCAAACATAACTTTGGTTTCTAAGACGTGAAAGAAAATCGAGGCAAGCTTAGCTCACCATACAAAAATACTTGGTAGAAAAAGGCTATGACATTCATCCCCTTTGCCAATGTCAGTGTGTTCCCTACATGACCAAAATACTTTTTATTTATTTTTTTTGTATTTATTCACACTTTGTGATTATTGATACATATGTGTATGTATACCCACACTCAAAATAACTACAGACTATAAAGAAAAATAAATCCGATGTATAAAGCATAAAATTATTCTATGTGGATAAAGGAACTATAAAAATATAAGAGATCTTAAGAGAAACAAAAAAGATAAAATCAATATGTTTATGAAACTGGGATAAAGGCTAGAGCCGAAATCAAAACAGTCATCTGGAAATTGTTCAGTGCAATTTATTTTACTTTATAGTCTTGTTTGTTTAAAATATTTTCATCCTCTTACCACCCACAGCCCTCCCACCCTTTAATGGTCGCTGGGATGGCTGGTCTTTTGACAGTGGACAATATTTTATCGTATGAGCATTGTCCCCGTTGGCACTGCAAAGGGGGCAGGTATAAGCCCTCAGAATCGGGCACACAACCCTGCCGTCCGGAGTCTTCAGGACGTGGGAGCCGTACACCTCCTCGGGCGCTCCGTTATTTCGGCAGAAGACGCAGATTTTCGGCTCCTGTTTGGTTCTGGAAGCGGGTTTGCGCATCTTCTTCTCCATGCCGAACATATCGAACCCAGTGAAGTTCCCACCAAAACCCACCTCCCGCTCCGGCAGCTGGACGCCGAGCTGATTTTGGAAGGGGCTCAGTATCGAGAAACGCTCTTTCAAGTCCAGGATGGAAGCTGGTGGGGGGCTCCCGGACGGGCAGCAACAATCCAGGTGCCCGCTTTCTCCAACGGCACCCGCGATTATGCACGGACACGCCGGGGAATCGTCCAAGCCCAGAGTCGCTTTCAGGGACTCGGTGATGGAGTTGGGATTTTGGGGCATGCTGAGCTTGTTATTCTTCGTAACCAAAGTCGTCAGCCCAAGATAGTCGTTCCAGAAATTAAAAGTATAGTCATATGGGCTGCGCGCATTCAGATAGTTCTGATTGAGAAAATCCATGGCCACTTCTGCTCCTTCGCTTGCCGTAAAAAGGCGAAACAGACAGAGTAATCCGTAGAGTCTTTATAGCCAGAGTTCTCTTCCAGGTATGGCTCATGTGCAGCGATGTGGTCTCCAGTGTTCCTGTTATGTTTGAGCGTCCTGCAAACAGGCTTTCTTGTTATAAGTACCAAGAGGGCGGGGCGCTCTCCCTTGAAAACCAAGTTCCTGATCAGGTCGAAAGCAGGCTCGCTGTTTTCAAAGCTACAGTTAGACAGATTTGTTTTCTTGCAGGCTGGCGCTTTCTCTTCTATCAATCATTATTCTGCAATTAAGGCATACGGCGACTTTCATTAAAAATAGCTTGTTAATACTTAATGATTTGAACAAGTGCGCAAAGAAAATATTTCGTGCAAAAGCCTTACTGTAGGTAATTACATCATTTCAGCGCCAGTACTAATCAATTACGACTCGGAGTTTCGTTCCCCTTCGTACTAAACATTACAATCCCGCGTGTTTTGTTGATCAGTATCGTTAATCAGTTTGTATGAATACCATCAACGCCAACTCGGCTTTTCACACAACTTAACCCATTGTGAGCCAAGAGCATGGGCCCTTTGTTTCTTGCAGAAGCCATCCTCCTACAGTCCATGGGAGAAATAGCCTAGGCTGATGCGTGCTGTTATGTTAAAACTGAATCCCATGTTTCCACATTGTCAGGTTTTACAGTTCCAGGACAAACTCACATGCAGTGGTTGATTTAAAATCATTTGATGAGTGGTTCATAATAATCCTATATTTTGTATTTTTCGTCACTAAAGTATTTTCTACTTGCTCACAACCCTTTCTATCTGATAACATGGTTTGGCAGAGGGAGAATGTATTGTCAGTTTGTATGTTGTATAAATAGAAAATAAGTTCTGCAGAAAATGTCTAACCTCCAGATCAAAACCCGTTTACTTGCAAGATTTTAAAATGAAAGAAAATGTTTAGTAGATTAAAAAGAATCTTTTGTTGCTCGAAAACAACACATCATTTCACAGTCATGCTGTAAACACAACATGCAGACCAGTTTATCAACAGGGGGCAGCAACATGCAATTGCAGGTCAGTTCATATGAACCAAAAGACCTTTTGCTCCCTACTTCTCTCCCCAGTATGAATGACAGTACCAAACAAATACTATAATGATGGCTACTGGCTGGAAGATGACAGTCACCAATTATATTTCACTAAATCCAGATGCATTCATGTAGTCTGAATCCAGTGAGGCAGCTATGGTTAAGTTCAGAGAGCAACTAAACAATTGCACAACTAAACAATTTGGTCAGTTTGGGGGATTTTTCTACATTTATTTTTTTCATTTAGCCAAATAAAGCACATTACTTAGATGTTGGCTTATGAATGACCTGTGGAACAACTGTGACAATATAAATGGCAAATGTTATTATGAAAATGTTATTTATGTTGTATCATTTTGTATTAATTTACCAAAGTTGTCATAATTATTATTGGTAGTAGTAGTTTTGTTATGTTTAAAGGTAGTTTAATTAAGCCATTTATTCAAGCTTTCAATTGGCCAATGCTGTGTAGAATTCATCTTGGAAATAACAATGAACTTTGAAGAAGGCAATTGTCTGAGTGGTACATAAAATACAGACATTAACATTATAACAGCGGTATTACTTTCCAAGAGAACAGTGGTTCCCAAAAGCATTTCCTTATGCTTTTTTTCTGCTTGTTTTACTTTAACCACAAAAAAATTTTTTGTTCTTTTAACCCCAAAAATTCAAATGGCATCGCCTGCAGAGAGGTAAAGACAGAAGTATATGAATGACCAAACCAATGGGTAACCATGAGGTAACTCACTGATGCGTGAACCCCCATTTTGAAGCTTTGACGTTAACATTTCAGCCATTACCACCATCATGGATTTTTGAAGCCTCAAGTGACCAAGTGAGGGTCGAATGCTAAGTTGTGTGTATGAATACTGCATGGGTGCATCATCCATACAGAGATATCTGCCACAGTAGTTGTAACATCTATTGTAACATATGAAAGTAAATAATGCAGAACTCCTTTCACAAATACTGGAGCGCAGTTTTTGGATAGGCTCTTACTACAGTTTACCAAACAGCAGTTCATATTGTTTGTTAGATAATTACATTAAAATGCTCCACAAGGCACACATGGCAACAGAGTAAAAGGTTTGATTCAGTGATTTGAAGTGTACAGGGTGAAGTGTAAAGAACATCTATTGGTCTAGTCTGGACATATCTGTCACTCAAACTAGGCATGCTCCTAATAATGCAAAATTTGAGCCCAAAAAATAACACCAGAAATCAATTCTTGTTCCAGTCTGTGTTGATGTTTTCTATAAAGTTGGGAATATAGAACATGGGATTCTGTGGGGACTGATTCATTTTGTGAGCCAACTTCAATGAGCCATTTGAGAAACATCTGGGTCAGTGTGCACTGGCTTAATTTTTCAGCCCTGGACCTTTGAAGTTAAGTTTGTTTTGTTTTTCTGAGCATTGCTGGTTCTGTGTTTTCATGTTTATTCAAGTCATATTGAGTTTTATCTTGAGGTATATGATCATTTTAGCTGTAATATCAAAAACCTCAGTTATTACAAATCTATAGACCTCTAACAATGCTGCAAGTATGTTTTGCAAAACACAAACACACTTTAAAAGGTGTGACACAGCACCAGTAGTTTCTTATCATACTATTTGTGTGTATTTGGAAAGCTCACCGCATGTGTAAGCTGGTAGTTGGAGTTTTTCTTGCTATTTATGTTGTGAGAGACTTGCTATGACTCTGTAGGAATTCTGCCAAATAGCAGCACATTATGTTTCCTTTCCATCAGTAACATAAATTATCTAGATCTTACTCTTGAGGTAAAATCCAGAGTAAATATGAGGCAGCTGTCCTAAACAGTCCACTCACTGCAGGCCTCTGATCCTGTGATGAAGTGGGCAGCTCAGGAATGTGGAAGCAGCCCTCTTGAAACAACGATAACACGAATGACTGGTGTTCTAATTAAAACTTCCAGGGGGAGGCTACAGGAACTCACTGACTTGGAAGGTTCACATCTATTTTTAAGGGATATAATAAGAATGCACTACCTAAGGAGACAGGCGTGTTAGGAGCAGAAAAAAGGCACAGTTCAATGAGCTGCAGTATTTTAGAGGCCATTTTTTCACTGTTCTATGTGTTCAGCAACTTCAGTTGAAATAGTATCGACTCCTCATTGAATTTTCAGTCCCGAGCTCCCATTCAGCTGGAGCTGGATATGAATTTTATCATGAAGCATTAATAATGTATTTAATTGCCAATTCTTTTTTTACAAGTCGGGGCAGACTGTGTAAGCAGATTCCTGTGTTGCTGCAGTGTAACTGAAATATTCATGGGCGCATTATTCCTTAATTTTGTTGTGACTAAGAGGGATTAATACTCATCCATTAAATAAAGCTAATTCTATGGGTGCCTCAAGGTTGCTTGAGTGTATTGGAGAAGCAAGTGAGATTAGCAGTGGAATGATGCATCACTTCAGCAGGGTGGCTACGGCTGTAAATTGATTTAGGAATCACACTGACTAAGTGATTGTTGTGTAAGAGTTTTTTCACTTGACAGGGAGAAACACATGGATCATCAGGAAAAGCGGGGGCTGTCTGAGGAAGACACTTTGTTTTAATGATCAGATCATATTTCCTGCACAGGCTCATTAGCAATATGAGGCTCAGTCTGTCAGTTTTTTTACTTTTTCATTTATTTTTACTGTGTGTGTGTGTGTGTTCACTTTGAGTATGTAATCCAGCTCAAACAAGCATTTTGCTGAATTTGGGGAATATGATCATGTCTGATTCATAGGACATTAAAGTGCATATCTTCCACCGATGATTAATGCTTCATAATTATAATCCTCAACATTCTGTGCTATAATCCAGCCTTTTATTTTAGCAAACAGAACAAGATTGGTCACATTTGGAGCGCAGTTCATATTTGCCACGATGAATGAATGATTGATGACATTGTGGAATGCCTTAAAAAAATAAAACTCTCGCCTTTTTTCCCCTGTTGCATCTGCTCATACAGCCAGTAATAATTTAAATGTGTCACTGGGGCGTATTTTGAATCTGATACGATGTCTAAAACATTGTAAGATAAATCACAGAACACATATTTCTGTGAACTGTGGCTGTCTGTTAATGCGTTGTTGTCTGATGTTTGGTGTTGTTTTGTTTTTGGTTTTGGTTTTTTTGAAGAAAGTTTCTGCAGTGGCCTTGAAAAGTGAATATGGAGGGGGAGGATTACATGAAGCATTCACACGAGGAAAGCTTTCGGCATATTCCTACTCCACTGCTAGGAGCAGCTGCTGCTATAGATAAATCATTGCAATGCCTTGCTCAAAGATACTTAAGACGCAGATATTCCCTCCAGCTCTATTTAAAGTGATAATCCAGGTCTCTGCACAACCAAAAAGTCCCAGTAATACTCTTGTAAAAATGTTCGTCTAGTCTTCATGTTTAGAGAGCAAGATATTGATCACTGAAACAATACATAATAGGTTTGCAGGAATTGCTGAAAAATCCAGTTTGCCATATTGATTGCTGTAATGAAGATAAATGCTGAATCACTCAGTATGAAAATGGCTTGTGCACTTGCAACATGCATTCTTTTTGTTGTTGTTGTACCAAAAACACCCTGTTTGCCTTAGACCCACAGATTACCATGTGGTTTCATTCATAGCCATTAGAGGTTTGTTTGTGATTATGCAAATGAGAAAACATGCAGGAAATTTAATCAGTGTGCAAATTTGATTTCATATGAAAGATTGCTGGAGGGTAGGGGGCTCGATCGTATAATACTGAGCAGCAAAATTATGCTCAATATTTGTTTTCACAGTGGGCCTCCACTCGGACACGCCATACCTTTATAGGCTTAAGGTTTGTCTTGGTTCAGAGGCTTGAAGTTAACAGCCCTGTGTAAGGTTTGATTATCCTTTGTTCTCCCCAGAGATGCTGAATGAAAACTGCAGTTAATGGGAAGCATTTCCATATCGGCAAAGCACAGCAGCTTGTGTTTTTGCATTTTTATTATTGTTGCGTCTCCTGAACCAAATATCTAAGTGCTCGGGTTTCTTTTGTTCCCCTGCTGAACAGCAAGAAAATGGGCTTCTTATAATTGCACATAAACTCAGAGGATGCCATTGTGTTTTTGTGTGTGCCACTGTAGATAACTGGTGATTAAACTAAATGTTACTCCAGAAGCATGAAAGAATTGAAACTAATAAAGCATGTCAGTCAATAAGGGAGGTCGGTCTGTTTATAAAGCTCTGAGATGTAAAACAAACAAATGGCATTCAGCTTTTGAAAGAGGCTGGCTTGATTTAGTAATTTTATGACCTTCAGTTTCAAGGTAATTACATGGATGTTATTAAATGTCATTCAAAACCATCTCTAAAAACTCCCAGAACTACTTGGCAGTTTTACATGGACACAGTGTGACCTTGTACCAATCCAGATGTATATAAGAGACTTTTGGGTAACACATGAGGTCTCCTGCAATAACTATTCCAACAAATATAATTCAGAATATGCACCTCAAAGCCAAATCTATCCAGGATTCCCCTGGAGATATGAAGCCAATTGCACAACTTTTTAGCAGATAAATTGTGTGCCTTTCAGTGTGCAGGGCAATAGCTCAAAATACAGGTTTGTGAGGCGTATGGTCTCAGGAGACAGTCCTTCCCAAGAAAACCCAAACATCATGTTTTGTACAAGCTGTTATTGTGGAAAAAAGAAAAAAGAAAAAAGGAGCCAGCGTTTCATAGTTGATGTGTAACACAATAAAATTCTCTATTTCCTCTCAAAGCTTAATGTCTTTACCTAAACATAGTTTTGCACCAACTTCAGTTTCTAGGTCAAATGTCAGGCGTGTTTATACCCTCTCTTGTTTCTGGAGACATTTCATGAATTGTTTTTGGAACACTCACATGGGAGTGTGACTGCTTGCAAACACATACACAAGCAGCTAAGGTAACCATGGAAAGCAACTGTTTTTATTATACTATTTCCTTGTCTACTTGGAGGATGGATGTAGGTGTAGCGTAGCACCTGCACAGACAAGCCTGTTGTTCACCCTTTGATGGAATTTATGTCATTGGACACAAGTGAACCGTACTGTCAGGATGGAGTGTTTAGCCCACATGGATTTGGGACCTTCCGAACATAGACCCAGTGCTATATTAATCAACAGGGAATGAAGAGCCACCCCAGGATGGTCCTGAGAAGGACTGCACTGGATCTGGTCGAATTGCAAGCATTGTCTTTATAAGAGTGATCAGTTGGTGCCTGAACATGACATAACCATGCCCACTGTTTTTCAGGAGTAACACTGGCATGATAACATGGGAATAAAAGATATATAATTAGTTAGAGGACTTACTAGGTCTAAAAAGTCTTAGGGACTAGTTCTTCTTCTAATACATAATTCTAATAACATATTACATAATTGCATTGCCCAAAATGTTAGATCCAGTGTTTTGGAAACTGATCCAATGACATTAAGCACACTAAGGAATAAAGGTAAAATTAAATTAGATGGCCAGACAGTTCCATTGCTTTAATTGCTTTATTTTCTTAATGCCACTCTGGTTGTTTTCTTTTCTTATCTAAACCTCATATAACTATGGATTTTTGTTACCTGTAAAGTATGCACATCACTGTTTTTGCGACACACAATAACAATCTTGTCTGCACAATTGTCAGATATTATAAAAACCTCCACAAAAAGCTAGTATGTCCAAATATCCATCCCTATTATGTCACTGCTTTACTGACTTGATTTTTTTCCTACTAAAAACACATACAGTAATACATGTAATAGCAAAATGGTAATGATAAGGTAATAAGGAATAATAAAATAGTTAATATAACATGTTGAGAGTAGGGCAAGTGTTAAATGGTTCTCTGTATCAAACAGCATTATAAATAAGCATTCTGCAGCAATAGACTTTAGTTCTATGTGAGATCCTGGAAAGCTGCGAATTACAGCAAAGGTTGCAGACAGAAAAAAATAAAAGAGCTACTGATCTAAATTTTAGATTCTCCTACATTTCTCCTACATTTCAGGTAAACAGCACAAGCCTCAGTGTTCTGAGTCTAAGGTGCTGAGCTGTATTTGTACTTGCTTAATAAAAACCTTCTGTAAAATGGTTCAAAAATGACAAGGTTTTTCCTTATATCAGAATTTACTTATATGGGCAGTATCTTAATGACCCTGAATGTCTGGTTTGGTTGAGTGTACAATCATATCCCAGTGCGAATACTCTTCATCCAAAGCTGGGTATTTTGACTTGTCAAGGAAATTGACGTACTGTAATCCTAAACTCTTTAAAAAGAAGCTGAAAGATCTATAGACGAATTGGATAATAAATGAACTGCAACTACTTCTTTCATTCTAACATCACCTTTTCAAATGCCAAGTTGAAAACCCACTGACCTATGTAAAACTGAGGCTGTTAAGTGTGATGCGATGACTCACTTAAAGCTCTCCACAGGAGTTGTACACAGCTTAGTATTTAGTACCTGTTTTATTCAGAAGTATATATTTTCATAGTATTAAACAGCTTTTTTTTCCACTGCCGTGATTTCACATCTGAAGGAAGAATGCGAAATATAACCTGATGATGTTTAGTGGTGATACTAAAACATTTTTTAAGTACATTAAAGGTTGTACTGTTAGAAAAACAGATGGCATCACTCCTTTATACTTAATGTTGATACAATCTAATATGCAGATATGATAGAGAAAAGAAAAATCTCCACAAATCATCTATTTGTTTTGCAAAATCTCAACATGATCTGATATCACAGGGATCCCAACTGTTCTTCAATCACAAGATCATATTTTACGGTGGCCCTGAGAGGCCAAACGGAGTGCAACTTAAGAAAACACCAGCAATAAGAAAAACACTGCAAAAGCACACAAAAGACAACAGAAATAGGAAAAACGACAACTGAAATAGGAAAAACCTGATTTCCAAAAGCACAAGGGAAGTGTTTCTGGAGAGACAATAACCCGACAGAGCAGTTGCAAGAACCCAAAAAATGGTAGGTGTGTTATCATGATTCACATAATACTGATGACAGATTTTTAGGCTAATAGTTAGGCTAAAACACTTACCTCTCATCTTTTCTTTTCTCACAAAACCGATAGATCCTCCACTTCTTTTAAGTCTCTCCCAGTGCAATTCTTAGCATATTTTGGTTCCTGCAACTGGTCCGTCGGGTTATTGTCTCCCCAGAAACACTTCCCTTGTGCTTTTCGTAATCTTTTTTTTTTTTCCGATTTCCGTTGTCGTTTTTCCTATCTCTGTTTTGTTTTTTCCTATTTCCGCTGTCGGTTTTCCTATCTCTGTTTTGTTTTTTTCTATTTCCGCTGTCGGTTTTCCTATTTCCGATGTGTTTTGTGTGCTTTTGTAGAGTTTTTCTTATTGCTGGTGTTTTCTTAAGTTGCAGTGTGTTTGGCCTCTCAGGGCCACCGTAATATGTGCATTCTTTTTGAGAAAAAGACCCCACCACACAGACACAAACATCAGCTTGATGCACATCTACATTAGATAATTAAAGAAATAAGATGGAATACAATTAAAACCCTCTGTGAATTAATCAGTGTTTTAACTATTTATAATTTGTTGTTGAAAATACATTTTAAAAGCAAGGTCTTTTGCATAAACTGCAGGCAATGTATTGCAACAAGGATGTAAATTTTTTAATAGAAATGTTGCCGATAAACTAAAATGATGTAATCTTACATATCTTAACATTTCTGCTCTTTATGAGGATGAGCTTTAGTTCTCTTGTGTTGTACAAGGATAAGCATTGTACAATCTCACAGAAATGCACGGGTAACAGGTTCAAACTGACACCCTGTGAATTTCAAGAGCACATCATACACCTCTAAAGATTGCTGTGGTGAGGCAGCAAAACAACAGCCGAATAGAGAGCACAGAGCCATAATGGAATCCATTCCAAAGTCTTAGTGACAAAAATATGTGAAGCATATTTCAAACGAAATAAAAGTAGTTGGAATCTTGGAACATAAACATGAAATTTAGTAAGGAACAACTTAGTAAAAATAAACTTCATTCATCCACATCTTAACTGTCAATCCAATTCAGGGTCTCAAGTAGAGGGATACTAGAGTATATTCAACTATTTATTCACACATTCACAGCTGTGGTCAATTTAGAATCACTAGTTAACCTAACATCGAATTATTGCTAAAAAGGTGTTGTTCAAAGAGATAGGTGTAACGAGAACATTGGAGCTGAACCATGTTGGCACACAGAATATCAACAACACACTAGTGGGAAATAGTTTGACAGACTTGCCATGTTAACGAGTACAACCTCAAAAAAGTTCTCATTGCATGTTATAGGAGCAAAAGTGGGTGTGAACAGCTGCTACAGAGTCAGGACACTCACTGAACACCAGACTGTGGCTGTGCTGAGAATTTCTATTTAATGCAGCACTTCAGGAGATGATGTCATTCCTATTATCATGTTGTTTTTTAGACTTTAAAATACAAATACTGTAGTTTTATATAAAAAAACAGTGAATATTGGGCAACAATGCTATCTGCCTTTCACCTTTGAGCAATGGCTGATTTGTTTGTAGGTTATGAATACATGTGTATTTGTCAAATGTATTTGTTTACTGTCTTGAAGTAATATTAGGACTTTAGACATCTTAACGGAGGTCGAAATAGGACTGCTGTTTCTTTACGTTGGAAAGGAGTATGTTGAGGTGGCTTAGACATCTGATTAAGATGCCTTCTGGGTGGCTTCCACTGGACATTTTCTGGCCAAGTCCAGCTGGTAGTAAACCCCCTGGGTAGACCCAGAACATGTTGGAGAGATAATATATCTCATCTGGCCTGGCGATCCCCCAGAAGGAGCTCAGGAGAGGGATGTCTGGACTTACTTTCTTAGCCTCCTGCCACAATGCGCCAGCCTCAGAGAAAAAAAACAATGAATAAATAAACATTGTTTTTTTTCTCTTGCATTTTGAATTACTGGCACACTGGAAAAGTTTTCTTCTATGACAATAAACCAAATTAAGTTAAGTAAGCTGAAAACATTTTTAGCCACTGCCATATTCTAAGAAAAGAAACTGGTTTAATTTTCTTGGCTAAAAAGCTCCACAAAAGCTTATTTGATTAGCAGACTAGTAATGCAGCCAAAAGTACAACAGACTGACTTCAATTTAGTATCATTTTGAGAATATTGCTATTTTGGAGCAGATGGTGTTACCAGTTTGAATCTTTAGTTGTGTGAGCTGAAGGAAACATAAACACGCCATAATTGCAGTTTTCAGCTTAGAATTTATTAATTCAGCAAATATCTTTGAAAGTTTTATTGATGCAGTGATCCTTGACAGAAGCTCATCATTATGTTGCCTCATTCCCACATGTCACTTTGTCTTTTTGTTTATGCTCTTGCAGCTTCTCTGTAATAACAAAGACTTTATCAGGATTCACTGTGAGACCGCAAACGGAGCATGATACTAATTGACTGCCTGCCATCATATCCCATCTGCAGGAATAGAAAGTCATATTTAATGCCTTGATTAAAATCTAATCCCTCCATGTGAGTCGGAGATGAAAGTAATTTTCATGTAATGGAGACTATTAATATTTAGATATAGAAAGGAAACCAGATCTCAGATTTGCAATCAGCTGGAGGATGCTAAATTATATTTGAGGCTACCAGTGAGCTGGAAACCAAAGCCTGCGATGCAAATAAGTCTGATTCCATGCCAATTAACATTTTATTTTCTTCCTCTACTCATAAATATATGCTTTTCATACATATCTCTGTCTGTGCCTACATATATTTCAAACATATAAGTATCAGCTATCTTAAAATTGAATTTATCTGCAGGATGATAGTAAAACATGAGCTCTTCTTATCACAATAGGTTATTAGACTTCCATGCCATCATCCTCTCTCTGCCTCTGACTGACTCTTGTCTGCTTTAAGCCAAGGATTGTTTTAATGCTGTAAGCCCTTACTTCTAACGACTGAAGACCTTCATTTTACAGTAAAAGTTTTAGTAGCATGCTTCCAGTCATACGAGAACTTCACTGGCCTTTACAGAGCATCAGTGTTGGAGCAAATCCCTGCAGCCAACATCCAACATTTAGTGGAAAGTCTGAAACTAGAAGAATGGAGCCTGTTAAAGCAGATTATGTGCATGGCTTTTGAATAAAATAGCCAAAAATCACATATGCAGCTATTGCTTGACTTTGGAACATGTGCTTTGGTGTGAAGTACCATGGCACGAGTTTGGAACATTTGTAGCTCAGTTTAAATGAATCTTATTTTATAGACTTCAGTTGATAGTTAGTGCTTAGTGTTGGCTTACCCCCATTGGTTACAATCTAACTGCTTCTTAGCTCAGGTTTCCTATTAAACAGAGATGCATTGAGGTACTACTAAACAAATTAGATTATCTTGAAAAAATGAAAAAATAAACAACAGAACTGTGAGCTGATGCAATATTTAGCAAAGATGGTATCTGAAAATGTGGCTCAAGTTATAGGGGACATATTTAATCTTTGTGAGATGCTGGGTTTACCTTTTGAGATGTTTTGCATTTGGCATTTTAGGCTTGAAACAGGCAGTGCTCCACATCAGTTCACATAAAAAACAGGTTAATCTATGACTCATTCTCTGACATGATGGCTTGTTACAGGGGCACTGGTGTGATATCGCCACGTCTGGCATCGTTAGTTGCCTTCACGAGCGTGTCCCTTTTCTCATTAACGTCAACAGAATCATTAGTGCACTTGCAATCCAAGTGATTGATTTGTCTTTGTGTTAGCATGTTGTGCCTGGGATGTGCTGGTACATGAACTGTTGGCAGGCCTTTTTTGTGCGCATGGTGAGCAGATAATATCTGTGTTCACTGATCTGTGTGAAACTTAGAGGTCACTTGACTCTGTCTGGCATTTCCCCAGGAAGATACCTCACTTCCATGTATTCTCCACTCACCTGTCAAAGTCATGAAGGAGTGAATGCCAGATAACTGGACAGTTCACTCAAAAGAGCAGCCCAAGAAAGGTTTCTACAGGCAGCTTGGATCATTAAAGCTCATGCACAGCACTGACAGAGAAGAGAAAAATGCAGCAAAGTGCTCATGGTGAGATTTAAAGATTTGAAAAAAATTGAAAAAAACATGTTAGCTATACAGTTTATTTTTTTATATCATAACATAGACTTCTTTAACCATTGTCGCCATGGTTGATTTCAGTGGCGTTCTCGTGTTTTGGGGTGGCTTTGTTTGATGATTTAGACATGAATGACAATCGAAATAATAATTATCCATTTATTTAACGAGTTGTTTATTTAACATTTTACAGACCATTCCCAATCATTCTGAATGTCAAAACTACATTCCCACATCTTTGGTTCTTTCCATCCTTGTGTAGAGCACTGAACCACGTTTGTCCAAATGGCTGGTAACAAACTGCCAGCTTTGTGTGCTTGTATGAACAAGAGAGAACAGATTCTTTCTTAGAAGTAAAATTCTTTTTTTGGTTCTTGCTCTGTTCCACCAAGTTCACAGTAAGCCATGACAACATGCACAATACAAAACCCTGGAACTTTTTATATGTTATATATATTATATATATATATATACCAAGTTTTTGCAGAATGTCACATCTGGTGAAAGCTGCTGGCGCACAAGGTGTCCTCTGGCATTAGTGTTGTAGTCATGACCACTGTGACAGGTTTGGATTTTGGTTATGTTTATCTTTCTAGTCAGTTGTCTATTTTATTTTGCTTTTATTGTTCTCCGTGCACTCCTGTTGGTTTCACTTCCAACCTTTCCAAGTTTCCCCTCCATATTTTTTCTGCCACACATGTTCCCAATCAGTTTTTCATTCTCTCTAGTATATACAATCATGTTTCCAGGCAGTTTGCCTTGGGTTTTTTTGTTTTGTTTTTAGTAGTTATGCTTCTCAGACATTTTATTTTATTTTTATTATTTAAGTTCTCTTTCCTAGTTCATATTCGTTTTTTGTTTTTTTTAAATCTGTTTTTATTTAAGTTTCAGTCTTCCCACTCTTAATTAAAATATCTTCTCTAACAGACCATTTTGTTTTTTAAAAAGACATACTTTTAGGCTGTATCCCAATTCAGGGTCTGCAGCCTTAAAGTACACAGCCTCAACGATCCTCAAGGGCCGCGTACTTAAAGACCGCTAAGGCCGGAAGTGCGAGGCTTGTGAAACGGGACGGTCTAGCCTCCGTTGCGCTGCCCAAGTTGCCTAGCAACCATGATACTAACAGCTGGAAACGTTACATACAGCATTGTTTGACAGAAATGAAGGAGAAAATCAAATAAAATCAAAGAAATGTTTGTTTGTTTCTACATGAGCTTCTCTGTAAGATTAAGGTCAGCTATTGAACGGCGTATATTTTAAAGGCTTTAAAACCAAGTTTGTACAAACGTCACTAATGTCACATAACTTTGCCGACATGTGGCCAACAGTAATGTTTTAATGATCTTCGTTATTAAACATTTGCACATAAATAAGTGACATAATATTCAGTACTTACTTAAAGTTTACTCTTCGAGCGACCCTCGTCCGCCGTTTTTTTCGGCAAAATTATCCACACCCATTGCCGCGCTATGCATTCTGGGATATGTTGGGTCACGAAGTCTACACCGCCACGTCCTTAAAATTCAGGGAAATGAAGGACGCATTTGAGGGCCGCATTTCGAGCAGCCTTCGAATTGGGACAGCCTTCGTCGCGTCGCTGTGACGTAATCGGCCTTAAAATGCGGCCTTTAAGGCTGCAGACCCTGAATTGGGATACAGCCTTAGTCTTACTTAGAGTAAGACACAACTGGTCAAGCCACTCCATGATCTTTCCCAATGCAGTTAATTTTTTTTCCCTGCAAGCTCTACAGTTGTTGCATGTCTATATATGTTATCTGCATGTATATCACTTCAGTTGTACTTTACTTCACTTGTCTTGTTTCTGATTAGTTTCAGCTGTGTTACCCTTGTGTTTCCTCCCTGATTGTCCTCTGTGTCTGTGTGTATTAAAACCCTCAGTGTGTGTCTCTTTGTTGTTGCATTGTACTGTGAAGTCAGACTGCTTGCTTCCAGCTTGTTCCTAGTGTTTTCCAAGTATTCCAGGTGTTCTATTTATGCTGTTTTCTGTTCTGTTCTGTTTAGTTTAGCCTAAATGAATGGTTTGCTTTTTTTGGTTCAAAAAGCAAGCCGTCTGTGCATTTGGGTCTTCACTGCATCCCACTCAATCTTAACAACTTTTCTTTTGCCTGCTATTAGCCTCCCTCTTATGCCTCACTGATTGACCTTCTTTGCATGACCTCAAGCCACATATTAAAGTTTTTGGATCTTGGACTTACTACATCTGCCTCATTTCTCTATTATGATTTTTTTATTTCTGAAACCATTGCAATGATAGTAAGATTAACTTGTCACAACTTGTCAAAGTTGAGTGTCTGATTAACACATCTTCATGTCTCATTTGAACATACTGGGTAATATTTTCTGGTAATATCATGAAAGGTAATTTTCAAATAAAAGCCACTATCTTTTCTGAAACCTAACTTGGGAGGCAGTGAGAGTAAATTCAAGCAGCAAGTGATAACACAAAGCACATGAAACTCACTACTTCATTGTCTTTCTCAATGTCTGCTTCAAAGGGAATTATTGTCTGTTGAACTGTAACTGAAATGTAAACAAACGGGCTTATCAAAATCAATGCCACCTTTCAGGTAATTTCATCATCTGAGTATTTAAACAAACAAAAAAAAAAATGACACGTCAGATAAAATGTTGCCTTCTAAAAGACACACAGGATAATTTAATTGAAACTGCCCGACCAATCCATAAACACAGAAACCGATTTAATTAAGTTTGAAGAAGCTTTCAACACATATTCAGCAAAAAAGATTTTAAGACTCAACTGAATGACCTGATCATTATTTGCAGTAGGACCCTCTTGTCATCTCCAATGCAGCCATATTTTCCAGTTGAGAAGATTTCAAAGGGTCTGTACCAAGCTCCTGCCTCTCCAGTGGAACCACCTGTCCACCAAAACCAAATCCCTAAACCTCAAAGTTCACTGTTGGGGGTTTCATCAACCCAGCAAGCCATTTCACATTCTATTGGCTCCACTGATGTTGATAAAGCCGCAGAGATGACAGACTTGTTAAGTACAATTCAGTCATAGCAGCCTTAAATGGGTTTTAATAGAAATTGCATAAGAATGTGGTCAGAAGACTAAAACCTCAAGCATGAGGTTTCATAGGAATCGCAGTGATCTTTAATAGCCATGTCAGAAAGCCGATAATATTAACAGCCTCTGTGGTTCGCTGACAAGGTAGGGGGATGAGAGAAGTTGAGCTGATATGAGGACTTATCCTACACACATAAATTCATAGGCATTTATTAGAAGATTGATACTGAAATCAGGACTAAAACTATACATTCATAAAGAATTATGCACCAAATTAAAGTGGTTTTAAATTAATGGGCTCAGTACTTACACAGTAGTCACAAACAACCCAAGAAACAGATTGTTGCTGTAATTATAGTAACAAATTCTTTGTCCTCTGAAGACACCTTGTCTTGAGATCTAGCATCTTTAGAGAAGCCACTAGAATAAAATAATAGCACTTAATTTTCCACAAGATATGTAAAAATAGATACGTGCAAGCTTACTGTTGAGCTGTGATTACATTTTATATTAACACTTGTAGATGTGTGTAAAAAACAGTGTGCCATTTTTAACACATTTTGAGCATTTTTTGTTGTTCTACTTAAAATATATATATATAAATATATATATATATATATATATATATATATATATATATATATATATATATATATATATATATATATATATATATATATATATATATATATATATATATATATACATATATATATATATATGCGTGACTAAGATGGTGAGCAATGTGCCACCAGTTTTACTATGATAGGTCTGATACCTGTGCAAGCTTTAAAAATGCAATCTGCAAGTTTGTCCATGAGCAAATAGAGAGGTGGCAGATCTACAGACGGGACTGGGAAGATGATTACCAATGGCTACTGCCTAAAGAATGTAAAAACATAACTGAATGGGATGAAGGAGAGCAGTCCAGCCACTTGCAACCCTCCAAAGAATAAGAGGTTTGTGAATAAAAGCTAATGGGTGGACACCTTGCATAGAATTGTTTGCACTAGGGCAAACCCCTTTTGACTGTTTAAAAGCTGCCAAGGGGACTGTTGAAAATTTTGGCGAGAAGAATATTTTAATAAATTATATGAGATAAAAAATGCTATGATCTGCAGTATTCAATAATTGCTAATTGTGCAATTATTTCATTAAAAATTAATTAACTAAAAAAACTGTTCAGTTGTGTTTCATGTTTTGTTGTTTGTAGGCATGTAGCTGATACTGTCAAAGCTTTTGGCCCTTTTCTTTCCCCATTCATGGCTAAGTTGTTGTAGAGAGTATTTAAATCTGTGTCTGGAGACTAAAGAGACTGCTCCACAATGAAAACTGGAGAGAGCATAAACCTAATGTGTGCCTTTATTCAGTAGTCTGCACCTCTAAGTCTGAGGCCACAGTTCTCAGTACACTAGTGGGAGAATTTAAGAGAAGGAGTTGGAAAAGCTTAGGTACATTGGTGTGATGTTAACATTTTATGGATTTCATCACACTTGACATATGCAATCAATTTAAATTAAGTATGAATTGATTCAATCTTGAGGGTCAAAGGTCAAAGGTTTGTCTGTCCCTTTCTTGTGAGGATAATTTATTTGAAACACAGAGAATTTCATGATATCTGGCATAAACGGTCACTTTTATTCGCATATGACTGATAAAAGAAAGTTATTTAAGTATCAAAGCAAGTATCTCACAAGAAAGAAAACAAAATTATGGCCAAGAGGGGAGTGCACTTAAATTCTCACAAGTTTCTCACCTCAACAACACTCTTTAATAAAATTAGAGATTTACACCTTTCAAATCTCCTAGGTTATGATTGAAGTAAAAACATTTTTTTCTAACTATTGTCTAATGATGTGTGTGAACCGTGATTATGAGCATGGACAGATACAATAGCAAGATGCAGCTTGACAAGCAGGCATACTGAAATAATACATTTAGACGACCAAGTTCGATTGAAGCGTGTGCTGGTTTTTCAGCAGTTAAAATAAACAGTTAAGGTTTGCAGTCCAGTGTCTTTGCAAGAAACCCAGCAGTCGATGAAAAAATACAAATCCTCACATATATTAGCTGTTGCTGTTTAGGTTTTGTTTTTTGTTTTTGTTTTTTAACTCAGTACTTACTCATTAAACTGTCAGAACCTCACTGTTTTCTGTTAACGTCTGAGATTCTGTCAGTGGTTCTTTTTTCTGTTTGTGCAGTCTCCCTCATTGTTGCTGTTTATTAGTTGCTCAGCAGTGCCTCAGGGCTTCCTGTGTTTATTGATTGCTTTATTGCTTTGTTTACGTTTAAACACTTTCTTTTTTCCCATGCAAGCTGCTCAGGGAAATCACAGTATGCACAGTTCAGCTGTACAGAACCCTGCGGAAGGGAAATACAATGTGCACTCGTGCACCAGGTGGAGATGTCAAAATCAATATAGTTTCATTCGCTCCAATCATTCACCCCCTACCCCCATCTTTTCCGCTACATCACCTAGCATTTTAGTTATGGCAAGAAATATTAAATGCATCTCAAAAGACATTTTCCCATTTAAAAAAAATAAATAAAAATGAACAGCTAGAATAAAGGCTTTTTATAAACTGGATATGAGATGAATTATGAGGCTGTATTAGTGACACAGAACAAGAAGGTTATTTGTTTATTAATTTATTAAATTTTATACCACAGTGTACAGTTTCAGCCATCCTCTGGAATATTTCATGATTATTCTGTCTGTGCAGTCCTGCAGAAAAGGTCATCTGACACACGGGAATCCAGTGTATCACAGGTCTACCATGTTTACCTCACCACGTTTTACCTACAGTCCCTCTCTTTTGGTCCCTTGGATACTAAAGACACATCCTAGTAGCACAGAGTGTGGGTGTTATGAGTTTGCTTAGCTGTCCTGTCTATAGGCTTAACTTACCCTGAGTTTCCTCTTTGTCATTTGGCTGGTCTTTCATTTGTTGTGCCACCAGTTCTCCCTTCTGTGAAGTGATTATTGTTAAACAAGTCTTTCAAAGTCAAGAAAGAGAATCTGAAAATGGCTGGGCATGCCTGAATGGTTGATTCCCACTAATCCCTTGACTGAACTGCCCCTTCCTATGCACTTGTTGTATAGTTGTGCATGCACAGATTCGGCACCATAAGGTCGCATTTGTTTGGCTGGCTGGATCACCACAGAGAACTAATCCTGTGGAATTAGTCCATTCTGCGACCACCTCTTGACCAGGAGGCATTGGCCATTAAAATGGTTAGAAAAGGAATGTCTGAGTACTTTACAAAGATTTTTTTCCCCAATAAGGTAAAGGTAGCCCACAGAGTGAGTTACAGTTCCTACAACTCAGCTTGAAGCCCCATGTGGCAGACTCCATTCTCCACATTGATTGTGCCTATTAAACATTTAGCGAGCCTAATTACTGCATGTGCAGACTACATCCGCAAAGCTGTGATAAGATTTTTTTTTTCCCCAAAACGGTGCAGCTGGGCCAGATTTGCTTTTATTTTGTCCATCGGAATTCTCATTAGCTACAGAGATAATCATGCTTTGTGATCAAGAACATTAAAACTACCACGTGTAGTTCAACAGCCATAAATTCAGTACATTAAAAGCTTGTCTACATTTAGCACAAGGAAATACAAATCCCAAAGCCCTACAGCATCAGCACATATCCTTCCTTTCTTTTTCATGATAAATGTTATCCAGATGCCGCATTAGATTACTCCTCTTTTTCAAATTGAGACCCATTTCAACCAAACGTTATCTCAGCTAGTTGAGTGATCTTGACAGAAGCAATTTCCTAGTTCTAATCGAAAGATTTCTTCACTGGTACAATTTGCTAAATAACAGGCAGAGCACACTGCGGCACCAGATGTGTCCTAGAGTTTGTATTCGAAGACAACTCAGAAGCTTGGCAAATAGGTGGTGAATTTTTAATTGTATCTGCAGGTAGCAATGTAACAAATGTGTAGATCAACGATTCATGAACTAAAAAACAAGTAACAATAACAAGTAAACCTTCATTGGAATGACAAGACCTGTTTGTAAGTATTCCGTGCCATCTAAACTATTTAACAGCATAATGTGGTTTAGTACTGTTTCATAATATAATATGAAGCACGATATCTCCACCAAGAACACTGTGGGAAAATTTTAAATTGTAGCTCTAAAAATATTGAAAATTAACTACTCTGTAGTTTTGTCTGGTGTTCCCCTGGATAATTTTCTTCTTCTTCCAAAACTTTCTTAATTTTTGCATGCTGCATCCTATTACAGAACTGGTCTGTTGCTTTTGCCCTTTTTGGCAGGGTGACACTGTTTGTCACCCTGCCAGAAAGCAGAGCCCTTTTTGGCAAAGGGACGGGACAACTCTGTATCTTCGCCAGAAGTACTCTAATGTTTAAAATGTCATAATTTTTACAACCACAAGAGATTCTCATCAAATTAACATGAATTCAATGTGTCAAAGGCAAGTTTTTGCAAAATTCATGTTTCATTAATTCAGTAAAACGCATATCCCACATATCCTGCAATTCATGGATATCCCAAATATTAAAAATGTGCTTATAAAAAGAATATAGAGGAAAACTAGGACAGAATTTAAACCTAATTCTCATGCCAAACCAGACCAGCGTGTGTTATTTGAGCTGCTACTCCATCAAAAAATTAAAACTTACAATTTAAATGTTTGGTATTTCCCCTATAAAAAACCTGAATAGGGAATATTCATCTACACAGTCACTCGTGTGGCTGTCATATGTGGTTACAAAATATTGCAACTGCAGTTAACTTTTAAACTTTTCGCCCCCATGTGAATGTCACACTGTAAAATGTTTTGGAATATAGTAAAGAACCCTTCACTTAAGGAAACATTCAACTCTATCCCTGCTTTGCATCGTCATAATGGTGTTGCAGTCTGTTTGGCCCATCTGTTGTTTCTGCTTGCAATGAAAGGCAGGTGGTCAGCTGCTAATGTGCCCCAGCTTTGGACCACCATTCATTTCAGCCCACTCAATCTCTACACGGTGATCAAAAGAAACTTGGCTGCTAAATATACAAGCTCATACATATGCATGGAATGGCTAAACAGTCTCCGCTGGCACCCATTAGTTGTACAGTCACACTGAGGGGGTCAATTTGGAAAATTTGCATGTGTACATAAGCAGATTAATCACGAGTGACAGTGGAGGGAAGGCTGTGGTCAAAAAAACCACATGGGAGCCAAGATGGTCTGTGACCTATATGTACCTGGTAGATTGCTGGCCTGGTTACATTATGAGATTCAAATGATTAAAATGACCCAGTTTCCTCCCGGCTGTGTGCCATGAACAAAAAAAGTATTTTCTCAGAAAAAGAAAATTGGCATTTTAGACTCCAAAGTGTGAAAAAACTGAGAAAGGTACCACTTTGTGTCAGGCATGAATATTTTACATCATGCAGAAAAGACTTTTGTGCTATTTCTGAGAACAAAACAATCAATAAGAAACATTTTCAAAAATCCTTGTGATTGATTGTTTACTTCATTGCAGAAACTTAAAGCTCAAAGGCTTCATTGACCATGCTGTATTTTTCTTTCAATAAAATTATCTATTGAGCAAGTGTCATCTATTGATGCTGTGACCAGTTTTTTCATGCATTTAACATTAGAAAGAATATAAATCAAGGTTTTATTTCATTTCTTTGTGAACTGAACACTTCTGGTGGAAGAAATAACCTTAATGCCAAAGCTATCTGGAGGACATTTGAGCCAAATAACAATTTCATGATTGAAATTTTGGTGCACTTGCAGATTTGCCTGGTAATAGTTGATGTTACTCATGTGGACAATTTGTGCCACCAGCTGTTTATCTTGATAAAGCAACTCCTCGTATGCAAATAGTGATAGTGGACACAACCTTTTATTCACAGAACAGAACCCAAGGCATCCAAATACCACATAGAAAAACTAGTTTGAGATGATATTTTTAAAGGCTTTTCTACAAATGTTAAACATGCAGAAGTGTGCATATGAGTACAGGCACTCACTACAGCAACATAAATACATCAGTCTCATAGATCGTTTGTGCCATTTTGCAAGCAGCACATGCTTCATCATTCATATCTATGGCTGTCATGGAAAAAAAAATTATCAGTGCCTATTTACAGTCTAGTACAGATGGACTCTGGCTTGGATGTCCAATTTACCTGTAGCTGTGAGAGTCCCCAAGTGAGCAAGACTAAAATTAGAAACAGCATATCACCAAGCACCACAGGTATCAATCACACATCTGTCACGGACAGAAAGAGTTGAGGCGGAGGAAAAAACAGGGGAGAAAATGAGAGCGTGAGGGTGACAGAGCGATGAGGGCTGTCCATCTCCTTTAATGTTGAGTCCTGGTGCCTGATACTGTATGCTGACACAGTGCTGCAAAAGCCTGTTGTTGTATTAGGCAGGTATACGGCATAATTTTAATTTTAAGGTCAGATCATGGTATTTTATTAAAAAGTTAAATGGGTATGTGCACTGATGAGCAAATATTAATCTAATAATGGTTGCTGTTAAACAAAAAATCATTTTATTTTAACATTTATTAAATTTCCCCAAAGGTAATATTTTTATGATGCTAAAATTTAGATTTTATCTGAAATATTTTGATCCCTTGAAATCCAGCTTTTCACCTTTTTTCGTTCCTAAAAGCACAGTGTGTGACATTATTGTTGTGTATATTTTGCTCTTTATTGGCACAATGTGAAGTGATTGTAACCTTTCTCTTTCTCTATTTGAAGTTTATGTTCACTTTGGTTGCCTTGCTTGAGTGGCCCTTTCTGTGACTCCTCCGCAGCTTGAACTGAGTACAGCATAATTCCATTACTTTAGAAATTATGTTTGCTAGTATGTAATAATGACTGGCTCTCATCACAAAATTACACCATGCACTGCACGAAAACACAAAAACAAAAACTGATCTGGTTTAAGATTTATATTTTCCTAGTGACAAAGTGAGAACGCAAGTTAAGACAGCACTGGCAAAAGGTAAACTAGCCAATTAAGACCTCAGTCACACAGGCCTAAAGCTTGGTTGGCAAGCACTCAGCACCCTCAACTCAACAGGGAAAAATATGTATTATGACTATGCAGTTGGCTAGTGGTTGCTGGGGATTGCTTGCAATCACTAGGTGAAATAGTTTGCATGGAAAACACCGATTTGTCTCCAAACTCTTGCTAACCACAAGCGGAAAGTAAAACCTGAAAACATTTTTACACGATTCAAACATTCTCCTTTTCTTCGATGGATGGATGGAAGAAAAGAAGAATGTTTGTCTTTAAAGTTAAAGTTGCACCTTTTGACATTTGTTCCCTTGTTGTTCCCTTATTCCACTTCAAGAGTAATTGGCAAGTGTTTGCAGACATGCATATTTCATGCAAACAATGTGCAACCATGGCAATATTATCATAATCATAACAAGTTTTCTGGTGCAGCACCATACAACTCTTTGCAAACAATTTAATCTTGTAACTGACAGCAACTTGCAGCAATCACTTGCAGCACAGATTAATAAATATTTTTCCCAGTGACCTGTAGTTGCTATCGAGGTGACTCAGAATTTTGCAATGGATTTCATAGTGATTGCCAGCATCCTCCAACAACAACTCATCAACAGGTCAGAGAATAAACAGTTTTCCTTAGTAACTGGTTATTGTGAGGGGTCACCAACCAGTCTCTAGGCCTGTGTAGCTGGAGCTTAACATGAGGGAATATAAATATATAAAGAAACACTTCCATTACCCACTATTGGGAAACACAGTGCATCTGCAAATGCTAAAACATTATTTCTTTATACACTTAAGATGTGTGACATGACTGAATTTACAATTACACACATGAAAACTTTTTTACTGTATTACTTTTGATTTCATGAATATTTTTATGAACAACAGGCGAATAATTTCATATGACCAATAACACCAATTCCTGGTAAAGACATAGGAACACAATGAATGTATGGGTAATGCTGGAAGAATAGTAGCACTAGAAGAAAATCCCAATGGGCTGATGTCAAGGCTGAAAAGTCAGAGTTAAAGATATGTCAGCCTAATCAAACAAAGGCCCTTTATTTCTTTTGTTACTTGAACTGCACAGGCATAGACACTGGGAAGTGCATACTAGACAAGTAAAAACCTGTGAGAAATATTTTAATACATGATTGCCTCGGGTTGAATTTCTCCTGGAAAAGAAGCATTTCATTGCCTTGCCTAGAGTTGGTGATTAGGAAAAGACCCTGATAATGTATGAAATGCAGGTGTGTTTCTTTGACACAAGTAATCCCGAGTTTTATTGGTCCTGCAGTCCCCCTCAAAGGCCCATGGCCACTTGAAATTCTTTACTGCAAAAACTCTACAGCTTTTGAAGCCTCTTTAGCAGGGCGGAGGAGGAGCCGGACCTCTATTTAGCCTGATTTCCTGTCTTTAAAAAGGATGAATGACCAGCTTTAGGCCATTGAGAGTGCCCTCACCTATAGCACTCTGTTTGATCTCAGCATCATGGCTGCAAACAGGTTGAAAAAGAGAGGGCCCTTAATGTCAAGGCCATTCTTAAATGAGTCTCAGTGGACAGGACCAACCGCAGCCCCCCTACAAAAATGTAATCCGTCTTTAGACCAATGACTTCCTGAATGTACCCATGTCTGCTTTCTTATCAGTCACTACTACAGTACCTGACTGCAGAAATATCAATCACTTGAAATAGAATATAAAATATTCAAGACATATCTTTTATGTTGTTAGTTAATTCCATATTATGACAGAGTTTCATTTTCAATAATCTGGTTAATTTTACTAGCAAATCTTTATAACCTTAACGCTCTCATTGTTATTGTTATGGATAGTGTAAAGTCATCTTATGGTGTTAATGCTATCTGCTGCTGGAGCTTCAGTGAGAAATCGAATCAAGGCTTTATCAGTTTAAAGTCAGCCACAGCAGCTTGACTGACAAAATGCACAGCGATAAGCAGAGGATGGATTGAAACGACTTTGGATTGACTCCTTTTATGCACTGCATGGAAAATCACAGAAAAAGTGTGCAATTTCACTAATCATATCTCTAAAGTTGTCATTTGCATATGTTAATAAAGCAATTCCAAAGCCTGGAGAAGAGAAAGACTAGGAATTAATTTTAAATCTTGAGCTCTCGTGCACAGCGGCACACTGCAGATTTCAGCAGTGAGCATTAGGAACCGGCGTTGCTAATGACAGCAACAACAAGGACTATTTACGCCGACTTCACTGTTTAGTGGCAGCTCGGCTTTGTTTGAGTCTCTCCTGAAATCTTCCACAGTGCAAGGTAGCCCCTTTGTGTCACCGTATTCCCTAAGCTCCGTTCCACCCCTTTGTTTGCTTTGGTGCAGTTTCCGTGGAGACTGAGCCCATGGCCCCCAGTAAGAGGCCCACACTACTGACAGGCAAGAGTGGGAGGTTGGGTTGAGTGAGGGTGTTGTGGGTGGAAGCAGAGAGAGACACCACTAGTGAGACATGCTTAACACACAATGATGTACAAGCACACGTGTGTGAATACATATAAAACCTCTCTATCATTACATATGCAGGCACACAGACGCATGCAGGCCATCAGTTATCAAATGGTAATGGCATTTTTTCAGCCTGATTACTATGAATTCTGTGAGTGTGGATGTGTAGGTGACAAAATGCCTTTGTGATATCACTGTGAGCTTTTTCTGTACCTTAACACAGCATGTGACAGCTCAGAAATGCTTCTTCCTTCCAGCTTCATTCTTCTCTGCATCACCACAACACTACCTTCCATTCAGGTCAAGTTAAAAAAATATCATAGGAATTCACAGTGCTTACACTTTGAAATGTTAACTACCACCTGCCATTGCTGCAGGCACTCCACACCTCAGACATGTTTTACTTAGACATGTTTACTCATTTCATACATGCCTGATTTAACCTCTTATTCAAGCGCTTGAGGCAGAAAACCCCCTAATACCATTTAATCACTGATGTTGTCCAGCAAAAATGCTCCTCTTTTTCTGGAGGAGTAAATTTACACCCTGGACATCAAAGAGATGTTGAAAGTTGATCGTGTTGTGCAACATCACTCTATTATGCCTCCCATCCCCCTTCTTATTCCCCCTCCTATTTATCCTCCTCTCCATTACCTGGTCTCTGGGCAAGGTTCTTATATTGCACCCTGCTGATTGACTTGCAGCCATGTTGTCACATCTCCTAACCCTTTGTCAGACTTTAATCATCTGCTCCAGGCTGCCCCCACCCAAACACACACACACACACACACACACACACACACACACACACACACACACACACACACACACACACACACGCACAACTGCTGCTAAAGGCAAGAAATTGCTGTAGGTGCAGCTTGTTGGAGAGGTTGCCATTTATTTCAATGAAGGTTTATGAAACGCGCTGTGTGGCCAATTGTGTGTGCACATATGTGTCTGTCTCTGCATGTATTGGTAGGCTGTGTGTTTGGTAGTCCACAGCTTGCTAGCATGCTCTTTATGTTGTGCAGCAGGTGACCAGAATACTGATTGCCTCTGGGTCTCCCTGCACCACCAACATGTCCTTTTTCGTGCCGCTCAGAAGAAACACGGATTTTATTTAATATAAGAAAATACCAAGTTTCAGTTTTAATGAATAAAAACTTTAGAGGGTTACAGTATATGTTAGCTCAAAATTTAAAACAAATGTTTAAAAAGGCTTACTTCCACAGAATAACATCTGAAAAGAACCAGTCTGAGTGTTTAAGACAATATTTTGCCAATGTCTGTGTCACCGGAGCTGAGATTGATCTCAGTGAGGTCCCAGCCATTTCCATCACATACTAATTGGTGGCACAAATCAAATAAAAGGCCTGGATGTGACTATAATACATGAGAGCAGGAGAAGAATCCTAAATGATAAATCAAGAAGAAACTGGGGCCCATGAAATCACTGCCTGCAGTTAGTTTGCATATTGACCACCCAGGTGAAACTTTTATACTAGATGAAATCACCATTATATAATTATATAATCTTGCTTTTTTCAGTGTTGATTATGTTAAATGACCAATTTGGAATGGGCAGAAGTATCAGAAAATCACAGAAGCTGTGCTATGGGTAATTTGAATTGATATGCAGGACTTTATCCACTGTAGCGCAAGTTGATTTGATATCAACAGATATCAACTTAGATTTAAAATCCTTGCTAATCCTTCATATAGTATTTCAAGTCTAGATCATTGAAAGAGTGTAGCTCATGTTTTGTTTGTTTTATTTGTTTTCATTCATTTAATTTGGTACCAATTAATTTCAGAGACAGGTTTCCCGACTTATATTTTTGCTTTGAAAAGGAATAATGGCTTATGACTGCAAATCATCTGTGGTGTGATTGAAATGAAAACGCTGCTGCAGTCAGCCTAAAGCACTGGCAACAAAGACCCTATAAAATATTTGTATTTTCCTTCTCAGTTCTATTTATCTCTAGTCTAACAGGAGAACAAAACAGTGCTAGTCTTTTCTTATTTTAAAGGATAAAAGACAAACTAATGCTAATTCAGAACGTAACTACTGATTATTCACAATATTTATTTGGTTCCTGTTTTCAATTCCCACACGTCCTGTATTCAGAAGGGTTATCTAAATGCTAATGTCTCAATGAATCAAAATAAAGGCACAGTTGGCTTCACAAACGAGAACACCTTCTTTGTTATCACAGAGATGGTGGTCGGGGTGGGGAGGATGTGAGAGTTTTATTGAAGGATTTGGAACATAAAATGGATGTCTTCTAAAATCCCATGTGCAATTTCCTTACTGTACGCAGGAACTGGCACAAAAGGCATGTCATTTAGATTTCTGATAGGGTAAGTCGAGTCCTTGCACTCCTGGACACCATGTTGAAATGTTCAATTTGTGTCATGAGCCCTCTAGTATCCCCATGTTGCTGTGGATTAGGCATCAGAGATAGCATTGTATCATGTGTCACAAGGACAGAAGAGATGCTGGATATAGAATGTGAGTGTATTTGAGGTCGGGCTGAGAGAGCATGATTGAGTTAAATGACATTCAGGTTTATTGCACATATACTTCATGAAAATGTGGATTCCCCTTTCATTTGCACCATTTTTATCTTCCATTTCTTCCTCCGGTACCTCAACCTGACAATGAAAATCACTCTTTCTTCCTTTTTATTGCAGTCTTTGTTCAGAGTATCATCACAGCGCAGATAAACTGCTTTCTACTGCTCTTTCCCCTTCTCCTCTACCTGTTCTTCCACTCACTTCTCAATATGTGGTTGATCAGTCCTGGAAATCACCTTGCTACAAATAAATACCCCTGAGGAATTTGTGGTTCTTCTGAAGTCAGCAAGACAAGCGAGTGAAAGCCCTCCTCTGTGCCCTCCCACCCACTCCGGGTTGTATAACACTTTTCTGCTGGAATCTGACCTTCAGTGCATTCCAGTTTTTGTCAAGTGTTAGCAACAGCAGCTTTGGACCCTTTAACCTATTTTTCCAGACTAATTACTGTACAGTTGCAAGCTCCCAGCTCCCACTTACAGTAAAGGTAAGTGTGATCATACAGAACCAAAAGCCATGGTTACATAATGGAAAACAGTCCCATCACAACTGCAAGATATGGAGACACCATCAATATTGAAGAAATGAGTAAACAACCTGCAGCCTGTGCAATGGAAAGTTAAACATGCCCAGGATATCTTTTCTGGTCTGGCTTCACTTACCATAGCATCAGCAACCCAAGCGGACCTGCTAAGGTGCTTAATATCTTGAAAAGTCAGACCAATGTTTCTTCGTCTCGCTATGGGTACATTAACACAAACAAGGTGGCAGTGGTGAGTGATGAGCTGCAAACATTGGCAGGTCTACTTTTTTTATCAGCAAAAGTGCAAACTATAACATTAGAAAAACGCATTATACAGGCTATAAGCAGTACATTTACTGAAGCCCACAGCAGTAGTGGATGAATATATATGCAGCGCCTTTGTGGGTGCCAACTGCCCCAAAAAACCAAAATGGCGCCAGCCCTATTTTTAAGAGCAAGTTCAAGAGCAGTCCTTGTCTGCTCTGCCGCACTGTGCATCTCCCAGTAAAAACAAACATACTCTCACGGAACTGCAGTCTAACTATCTCTGTCTACAGCCCGGTGATTCAAAAGCCCTCTGTCCTGTGCAAAAACTGCCCTTTGACAGCACCTAACTTTGATAGCTTAGCCACTAACTGGCTTGCAGGGCAGAGATTTAATGGCTAGTCTGAGCTACACTAGCCGACCTCTCTATTTGCACAGTTCTTTCATGTGTGGGATGGATTATCCATGCAGTCCCTAATAAATGTCCCGGTAGATGCGAGGCTGCTTGGCATGTCGAACCACACATTCTATTCTTTATCCAGCATTTGTTGCAAGTCAGCCAATGTCTACATGATGTGCCATCCCCTAAACTCCACAGAAGGAGGGTGTTTCTACTTGTTGGTTTTATTTTAGCTTTTTTAACTCAAAGTAACTGCATTTACAGATACATTATTTTATGTATTTTCCTCAACTTTTTGTTCCACTATTCATCAGAGAAAGTCTGAAGACATATGGTGGACAATTTTACATACTGAAAGAATTGGTAGAACTTTAAAGAACTTCAAAAAATAAAAATAAAATGCCAGGAAATATTATGAGTCATCTGGTTTTTCCCTGTCTGTCCAAAAAGAAAGAAAGAAAAAGAAACATAATTAAAACCATTCCGCCAGCTTGACTACAAATCTTATACCATGTCAAGAAGTAGAATCCACAAAGCTTATGTGTCCTATATTAGATTGTTTTGGACGAAACGAGGAGAGTACAGGCTACCCAGAAGATCATTGTTTGTGTCCTATTTTGCACTTCTGCTCACTCACTAAATTGTTTCTTTTGCACCCTTTTTTTTTTTTAACTTTTGCTTTCAGTCACTGATTAGATTAAGACATTAAAAAGTTCTTGGTTAGGTTTAGTAGATCATTTAGGTTGAAATGTAAGCCTTCATCATTCTTCAAGCTGACAAACCACACATTCAAAATGTGACTCCAAGGGATTTTTTTAATGTCTCTACGTGTGGTGAACTATGAACACCAATGTGTGCCTGTGCATTTCTGTGAGATGCCAGTTGCTTTGTTAGAACAGCACTATATAACACCCCTGAAATGACAATGGGCTGTTATATGAAAATTATCAAAACACCAAATTTGGAAATGGATTTTAAAGAATTTTTCTCATCCTTCCAAAAGAGAATTCAAAGAATGCTTGAACAACACTGTAATAAATCCCAAGTTCTATTGTTTATGCACCAATCTGTATACATAACTTAAATGTATTTTGATGGGGTTTTTTTTGTTTGTTTGTTTTTTTGCCTGTCCCGTTTGGCTCTTTTGCCATCAGAATTGTTGTCTAAAGGCAAAGAAAGATGCCCAACGGATTTACTTTACCAAACTGACCATCCCAGCCTTGCCGTAATGGTCCATTTGATTCACCTTTTATTGTTTATTTTATTTTCATTTACTGAATACGGGACAGACTTGACTGGGGGAAAGAAGGGGAGAAAGAAAGAGGGAAAGAGAAACAGCTGAGAAGAGGGACGGGGGAGAAGGGCAAAAAACAAAAACCAACAGAATGAGCAGAAAAAAAAGAAAAGAAAAAAAAAGAAAGAAAAAATGCATATATCGATCACCTGGGTCACCTGCTGAGAAAGAAAAAAGAAAACAAGCAGAAGAGAACAAGAGTAATAGAATAAACAACATCACAATGATATATGGGAATATGACAGTAAATACTAAATATTAAACATTATTGTGCAGCACATAAGATCAACAGAACACAGTGTGCTTTGAGGTAGGAGCCAAAAAGGGTGTAGTTTGTGGGTGTGATCACCCGTGTGTACACCTGTGAGCATGGACGCGCTTGTTTTTTGTTTTTAAAAGGTTCCTTCATGTAATGATCTGCTAGAGGGTGTGGGGGGGCCACAGCCCCGTCCTCCAGGGCATGAAGCAGGTATGGAGGAGATCAAAACTCCAGACATCCAGAGGCCCCCAGAACACAATGTATTTTGATGTTAATGTACACTAGTGAACTGTGTTTTGGTTCCAGTGTAATGGGATCATGATAAATGCAATACATCTAAAAGTTAGACCACTAAAACGTTTGAGCTCATTTATTGTTACTCCAAGGGACTGAACAAATATACATACTCGGAAAGAAACTGTAACATACAAAATGTATGAGGTTTCTGCAGTAGTTTTTTATGTCCCTTTACTGTTGTGCTGCAATGCAAAGGTGTTGTTAGATTGTACTTTACAACCATGAGGCAGCACAATATGGTCACAACACACTGATACAATGCTGCATTGATGCATGCCTCTCGCACTGCTGAAACTGCAGGTTTTACTGAGAAAAGAATTCCTGCAGTGTGGGCATATTTTATCCCCCAGAATGTTTAAGTCATGAGACAGATCCTCAGTACAGACGAGTTGTGCAGGCGTCTTTTTCTCTTTGTGTCTCTCTCTGTCCCTCCCCTGTTTCTTTCTTTTTTTCCCTCACACTGCATTCTTTCTTTGTCTCAGACCTCTCCCGCCTACACCTATCAGCTGAGGGTATCAAAACATTCCATAAACAATTCAGTTTTAATGTATTACAAAACATTAGCAGAGGGATAACTCCAGTTATATAAGCGCTTAGACAATCATGGGAAAAAGCAGTGTCTCGGCCAAATGCATATTCGGTGAGGTCCAGGTTTAGTAACATTTCTCAGATGCTCAAGCAGAAATAATTACATTTGCTGATTTATTTTAGGGGCTAGAACAAGGGAGCTTTTAGCATGGGTAAGTTTTGAATTGCAGCTCTGTGGAAAATGCAATAAAAGAATAAGGCATGACAATGAGATGTAGCATTTCATTGTCATAAAAATGCAGAGGATTTGTAAGTGCATGTAATCAAAGCTGTTGTTTTTAGATGGAGATGAATTAAAAAGTAGAGACACTCCATTGCCAATCAGAGTGTCAAATGGCATAACACGAATAAGAGTTTTCATAGAGGGCATAAACAATGGTGCTGGCCAATCCAATTTGATCAACTCTGTCCTGAAGTTGGGATATTTTTGCAAGATCTCTGGTGGTCTGTTAGTTAGACAGTACACCACTATGGCTCGACATCTCTTGTATACAGCCATTCCAGGAAAGATCTACTTTTAAATATTACATATACTACCTGGTCACCTCTTTCCTAATTGTACTGCACAATACCCATCTTCCTGAAGGCTGAGATACCTCTGCTGCTTAATGGAGCAGAGAGAGGCACCCATGAATAAAACACAGCCAGGCGGAAGGAATCGTTCTTTCTAGAAGGTGTTCACACGGATCGTGCACAGGAATGCGGCACATAATGATGAATCGGAAGCTCCAGAGCAAGGCTTTTTTGTTAACTTCACTTACTGTAATGTAAAAGCTTTTCATCTCACAATAATCAGTGGGAGGAAGAGTTTCTGCTTTACGAACAAGGAGGAGCTGTGTTTGTTTGTTTGTTTTTTCAGTTAAAGTTGCACTTTGTTCCACTGCAGAGTATCGGGAGTTTAGGAGAAGCAACAGTCATGCTTAAGTACACAACCTTCTAGTGCTGCTTGGCTTAACATTCCACATTTTGTGTACCTAGTGTACATTGTTATTCTATTTTGTTTGTATAGTATTATTTTTATTAAGTCATACATTATCTATTTATTCCTGTCTTGTCTTTGATCATTTTTACTGAATTATTACATTTTACTTCATAAATAGGTTAAACAAAAAAAAAATGTAACTACCATATCAAAATCATGACAAAGAAAACAAATGAAATAGAATATTAAAACATAAAAATGTTTGTCAATATTTGCTTGGGCATCATTTAGACAAAATGATGGCTGTAATATTACAAGAAACTGTGGTATTTGTGGTTGCTATAGCAACATGGTGTACAAATGTCAAACTTGAACCCAGATTTAACTTAAGACATGACTAAATTAACCCTCTACTGCATGACTTTTTAATTTTTGGGGAAAAAATATTTCTCCCTATTTTGGGGGAGCTTTAGGGTCCCTAATAATATATCAATCATAAAATTTGACCCCCCCCAACAGATATTGGTTTGTTGCTTCACTGTGCAACAAGGGTAGTAAAATGCCAAGTTATTCTTTAATAAGTTGTATTAGTACAACAAGGATGAACAAATAAATAAACAACAAATAAACAATGTAAACATTTCACAAATCAATAAAACACCAAAATACGTCCAACATTTGAACACACACACACACACACACACACACACACACACACACACACACACACACACACACACACACACATATTGTGTTTCCATCACTTTTGGGGACATTACATTAACTTACATGAATTTCCTGGAGACTTATCCTGACTCTACCCATCACAAGTCCCTGCCTGAACCTTACCCTAACCCTGACTCGAGCCTTCACCCTAAAATTGAATGATTTATCATGCAATTTGTCCCCATAAAGTAGGCGAGACCTCACAATGTGAGTGTGTAAACAAATTTGTTTCCCCACAACAATAATACATGACCACACACACTGACACCCACATAGCAATATTGGTATGGCAGGGATCAGGCCCACACAATATGCTTACACATGACCCACATACCGCAAAGAATGACGGCCCTTTCATGGCCTAGACCTGGTTTGCCAGAGGTGACCCACACATGGGCCAGCACAAGGCCAGTTTCAGACACCCTGGTTGTCCTGTGCTGGCCAATGTGTGGATTACCTCTGGCAAACCTGATCTGGGCCACCAAAGGGCCGTTATTCATTGCGGTATGTGGGCCATCTGTAGGTGGTGTGCAGCCACGGGCCAGTTGTAGACACACTGCTGGCCCTGTGCTGGCCCAGAACAGTTTCAGCTCTGGCCCCAGATGTCAGCATAATGTGTACCTTAATCAAGCCATGCAATAACAACATGTGCCGGAACATGCAAAACAGTGCAAAAGTAACATGCCGAAACTGTGTTCAGACAGTGAATGGACTGATTTTTATATAGCGCTTTTCTACTCTCCCAGATTACTCAAAGTGCCGGCTTGATACCAGATCCTGGCCAGACCTGCTTGCTATGTGGGCACTAACACACACAAAGACACAGTTACTTTACCAACTGACCCCTGAGCTCCTAAGTGTCCCTCAAGGGCGATCGTGGCTCAAGAGTTGGGAGTTCGCCTTGTAATCGGAAGGTTGCCGGTTCGAGCCCCGACTTGGACAGTCTCGGTCGTTGTGTCCTTGGGCAAGACACTTCACCCATTGCCTACTGGTGGTGGTCAGAGGGCCCGGTGGCGCCAGTGTCCGGCAGCCTCGCCTCTGTCAGTGCGCCCCAGGGTGGCTGTGGCTACAATGTAGCTTGCCATCACCAGTGTGTGAATGTGTGCGTGAATGGGTGGATGACTGGATATGTAAAGCGCTTTGGGGTCCTTAGGGACTAGTAAAGCGCTATATAAATACAGGCCATTTCAAACCTCATTCAGGGATCCACTCCTCTACTTCACTGTCACTCCTTGAAAGCTCACTGTCCTTACTTTCTGAGGACAGAAAGTGCACATTCCCTTGGTTTCCTTGCATAAAAGGTTTTTACATCCATGTCCTGTAATTATGAATAGATTGTAAAGTAAAAAACATTGACTATGATCATATAAATGCACACAAACACATCTCTACACACATATGCAAATGCATTATATTGCCTGAAAAAATTGGGCTAACTGCGCAGTGTTGCCTTTAACAGTTTTTTAACAGTTTTACTCTATAAATAAATTTTAAAAAGTAGAACAAACAATCAAATATGCTTCTTAACATATTCATGCACATACAGGCATTTTTAATATACATTTATTTCACTATAAACATGTAAAATAGTGATCTTTATCTTGCCTCCTAATGGAGATGTCTCTCATGTAGTGCAGCTTGCAGAAAGGGGTCCTGCCCCCCCCCCCCCCAAATGAAAGTCACACTACCTTCAACTCATCATTTTACTGGAAAGAAATGTGCCTGGTAGCATTATTTGAAAAAAAACAAGTTTGTTTTTTTTGAAGGGCCAGTGTAAGGCATGAAAATGTGGTTTGTTGCCTCAGCGCAACGCTATGCAGTAGAGGGTTAAACCCAGCTGGAATTTACAAGTCTTTTTGTAGTTTAGAAATCCTAACACATACTAACCACCATAATTAGTGTGAATGCTTGAAAAGCATTCACAGTATTGTTCTTCTAATCTTTAAACTATTTTATTAGTGTGAATGCTTGAAAAGCATTCACAGTATTGTTCTTCTAATCTTTATTCTATTTTATTAGTGTGAATGCTTGAAAAGCATTCACAGTATTGTTCTTCGAATCTTTATTAGTGTGAATGCTTGAAAAGCATTCACAGTATTGTTCTTCTAATCTTTATTCTATTTTATTTATTATTATTCTGTATTCCGTACGTTTTTTGTAATCTATCTCCTTCAAAACCGTTCAACTTAGAAAAACCATTCAAACACCGTTAGATTCCTATTCTTTTGGACAACACTGCTTCTATTTTTCATATTTTTAACATTTATATTTTTAATTTTATTCAACTTTATTCAACAAAAATTTATAATGTATTTCAATGGGGAGACCCTTCAAATCCTCATTCAACTTACTCATTTTTAAACTCTTACTACTTCCACATACATTGACATAGAGCCACCATTCAAACTTTAAAACGAAGACAAGACATTCAACTATTCAACTTGTATTTATCTTTTCAATATCTATTATACTTTTTCTTCAGTTCCAGTTTAAGTTTCATGATGTTTTTTCACCCGTTTCAGAGTTTATAATGGGTGTGTATGGGACGGAATGTTGGGGCTAGAGTGAGACAGCTCAACTGCTAGAGTGAGAGGAGCAAAAAAATTAATCTTAAAATCTTTTTTAAAACTGCTGCTGTGTCCACAGCGTTTGCTCTACAGGTATGATTTTACCCTCAAAACGTAGCCATGGCTGTCCTCTTTCATCCAATGTGTTTACTATTGTACTAGGTGTTATGGTTCTTTCATAAATGTCACCAATGCACAGCCTCCTCCCTCCAACTCTTCCATAGACTCTAATGTTAAAATGGCTCAGAAGGTTCGTTTGAAAATCAGAAGAGCATGGTGTCTTTACACTGTCACCACGTCCATATAATAAACTCCACAGGCATGAAAACTGAGAATTAGGTAGACTAGACATGGCTGTCGCTCACGGTGAAAGAATTTTGTCAATACGACATGTACTTTTCATTTGGGAAGAATTTGTTTGGGCCTGACTTTTCTGTTCATTTTAAGCAGCAAAAGTGAGGCGCATGTCTGTGTACGTGTGTATGGAGCCATTGGGTGCGGTCACTATAGCAACCAGGCTCACACCTGCCTGCTTAACGAGCTCTGCCTGCCA
This sequence comes from Astatotilapia calliptera, assembly GCF_964374335.1. Lineage (NCBI taxonomy): Eukaryota > Metazoa > Chordata > Actinopteri > Cichliformes > Cichlidae > Astatotilapia > Astatotilapia calliptera. The sequence continues at coordinate 7,332,905 of NC_137423.1, read as the reverse complement.
CTGTGCCAAGATTCATCTTAAGCACTTCTCTTTCAACTGCTGCTGTGTCCACAGTGTTACAGCCATCATTTTACCCTCAAATTGTCGCCATTATTGTTCTCTTTCCAACACCGTATCTTTCAAAGCTCAGGCATTTAAACTTTTTAAACTGTGTGGATCAAAGTGGAGGGATCACATTTGAGTCATTCAGTGATTCAAAGAATATGACCTTTTGATATTCATTCAGATGTTTTCTGACTCTAAATGTTCTTTTCTCATTTCTTAGGGTTTTCTAATTTACATTTAAAACATTTTCAGTTTTTTTCCAACTCCTTCTTCTGTGTAACCTTCAGCTTTTAGCAGTTCAGCACCTTTGTTTTCAGGTTAAATTCGGGGGTTTTTTGTTTGTTTTTTTAAAATTTCATTTAATATTTTTAACTCAAAATTCAGCAATTAATTCATTTCAGTGCATACATTCAGATTCAAGCATTCACACTGCAGTTTCTTCAGAAAATGCACTTTCTAGTCTTTATTCTATTTTATTAGTGTGAATGCTTGAAAAGCATTCACAGTATTGTTCTTCTAATCTTTATTATTAGTGTGAATGCTTGAAAAGCATTCACAGTATTGTTCTTCTAATCTTTATTATTATATCATCTTCCGTACGTTTTTTGGCATCTAACTCCTTCAAAACCGTTCAACTTAGAAAAACCATTCAAACACCGTTAGATTCCTATTATTTTGGACATGACTGCTTCTATTTTTCTCATTTCTAACATTTATATTTTTAATTTTATTCAACTTTATTCAACAAAAATTTCCCATGTATTTCAATGGGGAGACCCTTCAAATTCTCATTCAACTTACTCATTTTTAAACTCTTACTACTTCCACATACATTGACATAGAGCCACCATTCAAACTTTAAAACGAAGACAAGACATTCAACTATTCAACTTGTATTTATCTTTTCAATATCTATTATACTTTTTCTTCAGTTCCAGTTTAAGTTTCATGATGTTTTTCCACCTGTTTCAGAGTTTATAATGGGTGTGTATGGGACGGAATGTTGGGGCTAGAGTGAGAGAGCTCAACTGCTAGAGTGAGAGGAGCAAAAAAATTAATCTTAAAATCTTTTTTAAAACTGCTGCTGTGTCCGCAGCGTTTGCTCTACAGCCGCCATTTTACCCTCAAAACGTAGCCATCGCTGTCCTCTTTCATCCAATGTGTTTACTATTGTCCTAGGTGTTATGGTTCTTTCATAAATGTCACCAATGCACAGCCTCCTCCCTCCAACTCTTCCATAGACTCTAATGTTAAAATGGCTCAGAAGGTTCGTTTGAAAATCAGAAGAGCATGGTGTCTTTCCACTGTCACCACGTCCATATAATAAGCTCCACAGGCATGAAAACTGAGAATTAGGTAGACTAGACATTGCTGTCGCTCACGGTGAAAGAATTTTGTCAATACGACTTTTACTTTTCATTTGGGAACGATTTGTTTCGGCCTGACTTTTCTGTTCATTTTAAGCAGCAAAAGTGAGGCGCATGTCTGTGTACGTGTGTATGGAGCCATTGGGTGCGGTCACTATAGCAACCAGGCTCACACCTGCCTGCTTAACGAGCTCTGCCTGCCACTGTACCAAGATTCATCTTAAGCACTTCTCTTTCAACTGCTGCTGTGTCCACAGTATTACAGCCATCATTTTACCCTCAAATTGTTGCCATTATTGTTCTCTTTCCAACACCGTATCTTTCAAAGCTCAGGCATTTAAACTTTTTAAATTGTGTGGATCAAAGTGGAGGGATCACATTTGAGTCATTCAGTGATTCAAAGAATATGACCTTTTAATATTCATTCAGATGTTTTCTGACTCTAAATGTTCTTTTCTCATTTCTTAGGGTTTTCTAATTTACATTTAAAACATTTTCAGTTTTTTTCCAACTCCTTCTTCTGTGTAACCTTCAGCTTTTAGCAGTTCAGCACCTTTGTTTTCAGGTTAAATTCGTTTTTTTTTTTGTTTTTTTTAATCTCATTCAATATTTTTAACTCAAAATTCAGCAATTAATTCATTTCAGTGCATACATTCAGATTCAAGCATTCACACTGCAGTTTCTTCAGAAAATGCACTTTCTAGTTATATTTTATTATTATTATCTATTCCGTACGTTTTTTGAAAGCCAACTCCTTCAAAACCGTTCAACTTAGAAAAACCATTCAAACACCGTTAGATTCCTATTCTTTTGGACAACATTGCTTCTATTTTTCTCATTTTTAACATTTATATTTTTAATTTTATTCAACTTTTTTCAACAAAAATTTATAATGTATTTCAATGGGGAGACCCTTCAAATTCTCATTCAACTTCATCCTCTTTAAACTGTATCTACTTCCACATACATTGACATAGAGTCACCATTCAAACTTTAAAACGAAGACAAGACATTCAACTATTCAACTTGTATTTATCTTTTCAATATCTATTATACTTTTTCTTCAGTTCCAGTTTAAGTTTCATGATGTTTTTTCACCCGTTTCAGAGTTTATAATGGGTGTGTATGGGACGGAATGTTGGGGCTAGAGTGAGGCAGCTCAACTGCTAGAGTGAGAGGAGCAAAAAAATTAATCTTAAAATCTTTTTTAAAACTGCTGCTGTGTCCACAGCGTTTGCTCTACAGGTATGATTTTACCCTCAAAACGTAGCCATGGCTGTCCTCTTTCATCCAATGTGTTTACTATTGTACTAGGTGTTATGGTTCTTTCATAAATGTCACCAATGCACAGCCTCCTCCCTCCAACTCTTCCATAGACTCTAATGTTAAAACGGCTCAGAAGGTTGGTTTGAAAATCAGAAGAGCATGGTGTTTTTACACTGTCACCACGTCCATATAATAAACTCCACAGGCATGAAAACTGAGAATTAGGTAGACTAGACATTGCTGCCGCTCACGGTGAAAGAATTTCGTCAATACGACCTATACTTTTCATTTGGGAGCGATTTGTTTCGGCCTGACTTTTCTGTTCATTTTAAGCAGCAAAAGTGAGGCGCATGTCTGTGTACGTGTGTATGGAGCCATTGGGTGCAGTCACTATAGCAACCAGGCTCACACCTGCCTGCTTAACGAGCTCTGCCTGCCACTCTGCCAAGATTCATCTTAAGCACTTCTCTTTCAACTGCTGCTGTGTCCACAGTGTTACAGCCATCATTTTACCCTCAAAACGTCGCCATCGTTGTTCTTTTTCCAACATCTTGTCTTTCAAAGCTCAGAGATGTAAACTTTTTAAACTGTGTGGGTCCAAGTGGAGGGATCACATTTTAGTCATTCAGTGATTCAAAGAATATGACCTTTTAATATTCTTTCAGATGTTTTCTGACTCTAAATGTTCTTTTCTCATTTCTTAGGTTTTTCTAATTTACAATTAAAACATTTTCAGCTTTTTTCCAACTTCTTCTTCTGTGTAACCTTCAGCTTTTAGCAGTTCAGCACTTTTGTTTTCAGGTTAAATTCGGGTTGTTTTTTTTTTTTAATCTCATTCAAGATTTTTAACTTAAATTCAGTAATTAATTCATTTCAGTGCATACATTCAGATTCAAGCATTCACACTGCAGTTTCTTCAGAAAATGCACTTTCTAGTTATTAGTGTGAATGCTTGAAAAGCATTCACAGTATTGTTATTCGAATCTTTATTCTATTTTATTATTATGGATTCCGTACGTTTTTTGTACTCTATCTCCTTCAAAACCGTTCAACTTAGAAAAACCATTCAAACACCATTAGATTCCTATTCTTTTGGACATGACTGCTTCTATTTTTCTCATTTTTAACATTTATATTTTTAATTTTATTCAACTTTTTTCAACAAAAATTTCCCATGTATTTCAATGGGGAGACCCTTCAAATTCTCATTCAACTTCCTCCTCTTTAAACTGTATCTACTTCCACATACATTGACATAGAGCCACCATTCAAACTTTAAAACGAAGACAAGACATTCAACTATTCAACTTGTATTTATCTTTTCAATATCTATTATACTTTTTCTTCAGTTCCAGTTTAAGTTTCATGATGTTTTTTCACCCGTTTCAGAGTTTATAATGGGTGTGTATGGGACGGAATGTTGGGGCTAGAGTGAGGCAGCTCAACTGCTAGAGTGAGAGGAGCAAAAAAATTAATCTTAAAATCTTTTTTAAAACTGCTGCTGTGTCCGCAGCGTTTGCTCTACAGGTATGATTTTACCCTCAAAACGTAGCCATGGCTGTCCTCTTTCATCCAATGTGTTTACTATTGTCCTAGGTGTTGTGGTTCTTTCATAAATGTCACCAATGCACAGCCTCCTCCCTCCAACTCTTCCATAGACTCTAATGTTAAAATGGCTCAGAAGGTTCGTTTGAAAATCAGAAGAGCATGGTGTCTTTACACTGTCACCACGTCCATATAATAAGCTCCACAGACATGAAAACTGAGAATTTGGTAGACTAGATATTGCTGTCGCTCACGGTGAAAGAATTTTGTCAATACGACTTTTACTTTTCATTTGGGAACGATTTGTTTCGGCCTGACTTTTCTGTTCATTTTAAGCAGCAAAAGTGAGGTGCATGTCTGTGTACGTGTGTATGGAGCCATTGGGTGCGGTCACTATAGCAACCAGGCTCACACCTGCCTGCTTAACGAGCTCTGCCTGCCACTGTGCCAAGATTCATCTTAAGCACTTCTCTTTCAACTGCTGCTGTGTCCACAGTGTTACAGCCATCATTTTACCCTCAAATTGTCGCCATTATTGTTCTCTTTCCAACACCGTATCTTTCAAAGCTCAGGCATTTAAACTTTTTAAACTGTGTGGATCAAAGTGGAGGGATCACATTTGAGTCATTCAGTGATTCAAAGAATATGACCTTTTAATATTCATTCAGATGTTTTCTGACTCTAAATGTTCTTTTCTCATTTCTTAGGGTTTTCTAATTTACATTTAAAACATTTTCAGTTTTTTTCCAACTCCTTCTTCTGTGTAACCTTCAGCTTTTAGCAGTTCAGCACCTTTGTTTTCAGGTTAAATTCGTTTTTTTTTTTGTTTTTTTTTAATCTCATTCAATATTTTTAACTCAAAATTCAGCAATTAATTCATTTCAGTGCATACATTCAGATTCAAGCATTCACACTGCAGTTTCTTCAGAAAATGCACTTTCTAGTATTTTATTATTATGGATTCCGTACGTTTTTTGTAATCTATCTCCTTCAAAACCGTTCAACTTAGAAAAACCATTCAAACACCATTAGATTCCTATTCTTTTGGACATGACTGCTTCTATTTTTCTCATTTTTAACATTTATATTTTTAATTTTATTCAACTTTTTTCAACAAAAATTTCCCATGTATTTCAATGGGGAGACCCTTCAAATTCTCATTCAACTTCCTCCTCTTTAAACTGTATCTACTTCCACATACATTGACATAGAGCCACCATTCAAACTTTAAAACGAAGACAAGACATTCAACTATTCAACTTGTATTTATCTTTTCAATATCTATTATACTTTTTCTTCAGTTCCAGTTTAAGTTTCATGATGTTTTTTCACCCGTTTCAGAGTTTATAATGGGTGTGTATGGGACGGAATGTTGGGGCTAGAGTGAGGCAGCTCAACTGCTAGAGTGAGAGGAGCAAAAAAATTAATCTTAAAATCTTTTTTAAAACTGCTGCTGTGTCTGCAGCGTTTGCTCTACAGGTATGATTTTACCCTCAAAACGTAGCCATGGCTGTCCTCTTTCATCCAATGTGTTTACTATTGTACTAGGTGTTATGGTTCTTTCATAAATGTCACCAATGCACAGCCTCCTCCCTCCAACTCTTCCATAGACTCTAATGTTAAAATGGCTCAGAAGGTTCGTTTGAAAATCAGAAGAGCATGGTGTCTTTACACTGTCACCACGTCCATATAATAAACTCCACAGGCATGAAAACTGAGAATTCAGTAGACTAGAAGCTGCTGTCGCTCACGGTGAAAGAATTTCGTCAATACGACTTGTACTTTTCATATGGGAACGATTTGTTTCGGCCTGACTTTTCTGTTCATTTTAAGGAGCAAAAGTGAGGCGCATGTCTGTGTACGTGTGTATGGAGCCATTGGGTGCGGTCACTATAGCAACCAGGCTCACACCTGCCTGCTTAATGAGCTCTGCCTGCCACTGTACCAAGATTCATCTTAAGCACTTCTCTTTCAACTGCTGCTGTGTCCACAGTGTTAAAGCCATCATTTTACCCTCAAAACGTCGCCATCGTTGTTCTTTTTCCAACATCTTGTCTTTCAAAGCTCAGGCATTTAAACTTTTTAAACTGTGTGGATCAAAGTGGAGGGATCACATTTGAGTCATTCAGTGATTCAAAGAATATGAACTTTTAATATTCATTCAGATGTTTTCTGACTCTAAATGTTCTTTTCTCATTTCTTAGGGTTTTCTAATTTACATTTAAAACATTTTCAGTTTTTTTCCAACTTCTTCTTCTGTGTAACGTCCAGCTTTTAGCAGTTCAGCACCTTTGTTTTCAGGTTAAATTCGTTTTTTTTTTTTTTTTTTTTTTTATCTCATTCAATATTTTTAACTCAAAATTCAGCAATTAATTCATTTCAGTGCATACATTCAGATTCAAGCATTCACACTGCAGTTTCTTCAGAAAATGCACTTTCTAGTTCTATTTTATTATTAGTGTGAATGCTTGAAAAGCATTCACAGTATTGTTCTTCTAATCTTTATTCTATTTTATTTATTATTATTCTGTATTCCGTACGTTTTTTGTAATCTATCTCCTTCAAAACCGTTCAACTTAGAAAAACCATTCAAACACCGTTAGATTCCTATTCTTTTGGACAACACTGCTTCTATTTTTCTCATTTTTAACATTTATATTTTTTATTTTATTCAACTTTATTCAACAAAAATTTATAATGTATTTCAATGGGGAGACCCTTCAAATTCTCATTCAAATTCCTCCTCTTTAAACTGTATCTACTTCCACATACATTGACATAGAGCCACCATTCCAACTTTAAAACGAAGACAAGACATTCAACTATTCAACTTGTATTTATCTTTTCAATATCTATTATACTTTTTCTTCAGTTCCAGTTTAAGTTTCATGATGTTTTTTCAGCCGTTTCAGAGTTTATAATGGGTGTGTATGGGACGGAATGTTGGGGCTAGAGTGAGAGAGCTCAACTGCTAGAGTGAGAGGAGCAAAAAAATTAATCTTAAAATCTTTTTTAAAACTGCTGCTGTGTCCGCAGCGTTTGCTCTACAGCCGCCATTTTACCCTCAAAACGTAGCCATCGCTGTCCTCTTTCATCCAATGTGTTTACTATTGTCCTAGGTGTTATGGTTCTTTCATAAATGTCACCAATGCACAGCCTCCTCCCTCCAACTCTTCCATAGACTCTAATGTTAAAATGGCTCAGAAGGTTCGTTTGAAAATCAGAAGAGCATGGTGTCTTTCCACTGTCACCACGTCCATATAATAAGCTCCACAGGCATGAAAACTGAGAATTAGGTAGACTAGACATTGCTGTCGCTCACGGTGAAAGAATTTTGTCAATACGACTTTTACTTTTCATTTGGGAGCGATTTGTTTCGGCCTGACTTTTCTGTTCATTTTAAGCAGCAAAAGTGAAGCGCATGTCTGTGTACGTGTGTATGGAGCCATTGGGTGCGGTCACTATAGCAACCAGGCTCACACCTGCCTGCTTAACGAGCTCTCTCTGCCACTCTGCCAAAATTCATCTTAAACACTTCTCTTTCAACTGCTGCTGTGTCCACAGTGTTAAAGCCATCATTTTACCCTCAAAACGTCGCCATCGTTGTTCTTTTTCCAACATCTTGTCTTTCAAAGCTCAGAGATGTAAACTTTTTAAACTGTGTGGGTCCAAGTGGAGGGATCACATTTTAGTCATTCAGTGATTCAAAGAATATGACCTTTTAATATTCTTTCAGATGTTTTCTGACTCTAAATGTTCTTTTCTCATTTCTTAGGGTTTTCTAATTTACAATTAAAACATTTTCAGCTTTTTTCCAACTTCTTCTTCTGTGTAACCTTCAGCTTTTAGCAGTTCAGCACTTTTGTTTTCAGGTTAAATTCTGGTTTTTTTTTTATTTATTTTTTTTATCTCATTCAAAATTTTTAACTCAAAATTCAGCAATTAATTCATTTCAGTGCATACATTCAGATTCAAGCATTCACACTGCAGTTTCTTCAGAAAATGCACTTTCTAGTATTTTATTATTATGGATTCCGTACGTTTTTTGTACTCTATCTCCTTCAAAACCGTTCAACTTAGAAAAACCATTCAAACACCATTAGATTCCTATTCTTTTGGACATGACTGCTTCTATTTTTCTCATTTTTAACATTTATATTTTTAATTTTATTCAACTTTTTTCAACAAAAATTTCCCATGTATTTCAATGGGGAGACCCTTCAAATTCTCATTCAACTTCCTCCTCTTTAAACTGTATCTACTTCCACATACATTGACATAGAGCCACCATTCAAACTTTAAAACGAAGACAAGACATTCAACTATTCAACTTGTATTTATCTTTTCAATATCTATTATACTTTTTCTTCAGTTCCAGTTTAAGTTTCATGATGTTTTTTCACCCGTTTCAGAGTTTATAATGGGTGTGTATGGGACGGAATGTTGGGGCTAGAGTGAGGCAGCTCAACTGCTAGAGTGAGAGGAGCAAAAAAATTAATCTTAAAATCTTTTTTAAAACTGCTGCTGTGTCCGCAGCGTTTGCTCTACAGGTATGATTTTACCCTCAAAACGTAGCCATCGCTGTCCTCTTTCATCCAATGTGTTTACTATTGTCCTAGGTGTTATGGTTCTTTCATAAATGTCACCAATGCACAGCCTCCTCCCTCCAACTCTTCCATAGACTCTAATGTTAAAATGGCTCAGAAGGTTCGTTTGAAAATCAGAAGAGCATGGTGTCTTTCCACTGTCACCACGTCCATATAATAAACTCCACAGGCATGAAAACTGAGAATTCAGTAGACTAGAAGCTGCTGTCGCTCACGGTGAAAGAATTTTGTCAATACGACTTTTACTTTTCATTTGGGAACGATTTGTTTCGGCCTGACTTTTCTGTTCATTTTAAGCAGCAAAAGTGAGGCGCATGTCTGTGTACGTGTGTATGGAGCCATTGGGTGCGGTCACTATAGCAACCAGGCTCACACCTGCCTGCTTAACGAGCTCTGCCTGCCACTGTACCAAGATTCATATTAAGCACTTCTCTTTCAACTGCTGCTGTGTCCACAGTGTTACAGCCATCATTTTACCCTCAAATTGTCGCCATTATTGTTCTCTTTCCAACACCGTATCTTTCAAAGCTCAGGCATTTAAACTTTTTAAACTGTGTGGATCAAAGTGGAGGGATCACATTTGAGTCATTCAGTGATTCAAAGAATATGACCTTTTAATATTCATTCAGATGTTTTCTGACTCTAAATGTTCTTTTCTCATTTCTTAGGGTTTTCTAATTTACATTTAAAACATTTTCAGTTTTTTTCCAACTCCTTCTTCTGTGTAACCTTCAGCTTTTAGCAGTTCAGCACCTTTGTTTTCAGGTTAAATTCGGACTTTTTTTTTTGTTTTTTTTTTAATCTCATTCAATATTTCTAACTCAAAATTCAGCAATTAATTCATTTCAGTGCATACATTCAGATTCAAGCATTCACACTGCAGTTTCTTCAGAAAATGCACTTTCTAGTTTATTATTATTCTGTATTCCGTACGTTTTTTGTAATCTATCTCCTTCAAAACCGTTCAACTTAGAAAAACCATTCAAACACCGTTAGATTCCTATTCTTTTGGACAACACTGCTTCTATTTTTCTCATTTTTAACATTTATATTTTTTATTTTATTCAACTTTATTCAACAAAAATTTATAATGTATTTCAATGGGGAGACCCTTCAAATTCTCATTCAAATTCCTCCTCTTTAAACTGTATCTACTTCCACATACATTGACATAGAGCCACCATTCCAACTTTAAAACGAAGACAAGACATTCAACTATTCAACTTGTATTTATCTTTTCAATATCTATTATACTTTTTCTTCAGTTCCAATTTAAGTTTCATGATGTTTTTTCACCCGTTTCAGAGTTTATAATGGGTGTGTATGGGACGGAATGTTGGGGCTAGAGTGAGAGAGCTCAACTGCTAGAGTGAGAGGAGCAAAAAAATTAATCTTAAAATCTTTTTTAAAACTGCTGCTGTGTCCGCAGCGTTTGCTCTACAGCCGCCATTTTACCCTCAAAACGTAGCCATCGCTGTCCTCTTTCATCCAATGTGTTTACTATTGTCCTAGGTGTTATGGTTCTTTCATAAATGTCACCAATGCACAGCCTCCTCCCTCCAACTCTTCCATAGACTCTAATGTTAAAATGGCTCAGAAGGTTCGTTTGAAAATCAGAAGAGCATGGTGTCTTTCCACTGTCACCACGTCCATATAATAAGCTCCACAGGCATGAAAACTGAGAATTAGGTAGACTAGACATTGCTGTCGCTCACGGTGAAAGAATTTTGTCAATATGACTTTTACTTTTCATTTGGGAGCGATTTGTTTCGGCCTGACTTTTCTGTTCATTTTAAGCAGCAAAAGTGAGGCGCATGTCTGTGTACGTGTGTATGGAGCCCTTGGGTGCAGTCACTATAGCAACCAGGCTCACACCTGCCTGCTTAACGAGCTCTGCCTGCCACTGTACCAAGATTCATCTTAAACACTTCTCTTTCAACTGCTGCTGTGTCCACAGTGTTACAGCCATCATTTTACCCTCAAATTGTCGCCATTATTGTTCTCTTTCCAACACCGTATATTTCAAAGCTCAGGCATTTAAACTTTTTAAACTGTGTGGATCAAAGTGGAGGGATCACATTTGAGTCATTCAGTGATTCAAAGAATATGACCTTTTAATATTCATTCAGATGTTTTCTGACTCTAAATGTTCTTTTCTCATTTCTTAGGGTTTTCTAATTTACATTTAAAACATTTTCAGTTTTTTTCCAACTCCTTCTTCTGTGTAACCTTCAGCTTTTAGCAGTTCAGCACCTTTGTTTTCAGGTTAAATTCGTTTTTTTTTTTTTTGTTTTTTTTTTAAATCTCATTCAATATTTTTAACTCAAAATTCAGCAATTAATTCATTTCAGTGCATACATTCAGATTCAAGCATTCACACTGCAGTTTCTTCAGAAAATGCACTTTCTAGTTATCTATTCCGTACGTTTTTTGTACTCTATCTCCTTCAAAACCGTTCAACTTAGAAAAACCATTCAAACACCGTTAGATTCCTCTTCTTTTGGACATGACTGCTTCTATTTTTCTCATTTTTAACATTTATATTTTTAAAATTATTCAACTTTTTTCAACAAAAATTTCCCATGTATTTCAATGGAGAGACGCTTCAAATTCTCATTCAACTTACTCTTCTTTAAACTGTATCTACTTCCACATACATTGACGTAGAGCCACCATTCAAACTTTAAAACGAAGACAAGACGTTCAACTATCCAACTTGTATTTATCTTTTCAATATCTATTATACTTTTTCTTCAGTTCCAGTTTAAGTTTCATGATGTCTTTTCACCCGTTTCAGAGTTTATAATGGGTGTGTATGGGACGGAATGTTGGGGCTAGAGTGAGACAGCTCAACTGCTAGAGTGAGAGGAGCAAAAAAATTAATCTTAAAATCTTTTTTAAAACTGCTGCTGTGTCCACAGCGTTTACTGTACAGGTATGATTTTACCCTCAAAACGTAGCCATCGCTGTCCTCTTTCATCCAATGTGTTTACTATTGTACTAGGTGTTATGGTTCTTTTATAAATGTCACCAATGCACAGCCTCCTCCCTCCAACTCTTCCATAGACTCTAATGTTAAAATGGCTCAGAAGGTTCGTTTGAAAATCAGAAGTACAGGGTGTCTTTACACTGTCACCACGTCCATATAATATACTCCACAGGCATGAAAACTGAGAATTCAGTAGACTAGACATTGCTGTCACTCACGGTGAAAGAATTTCGTCAATACAACTTGTACTTTTCATTTGGGAGCGATTTGTTTGGGGCTGACTTTTCTGTTCATTTTAAGCAGCAAAAGTGAGGTGCATGTCTGTGTCCGTGTGTATGGAGGCATTTGGGTGCAGTCACTATAGAAACCAGGCTCACACGTGTTTGCTTAACGAGCTCTCTCTCACTCTGCCAAGATTCATCTTAAACACTTCTCTTTCAACTGCTGCTGTGTCCACAGTGTTTGCTCTACAGCCATCATTTTACCCTCAAAACGTATCCATCGTTCTTCTCTTTCCAACACCGTGTCTTTCAAAAGCTCAGAGATGTAAACCTTTAAAACTGTGTGGATCCAAGTGGAGGGCTCACATTTTAGTCATTCAGTGATTCAAACAATATGAACTTTTAATATTCATTCAGGTGTTTTCTGACTCTAAAGTTTCTTTTCTCATTTCTTAGATTTTTCTAATTTACAATTAAAACATTTTCAGCTTTTTTCCAACTTCTTCTTCTGTGTAACCTTCAGCTTTTAGCAGTTCAGCACTTTTGTTTTCAGGTTAAATTCGGGTTTTTTTTTTTTATCATTCAACATTTTTAACTCAAAATTCAGCAATTAATTCATTTCAGTGCATACATTCAGATTCAAGCATTCACACTGCAGTTTCTTCAGAAAATGCACTTTCTAGTTGTATTAAGTGATTGTTAACAGGTTATAACTGTATTAATCACCTAACCAACTAGTTTACCAACCTAAATAACACAACTAACATAATTTAATATGTTAATATTTAATGACTTGTTCAGAGAAGGTATAGGTTGCATTTTTTTGAAAATGAAATTTGTTTGAAAGCAACTCAAAAATATGTTGTACATGAATTGACACAAAGTTTGGGACAGACATTCATGCTCCCAAGAGGATGAATCAATCAATTATCCATCCTTGACATTAATTGATGAGAATACGGATTGTTCACTCCCTGGATTTTATTTATTGATTGTTCAGTGTGAAATATCAAGTAGCTAGATGACAGAACTTTGTAAAGGAAATGGAAAAGGCACTGTATTTGTGGGGAACTTTTTATCAGTGGCGTTCAAATGTATTACTTAAAATTAGAGTCATATGCATTCATCATTTATATGAGCTTTGTTTAAAAGTTTCTTTATTCAAACAGTCAGTTTTTCACTACTTTAATGAGCATTACAGCCTCTCACATTCCACTTGAGTGATTATGCACTCAGCTCAGCCTTGCTTGGTTCATACTAATCGAATGGAGGTACTCGAGCAAAAATATTTAAATTTGCCATTGGTATGATTATAACATACAAATGAAAGACTGCAGCATTAGAGCAAGTTATTTCTTAAGAGTTTATTTCTTCCTTTTCTTGTTACTCCTTCTTAGGTGGCCAGCGATCCACCACTTACCCCCTGGACAACTGCTGAGCCGCAGATATTTAATTAGAGCTCATTAAAAGTCTGTCATGAAAGAAATGTGGCTCCTTGCCACTGCCTCTTAGATCCAGGGAGTCTATTTGGCTGAACTCTACAACAGGTCTTCATTTCTCTGCTTAATCCAGTACATCTATACCACTGACAGCTGCTCTTTGTTCAGCTTTCATTCAGGTTTGGTTTCAAACTCTAGAAGAAGGGCAGGAGGAGGGCTCTTATGGGAAATGTGGGGTTGCAACAATACTGCTGCTTTTCCTGAACCTGATTGTTTGCTTTTCTGAAGTGTCCACTGGATAAGAGGGTGGTCTCCTTAAAAAAAAAAAAAAAAAGAAAAACATAAAAGGGATGATTCTTGAGTTCAGCAGACATGCACAATGATTTGGTTTCTAGGATTGACTAGTCCTTATCTCCTGTCCACAGGAAGAAGTAGACAATAGAAAGTGCCTGATACACAAATTGGCATCTAGATCTGTGTACTCATGACAAATTACCATCCCTACTTTTAATCGGTATAATTTTTGATCGAAACTGCTTATCGTATTCAGCAGACTGGTTCATTTTACAGTGTAAGACAGAGAGTCAACACACTGCACAACGTCCCCCACCCTGTTATTTCACAGCCCTTGCCACCCACAACCCCTCTGCGTGCTCAACAGGGCATGACAGTGCTCACAGAGCCAATCCAGGCGTGACACTATTGTAGCTGAATGTGTCCGGATGAGTTTGTCCGGGCATGTATGCCGGGCATAAATGGTGTGTGTGCATTAGTAGCCCAGGAGTTAGGCTCATCCTGGAAACAGGATCATGACAGGGCCCATATGTCGATGTCAGGGAAAGGTGGAGTTACACTCATTTCTATTGTTCAGATAGAGTGACACAATAACTATGCTGCTGCTGGTAGGAGATTAAAAAGAGAAACCCTCATACAATGTGTTTTTAATGTATTGGAGAGCTATGTGTTCTTGAAGAATTGGACAGAACCAAGGGACAGATAGGAAACTGGAAAAAACAATTTTCATTTGTTCTAAACTGAATGATGGTTGAAAATAAATGATATAATAAAGGTCTTATGAAACAGAGGATGACAAAAGATTTTGTTGGAAATGGTTGCTATTTTTAAAAATTTTTTTGCCAGTTTTGAGGATTTCCTCCTGAGCATTTACCCCTAACTTATTTTGCTATCGCCTTCATTAAGGTATACAGTATATAGCTGCAGGTTATAACCTAACCACTAAATTGCTGTTCATAACTGAACTGACTGATTGGTCACAACGCATCAACCCCATATGACTCTTTGTTTGTGCCCTGTAAGTATTCAATCTACCTCTATAATTAATTTTAAAAAAGAAAAAAATATTTAGGTATTTCTTTTTCCTTCTTTATAGTTTAAGGGCAGAGAGAAAATTGTATTTTGAAGGTCAGCCCACAGTTTTCACTGTTTTTGGTCCAAAGCTGCATGATTAATTGGATTTTTAATTATGTTCCCATTTCAGTGATTGTTGTCAATGCAATGATTGGCTGGAAAAGGCAGCATACCTACTGTTTTGTTAGCAGTGACGGAATTGTCGAGCCCCACAAGATTTTTCTGCTGGCAGAAATAATGACATTTGTTTGAGAGATTAAAGGGGATCAAGAACACCAAGTGACCAAGCTCTCAAGGTAATTATTCACCTTTTCACAAAATATATAAACACTACTTCAGTTTTTTTTTATTTATGAATATTTATGTCCATCTGGTGGTTTGCTGCATTTGAAATTATACAGACAAAACACCCCAACAAGATTAAAACGTCTTCTAAATTAACAGGATGGTGCATTACTTATGGTCTCTTTATAGTTAATGCACCAGATGGACAACTCTGACCCATAACAAACTTGTACATTTGATTTTGCATCTGCTGTATGCACAGTAGGCTTTAAAAGACACAAGTTCCTCAGTTTGTATGGAAAAAATATTGTAGCTTTCGCAGAAAGGTACAATATTTTTCTTTTTTTACTTTTCCCACAATGCAATCACAATTAACAAGCAGAGAGGGGATGAGTTTATTTTCACGAATACTGCCAAACTAAACTTTCAATGTCTTAATAAATCTAGAGTTTTCATATATAAAGTAATAACCATTTCTCCTCTTTCAGTCGCCAAACAGGAAAAGCGATCTTTCCTGCTTCATGACTGGGGAGTGACAGCGTACTCTTTCCATAATTTGTCTCACTTGGTCGGCTTTGGAAGGCACCTCTTGTGGTGGCCAAGACTGAATGTCAGCAGGTGTTTACTTTAGTCCCCGTTTATTGCTGACTCTCTCGACTTAGTGCCAAACGGTGGCCCTTTGCTACATCACTTGCCTGCTGTCTTTGCATAACATATTTCACACATTGGTGTTCCCATTATGATCTGCCAAAGCCCTACTGTTGTCCCATTGAAGAGTTTAAACACACAGACCATTAGGCTTGTCTGTATTTACACAAGCACATTTTGCACATCTACTCACAAACCTTCTGGCCTTGTGTGAGAGAGCAGTCCAGCAACAGAAAGATTGCATATTTGATCTCTGTGACAAGTTCTTATAATTCCACCAAATTCTGTCTTGAGTCAACATTAAAAAAAATAAATAAATGAAAGAAGGCAAAGCTTGATTTACCCGTTGGTCTTTCCTAACACGTGATATTGGGTTAACTGTTTAATGATTTATTTATTTTATTTTTAGATTTAGGTTTCATTTTCATTACTCACAGGATCTAGAATGAGTGGTAATGGTAATGAGTGTAATAATTAATAATGATTTAATTGTTTATTTAATAAATGGCCTAACATTGGAAAACATACCTTGTAACATGCAACTTGTGCCATGTTTCCTTTTTTTCTTTTCCAACCAGCTTTCTAAAATCCAAATATGTTCAATCTTCACAGCACAATACAAAAAAAATGGAGCTTTAAAGGACAAACTAGAGTAAGATTTGTTGCTGTTGTTTGAGAATATTAATATTAATATTGATACTAATGTAAAGATTTAAACATTCAGTTGGGTTTGGTAAATATCAAAAGATATTCCTAAATAAGAAATGTTTTTAAACATGCAAGCATACAACATATTTACATTTCAAAAGTGACACGCAGGCACCCAGTGCCCAACAATGCTGTTCAGTACAACAAAGACAAATAATGTATGCTAAAAAAGTTTATTGCAGTCTGGCATCTAATCATGTGATAAATGGTCAAATTCAATGACTGTGAGAACAGCCTGTGAGCACTGTAAAGCTCTGTCCCACAAATCAATTCCAGAATATATAATGTTATACTTCAAAAGTTACTTCCTTCTATAGACTTTATATTGAAGCAGGATTTAGCAACTGCAACATCGTCAGTTGATTTGCGATGAATTGTTTTAAAGCCTTGAGTTCAGCATTTGGCACAGCACTAACTTTCAATACAGACTTCACAAATAAAGACTGCATGTGACTCAGAAATTGAGACCTTTCATTAAGTTGTGATTTGTTACTTAAAAGGTAGCAAAGTTGCCCTAAAATATTTGTTACAGAGCATAATGCTCACAAACCTACTGTCAATTAAAAAATACCTAAAATTAGCAACAGGACCATAAACTACGGTGGCCCTGAGAGGCCAAACGGACTGCAACTTGGGAAAACACCAGCAATTAGAAAAACACTGCAAAAGCACACAAAACACAACGGAAATAGTCCATCCATCCATCCATCCATCCATTCGCTTCCCCTTTTCAGGGTCGCGGGGGGGGGGGGGGGCGCTGGAGCCTATCCCAGCTGTCATAGGGCGAGAGGCGGGGTACACCCTGGACAGGTCACCAGTCTGTCGCAGGGCCAACACACAGGGACAGACAACCATTCACACTCACATTCACACCTAGTGGCAATTTGGATTATCCAATTAACCTATCCCCACAAGCTGCATGTCTTTGGACTGTGGGAGGAAGCCGGAGTACCCGGAGAGAACCCACGCAAACACGGGGAGAACATGCAAACTCCACACAGAAAGACCCCGGCCTGATGGTGGAATTGAACTCAGGACCTTCTTGCTGTGCGGCAACAGTGCTAACCACCGTGCCACCGTGCTGCCACAACGGAAATAGGAAAAAAAACCAGGAACCAAAATATGCTAAGAATTGCACTGGGAGAGACTTAAAAGAAGTGGAGGATCTATCGGTTTTGTGAGGAAAGAAAAGATGAGAGGTAAGTGTGTTAGCCTAACTATTAGCCTAAAAATCAGTTTTAAAATTAATCATGATAAAACACACCTACTATGTTTTGGGTTCTTGCAACTGGTCCGTCGGGTTATTGTCTCCCCAGAAACACTTCCCTTGTGCTTTTGGAAATATGTTTCTTCCTATTTCCGTTGTCGTTTTTCCTATTTCCATTGTGTTTTGTGTGCTTTTGCAGCGTTTTTCTTATTGCTGGTGTTTTCTTAAGTTGCAGTCCGTTTGGCCTCTCAGGGCCACCGTAATAAATCAATAAGAAAACGGTTATTGAGGGAATAAATGAAGGGAGATTTTTATATAAACCTTTACATAAGCCTGCAATTAGAGCCATCACCCCCTGCTGGCCATCAGAAAAGCTGCTGACTTTTGGTCATTACAAGTCAGAGGGCTTGACTAAACTTGAGCTTAATTTAAAAGTAGGCTGAGGCTTAAATGCTTAAGAAGAAAATTAATTTCATTTAGTATAGATATACTTTTACTAAAGTTTTATTCAGTCTTACCAGTTAAGTGTTATTAATTTGCGAAAACCAGTGTTCCTTAAAGAAAATATTTGTGCTTTGTCAAATGTAAGTAATTGTTAAATAAAAGATTATTGAACTTACAATTGCCTCTTTCTCAATGAAAACTTCAGAAGGTGTAGAGAAAGTCTATTTGTTTTTCAAGTTAAGATAAAGGTTGCCATTTGGGTTTAAAAGAGGTTTTGCTGTATACGCTTGTTTTTCAGATAGGATCAGTGCTGATTAACATAATCATTTTCAGCTCTTTGGTAAAGCGCTTTGATGCTTCATGATTGAAGAGTTCAATTTCAAGTAGGCTTTGTTGTTGCACAAGAGAGCTGCGCTATCTTTCATTGAGATGGAGGCTTGTCTTGAACATTAAGAGCAATAATCCATCCTGTTTTGATGCTTTTTGGTCTAAAATGGTTGTTTTTCATAACTCACAACAATTAAATCTACAACAAACCTAATAAAGCTTTTAGATACTGTTTTAAACAGTTTAGCACAGAATCTCTGAAGGAAAACTTATTAAAAAAACAAGTTTGAGTAAATTCAAGAAGGTTTTGCATAGAAAATTGGCACCAAATCCCCAAATTTGGTGCAGCACATGATGTGTAAAAGCCAAATTGTGATATATTGTGAGCAAAGTTCATTCTCCATCTGCCGATTTACAGATCACATTTTACCAGACTCATAATGTGAAGATATTAAGCATTAAAATAGATGTATGTGCGGTTCAAATGTGCCCAAAAATTAAGGTTAATAGGTTACGATCTGCGCACATTGCATTCACTGTGCTTGTTGCTTGCTAAAGGTTGCCTAAAATACCTAACAGAATGACAAGTCCCATGTTGATGCTGTATCTGAATGCCACTCAAGCAAGTGGAGTAGTTTCCCTGCTTAGCTTCAGCCTCATATCTTTAAAATAAAATATGCATTCACAAGTTATTTCATTAGGTTCACCTGCTTGATAATGCAAATATTGAATTAGCCAGCCAGTCAGTGTGATATAAGAACATGGCAAAGGATCAGTCTGTTCGTGTCAGACAGAAACTATTGATCTACTGGGATTTTTACGGCACAGCCATCACTAGGGTTTACAGAGAATGGTAGCAGTTCTCTGCCTGAAAATGCTTTGCTGATGCCAAAGGTCAGAGAAGAATTGTCAGACTACTGTGAGCTGATAGTAAGCTGATATTAAGGCAAGAGTAGCTCACATAACCACTCATGACAAATCTTCAAGTAAATGGTCTACAGTGACAGAAGCAGGGTGCCATTCCTGTCAGTTAAAAATAGTAAACTGAGATATGTGGAGAAGTTGTCATTTACTGAAGTATGATGTAATACTGCTTTTATATCTGTTTGGGTTTTTCTCTCTTTCTTTCTTTAAAGCCACCTACTATCTGTATCAAGCCAAAAAGAACTGCGCACAATGCAGCCCCCCCTTTTATTTATGTATTTATTTTATTCTATTTTTGTTTGTTTGTTTTTTTTGGGTGGGTTTTGTTTTTTGGTTTGTTTGTTTTTTCTTTTTGTTTGTTTGTTGTTGTTTTTTTTGCCTTGTTCACATGATAGTACTTTTTTGTATGTGCCCATAGATTACACGTTTTCCTGCATGCCAAGTTTCACAATGGCAGTGTTTGTAATCGCAATTCGAGTTATATTTTTCTGTACTTTTGTCATATTGGAAAATTATAAATAAAGTTGTCAAAAAAAAATAGTGAACTGAGGCTCGAATTTGTGCATGCTCACCAAAATTGGACATTAGAAAACTGGAAAACATTGCCTGAGTCTTAATTTATGCTGCAACATAAAGCGTCCTGGATCCATTCTGCTTTGTATCAACTGTTCAGGCTGGGGATGGTAGCGATGCAATGGTGTGGAGTGTGTTGTGGTCTGAATGTGAACCAAAATCTACGAAGAATGTTTCCAGTACCTTGAGGAATCTATACTATAGAGAGTTAAGGCAGTTCTCAAGGCAAAAGACAATCAAAGTTGGTTAAACAAAGGTGTAACTAATGAGGTGGTTGATAAGTTTACGTTAGATCCATCCATTTTTGTCTGCTTATCGAATTCAGGGTCATGGGGTGGCTTAAGCCTATCCCACCTGTCAAAGGGCAAGCCACCAATTTGTTGCACAAAGAGACAGACAACCATCATTCTGTGGTCGATTTAAAATCACCAGTTAATGTAATGGCGTCGTTGGACTGGAAGGTGTTGCCAGAGAGAGCCCACACAGACACTGGGAGATCATGCAAACTCCACTGTAAAGGGACCCAGATGGAAAGGTCTTGCTCTGAGGTGACAGTGCTAACCATCACACCACCATGCCAGCTCCATGTTAGATCAAAATGTCAAAATTTATGTGGAATGTCAGAATTAAATTAAAGTTCAGAACGATTTGTTGTAGCAAAAACTAAGATGACTAAGATGTTGCTACAGTGGGGCAAAAAAGTATTTAGTCAGCCACCGATTGTGCAAGTTCCCCCACCTAAAATGATGACAGAGGTCAGTAATTTGCACCAGAGGTACACTTCAACTGTGAGAGACAGAATGTGAAAAAAAAAAAATCCATGAATCCACATGGTAGGATTTGTAAAGAATTTATTCATAAATCAGGGTGGAAAATAAGTATTTGGTCAATAACAAAAATACAACTCAATACTTTGTAACATAACCTTTGTTGGCAATAACAGAGGTCAAACGTTTACTATAGGTCTTTACCAGGTTTGCACACACAGTAGCTGGTATTTTGGCCCATTCCTCCATGCAGATCTTCTCGAGAGCAGTGATGTTTTGGGGCTGTCGCCGAGCAACACGGACTTTCAACTCCCGCCACAGATTTTCTATGGGGTTGAGGTCTGGAGACTGGCTAGGCCACTCCAGGACTTTCAAATGCTTCTTACGGAGCCACTCCTTTGTTGCCCGGGCGGTGTGTTTTGGATCATTGTCATGTTGGAAGACCCAGCCTCGTTTCATCTTCAAAGTTCTCACTGATGGAAGGAGGTTTTGGCTCAAAATCTCACGATACATGGCCCCATTCATTCTGTCCTTAACACGGATCAGTCGTCCTGTCCCCTTGGCAGAAAAACAGCCCCATAGCATGATGTTTCCACCCCCATGCTTCACAGTAGGTATGGTGTTCTTGGGATGCAACTCAGTATTCTTCGTCCTCCAAACACGACGAGTTGAGTTTATACCAAAAAGTTCTACTTTGGTTTCATCTGACCACATGACATTCTCCCAATCCTCTGCTGTATCATCCATGTGCTCTCTGGCAAACTTCAGACGGGCCTGGACATGCACTGGCTTCAGCAGCGGAACACGTCTGGCACTGCGGGATTTGATTCCCTGCCGTTGTAGTGTGTTACTGATGGTGACCTTTGTTACTTTGGTCCCAGCTCTCTGCAGGTCTTTCACCAGGTCCCCCCGTGTGGTTCTGGGATCTTTGCTCACCGTTCTCATGATCATTTTGACCCCACGGGATGAGATCTTGCGTGGAGCCCCAGATCGTGGGAGATTATCAGTGGTCTTGTATGTCTTCCATTTTCTGATGATTGCTCCCACAGTTGATTTTTTTCACACCAAGCTGCTTGCCTATTGTAGATTCACTCTTCCCAGTCTGGTGCAGGTCTACAATACTTTTCCTGGTGTCCTTCGAAAGCTCTTTGGTCTTGGCCATGGCGGAGTTTGGAGTCTGACTGTTTGAGGCTGTGGACAGGTGT
Source organism: Astatotilapia calliptera (assembly GCF_964374335.1). Lineage (NCBI taxonomy): Eukaryota > Metazoa > Chordata > Actinopteri > Cichliformes > Cichlidae > Astatotilapia > Astatotilapia calliptera. The sequence continues at coordinate 7,310,970 of NC_137423.1, read as the reverse complement.
ATTTTATACAGATGATGAGTTCAAACAGGTGCCATTCATACAGGTAACGAGTGGGGGACAGAAAAGCGTCTTACAGAAGACGTTACAGGTCTGTGAGAGCCAGAGATTTTCCATGTTTGAGGTGACCAAATACTTGTTTTCCACCCTGATTTACAGATAAATTCTTTACAAATCCTACCATGTGAATTCATGGACTTTTTTTTCACATTCTGTCTCTCACAGTTGAAGTGTACCTCTGGTGCAAATTACTGACCTCTGTCATCATTTTAAGTGGGGGAACTTGCACAATCGGTGGCTGACTAAATACTTTTTTGCCCCACTGTACTTGTTTTGTAAGAGCATGTCCACGATGTCACCTGGATATTACAAATTTGAAATAATACATGCATGATGTCACTGATCTGGATCTGTCTTTACATGACCATCAGTTAATAAGTATTTTTTTAAAAGATTGCTATTTGAATTCTTGTTTTGCAAGATTGAGAATGAGAGTCATGTGAGTTTTCTTTCTTTAGCCTCCTAATCAAATGCAAATTCCCAAATGGCTGAAATTGAAAAAAAGAATTAGAAGTTTAATAGAAGTTTATGAAAAGACTCCAAAACAATAATTACATGGGTCTGAACTTTTCAGTTTATTCTGATATGTGATTATGTTGTTATCAGAACTGTAGCACCAGAAAAAAAGTCAGGCAAATAAAGAGGAAAGTGAAGAGGAGGCGAGTGCTCTAAATGTGAGAGGTACTTCAAAGTTTTCTGGTTTCCTGGAGTTGAGCAAGTTTGCCTCATAATACAGTCACGAGGGAAGGGGTGAGGATTGTAGTGCTCTTTTTTTTTTCTGTTTTAGAGAGCTGTAATTTGTTTGAAATACCACATAAACACTTGAACAACTGGAAATTTAATATGAGCAGTGATCACTATCATGTCTCAACAGATAAAGAGAAGTGTCTTCAACAGAAAAATAAATATATAAAGAGAGAGGACAGCACTCCAGTGCTGGACTCGCTGTCTGACTGAAAGGGAATCTCCGGGAAGTACAGAACAAAAAGAAAACAGCATGACCAATAAATGATGAGGCCAAAAGGGGAAAAAAAAATATTTGTGAATTTTAAAGTGAACCGAGGTCAAACCTTCAAACTACAATACAGTGCTGAGGTTAATCCCTAAGGGGGAATAAAGTCTTACGGAGTCCATGTAAATTTTACCATTTTAAATTGCCTCCTGTTGATTTGATCCAGACTCCCTCTGTGCTCTTCTGCTGTTGTCTCCCCCTTCACTGAATAACTCGCATTCCCCAGTCGCTGCATTGCCTCGTATTATGTAGCATGAGCACAAGCGAAGGCCTGGCAGTGCATGAATAGGGTCAGTTAGATTTCAAACCTCTCCCGATGAAAAGAGCCTTGGCTGCGGTTGGAGACACTGGAGCTGCTCCCGGCAGCTCCACAAAGACTAGCTTTCAAAAAAGAAATGAGATGAGGGAAGGGTTAGAGGGCTTTTTTTTTTCTTTTTACCTCATCTTCCATACAACCAAAATGAAGGCTTGTTGGAGAGTAAGAGAAAGAGTGGTGAGCAGACATGAAGTGTTAGTGCCAGAAAGAGGCACAAAGAGGAAGAGAAGATGGGTATATTGCTGTAAGAGGAAAGAAAGTAAAGAAAGGTAATCACAGGAAAGAAAGTGTAGAGCCAGTAATAACTTTTTTTAAAAAGATGTTTTAAAGAGATACATAGGTACATATTTGTCTTTTTACCGTATGAGTATGAATATTGAGACTGATGTCTGAGCAGTCACAACCACCAAAGCAATGCTGGTACCATTTTATTTATGAATGTTTTTCCAAATGTGAAAATCTCTACTATAATCACAAACTCAAGGTACCCTGGTTTTCTCAAACCACAGTAGAGCCCGACGGCTGCAGATCCTCACCAACCTCTCTCTGTGGTTATTTCTGCTTACCTGTTATTAACTGTAGATTCAGGACAGGAGCTAGACTAAAAATATCCAAAACTTCCAACAACAGTACAAATGCTTTGAATGAATTGTTAATATATATTATTAGTGCACATATGCACAGACATATGCTTCATTTGTTTTAATCGAGTCTTGCATAACTATGAAGAAGATATGAAAATAGTTGGCTAAGGTTAGGGAAACATGACCTTTGGTATAATACAGTATAAAAGATTTAAAACATCTAACCACACACCACACAGCATCAGAGTTCTAAAGAAATAGAAGTTAAAAAAAATAAATCAAAGTGTCCACTTTGATCAGGGGCTATGTTTTATTATTTGTGGAAGCACATGGATCAATCTTAATCCTAAAAGAGATTCTTAGCCAAGCTTTTTTTTCCCCCTCAATTAAGACTTTAATGTTTCAACAATGCCAAACAAAGGTATAGGTTTTCAGGCTTGTCATGGAAGAATTCCACTGGCCCACACAAAACCCTGACCTCAACCACATCTAACAACTTGGGATGAACTGGAATACCGACTGCATGCAAGGCCTTATCTCCTGTCATCAGACGCCAGCTTCACCAGTGCGCTTGTGGTCAAATGGGAGAAAATCCCTGCAAACAGTTCCCAAAATCTGACAGAAAGCCGTTCCAAGCCGAGAGGCTCTTAATGCTGAATATTACTGTAATGACCATCATTTTGGAATTGGATGGCAAGTAAGTACTTTTAGGCTCATTGTGTGAATGAAAAGCAGTTGAAGACAGATTACTTTTAAAGAGAAACCAAGAATAGCAAAGACATGAAGGGGAAGGAAGAAAAAGACAGGCAGTCACAAAGAAGTGAGATGATGAGAGTGCCAAAGTGAGTCCAAAAGATGGGAAAGGGTATTACAAGAAAAAAAAGATGGGGAAGATTCAAAGAGAAAGGGGAAAAAAAGTCTACTGACATGGGAGATGAGAAGAGGGAAACAGACAGAGAAAGTGAGTGGTGTATTGAGAAGGAAAAAGGGGATTTAAAAGAGATGGAGAGATGGGATGGAAAAAAGGTGATGTGGTAAATGGAGCAGGAGACATAGAAGTGTGGAGAGAGAGAGACTTGACAATAGCAAGTAAAAGGAAGGGAACAGAGTATGAAGGGGGAGAAGGGCTGACGACATGTAAAAGGAAAGTAGAGAGAGAGAAAGAGAGAGAGCGGTCGGTACGAACTAAATAACAGGGCTGAGTGAGCGAGTGAGAGGAGAGGCTTCGCTGCGTGTCTGAGAAACCCTGCTGTAAAATGCCAGCTCACACAAAAGAACAGGTGTTTGGCGGTTTAAGGTTTCAGGCAGAGGGAACTGATGGGATAACAGGGATGTTGACATTCACAGACGACAAAAGAGGCCCTGTTCATGGACGTTATGTTGTTTTAAGGGGGGAAAAAATGCATAAAAGATTAAGGCATTATGAGCCATATGATGATGACAGCTATGAAATGTTATTCACTGGGTATCTTGCGGTAGATCTTTATTACAATCTGACAAATCCTGACATACAGGGATCTTATATAAGCATGCAGGAAGCACAAAAAGACTAATTTGTGTCATGTGTAGGAACTGTGACTTAATAAATTTGCTTTTGCCGGCTCAAGTTCAAAACTGTAGTTTCTGGATTGACATTAAGCTGTCTTTAAAAGGTATTGCTTTCTTTCTAGGTGATAGCTGAATAATCTCAGGTCTAAAGGGAAATTCAATACCTTGAATGTACAACCCCCGAGAGGGACAAATTACTATTTTAAGTGTCACATGTTGACAGGTAAGGGGCCCAGCCTTCACAGCTCATTTATTGCAGCTCTTTGTCAAATGTTATTGTCCATTTGCAAGCCAAGGCCACTGCATGCTCTTGCATCTGCTACTGATGTGCATGGTAATGGCTGTTTGTAGACTTATTTCTTTATAATTATGATAATACTGGTACAGTATAATAAATCAGAGGGTGGAGTTAAGTGCTTCACATGATGCGACAATGGCATTGATTTGAAGCGTTCAACACTATTAGTCATGAGCTCACATTCTGCTTTTACCTTTTGCAAACTCACCACAGCTTCCATTACAGAGTTGAATGTCAACCTCATCAATAATAAAATATACATCCATATATACATCCATCCATTAATGAAGAGGATGGACCAGAGCGTGATTTTTCTCAATAATGTCAAGTTCGGATTTGATCTTTACCTTCATAGCTTTATGTTTGTCTCCATCTGTTCGCAGTGGCCTGAAACGGAGCTTAATGTCAGGAAGCTAAGATATTTCATTGAAAGATCCTTCATGTCTTTGCAGGTAATGAAATATATCGTGGCATGGCCATGCCAATTTTAAAGTTAAGATTGCTTGATAAATGAGAGTAAATTCCATAGTTCTTTTTCAAAGTAAAAAAGCATAATTTTATGTAAAAATCGATGACTGTATATGGCATTTGATTGGTTAGTCATGCACTTGTCTTATTTTTCTCTCATATGTAGGATTTTGGAAAAACCCCAGATTATCGATTGCTCACCCAACAACCACAGTCTGGTTCCAGTTTCACCAAAGATATTTGGACTGGTTATTTTCCAGTATTCTATCAGATTGTAAAAAGAGAAGATACCCTAAGTCCACCTATTGAATAGAATTGAATAGCTGTTATCAGCCCCGTACATATGGTGAGTAGGCATCCTCCTCCATCTATTATAAACACTTATGAGGCTTTTATCACCTCATTCTGTGGTGACTCGGCTTTCCTGAATGGAAATAATGGGTGGAGCTTTTCCTTTAAAACAGCATCAAAAGTCTGCACGAGGAGGGTGCAAGGATGGAAGTGGGCTAAGTCATGTGACTGGTGAAACACGAGTGGATTTTAAAAAAAAAAAAAAAGGTTTGCAGTTTGACTTGGTTTAAAAACTAAGTCTACTTGGTTAGGTTTATGAAAAGGATCATACTTTGGGTTTAAATACACTTTTTTATATGTATGTATGTATGTATGTTACACTGTTCATTTAAATTTTGCCAGTAATTCTGCTTCTTCACTAAACAGCCTGCTTTCATGATCATGAAGCAGATCATGACATCCTACTCAGCCTCCTGGTGTGTTGTGCAGACTACATACTTGCCAAATCTGATGGACTGATTTTCCCCTATCATGGCCATTGTCAGCATCAATAGGCTAAAAAAACATCCAAATAAGTTGTTAAGCATGTAAAGAATGCCACTCAATACTGTATTAACTTCAAAATTAAGAAAAATGCTGAATGCCCTTCAAATATCTGGCCTTAAAGATGCTTTAATTTGGTCTTATTAGAGAAGGCCATGACTTTAGTCCTACTTTTGTGAAAGTAGGCACAGCCTGTTTACTACATAGGCAGTTCTAACTTCTAACTACCAAATCTTTTGGCCTGTCCTAGATACACATGAAATGTAACAGCCTGGGGCTTTTATTTTATACCATTCTCTCCCTAACCATATTTCAGGCTTATTCTCACAAGGGCTAGATATGTCCCTCCTAGGCACAAAGCAGCAAAGTGGTGTAGACGGAGGGTACCCAGCAGAGTCGACTGTCAGGTGCGACAAATTAATGGCAAATCTAACCCGGCACTGCTGCCAGGCAGACAGGGGTGGCAGCTGTTCGACGAGAGACTTGCTCTCGCTGCTGCGGACATTAATGTGGCATGGAAACTTGTTTCAGGCATCACTGAGACAATGTTTACGAGCTTTGATTTCTCCTGAAAGGTGAAGCATGGATAGAGGCGGGAGCAAAGACCAGCTGTCAGTGAAGCCCGGTGGATTTGACTCAGCAAAGAGGCTCTGTTGTTAATGATTGCGCTAAACAATGGGTTTCACACCAGAGAATGTGAAAATCCATGGTTGTAACATGTAGTCTACAGTCAAAAATACCTTTGTTGAGAGCTTGTTTTAGAAGGACAATCATTGTACCTGTTTTCCGAGGTGAAGATCTCAACTACACATGTTCAAGCATTCAGGCTTATCAGACTTTCATTAGTATAAAACACCTTTGTTCTGTTAGGGTTTTCCCCTAATTCTGCTAGTCTTGTCCCAGTGCTCTCAGATGTTCATTAAACCCACCTCAGTTTACAGAGACAAACCGCTGAAACAGTGAGCGCTGTCGTCATAAGTTCACTGAGTTTGAAATCGTACCCAAGGCGCCCACCCCTTTTCTCTGTCTCTGCGCCACTGCCACTGAAATGTGTTTGTCTGATTGCTTCTGAAAGCCTGCACTGACCTGAAAAAAACTTACAAAATTATAAATAACCCCTCTACCCCTCCTTTAATCCAACAGATCTATGATGGGAAAGTGGCCCCTTCGTTCACACATCCAATCAAAGTCTTTAGAAAGATCAAAGGTGTCTCTGGACACTAATGCAAATCTCTAAAGATTAACACCGGATGAAACCACTGTGGAATTTTCACAGTGGTTTCAACTCCGATTTAAACCCTAAAAACCACTGACAAGAAAAAGAGAAGTCAATAGCAGCAACAGAGCTTGACTTGAAATGATCAGCCTATCCAGCACTAAACTAAACAGCCACAACCCCTTTACTTAATGTTGTTTCATGTATCAAAGGCACTCGGCTACGCTTTCATTCTCCGTTTCCATTCACTTTCTCATCATCTGTATTCCAGCAACAAATAGACCACTTTACAAGTATAACCTGGCTTACTGTAGGTTTTTTCCCTCTTTACTTCAGTCAGTTCAGTGCTGCTAGTGTCAATTCAATACTTTTCCATGAATAATTAAGAGCAAAACCACTGAACATAATGAGGTGCATCTGGTCAACACTGATTTCCAGAGAACAATAACTGATTGCAAATGATATTTTCATTTCTCTAATATTGCAGCAGTAACATTTTAAAGACATAATTTTATAGTTTCACAGTTATCTCTGCTCTTTCTCACAGATATTCAGATCATGTACTTATAACAAACATAGTTCTGGTGAGCAGTTAGCATAGCTTTCTGTGAGAGTATATATCAAAGTATAAAAACACCAAAAATTATATATTCATGTGTATTGTGTGCCGATTTTTTATCAAAGAAGAGAGTTCCAGCTCACAGGCAAGAAGCAGTCCACCACGCCACACCAAAAAAAACCCCCATGAATGTTGTTTACACTGACGTTTTTGTACAGATTCAGGAAGAAAAAGAAAAGATTGACCTGTTATGGCAGGAGACTGGCTGGACAGCCAGGCTAGATGTTTCCCACCATGTTGGCCTGTAGATGTAGATGTAAGATCTGGATAAATCTTGTCATCTGCCTGTGGGAAAGCAAAAGTATTTACCAAAATGTACTCTTGCAGGTGAAAGTTCTTACTACTCTTTCCTCATTTTTTTGATCTAGTTTTTGCATCTTTTTCTTTGTCCTCCTTTTTACAGGTGAATTTCAATCCATTCAAACTAAAGCAGGATGTGACCTAGCTATATTTGGAAACACAAATCCTCCACAAATGGATTTCCGTATTGCAGGATTTTACTTTCAACAAGTTATAGCTGTTATGTAGCACTCTGCGCGCTGCTGATTGATTTCTTTTAAGCATCCTTTCAGACAACATAAAATATTGGATCTTTACACTGCAGAGGTGTAAGTGCATTTGTTTGTACACGTGAAGCTTGGTAAATGCAGCAGTGATTCCCCTGCAGTGTCCTGACCAGTGCAGTTTCCAAAGGACTTGGACAAGAGAGCTGTGCACTCACTCATCCGTTAAGTGAACACCCAATCGCAGGTCTGAACTGGTCCACCAGCTAAGTTACAAGTTGTGACAAGCTCAGATGCTCCCTGACTCTCAGGCCACGGTATTTATTAAAGTCTATTCAGCTCTGTGTCTTGCAAAAATAAACAGAGTGCCAGGCTGCTGGAGAAAGTGCTGACAGTGAGCATACTTTATCCAGGTTGGAACAGAATGGGGCTCAGCCTTATAGCCCCTAGGATACTGACCCTGCGGGGGGGAAAGTGAAGCACTACTGACTCTGCAGACTGAGCCTTGCAATCCAACTACGTGAGCAGACCTTCTCCTTTCCACTTGACTTCAGGTGCAGTCATTTGCAGAATAAAATGGCTATGCTGCTGAGGAGAGAGTGGCAAGAGGGAATGTGGGGGGGTGGAAGAGGGAGTGAAAGGGAGAAAGATTATGTGGTAGAAACGGAGAACAAGTTGAAGAGCACTGTGCTCTCCTGCCAAAGAGGGTAATGAGAAGAGGAGCTGTTACTGAGCAGTTCAATGACATGCTAAATGTCAAAGGTGAAGTAAAAATCTCTTGTTAAGCTTGTGGCTCGCCTTTTTAAGCGCAGCAGTGTAATGATGTGAACTCTTGCATCAAACCTCACTGCTACTGCTTGTACACTCCCATGCCTCATATAAATCCAAGAGGGAATATTGACTGCCAAGAAGAGAGCCTGATCTCTTTGAAAACAAACAGCAAGTCCCTTTAGCTTTAAAGTTCAAGTTGAAAGAGCTTCAAGACAGCAACAGCAGCGGATATTTACAAGATTAAACCAAACCAAGGTGTTCTCTGGCCCTTCACACCACGCTACCTAAATCGATTCCTTGGCAAAAGATCAAAAAAACAAGGTACAGTGTTAAAAGGTCATAGTTTTTGCTTTCACCACGCAGACATTTTCGACATGTCTAAGCTCACATGCTTGTGTATAACCCATAAAACTGCTTTAAGTATCTCAAAGCATCATAACGATTGAAGTACAAGCATTAAATGCATTTTTTACAACCAACCCATTCATGTATTGTATGTATATTTTTAAATTTACCAGTCATACTGAGATGTTAACCTCACTTACTTGGAGTTATTCCTTAAGCTTTATGCAGTGTTTCAGTCTTTCACAGTTGCGTGCTTTTGGTTGTATAACCAACAACTTTCAATCTGTGTTTCCAACCACAGTAGACAGTTGTTTCCAGAGAAACTGCTCTGAAAAGCTCATTGCATGCTACCTGTACTGCATAAAACAGCAGACTGACATTAGCAACTAGCACTCAGCATTAAAGGACCAGTTTATAGCAATACAAGAGTTTATACTATTGTACTGTAATATCAATGTGAACAACAGTTTCAGTCAAGTTACTTGAAAAAAGTAATTAGTTACTAATTACTGATTACTTCTCCAGAAATGTAATCCTTTTACCGATTACTTATTTTTAAAAGGAATTAGTTACTTAGTTAGTTACTTTTTAAAAACATGATACACAACCTGAATACGTAATAAATCAACCCCTCAGATTTTAAGTTTAATTTTTTGGTGTAGAAAGAAGTTTTCTTCCCAGGCAGAGTGTACAGCAGACGCTAATGTTTTTGCCACTTTTTATGAACTAAACTTCCAAGCTTTAAATACTGCATGGTCGTACTCTCTCCCAGACTCCAGATTATCTATTGTTGATCTACACATGTTGCTGCCACGCACGTCGCACGTGCTTACGTCATTGTCATGAGACACTCTCACAAACAAAATCAAGACGGTTTAGTAACGCAGTAAAGCAACATACTTACGGGAAAGTAACAGTAATCTAATTACTTTTTTTTACAATAGCAATTCTTTACATTACTCTTTATTTGAAAAAAGTAAACAGATTACAGTAACGCGTTGGTGCCCATCTCTGGTGAGCAACCATGTGAAAATTCCATAAGGATTAATAAAGTACGCTGATGATTCTGAAAATATACATTTTATAAATTCTAATAGATATGCCAATGATTATCTGGTAAAATATAATTTTAGGTTAGAGAAAAATCACAGTATTTATTTAAGTAGTCTTACCATGTATACATTCTCAAGTCTGCAGATAGTCATTCCATAACCATACACTCTGTAAGTTACCAAGCAGAGCAAATATTGAAGCAAATATTGAGAATGCATGGTTAATTATGACTTTCAACACTAGTTACAAAGTTTGCATTACACAGTATGTAAAATGCACATTTTACAAGACTTAACGAGCTTGCCAAAGCCATTAAATATTAACACTTTTTTCTTATCGTTCTTTAAAAAAAATGACTGCTCTTTTAAAACAAACAAATAATAGCACTATGGATATAGTTTTCAATGAGAATGTTTTTTTGCTGGTTATAACTGACACATTTAATGTTGCCTTCTTTTTCTTTACCCGTCAAAAACCGTGTGAAAGTCCATCTTTCTCTGTCCACTGAAAATTTCTAGTATAGGTCAAAGTATGCCTGCGGCTGCTGCTTGAAGCAGCCACTTCTGCTACATCTGCTTTGTTGTGTTCATTGTGACATGTGGTACTTCATGCTTGGCATCCGGTGTTTGGGTCTGTGGCGAACACCAAACTGATGTACGCATTTCTTTACTCGCTTCACTGGCTGTTTTCCCTCGTTTGGCAGCTTTACCCAGAAAACATCTGCCTACCACCCCCACCCCCCCCGGAAAAAAAACAAAACAAAAAAAACAGAACGGCAGCCAGCACATGTGCAACTTTGTTTTCACAAGTACCTTAAGATTCACTGTTGCTGGTTCAGAAAAACAAAACAAAACAAAAAGCTGGGATCTAAATTAGCAGTCGGCTGTTGGTGCCATTTTGGAAAATATTCTAATTATTTTAAATTAAACTGCCTAAATTAAATTGATACTGAGATACTGTACAAAACTCATTAATTTCACCAGAAATATTGTCCTGTTAATGTTATTTGTTTTGCAGCAAGGCTAGATACTGCATCTAGTGAGGATTATAGGCTGAGAACAACCATTTATATTAGGGCTTAATCAAGGAATTTGGATGTTAGAACAGTAACTATCACATTTCAGCAAACAAAAAAAAACAAACATCCAATTTAGCTGGATTGAGCCGGGGGAGCTGCAGAGTAAGTCTTATTGCACAGTGTGTGGGTGGGAGGCCCGAAAGGAAGAGGATTTACACGATGGAAACAGAATCATCGGAATTCAATTTCAAGATCAGGAGGTTATGACCCCACTTTTAGGCAGAGCCTCAGGAGAAGGGGTTAGAAATTGGCTGCCCACACCTGACTCCCACCAGTTCTCTTCCAGATGCACATGCACATCCACACTCACTAACACATGTGTGTGTACACAACATCCTGTGCTATCTGAGGAGTGTTAATCACTTCCTGAGACCTTGGGCTGAGGGCCTGTCAGGGCCAGGATACTGTTCAAGAATTCAAACCACATCTCAGTTTCTTCAGTGTCCATTTGTATTTGTTTTGGGTCTTAAAAGAGAGAAAGAATAGCGGACATTATGTGTCAAGCCTTGACTCCCTTTTCTGTGTTTAATACAACAAGCTCTCTTTCACATTTAATGTTTTGTTTTCAAAGGCACCTGGAAACAGCCAGAAGATAACAGCGGTGACAGAATGAGGAAAGTACAGATACGGAGTTAAATGACCCAACTAGGCTCAATGTCTCACTGTATTTCTGTACTGTGTTGTCTTCTTTTTCACTCTCACTTTCATCCTCTCCCCAGTGGCCTCCTCCACTCAATGTGAATACTGATTCAGGCTGTGTGGGCATGATGGGAAATGTCAATTGCAGAAAACTGGAGAGTCTCCTTGTGGAAGCTGAGGCCAACCTTCTGCAGAGTTCACTATGTGCACTGCCCTCAAGAGGTTCAGGGTGACTCTGCAAAGCATTAGTAGCCACAATAGCAAAGGTTACGAAGGTTATAGTGGTTAAAAAAAGTAATATTAAGGTATGTTAATTATTCAATAAAGTGGGACCAATTTTATTTTCACACAAAAGTTAAAAAAAAAAAGTTTTTAGAATTTTTATTGTTTTATTGATTCAGCTGTTGTTGGTTAAACTAGGCAGGTGTGGCCCACAAGTTCAGGTCATCCACTATCGTAGGTTTTGCAGTTTTATCACCAGCTTCTGCTGGTCAGCATATCCTGGGACAAAGCAATTTGTATTCATATATATAAAAAGCTCCATAAATGCAGCTATTAAAAATTTAAGGTACAAAGTAAAGCTGATGTGAATCCTGCAGGATTGATCAATAAATGTGGTATGGTTTTGTATATGTGAATACACTGATAAATTCTATGAACTCATCTGTTTATTTCAAAAACAAAACACAACATCAATCATTGGCTGAAATAATGATAAATGCCATAAAGACTGACATGCATACAAAGATCATTACTATTTCCCAGCTGATTCATTTGCCCATCGCTATCAAACCCAACTCTTTGCGCGTTTAAATCTAACAAAACATTAACCAAAGTGGCAGATGAAATTTAGTTACAATTTCAGATGACATTGACAGAAAATGCCATCTTTAGCTGTAAGGCAGTAGATCCAAGAACAACAGTCTGTGATATAATTTTGATGCTGTCAGTTGCTTGAATGGCATTCATCAGTCTTCTACCTTATAGCTGGTGCAGTGAATTGTTACTGGGATCAGTGATAAACAGATTAATAAAAGATTATGTAGGATACATCTAGCAGGTAACAAAGTGCATGTAAAACCTCGGGTGGTATATGTAGTAGTAAGCAAGCAAAACTAAGCTTTTTTTACCAGTGTAGAAAACAAATGTGAGTTTAAATTATTAAAATCAAAAACATGTAATTGATTTGGTTGTGTGGAGACACAGCTGGGGGGAGTGAAATGAAATGAAGCACGGGTGAAATTAATTAAGGGGGGAAAGTAAAACTAAAAGCAAAATACAGAAGACAAATGTTTGTCAAAATAAAACAGGAAATAATAAATAATTATGGAAACGCGGGAAAGCAGACACAAGTAAATAACACTGATGGATCACACGGACGGAACATTAAAGGAACTCTAACTGCTAACAAAGAATATGCCCAGAATAGAAATGGAAGAGGAAAAAAATATTAATGAAAAAACATAAAATCAGACTTACAAAAAAACCCAGAGTAGTCATGTCAAGCCAAGCCAAGTTTCTAAAGAGGCTTTAGACTAAAAATCCAGACAACAAATACAACTAAATTTGAAAAACTAATAGAACTGCAGGTCCAAAGTTCAGCATCATGACATTTAGCTCAGTAGGCTAAGTAATGTAGTCCAGGCTTGGGGAGTCTGGGGCTTTGTAGAAGTTTATTACCATTACCAGAATTGATAATGTTTTGTTCTATTTTGTTCTATTTCTTAAAATGATAAACCAATAATATAAAACACATTGGTTTGCAGTCCCAGGCAAAAGTGAAGAAGAAAGTCCAGCAAATCGAGAGGTTGCATCTCCAGTGTCAGCACAGCTTTCATTTTAGAACCATTTTACTGTTCTGATGTCAAGACAAGCTGGTCAGCTGACTGTGATTCAAATTTTTTCTGAGTACTTTTAGGCAGAAGACACCATCCACTGGTGATATGTAGAAAACTGATAACTGATAGCAGGCATGGAATGGAAAGACTGTCAAAAAACAACATAAAGAAGTGACAGAGGACCTTTAAAGTAGGACTTTCTTTATCCATTTCAAATGCAAGTTTTTATATACAGTGGAGTAAACAATAAAAATCAGACCACAGTATGACCAAATTTAGAGTAACTGAAAAAGAGGAAGCAAATCAGTCACGCTATCCTTTATCAACCAGTAACATAAAGTGCTTTAGATAAACCGCAAGCAAAAAGATTTCAAAAAGAGAGCAAATTGATTTCATTGGGAAATTCCAAACATGAGCATGTCACTGGCTGTATAGACTCTGGAGAAACTGAGGCTTATTCATTCATAAATCTTGAAAGGAAAGCATGCACACACACAGCATATGGAAGTGTTTTTCCTGCACCAGGTCCATGTGGTAGCATTAGTATCCACAGCAGCATGACATACTTAGAACAGGGAGAAGCATTAGGTTCCGGGTCTCTGTGCTCAACAGAAATGATTTTTTTGACAGTGGTATCTGATGGAGGGGAAAGAAACCCTACGCCACAGTTATCTCAAGAGCCCCTCCACATATGGAGGCAATTACATCAAATGGTGTTCTCCGGCAATTCCCCCAGTCAAAAAGGAATCACTGAAATTCTTATCCATGTCTCTTTCTTTCATCTGTTCTTCTGCTATTAGCTGAAGCATGCAGCAGTGCACCATCCTCATGTCTCATCTCGATCATTATTTCTTTCTCTGCAGCAGTGCCCAGGTCATGATTAGATACTGTCAAAGTCTTATTTCAGATTTCAAGACAAAAATGCCCATGTGGTGAAGTTTATCTGGCAGGCATTGACTTTCATATACCTTTCTCTGCCACTGCAGAATTAATTATCATGCCCTGTCTATTTAAAAGTTTATTATTCGTATCTAGCCTTGATTTTTTTGTTGGTTTGATTTATTTCAATTTTCATTAAACTGATAAGACTTGACGTTTTATCAGTTGTTCATTGTTCAATGTGGCAAAATCCATGGTGCTGAATGTTTATTTCTATGGTGTCTTTCTATGATTTTTAATCAAAAGATCACATGCCAGTCACACAGGCAGGATGATACATGTGTAAATTATCTTTTCTTCTTCGACATATAATTCAGAAAGTCTGATATTAATCCACTGAAAAAAGACAAATCACTTCCTCCAGTTTTTGCCTACAAAAAAATGTTAGACATCAAGTATAACCAGTGGCAGATCCAGATCCATTAATACTAAATACATTGATCCTTTACTAGAATAAGCTAGTAAAGGAGAATAACTAGAATTCATTGTTTAATATGGGATGTCTCCTCCTACTATTTACAAAAAAGCAGATAAATGCGGAGTCCAAAATTCCAAGTTCAACAAAAAGCTGAAAATACAAACAGATAAACAAATGCTGGAATACTACAAAAGAAGGCTCAAAGACTTATGGACTAAGGTGATATGGGAGAATCATCAGTACAGGTGGTGCAAGTGGATGCAAGTAAATAGAGAAGAGAGGAAGGTTATGTTACTAAACTGTGATTAGAAAACAGCAGTTGAGAGTGGAGGGGTCCTAAAAGACAAGACAGTTAACAAGTTAACAAACAGGAACACAACACATGCCAACCGGAAAGACTTAATTTAGGAATGATATAAAGGTAAAACTGTGACAATAACCCTGCTAAAACTTATCAGAATTAATCAGAATAAAGACCAAACAGAGACCCAACAAGAAAAAGAGGCAGGGAGTTAACAGTAACAGTAAAACCTGTCACAGTAGCCTAGTAGCATGCATTCAGCATCACTGTGAGGAGTAACTGCTGTCACGCACCTTGCCTCTCCAAAACATGAAATGGACATGCAGAAGTTGCGATAGAGGATTATTATATTTAAAGCCACGAAGTCAGTAGTAAGCACAAAACGTATGAAAGGTTAATATGTATATATATATATGTAAACAGTGTTGGGAAGGTTACTTTTAAAATGTATTCCACTACAGATTACAGAATACATGCCCCAAAATGTATTTTGTAACGTATTCCGTTACGTTACTCAATGACAATAACGTATTCTGAATACTTTGGATTACTTAATACATTATCATGCTTTTTACAACTGCATGAATGTACTATTGCTGTGTGATTTATTACGATTACTGAAGGTCCGCGGCTCTGAACTGTAGTAAAGGGACCTCTGGTTAATACATCGGGTTCCTTGTCGGGCTCGTAGCCGAAAAATAGCTTTACTTTGTTGTCTGGGTCACGTTTTAGACAGAGAGAGGCGTTGAAAGGCTGCCCCAACGGAACTTATTGCTTCGGAGGAAAACACGAACACGGTGTACAGTCGAGTCTTAATAGCTTACTTACAACTGGGCTGGTCAGGCGCTCTTCTTGGCTGCAGTGATTATTATTATATTTACATGCTTTCAGCTCCCGTTTCTGCTCGGTGACAACTCGTACTTTTCCACTCTCCTTTTTCTCCCTCCTTGCGCTCACAGACACATTACGGCAGTCCATTCTCCCTGCAGCACGGACTACACTGCCTATGAGGCTACATTCTTTAGGGCTATGCCTGTAACACTCTGCCTATTAGCTTAGCACAACAACACAACAAAAAGGCGCTCTCTCACCCAGGAAACACACAGTCGCAGAGAGAGCGTGTCACCCTGTAACCATGGCAACCGTAACGCTGCCGCCTGGAACAACAGAACAAACAAAACCCAAACAGTCCTGACCCGCGACATAATAATCCATTTATTTCAACAAAGTAACTTTTTAAACGGTAACTGTAACGGAATACAGTTCCTCATATTTTGTATTTTAAATACGTAACGGCGGTACATGCATTCCGTTACTCCCCAACACTGCATGTAAATGTGTTAATAATGTTTGTTAAAATGCTTTCCCATTAAACAAAAAACAAGGATGCAGAGTTCACCAACAGGGAACACTGGTGCTCAGAAAACAGCTCAAAACAAACCAAAACAAGTCCATCAAAGTTTCAGGAACCAAGGAAACAGTTCTGAAAAGGTTCAGGGGGTCGGCCTGAAGGTCGACAGGCCAAGAGTCCAGAATATAGTTAAGAATATAGAAGCTAGCGATTGCGCCGGAACAGGTCCGTAGGTGGGCCGCACGCAAGGCAGCGACGGCGACTGAGGTCGGCTGCGTGGAAGATCTGGGTTAGGCTTGTATTAATTAGGTTGGGTTTAATTTAGGTCTCCAGGACATGTGCTCTGAAGTGAAGGAAACACAACTACGTTTACATGTCTCCTAATATAGCTCTATTCAGACATACATAGCCATTTATTAATATTTATTTTGTACTGTATATAATACTTGTTGTAATTAACTTGTGCATGCATCTCCAAGTTAAAGGTGTTTTCCAGCACAATTCAATTTTCTATTCCTTATCTGTCCTCACCTGTGCATTTATGCATGCAATGATGTGATTAATAATATAATCTTAGTGAATGAAAGAAAAACTATCACTCATTTCAAGAAGGCTGTGCTCTAAAATGAAAGCTGTGTTTCAGAGCCACCACTGTCGTTATCATCAGAAGAAAATTCTGATGGGATTGAAAATAAAATGGATTCATGAGTTCATCCTCGCTGCAGGGTGACCTTGTGACTTCCTTGAAAAGTGATTGAGAAAGAACATAATACATGTGATTGAAATAACAGAGGTGCAAGAGTCACATTCAGGGATCCAGCAGTAAGTCTTTACTTTCATCACTTTGCTCGTGCTGTATATAAAGATGAAGAAACCATCTTAGTCACACACAGGTTAGCAGATAATTTAACTGCATTTCACAGCAGCTTAGCGGAGTCAACTTTGAATACTAAAACACCTCAAATGGTTTATGGCGAACATTTTCAAATTGTATCTTTTTTAAAAGTATTAACAAAATGAAATTCATGGGTTATAAAAAGCAACAATGCTGAATGAATGTTAAAATTAACAAAATGTAAAAAAGTGGTCAATTTGTAGTCTGCAGCTTGAAATTTCATCATTTCTTATTGTACTTTTTTAATTTTTTATGTTTTCTTTAGTTGTGATTATTGTTAGTATTAAACAATTATGCATATTTAATTTGAAAAACACTTGTTTAATATGAATTTTCTTAAATATTATTCTCACAAATCCTGCTCAGCGACACAAGTTTATGTTAGAAACGGGTTGGAGAAGAAAGTACAGAAAAATAAATTAACCGTATGGACAATACTTTCTTTCTAAAGGTACAGATGAACTGCTCCTGTCTTCTGAGTTCTCCATGTTGGCCTTGTCTCGGTTTGTGTTTGTGTGTGTGGCTGATGAAGCTCTTTACCTCCTGCCCTTTCAGCTCCTCTGCAATCAATGAGCACACCTCTGGCTCATCATTATGTTAACATGCTGTGTATCTACCCAGATCCTCCAGTCATTTTTTGACATGCCTACCAAACCCAGGATACAGGTAAAGCAGGAAAACAGCGATTGTGAGTTTTATGTGATTATGTGTAGAATATATTAGTGTATTACACAATATGTAAGCAGTAATTCATTTTTTTTCTAGCTGTGTTAGAGCTTTCCAATGCAATATATAGTACAGTATTTCTCGGTTCAATGTAGTAGAGTGGGGATATTAAATAGTAAAAAGTATACATAATAGTATTTTATTCAATTTTCCACCACTTGTAGCAAGGACAAGTTACTATCATGCATTGTATTGCTTTACACTGTGTGCTTATAGTACAAAACCTTTAAAGTTGAGAAAACTGCAAACAATGAATTTAGATGTCACACAAGGACATGTGGAAATCTACAGCAGTTGAATTTAACTTCACTGCTCCTGCCTTCCTGATGTTACTAAAGCCTTACTAAAAGCTGATTTTGCCAAGAACATTTTCAGTTCAATGCAATGAAGCAAATCTGACCTCAGGTACGGCAGGGAGTGATTTTAAGATTAATTTTAAGGTTATTTTTGGTCCTGATTTGAAAAATACAACCTGTGTAGCCTCTCTCCATGCTGGCGTGACCATTTTGAGCCACACAAAGCCTGACAACCGCAGTTCCTCTGGACATTAATATTCACTGGTATCTGCCTCAAAGAAAATCCCTTTACAAATCCAGGAATGCATCTCCTGTGGATTTCAGGCTTTTACATTTCACCAGTGTGGATGTCCTCCTGGCTTAACGGCTTGAAAAGTGCATCTTCAGCGCTACATAGTATGTATTATTCTCCCTTATTTTCCATGCGAAGTCTGTATAGGTAATATATAATTTATTTTTGTTCCCTAGCTGAGGCAAGGTCAGATCAGTTTGGACAGCATTTTAACAGCAACTAATATAAATATGTATTATTAAGGCAAGCATCTGAGAACTTCTGGCTTTTACTGTAAGTATGTGTCAGTCATGATGGCAGCAGAAAGTGTTCTGTAAGCAAAGAGAGTGTAATGATAAGTGTATATCACATCATAAGTTGAGCTGTATGGTCCTTGAGTTGTGTTTTATTATGCATCAGTGAATGTGCTTCTATTTGAGTGTCACTGATGGTTACTTTATATAAATAAATTGATTCCGACTGTGAATTGTTGAAGTAACCTCTTACCCCTACTGCAAATTAGATACTGCAGCCAAGGATGAATAACGGTTGGGGATTTGGTTACTATGTGATTAAAATTAAGAAATAATTGGATGCATGTTGACTCTTAGGTTAAGCCATTTACAACAGTGAGGGGGGATATTTACATTTGGTCTCCGACTCTCTGAAATCAAACACTCACCCAAAAACAATCAGCTTAAATCTTTGATGTATAACTCTTTCCTGTTTAAGTAGAAAAAAAAGGCAATGAAAGAAATCCCCCCTTCCATTATTATACTTCCTCCATTAAAAAATAATAAATAAATAAATAAAAACTGTAAGATTGTGCCCCACTTTGGCTACCCTGCAGGCTACTATCACAAAAAAGAAAAAAAAATCTCCCATCGATCATTGGGCACACATGTCAAGACTGCCCTAATAAAAATGAGGTGTAAATAATGTAGGGGGCAGATATGGCGAGCAGCACCATTTGCTGTGTGGAGATATAGGCTATAAAAACAGCAGCACTGTTTGTCTCAATCTCAGCTGTTTCAGTTTTCTGTTTATCTCCACTCTACCATTTCAGCAAAGTGCCATACTGTAAGGATGATTTTCCAATGTGTTTAGACAAGACGCGGATTTTGGCAAAGCAGTTTCAATTATGTGATGTGCTTTTTGGCCAGTGTTACCATATTTGGGTATGGTTGCAATAATCGAAATCATACCCCTAGGAACAGGACATAATAAACTGGATATATTAAAAAAATGGACATCTCCACCATCATGTCACCAATGAGCTGGTGAGCATTTTGAAACCGGAAGTTTAACATTGTCACCATCTTGCTTTTTGTTGTAAAAGTTTATTTGGAAAGTGTACTTGGAAAATACACTGTATGTAACACAAGGAGCAGCATTCTATCTAAAAGTCACCAGGTGGCGATAGCTGTGGATGCACTTCTGTCCCATCCTTTATACTGTCTGTAGTTCTTAAATAGGCTTTTATTTGCACAACAAGATGTAATATTTGTGAAAACTGCACAAAAATGCTTTTTAAATATGATTTAGTAGTCCATTTAAGTGACTACTTTTGTCATTAAAATGCCCAAACTCCGATAATAATAATATTTGTTTCATTTTAATCACACTTTGATTCGTTTTCCAGCTTGCTGCACATCGTTTATGTAAATGTGAACGACGTAATCACACTCTGATGCGGATCAAAAAAACAAGATCCTTTGGAGGACGTGATTTGTGATTCCAGATCAACTCCAGAGTGGTATGGTTAGCACGAGAACATGATTCAACCCAGTTACTAGGTGTACACTGCATGTTTCAGCTAAATGCCTTCCATATTGCCAATAAGAAGACTGAATGTTGTTTTGTAATGACATATTTGAGTTTTCTCTGTGTGAAAATTAAAAGCTACAGATTTACAGACTCGACTAATTCAGACCAAAAAAAAAAAGCAAAAAAAGGAAACACTAAGTATTTATAATTTCAATATGAGTTATTAAAAACAACCTTCACCTTCCTTCACTGCAGAAGTTTATATAGTTTATATAGTTTAAATAGTTGCCTGTTGAAATACTAAAAGATATATTTTTCATTACATTCTTTTGATGTTTTTTTAATCTCTCGGTTTTATAGTTCCCGCAAATGTAAGCATTCATTATATTATATTTTTCCAACCATTTCAGAAAGGTAGGTATTTTCAGTAGGAGCTAAAGTCAGTCCTGTTTTGCACCATTTTTTGCTATAATTTCAACAACGATAATGAGCACTCGTGTACCTGAGATATTAAGGCCACTGCAACCTTATCAGGTTATGTACCGTCTGACCTTTTCAGTTTAAGAAAAACACACATTCTCAGAAGCCAGCTATTAAGTGTCACATTGTTTCTAACCAGTGAACCTGGTGATTTGGACGTTGTGATATGCAGAGTTGGTGCTTTGATATATGTCCCACTGTCAAAATTCATATGCTTTAGAAACCTGTCTGCACTGCTCTGAGTGTTTTCTCCCAGTACAATAGAGATGTCACACAGGGACATGAGGAAAGCCCCATTCTTTAACCCTGGAGCCCCTGAAAACCACAGAAGGAAGCCCTCACTGATAAAAAGAAAGTGGGTGGGGCAATACCTCCCCTTACTGCAGCTACTGTGAAGTGCACTCTTGCGGGTACATATCCTACTGCATGTGACGATAATGAGAGCAGGAAGGAAGGCAATGACTTTGTAAGTGCCGAGGACCTGATGTACGAGGGCCCGGTTAATTGGTGCCTGTTATGAGGTGATGCATATCTTGCTGCCCTGTTACAGGACATCTGGCTGAGCTCCAGTCGTCTCTGTTCACATGATGCATTTATGACTCACAGCAATTTTCACAATGAAATATTTATGATTGTAACTTGGCTTCCTAAGTTCATGTACACAGGGGTCTGGGCTGTCCAGATTGTTATGTTTTATGTTACAGGAGTTAGGCCAGCATGACATGGTAGCAATCATTAATCACAATTTCTCTATTCAGATGAGTTAAGTTAACTTGTAGTCATGACAACAAAACAAAACAGTTAAATAATCCAGGAAAAAAAACATCTTATTAAAAATCAGCTATTTGAAAGGTTACTGTAGGTCATTTTTGTTTAATAAGATTATATTGCACTTAATAAATAATATTAATTTTAATTTTTCCATGTGCAAGGACATTTTTATATCTCAGTAACAGTTGTACAGTGAATGCAATATTTTTGGTATTACAAACAAATAATAGCCTACAGAAATTATGCTATGAAATTTTAAATTTCTTGGATTATTATTATAATTATTTTAAAAAACATTACAAAACTATTTTCACATGTCTAAACTGCTTATTACAAACAACAGTTAAATTTCATAGGGCAGTGCTCTTGAGTCACATTGTCAGTTATGAAATAAGATGACAAAGTAGACTCGCTTTATCAACATGGCTTCATTTTCTATCTTAAATCAAAAGTCAATTTAAACGAGTGCTTTTTCATAATTCTAAACAGAACTTTTCTATTTTTAAGGATCTACTATTCTCTCAAATGACTTACTAACCAGGCAAAGTTTGATGTGGTGCCAAAAACAAGGCAACTCAAATTGGAGTTACCAACAACCTCAAGTTCTTTTCATTAAAAATTGTTGGAACTTTACACAACAACATTGTAAAAGCACTAAATGAGGGTCCTGATCTGAAACACTCAAAAATTCTTAAAAGTTTCGAGAATTTTAAAGGTGTAGATTTAAGATCTAACAAAATATGTTTCACAGGAAAACTTCAGGCATTTGAGAAATGTGGAGAATGGTAGAAGAATAAAGTGTTTTGGTTATAAATCGTTAAAGATCTTCCCCATTTCATTTTTATTTGTTTTTAAACAGGACAAAGATGCAGCATGTGAGAATAAAGTCAGATAAGGGGAATGGTACAGTTCTTACTTTAGAGGTTGTGATTTGTTTAGTATGCTTAAAATAATTATTCCCTGTCATTCTTCATCTACTCTACAGTGACATGACAGGTCACCAGCAGTACGCACACCAAAGGGCAGCAAGTCTAATCAATAAAAAACAAATTAAAAATGAGTGACACTGTTTTCAGACTTCTTGCCAAGAATCGCACAACAAACTGAAAAGACTCAACCAAACAACCCTGTCATGCTCTGGGTTTTTTTTGTTTTTTTTCAAAAATTTCCAAGCATCACCAGAGGAGCTGCTCTCTATCATCGTTTGGGGTAAAGCGACAGGGTGAAGAGGCCAAAGAAAATTCCCCGGTAACAGCCAGAGGATTGTATGTTCACCTGGCTTAGGATATAACATGTACATTCATAAAGCTAAACTGCTCATGCCTGACTGCCAAGACAAGGTGTGCTTTCACACTCACCAGAAAACTCCCTCTGGTGGGTTTCTTTGATGTCATTTAAGGTCATTTTCAAGAAGAGCATAAAAAGTCAGTTTTCATTTAGAACTTTTTGCTAGTCTTCTAATTGTTTTTGAATGAAAAGCACCTTCCTGTACACCTTGCTTTTCTTTAGTTTGTTGTCATGTGTCAATGCCATGTGTGTTGTGGGCCTGATTCACAGCCTTGGCTTCTCTGTGTATGGACATCCAGCAGCAACCTGCTTCCTAAAACGATTGACCTTGAATTTCGAGTGAAATAAATTAATTGCGACTGGTTAAGAAGTCAAAACTGATTTTGGCACCCATCCCCTTTAAAAGTTATTGGCTTGTAAAATTCTGTAATGATTCCAGAGCTCCTGCTGTTTGAATCTGTCCCTGGAAGTTCTGCTCTGACCACTTGATCAAGTCTGTCAGCAGTTTCACCGCACGCCTCAAACTTGTACAAGGACAAGGTAAAAAATGTCTCTGTTATGGATCATCACTGGTGATGAGGCTGAAACCCAAAAACTATACAGCTGCAGTTTGTTATGTTTCTTTTTGGTGGGAAGGGATGTAATTCAATTTCTTTACTGCCAGTTCCCAGCAATAGTCAAGGTGCTTTATGATATGAGCTAAAGATCCTCCAATGTTACAGAAATAACAAAATTGCTCTATATGAGCAAGCACTCAAAGTACCTTTTGAAAGGAAGAGACCTCTGCCAGAAATAGGTTCATGCATTGACAGCCATGTGTCATGACCAGCTGGGCAGTGAAAGGAAAGAATATTCACAGGCTTGTGAATTTATCCCCCAAGGCCAAACCTTCAATTCAGTGTTCTACTATAAAGCCCTGCAGTGGCTGAAGGAGATTTGCCACAAACTGTGCCATATGTGACGGACTGGCGACCTATCCAGTATGCACCCTCACTTTCTCTCTTTGCCAGCTGGGATAGGCTTCAGCTGCTCCCTGCGACACTTAGTTGGGTAACTGAAAGAAAATGGCCACCAAGCCATGGTGCGTCCACTGACAGACAGGAGTCATTGAGTGCTCACACCTTCGCAATTCACAGTTGGCTCTTTGTAACTATCCCCTATAAAATAAATTCTGATTTAGGTATTGTCATTTTGACACAAGGGACGAGATGCTTGCATCTCAGTGACAAGTTCAAGTGATTAGAAGAGAGCACGATAACAACACCAGCAGTGCTAGAAGCCACCAAATCATGAAACTGAATTCAACTAAATTTAATTCAAGTATATTTTTTATGGGATAGACAAAGAACTTTTTTTTCCATTTTCTTTTGTACTGAAGTATATATATAAATATGCCCAGAATGACCAATTTGCCTATTGATTCAGAGAACTCCTTTCATCTAGGAGGAAAAGAGGCACATTAGTGCTCAATATCTGATTGTGGTCTCATTATGTCCTGATTTGGGTTCTCATTAATTAGTTGGTGAACTATAGTATCTGACTGTGAAGGTTCTCAGTCATCCAGGTCATCGTAGTCAAATGAGCAGTCCATCTGCATCTTAAGGATAAAGGACACTCTTTCGAGGATGCCAATGTTCACATTTTGGACAGAGAGGACAGATGGTTTGAAAGAGGAGTGAAAGAAGCCATCTATGTCCACTGTGAGCGACCATCTTTGAACAGAGGCGGGGGTTTACGACACCAACTCTCTGCCATCTATAATCCAGTTTTGAGATCCCTTCCCAGACGCCTTAACGCCCACTCACATCCTGGGCCATCTGACCTCAGGAATTCGCATGATAAGGTGGGGCCAGGTTTCACAATGAACACACCCGAAACTCTGGCTGATTGGGACCCACGCACAGTTTCCCACCTTGGCTCAGACGATTAGAGGATCATCAGGGGGTCCTTTTGTCCCTCTGTGGGGGGTCACTCCCACTAGGTTTATATCTGGGAC
The DNA here is from genome assembly GCF_964374335.1 of Astatotilapia calliptera. NCBI lineage: Eukaryota > Metazoa > Chordata > Actinopteri > Cichliformes > Cichlidae > Astatotilapia > Astatotilapia calliptera. The sequence continues at coordinate 7,286,293 of NC_137423.1, read as the reverse complement.
TCTCCACCATTTGACCTTAGAACTGAAGAAGCTTCTCGGATGAGAGGTGAAACATCTTCAAGCAACTTAAAGAAGTCCAGACGCTTTTCTTTGCAAGCTCCTTTGACTATAGTATCTGACTATTTACCTGCCCTGCAATAGACTGGTGACTTGTCCATGGTGTCCTCCGCCTCTTGCTCAATGACAGCTGGAATAGGCTCCAGCAACCCTGAATTGGATGAGGGAATTTGATGGATGGATGGACGGACGGACGGATAGATGAGTCATTTAGCCGCTAAATGAGCTCCTGTCTTCACATGGTTGCTGGAAACATTACCTGTGTGCCATCACCTGTAGTGCTTGGCAGATGCTATGATTTGTGTTAATGAAGCTAATGAAAGCAAGAGAGTTTGCTAGAAAAGCAAGGTTGCAGGCTATAGGACCAAAAAGACTTAAAAAGATACTGAAACACCATCTCTGCAGATTCGAGCTAGGGGCTTGTCACTGTTGTTGGGCATTTCACAGTATACACAAAATGGATCAACTATATAACAAACAAAAAGAATTCAGAGTAGCAGCTGTTCTTATTTCGGTTCAACAAATAAATTAGCAGACAAAAAGTAAGCTTAGTGCTGTTTACTTTTCTCCCCTGATCAACCCCATGTGAAATCAATGGTATATCATTAAAAATGAATTAGTTGCATTTTTCTAAATGAATATAACAAGTCATTTGGAGAAACCTCACAAACTCACAGTGACTCATGTGACAGTGCCCGTGGTGATTTTTGTATAGAGCTCTGGGTTCAGAAGAGCAGCTGCTGGGAGAAACAAATTCTATAAACATTTCCTTGGCAACCTTGGAGCACTTGAAGGTTTACCCAATATGACTGTGAATATTTTAAGAATCACTGCTGCTGAAAAATAACACGGGGACATAAAGATGTCTCTTTCAGAATGTTATTTTGCTGCATGCTGGGAAATATGTAAAGTTGGTCCACAGGGTGCCAGAAAGAGAAAATCTCACAGAAGCAGCTAATCACAAATATGTGTACAAAACTTTGTGTGTCGATCATTTTAGTGTAACAGCTAGTATAAACAAACTCTATGCAAATAACACCACATTTGGCGTCATACACAAATTACCATGTGAAACTAAACACAGCCTTTCAGGTTTTCAGTTACAATGCACCATAAGACGGCTTTGTGCATGTAAAATATGTGACCTTTGCTGAATGAGATGTGACACAACAGCGCCGTCAATCTCAAGGCACAGTATTTGACTGCAATCCACTGGTGGTCTTTGCCCCTTCATAGCAAGAGGGCTCCGGGGTAAGCAGTGGGGGTAATCGGCCCCTGCGTGGACACCAAAGACGTTTGTTTTAAGCAGGCGCCAGCTGGTCTTGACTACTGTAATCTCTGCAATTGATTAAATGGGTTCCCAAGCCTTAGCGGGTACCAGCCTCCTCACAGAGCCGGACCACAGTGAAGGGACCTTGCAAATGAACGAACACACCCTGGGTCGCTGTCTTTTAGTTTGATGAGGTGTTGCTATGAAAGACATTGTAGCTGGCAGCCCCAGAGAGATATTACCTGCTGTGTCTGTCTATAGGACAGGAGGGGAGACACTGGCGAAATGAGTAGTGTGAAAGATGTTTTGAAAGACGTTTGGCGATATTCAGGGAGAGTAAGAATGAGTAGAGAGGGACTGCTGGGTTCAGCTCTCTACAGAGCCATCAAGGAATATTTTGAATACCTTGGAATAACATCATGGCATTGACAGTTAAACAAGAAAATGAAGGGAAGTGCACAAGCTTTAAATGCACATCAGTGCAAACACAAAATGACACAAATATCTTCCTCAGTATTGGTAGATAGTCAGCTTCAGAGCTTTGAATAGATCAAATTTGTTAAAAGTATAATAAGCTTAACTTGTTTATTAAATTGCTGGCGGTGGTGAATGTAGCTCTGTTTCTAACCTTGACTCCAAGAAATTAGCTTTAAAAATACTACAAGTGTGGAACAGCAAGGTATTAAGCTAAAATATGCCACCCACATTACTTTGTCCGCATTACCTGTTTGTCACCTGCTTAGAATTTTATCAGCACCTTTGCTCGCATTGACATACACTGTGCATAAAAGATGTACACCTTGTAACCTCAGCCTCTGGTTTGTGAACCACATTTTTCTAGCCTAAACTTAAGCATTGTGGTTGTTACAGCCTAGTTTTTGTAGGTAAATGTGACCATATTTAGTTGAGAGGGTGGGCGATGAGTTATCAGCTGACGCCAGGTCCTGCTGCGTCCTGTAATTACTGCTATCATGCAAACTCCAGTCATATCTACTGGTGGAAGCATACCATAGACATCTAAATCACACATACTGTAAAAAAAATGGTCCCACCAAAAATAATCCTGACCGCAAAAACATTTCTACCTAAAACTACAGAAATATAGTCGGAGTTTAGAAAGTGCTTTTCTAAGAGCCACTGTTGCTTCATCTTAGCCTGGTAAAGTAAGGGGTTTTAACATTGAATCTGTTTGAAACTTGATGTGATGGAGGTGATTTACACACATAACACAAGTAATCAGAATGTCTGAAATCCACGTAACAACCAGCAGCTAAATCTATGAACAGTAACACAAATTAACTTAGAAACAATTGGAAAGGACTAAGCTAATTATAACTGAAAGCCAACATAAATAAATGGTAGAAAGGTACCATAACACCAAAGTAGAGAAATAAAATCTTTTGCTGCAGTGTAGCAAAATTGTGTGCTTACTGCACCCTAAATATAACCCCATTTTCTACAGTATCGTTTGATATCCTAATTTACATAGCTATGACTATGAATTGCCATACAATTTCTCCTGGAGAGCACACAGGTGAGAGCCAATACATCACACAAGCACTTGAAACTCGAGCGATGGCGAGAGCTGATGTGCTCTGGGGGCAGTTTTCCTCAGGGCTTACCTGAGTCGTCAGAGGCAGGGGAGATGACAGGCTTCTCCATCTAACAGCCTCTCGCTCTAATAACTGCAAGTCCCATTTCAGAGAAACCCGCCGCGTGACTGATCAATGTCGACAGGTAGTTTCAAGGCCGCTGCTCATATTGCCCAGAACAGGGAACAGCACATTTTCCTGAGGGCTCAGCTGTATCTGCCTGTTAAATTATATAACAAACTTTATTTGTGTAGCACTGTACAGTGCTTTCAAAACAATAAATCCAGGAAGGTATTCAATAAAACTCCAGATGTATGCATTTTTGGGGGGATATTTTAATACAGATCCAATTTTGTAACGCTACCACAGCAATTTCAAAATCATAAATCCAAACATTTCAGCTGCATTTTCAGTTACTGTTATTATTAATTTAAACATAGCAGTGGGTGTACTTGGTGTTTAAACAAACTAAAACAGGACAGCACAACCATAAAGCAAACATCTTGAGCCTGCACATGATGAGCAAAAATTTCCACTCATGCAGTTTCCTTTGCTATAAAAATTATGGGTAGATACTACATTTGCCAACTTCAATACCCATCTCCAACAGCAGCACGTCATACTTTTAGACAGAAAACACCCACTATTGGCCAGCCAGTTTCCATGGAGACCGCAGTCTCCCTTCCCTCCTAGGAAAGTGTAAACAGTGAGTGAACATGAGACGATTCATATAAATTGTTTCCTAATCTTGTTATTTCTCATTTCCATGCTGAAATGGATGTTGGATTATAAGTGTGTGGGAGTGCAAAGAGCAAAGGTCGCAAAAAAAAAAGAAAAAAAATGAAAACGGACATTTTACGGAAGTGCAAGGCATGATATATTACGGTCTGCCATCTACTGCTGCCTTTCTGTGAAATTCTCAGTGAAAAATCATATTTAGTAACTCTGTGAGGCTTATACTACAAATAGACCACATGGTTACATTAAGATGTAATCCCAGGAGTACAATGCAATTTGTACAGATATATTAAGTGCAATACAAATTCTTAGCAGTTGCCAACTTGGCCAAGTGTTGACAAGGCAGACAGTCATGCCCTGTTGCCAGCTCGCTAAAAACTAGCTAGCTTGCAAACAGTGGCTGAATTTGCTTTTTAATGTTGAGCGTTAATTTTCCTGTAGAAGAATTTACTGTTATGTATGCATTATGTGAAAATCTTAAAAAGCTGTAAATGTGACAGCTAGTGCAACAATCACTGCTAGAGACCAGTCAGTGGTTGTCTGGCAACTATCAGTATCCTGTGACTATTTGGTGAATGTTTGCTGGAGGTTACTGGAAACCACTAGGGTGAAATTGGTCACAAAGAGGTATATGGTGCTTTGGTCATTAGGTTGCATGCGATGCTGCAGTTGCCCAAAACTAGTGTGGCTATAGTAGCAAACTACTTGCCAAGTGATCTTAAAACTGAGAAAAGTGACACAAACAGAAGTGTCGCCTTTACAGTAAAAGCTCTTTGACGATCCTTTAAATTTTTTTTATATGTTTTTTGCATGGTAATGTACAATTGTCACTCTAAAGACAGATATTCTCTTTTTCCAAGATGCATGCAAATGCTGGGAGATCACAGTGACCAAAGAGTGACCAAAGAAAAGGCAAAGAGGTTTTTCGTTTTGACCAATTTCACCCAGGAACAGCTAGCACCTTCCAGCAATCACTCGTCAGCTAGAAGAGGAATGCATATTTTTCCCTAGTAACCAGTTGTTGCCAGATTGTTGCTGACGTGTTTGACTGAGAGCTTAATTTTAAACAAGAAGATAACTTGCTGTGTTCAATTTGGGACACCAATACCGTAAGTATGTAGTACTTGCATTGTACAAATAATGGAACTGTAACAATAGAGGAATCCAAACTCAGACACACTGTCAGAGACTACAGTCGTGCTAATAAAATATCATAATCACTCTAATTTTATTTTATTTATATGTAATCCTAATGTACAGCAATCATGCACAGCATTTTATACTGTAACCACACCCCAAATGGGGTAGCACGTGACAGCAATTGCTTTTTAAGATGTTTTTTCTTTATATCATGATTGTCCTTACCAGTCAATGGTTTTTCATAAAATGGGGTTTTATTGCATTTCACTCCAACCACAAATCCCAACCTATTGTTGGTCCTAGTGGAACAATCAGCATTGCTGCTAAAATAAGGGATCTTCAGCCTGTGGGAACCACGTCTGTACCATACTCGTTCCATAACAATCTATCCAGTTGCCACTGAGTTGTTTTCCCTTCAGTGGACTCATTTCTTGTGCTGCAGGCTCTGTGTAATGTCAAATAAATCACCTTGGGGGTTGAGATATGGATTCCTAACACTCCCATTTTTGTCAGGCAAGCTCGACCTATTTGGACCTCGGTAATCTCTGACTCCTTTGTGTCTCTCCGGATGACACTTTACCTACGGCCTCCTTCTTTGTGAACTGAAACACAAGACAGAGGGGTTAGCCGCTTCACGGCTCCTGCATTTGCTGGTCTGCTGGATTTCAAAAAGAAGAGCTATCTTTGCTCCTCATAAGTGTAATGTCCCCAGGTCAAGGCTTTATATCATGTCCAGATATGAAAAGACTGTCAGTGGGGCAGGGGCCCATGAAATAAACACCTCTTGACTACCACCACTACCACCATACAATAACAATTAATAAATTATACTGGAGTTGCAGCCTCTGAACACTAAAGCTCATTTTCAGAGTGAGGGGCTAAGCTTCTTTTCCGATTATGCAAGTAGTGAAATGATGCCATTTAAAGACTACAGTACCATTTACCATGTTTTGCACTGGTGTTTTCCACACTGGCATTTAGCAGAGTACTCTTCCTGGTGGGAGAAAGCAGAGGGTACACTGGGGGTTCATGATGTGCATTCATGTAATACCAAGAGCCACTACAGTTCAGTGAGCTAGAAACTATATTACCGCTCCCACTACACGTTCACATTTCCATCTGTTGCCCGATTTGCTGGTGTGGATTAAGCTGCACGTTATGACTGTATTAATCCTCTGCCTCACATTATCTTGTTTGTGTGGAGAGTAATGCATCTGACTTGATGAAGTGAATCCAATCTTTTGTGCTTCCCTAGAATAAAAACAGCAGTGATGGATTTTACAAATCCAGTTAGTATTTTCTGCCTGGCCCCTTCTGCTGATTGTGTGAGTTTAATATCGCATATTAATGGCTCAAGTAATTAGCAAAGTGAGGGCAGTCCATTATAATCATTATTGTTCTAATCTAATCAGGGATATATATTACTTACAGAGGAAACAGGCTAACTGCTTCTCAAGGACACATGCATCATTAATAAAATCAGGGAGAGATCAGATTGTCCTTTTTGACTTCAATTGGACTTTCATCAAAGTTCAAGAGGTTACATAATTATAATCACACTGCAGCTGCATAACTATGTTACTTTTTTTTTTTCTTTTTTTTTTTCTTTTCTGGAAGTAACTATGTTACTAACACATTTGCAGAAAAATGCCTTTGTATGGGTTGGCTGCCTTTTAGGGGCATGTCTTGATATAGGATTTAGCACTAACATCAGTTTTGCACAGCTGACCGGGGCATGTCATACTCTATCTATACTAAGAACACCATGGCAACCATTGGTTATAAATCCCACAATGTAAACTTCATAATGGAAAAAATAAATGAATAAAGCTGTCTTCTGATGTCTTCATTGGAAGGCAGCTGAGGAAAAAGCACAAAAAGCAGACAGTCACTGTGAAGAATTTACCCATATGGAAAAGAAATAGTAAAAACTTATATGATTTACTCATGAAAGTGGCCACTTTCATGAGTAAATCATATAAGGCTTACATGATTTCCAAAACATACAAGTTTCATTATATAATTTTTCAAGGGATCTTATATCTGTTTTCACTCTTGTATGCTTTTCATACAAGTTTCACACAAGACAGATACAAACTTTATAAGATTTATATATATCTTTTCCATATGGGTAAAGTTAGGAAATTTAAAGATGATGTTTGGGTTAAAATAAACTTGCTCTTTACACCAATTGTGTTGAAAAATGACAAGTTGGGTGATACAGTTAGAGGTTAAAGTTGGCCCAAAAAAATCCAGAGCTGTAATCCAGTACCATCAGTTAATGAGTAGTGAAATCTTATAGGCAGTTTAATGGAAAATTACTGTCAAACAAGTACATTTGTCATGTGCTATTGCCTGGCAGTCCTACTAGATGATGCCTCAGAGACTGTAAAATCAATGCATGGTCCCACATGCACATGTCCCTTTTTCCTTCTCACCCCTGTCATACCATGCACGCCGATGTCAATAAAATTGTGGCCATGGTATTTCTCGCTAGCTCTACTAAAGAGGACCAAGCATAAACAGGGTAACTTTTTTGTAACATGTAATTTCAAATTCCGTTTTCAAACAGCACAACAAATATACACCCTCAACAAATGTACACCCACACAAGTTGTTCATGTGCAGTTAGGCACACAGTGTGTATTGCTAGTACAGCTGCTGTATTTTCAAAGGGGAAAAACAGTTAATCAGAAGCAAGATGTAAGAAATAGAAGACAGGGGATTACATTTTCTTAAATAAGAATTTAAAAGAAATATGTAATCTTCAAATTAAAGCTACGTTTTTTAATCAGACAGTGACTCTGCACATGATGTGTTGGGGAAGATGGTTATTTCATATTGAGAAATGCCTACAAATTAAATGACAATTGCATGTTATTCAAAGTTCATGCAGGGCAGTAAGTGCAGGCTAAACTGCAGTATGTGGTGCAGTTTACAGTAATGGACTTGCACTGGCTCAGAAAAGAAATGAAATTTTGTGGCTTTTTTCTAAGTGACTCATTTCCCCAGCACACTGCTATATCAGTGTGGGTTCCCCAGCCTGCCAAATCCCACTTAAACCACTGCATCACACATCACCACCAAAGGACTCATTATATGTAACTGAGACACACCAGTAGCTTATTTTACTCTTGTGAATAAGAAGGAAATTAAACAACTGCTTCACTGGAGAGTAAAAGGTGATGTCTCTGTTGTGTTCGTGACTTTTTACTTTCCTCAAGTGACCAAAAACTCAGTTATTGTTGGTTCAATACTGTAATAACGGAAAGATTTAGGTTCGGTGAAACAACAATTTTACCCCCCGTGCCAGAAAGGTTAGGTTAAAAAAAAGTATGTTCCTAAACTGCACTTGTAGAGTTTCATATTGTGCTCTAAATCAAAACATCCTTTACTATACTGTGCAACAGTGGAATAAAAAAATTACCAAACAGATAAGCAGGACAAATATAGGCAACTGAACTGCACCAGGCTGCCACACAATTGCACCTTTTTTTGTCTACAGATTTTTCAGCCCCACTCTACCCTTTCACAGCGAATTCCCTCTGCTCGTCTCATTGATTTAGAGTTATTACCTTAGGCTGTAGAGTGGGAGCAGTCTGGGATAAACAAGGCCAGTGATAAGAGTGCATGAGAAACCTGCGTGTCTGTATTTAATAGCTTCTGCGATGGGGTGCCACTGTTTGTGGAGCCCTTGGGATTTCATTACACAAAGACAAATGGATGATCCAGGCACAGCTGAATTTTGGGAAGGTGGAAGGCAATTTAGGGTGGGGGTGGGGAAGGGCTGGGTATGGGTGGGGTGTGTGAAGGAGGGACAAGCAATTAGCCTAATCAGTAGCAGCATGTCTCAAGTGGCTTGAAAGCTTAGAGTGAGGTGACTTCGTGAGAGGTGATGCTCACAAAGAGAATGTCCATTTCTTGTCTAGAAAGTGCACAATAAATCAAAGGACCAAAAAAAGGACATTTTTCATTTATTAAGGCTTTGAGATGGATTGAGAGACTGACTTTATTCACAACCATATATGATTTTATAAGAACGCATGGAAAAACAATTCGGCTTAGGGCTGGTTTCGTACACAATAAGCTGTTTTTGCCAGCAGTAACGCAAATATATCATTACTAGGTGCACATCAAACGCTCGTCACTGATACATTAGGAGTAGAAGAGATTTCATTATGTCTCTGGGCGGTTTCCAAAATGGATACCAAATGGATAAGCATGACACATACAGGCAACCTTAAAATAATAACCATTCAAACAGCACCATCCTAGAGCTTCATAGGGGAAGTATAAGCTCTTTAAGTGGTTAGGTAAATGGGAAATATTCCTACTCCTCAACTTGAAGCATCTGGCTGATAGTCAGCTACACACATAAAAAGGATATAAACAAAGACATTTAAATTTAACAATCACAACTATAATGTTTTTATCCCTTATAACTAAACTAAAACTGCATTTTATCAGTGTAAAATGCAGTTTTGCATCTCATAATAAATGCAGAATTAGCATTTATGAGCACTTAGGAAAGGAGGAAAAAAGTATGTTCTCATGGCTTTAGGAATGAAAAACATTTACTGGCTCATAAAAATTCACAGCCCTTTGTTAGATGAAATTACATGTCACCCATAAATTTAGGAATAGTCTGTTAAGGAATATGTGAGTAAATCAAATGCACATATAACTGCTCAGAGACCTGTTTTCTTCCTTTGCATGCACTTCTCAGAATTTGTTTATCCCAGCTGTTGAATCTTTTTACAAAGAAAATGCGGATTTTTCTCTCTTTTATTTCTTAAGAATAGTGAAGAAAAGGAAATCTCTATTTCATGAATGAGCCTTGACTGAAACACATTTCTCTGTAGTATTTTTGAGCTGAGCCTTTGAAGTCACAAGTCTCCTAATGCTTCCTCTTGGACTGGAGCTTCAAGAGCTTGTTTTAATTGCTCCCAGAGAAAGAGGTGAATGGTTAAGGGCTAACAGATTCTATGTAAGGAGGATTACTGTAATCTGAATACTAAAATATAAGCAGGTGCAATCTGTTGTTGACTGTAAGAAAATCTGCTGTTTGAAGCCCACATCCTTTGGAATCTGCAGGGCAAGAATTTAATGAAAAGTAATCAGATTATATTACATAGTTTGCTTTCAGCATCTCATCAGATATCTAATTTTAGACATATGGAAGAATGTGTGTGTTTGGAACCAGTGTGAAGGACCACAGGAGCTAAAGAAATCGAATGAAAACAGGGTTTATGCTGAGACTGCACCGACTTCATATTTCTAAGTGTACATGAACATAAAATAAAACTTAGACCACATAAATCAAAACACTGAAAATGCACAAAACTCTCTCTGGAATTAATCATAGTTAAAGCTTTTGTATATCAGTGACAATATGGTATGAATATTGCTCATCAGTTGTAATTTGTCTGCCATTTGTCTGCTTATCAAACATTTATATCAAATCAATATGATAATCAAAACATCAGCAGCATTAAAAGCTTTTACAGAAATACTTAGCAAGCCAGCATAAAATCAATAAGTGCACACAGACACTCGCCACAGGGAGTCATTAGAAACGTCTAAAGCAAATTCCCTCACATACATCAAGCGTGGTGAAACACAATAGACTTTAAATCCTGTTGTTCAGTGACTGACTTGACATAGCGTGGCTTATTGCCATCGTGTTGACACAAATTCACTTCAACAAGAGAGGTCCTCTCCTAATCATTAATTATCCGACGAGCTTAATGACCTGTGTAACGTGACATTACAACCATGAATAGTGACGACGAGGAGTACTCTTAATCTCATTTTTTTTAGTTCGATAGATGCACAGACGCCAGTAGGCTGCAGCTGGTAATGAGGTAGTGTGATGATACCCCTTGCCATTTTCCTGCATGCATCAACTGTTCTTTTTGTTAATTAGATAGAAATATGCTTTTGATGGAGTAAAGTTTACATTAGAGAAGACAGCTATCTTCAGTAGATGGACTTGTGATTCCCCTTCCAAATTAGACAAGCATTTGGTTATAGCCCTTAGAAATATCCATGTTTTTATGTTCTGTTAACCAAGTCACATATAATAACAGCCATACTGGTCTCACAGACAAATTTGTATTATATGGTGGTTGTTCATAATATATTAAAATTATGTGCCCGAAACATCGAGTGTGACTACTGTCTTGGAGAATCCTAAACAAACATTAACCTACCACAATAAAAAGGACAGACTTACTCAGACAACAAGAGGTGCCCTACTGCCCCCGAGCATGATCTTTTCCCAAACATAATCAGTTCTTTTGGTGCCTGCTGTTAACCAGCAATGAGTGAAAACAAAAGTGTGTTGATAATACAGACACTGAATGTGTAAACAAATAAACAAGATGGATGTGAACTCTTGGGATTAATTGCTTCACTACCACCATCAAAATCTCATTTTAGTGCAGATTTTATGTTATTACCTCATATTAGCTAAGGAATTTGTATAACCACTACAACAAAGCTCTTCACTGGCTTTCCATTTTCACATAATTTGCTGTTAAGCAGCAGCTACTGAAACCTTGAAATTGTCAGTGAATCTCTTACACTAAAGTAATAATAAAAATTAAATCATGAAAAATACTGAATGTCCTTAGCATGCCAAGAGTACTTTTTTTGGTGACTTGGAATGGCATAATGTGCATAGAAAGTGTAACCAAACGGTTTCATCTTGTTATTGCCGCTCCAAACATGTGAAGTTCCCTACTGTGCCAGATGTTAATTGGATAATCAATCTCTACTAAAATGTACTGGTCTAAGACCTTAGTGCTTTATCAATGTCACTATGTCAGCAGCTTCCCTGTCCTCATTTCCTCCATTCGGTAAGCTGCAAAGTCCAGGGAGTTACAGTGGAGGATTTATCTGTGTGAATCTCTCAGGCTTGCAAAAGGAAAGTTAAAAAAAAAAAAACAACTAAATGCTGAGACACGGACAGATATAAATGGGCAGCAGGAGCTTTCCAGGTGATTTATATATCTTTCCTGGACTGGCAGAATGCATCGCATCTGATGCTACCTACCTCTGACCCTCAGCCAAGCTTTTACAAGTTATCTTGTCAGGAACCCTGGCAGACTTTAATCCCACCCTCTGCAGCCTAAACTCTAATAGCAGATGTTTATGGAAGGGGGTTGCCTTTTCCCCATTTAGCTGGCTTGATGGAATTCAGGTGGCAGGAGCTAACAACATATGGAAAGCCCATTAGAGACTGCATTAGAAATGACCTTTTAAGCTCTGTGCCTGTGCTATATTTCATCATTTTGGACATTACCTGCACTAAGGCATTAGACTCGGTTTGAGTCTGAAGGGTAATAAGGTACTAAGGAGAGGATTAGGATGTCTATTGATATCTGAATTTGTAGTGAAACTCAGAGAACTGTTCTGCTTGGTCCTAAAAAAAGACAAAAACAAAAGAACCTGTAACTATGTTGCATATGATGTGTTTTTTAAGTTAGCTAAGGCTGGAGGAAGGCTGAAGGAATCCCATTTACTTTACTTTAGTTTTGTGAATACTAACTTCTTTACAACATTTAAAGAGCACATCACTGTAGTTGTTTATCCATTGATCCGAGTTGTCTAGTTTTGGAGATAATGCCTTCACAGAGGCTGGCCTGCTCTTGAATTCATTGGAACTTAAAAGCACTTGTAGTGCTCAAAGCCAAAACTCGCAGCAATGCCTCTTTATAGAAATCATGACTGGGTTATTTTGAAAAGATCCACAAACCTTGCTGTGGAAGTGCCATCACTGTGCAGAGGGGCTAATGCTACAGCATGGGAGCATGTTAGCATTAATGATGTCCCCTGTATATTAATACAGTTAGCTTATGTACTGTAGTTTGCAAGAAACTACTCACAATATTTGTTTGTTTTTGATTATTTTTGGTTTGTTTTTTTGTTTTCTTAGTAACCAAGCCATATTTTTGGAAATAAACATTGCTTCTGTTTTTCAAATGTAGTTTAGTTTAGCAGTTCAAAAAAGAGCCCCTCCGACAGCCAAACCCATCTGTTCTCTGATTGGATTGTTACATTTGTGATTGACATGACATTGACCAATCAGATGAAAGGAAGAAAAATAGGGTCAAAATTCGTACTTGTAACTTGCAGAGATTCACAAGTCCACACACAAATCTTTTTTACACACACACAAATTCTTTTTACACATACAAATCTTTTTTACACACACACAAATTCTTTTCACACATACAAATCCTGATTTACAAGTACAAAACTGATTTACAAGTACAAAATATTTATGACCACATTTTGAACCCATACACAAGGCTCGCGTGCGGAGTGAAGCGGAAAAAAAGTGCGAGAGAGAGGATGAGAGAAAGAAAAAAGAAAACCCAGCTCACGTCGTTCACGTCAAAGATCCGGCTCAAAGAGCAGTTTCGTTAGCGACCAACACATCACTAGAGCTGTCCCTTTAAGAAGGAAATAGGCTGAACAAAGAATTTGTACTTCTATAAACCAACAGTCTTTTCTTTATATTCCAAATCAGATTAGCACTGCATGCTCTTCCATTTTTTTGACTCTCATACAGAGACTCATTTGCATCTGCAGGCCCAACATAAATGTCAAACTGCACTCTCTGGCTCATTAATAATAAAATGGTACATCTAGATCCCTGAGCTTGTGTGGCATTTTTGGCAATTAACGAACTGACTTTTGTAATTTCAAAGGCTGCCCTTAGGGGTCCAATATGCATATGATAAATATTTAAATGAAACTGCAGTCAACAATCATCCTGGGAGAGCCAGATTTAGGCAGCAGCTATTTAGCCAGTGTCACTCACCATGAATCTTTAAATGTGAACCTGCTTACCCTGTAGCTAAGCAACACTTATAAATGTGTCGATGTACTCTCATAAGAATATTCTAGTAGAAAATATGTAGACTAGCTGTAAATTACTTGTGGCCTTGGATTCATTTTAAAGTGTTGCTGCACTTGTTTTATTTTTAAGAGAGAATATTTTTAGTAGGATCATCTGGCACAAAAGGAGCTGCTCAGTATAACTAAAAGCTTATTGAGTGAGACAGAAGGCAAGCTTGTTTCACCCTAGTGACCCTCCAAGCAAAGCATATTTTGTAGAAATTTGAGGATTTTAATAACCAACCTTGTTGTTATAATCACATTCCATTTAGTGTACTTTATTTCATGCTTTATGATTACAGAGCATTTGTTAGCATAATTATCTGCCCACCATGACTGCTTTGGTAAATTTACAACTGTGAAATGTATTTTACACCCACAAACTACTCATATTATTCATAAATGTTTATGCCATGTTAAGTTTTTGTTAATAGAGTGTTATTTACCGGTTTACTTTGCTGCTATAATGGCTGATTGCCATACAGACTGCTAAATTTTCCAACAAGCCTTCCCTTCCCAACATTCAGTGTTGTATTTCTTTCTGCATAAAATAACACGTAATGTGCTGAAAACAAATACTATATTTAAAAACTTAGGCTTTAGGAGGGCTGATGAAGGTGCAAATCAAACTTTTGACAAAGACACTACAGTCCCTTTTGGCATCATGTTTAAGTGTAATTTTCACTGGTTTTGGTTGAGGTTAGCAGATTTTAGGCTTTAAACAAAAAATACACTTTTTTGTAACGTTAAACAATGTTAAAATTTTTACCCCATTTACAGATGAACTCTTTTACAGAGGCGAGCATGAACAACAAAGTTTTAATCTTTAGTTGAAGAACAGTGTCTGTCTATTACATTGAAAAGGGTTTTTTGTGCTCTCCTCTAATACATACAGTGGGGCAAAAAAGTATTTAGTCAGCCACCGATTGTGCAAGTTCCCCCACTTAAAATGATGACAGAGGTCAGTAATTTGCACCAGAGGTACACTTCAACTGTGAGAGACAGAATGTGAAAAAAAAAATCCATGAATCCACATGGTAGGATTTGTAAAGAATGTATTCGTAAATCAGGGTGGAAAATAAGTATTTGGTCAATAACAAAAATACAACTCAATACTTTGTAACATAACCTTTGTTGGCAATAACAGAGGTCAAACGTTTACTATAGGTCTTTACCAGGTTTGCACACACAGTAGCTGGTATTTTGGCCCATTCCTCCATGCAGATCTTCTCGAGAGCAGTGATGTTTTGGGGCTGTCGCCGAGCAACACGGACTTTCAACTCCCGCCACAGATTTTCTATGGGGTTGAGGTCTGGAGACTGGCTAGGCCACTCCAGGACTTTCAAATGCTTCTTACGGAGCCACTCCTTTGTTGCCCGGGCGGTGTGTTTTGGATCATTGTCATGTTGGAAGACCCAGCCTCGTTTCATCTTCAAAGTTCTCACTGATGGAAGGAGGTTTTGGCTCAAAATCTCACGATACATGGCCCCATTCATTCTGTCCTTAACACGGATCAGTCGTCCTGTCCCCTTGGCAGAAAAACAGCCCCATAGCATGATGTTTCCACCCCCATGCTTCACAGTAGGCATGGTGTTCTTGGGATGCAACTCAGTATTCTTCTTCCTCCAAACACGACGAGTTGAGTTTATACCAAAAAGTTCTACTTTGGTTTCATCTGACCACATGACATTCTCCCAATCCTCTGCTGTATCATCCATGTGCTCTCTGGCAAACTTCAGACGGGCCTGGACATGCACTGGCTTCAGCAGCGGAACACGTCTGGCACTGCGGGATTTGATTCCCTGCCGTTGTAGTGTGTTACTGATGGTGACCTTTGTTACTTTGGTCCCAGCTCTCTGCAGGTCATTCACCAGGTCCCCCCGTGTGGTTCTGGGATCTTTGCTCACCGTTCTCATGATCATTTTGACCCCACGGGATGAGATCTTGCGTGGAGCCCCAGATCGAGGGAGATTATCAGTGGTCTTGTATGTCTTCCATTTTCTGATGATTGCTCCCACAGTTGATTTTTTCACACCAAGCTGCTTGCCTATTGTAGATTCACTCTTCCCAGTCTGGTGCAGGTCTACAATACTTTTCCTGGTGTCCTTCGAAAGCTCTTTGGTCTTGGCCATGGCGGAGTTTGGAGTCTGACTGTTTGAGGCTGTGGACAGGTGTCTTTTATACAGATGATGAGTTCAAACAGGTGCCATTCATACAGGTAACGAGTGGGGGACAGAAAAGCTTCTTACAGAAGACATTACAGGTCTGTGAGAGCCAGAGATTTTCCTTGTTTGAGGTGACCAAATACTTATTTTCCACCCTGATTTACGAATAAATTCTTTACAAATCCTACCATGTGAATTCATGGATTTTTTTTTCACATTCTGTCTCTCACAGTTGAAGTGTACCTCTGGTGCAAATTACTGACCTCTGTCATCATTTTAAGTGGGGGAACTTGCACAATCGGTGGCTGACTAAATACTTTTTTGCCCCACTGTAATTAAATATGTTACATGGGTCCTCAGAATTTTACCAATAACAGCAGTAACAAAAAAGATTTTCTAATCTTACAGGTTGTGGTTAAGACAGTTTCCTTATTTATACATTTTTTTTTCAGCCACTAAAGCTTTGTCATGAGGGGACCACTAATAAAATACAAGTAATTTGCAAAATTAGTTGTATTTATTGTAAAAAGTTGAACTTCAGTGCTGTTAATACTGTACAGTATCAGGCACAGGCATTTTCTTGAGTGTCTTTGCCATTTCTTAGTTTCTTCATTTCTTCTCTTTTTAATTTCCCATTGTCTGATGATAATGTTGAGTTCCTTGTTAATTCCTTTAATGAACACTGCCGTGCCATTCTTGATAAGGTCACTCCTTACAATATTAAATATCTCTCTATCGTTTATTGCTCACCAATTTCTGGCCTTGAACATTCATGTTGAAAATCGGAATGACCACGGAAGACCACGGGTTTGGTTGTCTATAAAGAATATTTTATAGAACTTCTCACATAATATAATGACATAGTGAAATGAGACTTGATCTTATTATATACATTCTTTTCAACAGTCTCATAAACCACAACAAGAATAATTCCAGGGTGTTATTTGATACTATCAACAGCATCGTTTTCCCCCCAACTCAGCATGCTGCAATACACTCTGATGATGATTGTAATGTATTTCTCATTCACAGTGTGAATAAGGTTAACCCATAAAGTCCCTCCCCTGATGAAGATGGCCCTCAATGCCCTGAGTTATTTATTGCATTCTTTCTAATTACACTAAATGACTTAGTTACAATAATAGGCAGGAGGAAACTCACATCATCCTTGTAAAAGATATTACCTCTTTCTGTCCTATTTGGGAGTCTGACTGTAGCAGCACTGGTCCTTTTCTGCTTTGTATTATTAACAGCTCTCTGAGGCAAGATTATATTCCCTCCTACTTTAAACAAGGTGATCTCTTTACTTAAGAAATCTTGGTGCCAGTTCTGTTGGAATGTCTCTGCTGAGACTGCTCATTTGAAGGTCTATAATGATCTTTATTAGCCTCTGATGTGGGGGATTGTTCAACTTACTTTGATGCTGCTTGCCATAATCTTTTACTTGATTAAGTTTTTGAATGGTATCTCTGGCTCAGTGTTAGGCTGGATAACCTCTGTTTTGAACAGACGTTTCTTTGTTAGGCCAAACATGTTCTCCTTTACAACTGTTTCTCAAACCTGTGGGGTTCTACTAGGCTCAATCCTGGATCCATTTTCTTTTCTTTTAATAAGATTTGTTATCACTTTTATGCCAACAGCATTCAGCGGTACAGGTCTTTAAACAGCTGTGCAACAGATTGACAAGGGTGTACCCCATCTCTCGCACTATGGCAGGTAGGATAGACTCCAGCCCCCCTGACCCTGAATTGTATAAGCAGCAGTAAATGGATGGAAACCTCACTACCACAACAGGCTGTCCACCATAGTTCATTGACTGTTTTTTAGACACTGAACTATGTTATTAATTCCTTTTGTTCATCCATGTCCTGTTAAAAATCTTGGTGTAACATTTTCTTCTTCTCTGGGCTTTGACTTGCATATGAAATCAATTACTTCCATTTAAGGAACATTTCTAAATTGTGAACTATGATTTCTTCAGCTGAACTGGAGACATTTTTTTCATACATTTGTATCACTAAACACAGATAACAGTAAAGCCCTATTTACTGGCTTTGATACGGTACATATAATCGATACAAAATGTAGCCGACCACGGCTAAGCTTCTACTAAGTGAGCTCACATTACACGTACTTTATACTCTACACTGGCTCTCAATAGATTTTCAAACTCTTGGACTTAGCTTTAGAGCACTAAATGGGCGACGGCCAGACTATTTATCTTAACTTTTCCTTAAACACACTACTGCTTACACTCTTCAATCACATGCTTATAATTTGTTAGTTGTTCCTCACACAAGATTAAAGACTCTGGGGGACAGAGACTTCTGTTTGGAATAATCTCCTACTCCATCTACACTTAGCGGACTCTGTGGACTCCTTTAAAAAGCAGTTGATGACTTTTTTGCTTAACAAGGTTTTCTGTTGAAATTATTATTTTTTTGTTTATTTATTATATTTTATTTTGTTTACTTACTATAATTTTCTATTATATTTTTATCATTATCACCCCTACAGTAGTTTTTATTGACTGTATCTTATTATAGTTTCTTGTATAGAGCATTCAGAATGAGAATCAGAATACTTAATACTGACTACAAATTCAAATTGTGACTACATGTCAGTGAAAACAATTTAGAACTTTAATTTCTTACTTTCTTCATAACATCTGCAGCATTCTCAGATTATTCACATGCTGCATCAAACACCTTGTAACATAATTTCCAAACAATATGTATACAGTAAATAAAATCAAAATTTAAGGTGGGGAGAACACATTTAATGTAGATTTTTTTTCCTGACTCTCCATTAAATCAGGGTTTACTTTGAGTACATCTTGCTTAATGCTACTTTAAAAACACAAGGAAAAAAAGTACCATCAAAGTGTTCAAGTCATCATGTGTGCGCTTTGTGTGTTTATGACTCCCTCCCAGTAGAGCTGTTCCTCCAGGCTGTTGCTGTAAATGTGGCTGTGTTCATAGCCAACCTGCCTGGATGAAAAACGGAAATGTGAACGCTGCTTAAACTGTTAAGAATGCACTCTTCTACTTTTAGCTAGTATTGTGTATGTTTAAGGGTCTGCTTTAATTACAATTTGGCCAGTACTATGGGTCAAAAAATGTTCTCCTGTGATGCAGATATAGATGGCATTACATACCACCACATCACTAATGACTTTTTTTAAATTGTTTATTCTGAGCATTTTTCTCCCATACTGCCTTCTCTTCATTGGCTCCCTGTTAAATCAAGAATCAAATTGAAAATCTTTCTAATCACCAGTGTAGGGACTAACGCGTTATCAAGTAACACGTTACAGTAACTACGTTATTATTGTGGTAACGAGCACGGTAACTAATTATTACTGGGATTTAGATAGGGTCGTTATTTATTCCTTCATGTGGTGGCTATCACGGAGCTTCCACAGATTCAGTAACATTAGCAAGTGGTGGAGGCCAGCAGGTACCCAGCAAGACTGGCACTCTTGCTGGGTATCCAGTTACGGAAGCAACACATTAACAAGAGAATTTTGAGTAAAACCAAAGTTACTTTCCCTAGTAACTAGTTACTTTGAAAGTAATGTGTAAATTGAAGTAACTGAGTTACTTTTGATAGAAGTAACTAGTAATGTAACTAAGTTACTAATTTAAAGTAACTTACCCAACACTGCTAATCACACGCAAGGTCTTGAATAATCAGACCCCACTTCATAGTACCTTATTACACTTATAACAGAGAACTTGTCTCTCAGGCTGCTGGTTTATTTGTGGTTCCTAGAACAATTAAAGGTAAAATGGGAGGTAGAGTACGGGGCCACCGTATGATACCAAACAAGGCAAAGTAAATAGTTTTTAAAGGTAAAATGTGGAGGGAAAATCAAAAGTAGTTAAAAATGGCCAATTATACCCTGGACCCCAGAGGGTTAAACGTTTTTTTTTTTTTTAAGTAGTTACTTTTCAAGTAATTAATTACTTTTAGAATATTGTAACTCAGTTACTAACTCAGTTACTTTTTTGAAGAAGTAACTAGTAACTATAATTAATTACTTTTTCAAAGTAACTTGCCCAACACTGCCCGTATGCCTTATGTATGAATTCTGGTTGTGTTTACTGACCTCGAAATGATTTTATGTCGTACACGGCGCTCGAAAATCTCTCAAATGTTTCAGTATGACTTTGCTAAGCTACGAACCCGCACCGCTTGAAGGATTGTCGGAGCTTTACGGCTATCGTAGTCAGGAGCCTGGCGGAGTGATACGTACTGTGCTTCAACATAATATTACCGTATTGTGTGTGTATAACCTCTTTAAGTTTTGTGGATATTATACATGGTTACGCTGAGGATATGTCGGCCAATTTCCACTGAAAATGCCTTTTTGTTAAACTGTCAGCAAGGAATTTGCATTTGTTAAATTTTTATATCACTGTAATGCACATAAAAAACAGCTGCTTGTTTAAGTGAAAATACATTGATGGGGTTTTTTTGCACTAATAAAGTTGTGGAGTTGTAAAGTATTTTGTCTAGTGTCAATTATATCGTCAGTTATATCGTTATTGCAAATTTTCAAATGTATATCGTGATAAATATTTTTGGTCATATCGCCCTGCTCTACTACACACTACTGTGATTGTACCTACATGATGTGATATGGCATGAAAAAGTGCATGACCATGTGATGCAAAATGATTCACAGTATCTGATAGCTATTTTTTGATGTTTGTTTATGCTTGTTCACAAACTCAAAAAAAAATTAACATTTTTTAGAAACTTAAAGCTATCCATACAATTCCCAATTCTGCCAAGTGTCTGTTTTTGAAATTATGGTGGGACAAGGATTACCCACATGCTGAAATTATTGCTTAGTAGACATACTGAAAAAATATAAAATATAGATACACGTATTACTTGGTATCAAGGAGAACAGATGGACAAAAAATGTTACAGCATATATGGTCATTTCTGATCAATTCTGGTCAATTCTGAAGTCGTTATCTCACACAGAGTTTCATATAACCCTCCTACATCTACTTTCCAGATAAGGAAAAGTATAACAATGTGTATCTAGGCTATCCATGAAGGCCATTATGGAGCCAAAATAATTATGCTCCAAAAGCTTCCATCAGGGTTGACTTTTTTAATGCCTCCCCCAAATGGTGAAACCATCTATCCGTCCATTTTCTTCCACTTATCTAATTCAGGGTCGTGGGGAGGCTGGTGCCTATCCTGGCTGTCAAAGAGGAGGGGTACACCCTGGAGTGAGTCTTTCAGAGGGCAAATACAGAGACAGATAATCATTCACATTCACACCTACACCCAATTTAAAATCACGAATTAATCTAACAAGTATGTCTTTAGATTGTGGGAGGAAGACAGAGTACTCAAAGAGAACCCATGCAGGCACAAGGAAAACATGGAAACTCAGCATAAAGAGGCCCCAGTCATAAAGTGGATGCAACCCCAGGACCTGCTTGCAGCGAAGCTGCAGTGATACCAGTACGAATGCATAAACAATACAGTTTATTGTTTCGGCTATAGCTAGTGACTCCTGAAAACATTACAGAGTGAAAAAGGTCTCTCAAGCAGTGTTATATACATGTAGCATGCAAGAGTTCATAGAGCATTATTATATTTTAACTTTTGCAAGTTGGATGCAATTTTGCCCAACTCACAAGAATGAGATATATAGAAATGTCAACTTGTCAACATCAATCCAATTTCTGAGATTGTAAACACTGCAATTATAGTGCTTTTTCTACTCAATTTGAGCTCTCAAAGAACTTTCTTACAACAAGCCATATTCACACAATTACTTTTTTCTATGCCTGAGTGCTTTACCTAACATTGACACTCTCATGGATGCCTCAGGGGCAACTTGGGGTTCAGTATCTTGCTCAAGGATACGGGAGCTAGAAATCGAAAGGCAGACTTTCCATTTCATTTTATCTTTCATGAAATATATTTACACTGTCAGAATAATCATGCACTCCACTTTTACTCATACTATTCTACAAAACCCATGAAGTCATAGCTGCAGGATCACGTTACAATCAGTCACGAGCTGAAACGACAAACAAGAGTACATATCCCAGCGGATTAAACCACCCGTTCTCCCATTTTCACTCTATTCGTGTTCTGTTTACTGCTTATTTGATTCAGATAAATGGAAATAAACAAAACTAGGAAGCAGATTTCTCCACAGTGCAACAGTGTTTCCCTGGTGTGACACCATCTGTTTGCTAGCTCACTGAAAACGATCACTTCACCTGACTGTCAACAAACTGGGAAGATATCTTGCTTCCTCTGCTGAGATACAGCAAGGCTTAAGGAGACCTTGTTATCTCTGGCAATGTAACTTCAGTCTATTCGAACTGTCTCCTGTGTGTCCCTGCACTTATATATATATATATACGTGTGTGTGCGTGTTCATGATATTGTTGCTTAAGAGAGACACAGGCCCATTCTCCCTGGGGATTCTGGTGTCTAGATTTGATCCATGTTGTCGGTGGCGTCAGTGCAGCTCTCATTGTTTATCAAGAGAGTATAAGACAAAGAACAGCATGAGCCAGTGTACCCATTCAAAAGATGGGCAAGAAAGTCCGTACCAACTGTGCAGTGAATGCCATTATCTGTGGTGTGCATATTGAGAGGCACCAAGGGCATCAACAAGAACGTGTTGTGTGTTTTGCCATGCTGTGAGCTGCCTTTCAACACATTTCCAAGGGCAGCTTTGGAAATGCACTATAGGGGCTCGGAGATAGAACAAAATATTCTCAATAGGCCATGAGCTCATGTTCTTTTCTCAGCCATAAGAGAGAGACAAGGGGAGAGAGTAAAACTGCCACGACCTTTAAAATTCACAGAGGACAGGTGCACCCCTCGGGGCTCTCAAGAGCGCTGCAGCCTGAGGGTAATATCATGCAATTCCAGTGTAGTTTAACTGTGTCAAGGGAGGCCTTGAGTGTGTCATTTCTGGTATTACTTCCAATGAACTTGAACAAAGAGGTCTTTTCAGTTACAAACAGACACGTTGAACAGACATTTTGCTCTAATCATACAGCCGTTAAGACTAGCGATGTTAGAGCCGCACCAGGTAGCATGATATGAGCGTAACCATTTTTGGAGGATCTTGGGCTTTTGAAGTATCTCGTTTTTGTGCATGTAAACATCATGCTCCAAGTTCAAAGATGTGTATGAGCATTTATCTTTTTAGGTGGAGCACTAGCTGTTACATGAAACAGTCGTTTCTGAATTCTTCTGGCTAACAACAGAAGCATACTGACATGAAAGAAGTTGCAAAAACACTTGCAACTGTCCTGAGGAAGAAGAGCAACAAGTACAGGTTCACCTATCTCTTTAAAAAATAATGTAATTCTTTTGAAACATAAGACATAAGATGACCCTTTGGTTTGACTACATGACAAACCCAGCGGTCTGAAGCCATGTTTTAGTCAAGTATGCCCTGAAATATTTACTGCATATAATCTTTCATGCATGTCTTGGAGCTTATATAAATTAAAAAAAAACAAAACACTACATGGGCATGTTATTTATTTTTATTTAGATGAAGTGGGAGCAGGGGCGGAGCGTGGGGGTGGCTTACTGGGCTTAAGCCCGGGTTGTTTTGTCAGAAGCCCGGGGTATTTTGGAGTGCAATTTTTTCATAGTTAGATGCCTGGCTGACAACTGTATAAAACAAAAAGTACACACAATATTCGAAGCACATAGTGCACACTGTGGGAATTTACGACTGTGCGTGAATCCCCCCCTGATATTGGTATGATCCAAGCTCAGGCACTAAGCGACTGAGCGAGGGGGCGGGGCAGCTGCTGCCCGTCAGTGCGCTGTTGGAGAGACGGAGCCAGCCATACTAAGGAGAGCTTAAGTTTGACCAGGTACCAAAGCAAATCATTCGTACCGTACAAATAATGTAAATATGACGGTGCATCACGAAAGATTGATATCAAACTGATCACTTGACCAATATTACGTTACTTGCTCTTCAAGTGAATCAACAAATGGCGAAATGAAAAGCCGAACAAATGCTATTTTTTTTTTAGAGATTCTTAGCTTACGTGTGTTTATTTCATATTTTCAGTTCTTACCCTCCCCGACTAAATCGGTTTCAGTTATGTACTGAAATATAAGAATGGACATTAGAGGGTTCTTTCAAAGAAAAACTCAGGTAAATGTTATTTTATATATTATGCTTTGTATGTTGTTCAGTATATTTGTATGCAAAACAAGAGGAATTTCAGTACACAGCAGGATATTCACATTTGTAACCAGATATTTACACTTTAGGGAGAAAACATAAAACATTTTTACTGCACAACATCAATTTAGAGTAAACTTTTGTTTTAGATAAATATTGAAATATCTTTTGAATTAGTTAAATGTCACAATAAAGAGAGACAGAGCTTTCTGTTTTTTATCACTTTCATCAAATTTAGGAGTACATGTACACTAAGTTTATTGTTAATTAATAAGAAAACTCCAGACGATTCCATTCTGAGCTGAAGAAGCTTCTGATAGGTTAGTAGAGTCCATGTGAGTAAATTGGTGGCACACCTGTGGATGCATATAAGGCAAAACACAGAGCCTGTTTCTGTGACATGGGAAAATCAAGAGATGTCACCAAAACACCAGGAAAAGAACTGTGGAGCTCCATAAGTGTGGCTCAATTTTGAATACAATTTGGTGCCATTTGCAATTAAGAAATACAGACGATTTCTCTCTTTACTCTTAAAGTTAACAAATATGTTTTTTATATTTATCAATCTAAAAAAATAAACATTTAGTCTGATTTGATGTTACAATTAAAAAGTGTTTGTGTTTTTATCTGAAGAGTTTGTAAATATCTGTATATTTGATGATTGTCAGCACAAAGAGGGAGAGAGGAACAGAGAGGGAGATGGAGAATGAGGACAGAACAGAGATGAACAAGAGCAGGTGAGACACACATGTTAGTCAAATGGTTGTTTACCAAAAGTATCACCGTATCATAGGTACTCATGTATCTCATACCTAGTGTTTCTTTTTAGGTTTGTTATTTTTCAAATTCTATATTTATTAAGTTATGAAGGCTTGTTTGCACAACAAGGCTAAATAATTATATAAACCTTTCTCAATCTAAATATTGTACTTTGGTAAAATTAAAAAATAAATGTAGTGCAGGTCTATGATGATTTTTAGTGCTACTATCATCTAGTTCTGATTCTGGTTCTGTCTTGGTTAAGTCCCAAGTAGTGCTGATTTTGAACTGTTGTAGTCCTGTTTTAATTCTGGATCAGTTCTTGGTCTGGTTGAATTGGGGTTTAGTCCTGATTTTGTTCTGCCTTGCTGCTTAATTAAAAAACTAGTTTAAGGTGTTCTGCACATGTGATATATATTTTTCCCTATATGAAGTCATTCTTGTTGGTTTAAAATGGAGCACTGTAACAAAAAATAATTTCCCCCAGGGATCAATAAAGTATTCTGATTCTGATTCTGATTCTTTTTTGAACAAAACTCAAAACAGAGCCAATTAATCTTTCAGTCATTTCTACCCCCCCCCCCCCCCCCCCCCCCCCAAGGGAAAAAAAATCCCACATGCATACTATCCTTTTGGGCTAAGCCCCGGGTGTTTCAAATGTCTGGCTCCGCCTCTGAGTGGGAGTAACCCATGGGGAACATGTTTCCTGTTTTCACAAATACTAATAAAAGAAATGCTAAATGAGAGATTGTATGAAGTTAACGTTGTTTAATATTCAGTTATGATCCATTTCACCCCTCAGCACAGACTGAGATGACTGAATATGAGCAGACTAACAAAACTTAGAAGGCCACGAGCTTAACAGGTTATTTTTGTCACTTTGGGAATGCAGACACTGATGGATTCATAGCGTTCTTTAGAGCAATATAGTCACACCTGCAGGTTATACTTCTTAAATCAACAGCATAAAATGCCTGCAACATATTTCTGTTTTGTTGTCATTATATAACTTGAATAAATCTGCAGAGCACCTTTTACTGTGAATGAGCCTGTAATATAGTAATATTATTGGGGTTGGTGGTTCCGGGTTCTGTTGAAGCACTCTGTCTCTTCTACTCAGTTTCATAAAACATTGGCGTCTTATTGTTTTTACAAGCATTTAATATATGTGACATTTGGCTGACAAAGTGATGGATAGCAATAAAAAGTGAAGCGAGTGCTTTTTTATGTTAGTGCCAATCACTTATATTGTAACTCAGCAGTTGTTTCCTCCTTGCACAAGAGGTTGTTAGCTGCCATTCATTCTAGTACAATATGAGAAGAAGCTTCCATAAAATAAGATGATTCATTGCAGGAAACATTAGGCAGTGATTTCATTTAGACGAAGTTTCTGTTGCGATACTTTTTCAGTGAAAACTGAAAAAAATATGATATATTTTGCAAATGCAAGTAAAGAAGAAATTGCAACTTGGAGATATTAAACATTAAGGACTGCTTACCATGAATCCAATCAAACGCTGGGCATGCAGCACAGGTCACCATGGACAGACATGGACAAGGCTAACACAGAGACATACAACCATCCACGCTCACACCATCAGTTTCGAATCACCAAATAACCTACTCCTAAACAGTGGAAGGAAAACTGAACACCTATGGAAAGCTCACACAGGGACAAGGAGTACATGCAAACCTCACACAGAAGAGGCCCCACTCGCAGAGGTGGGAAGTAACGTTCATTAGTGTACTTAAATAAAATGTTTATGTATCTGTACTTTTCTTGGGGATTTATTTTTCTGACAACTTTTTACTTTTACTACCTGCATTTTTAAAAACCTACTTTAGCATTAAGCTAGTGCTACTGAATAGGAGCGAGCATAAAGGAAGTAACATTTAACCGTCAGCTCATTTCAAATGCTATATTTCTATTAGTTCAACAAATAACAGCAAACAACCAAACTGTTTGTGTGTATTTTATTGCAGCTGTTAAATCCAGCTGCTGTATTTCCATGGAGAGAAAAAGTTATCTGCCATACTGCTGTGAGTTTACAGTTATGCTGTGTTGGACTGGTGCACTGGACAGTTACTGTGGTTCTTATGGTGAGTGTTTGGTTACATTGAATGTAGTAGACTAATTTGCATTTATTTGTGATGATGCTTAGATGCTAATTCACTGAATTGCCAACTGTATACAGTCTAGTATAAAGGCAATATACAATATACTGTTAGTGTAGGAAATGGAAACCAGCCAAGATAGCTCATGAAACATCTGCTTACATGTTGTTGAATTGAGCTGCATAAATCCACAAACAGCAATGGGTCACCTGATCACAGCCTCTACCAGAGCTCACACATCACAGCTATATGTTTCAAATAGCTGCAAAACACCATCACCAGAATGTAATAGTATATTAAAGAACATTAAAGTATGGAAAAACACTAGACTTTTGGATGGTGGCTGAATTTTCTTTTATTCTCTGTGACGGTGGTTCCACCTTGGCCCTTTTTTTATTTTATTTTATTTATTTATTTATTTTTTACATCAGGCTTATTAGTAGTAAAGTTTAACTGGGCAACTAGTAGTCGATTGAGAGATGGAGAACCAATAGCAGACAGTAAATCAGTAATGTAAGAAGTCTGTGCTGACAGGGGTAATAAAGTTACCCCAGTAAACAAGTTTGCAGGTGCGACCTATGTACATGTATGTTTGCTTCCTTAGAAGAAAAGAAAGAAGGAGCAATCCAGTGTCTTGACAGCTGTGTTAAATTTCCCTACAAATTCAAATGTAGTTTTAGTCTTAGAGTTTTGACTAAAATGTCAGTTAGTTTTAATCTTAATCTAAGTAATTCTTTCATTCCTAGATAAAAGACGACTAAATCTAAAGACTAAAATAGAATATTTACAAGTTTGTCATGTTTTTACCCGTGAGAGTTGCTCCAGACACTTTACATCAAAAATGTTCAAAAATGACATAAAAAATGTGGCTTCCTCTCAAGCACTGACCTGTTGTTATTATTTTGATGAGAAACAGGGAGCATGGGTGCTGGCTCTACCATTTCCCCCAACAAAGCTGTACCATTTACCAGGGGCAGATCAAATCTAACCCAAAACTTTACTTCTTTGGATCTCGTCTCTCCAGAATATCGTCATCGTCATTTTTGTCATTGTGCGTTAGGTTTTGTTTAGTTATCATCAGGAAAAAAAGATGTTGACAATAACATGACGCAAATTATTGGTCAGCTCACACGTTGCATTTAGAAATTTGGCACATAGATAGAAAAAATAATAATAATGCTGTAAATGCAAACTGAGTATGAATGGCATGAACTATCATTCAAAAGGGAAACTATTTGATATAGGTAAGTTACTGCTAAAATAACAGTTATCAGTTATTTTTTCTAAGAATTTATTCACTCATCTACATGCCTCATAAAGAGAGCTAACCTACTTGTATGTTGACTGTTATATTACTTTGACAAATGATGTGATTCAAACGTTATTGGAAGTACCTGTAACATCGGCATTATTAATCACTTGCAGTAATGTGAGTTTGCATCTAAATTCATTTTATTTATATCTGAGTGTTCTTCGTTTGTCAGTGAGGTCAACCTGCCTTGTATTTTAGCCAAGCTTTGGATATCTAAAAGCAATTACACTACGCAGCGAAGACAAAGAGAATGTATGGTGATGGTCAACATTTACAGCATTAACACTGCCCCCACATCTCATCATTATCCCAGAACAATCTAAGGCTCAATAAAATGCAAATTAAAATCTCTGCAGTTCTCTCTTTGGAAGATTTATACATTAAAGTGCGGCAATAAAAGGAATCTGCTGAGGTTTAAGGTCATGTTGAAAGAGTGTAGAGTAATGGAATATAGAATGAGTAGGAATGCTGATTAAATTAGCTGGGCACTATACTGTGTGGCATCAGGTGTTTTAATCAGTTTAGAGGGCTATGTGTGACTGTGATTTACACAGTTCATATATGTATGATTTACTGCTGTACCGAGCTCATCTTTGCTCATTAGAGAGAGATTTTCATTCCTTTCTGCTCATTTCTCTAAAAGAAACAACAAGGGAAGTGCTGGCTGCTTTTGGAAAGCAATCACTTTCCAGAGAGCTCATTTAGCAAGCATAAAAATAGGAAATTGTTTTTTTAATATCACTAATCTCCTCTAGTGAGCCAACTTTTTAAAAACTTATCTTTGATCCACCTTCAAAACCTTTTGCAACTGCACACCTCTCTCCCCCCTACCCTGGCCTTTGAGGAGCAATGCTTTGTTACTCTCGCGTTTAATCCAATTCATTATTGCGGGCCCCCCTTGGTACACTCAGCTGTCAGGGGAGACAAAAGCCCCCTGCCAAATATGGATGCGTTTTTGTTCCCTTGGATTTGTGCTGCCCTCCCCTGGGGATATTGCACCCCCATTTCCACACTGCACACATACAAAGATACACTCACAGCCCCCTCCACCATCACCCCTCTTTCAGGACGGGTGAAAAAATACCTGCGGCTGTTCATTGTGTCACCTTTTCCATGGGTGGAAATGGCATTCAGGAAGGATGGAACTGAGCACAGTCACAGTGGAGAGCATATTCTTCTGGGGGTCATGCTAATTGAATGTAGAAAAAAATCCACAATGCTCAATTGAGAGTAGAGATCTACAGGGAAGATATTAACTATTGATCAATGATTATTGGATGCAATTGAGTATGGAGGCTGTCTGTTATGCTGGCAGAATGTTTTTTTTTTTTCATATCTAATTTTGTAAATGTTTGATTTTGTGTGTGAGACATGCACAGCTTCATACACAGACATTTTGAAACAATACTAATAATAAGTATTACTTAAAATGTCTGGATATCAAAAGCCAATCTCATCTACTGAGAAATATACTTATTTATACTGTTCCATATTTGCTTTACCCAGTACCTTTTAAAAGAAAAATAATTGCATTGTATTATGTTAACTAGCAACATTCACGTCACCTGTATTTATTGTTTTATGCTGTTTAAACATGAACAAAGACTTATCTGGAAACATGTTCAGCAAGTCATTGTTGATTGCTTTTATTTGTTTAAACATGACCCTAACCTTCACCTTAAAATGTCCTCATAGGGCTCATTTACGGGTACATAGTTTTATTTTTCCTTGTAGCACTTCAGATGCATTAATGTTCAAGAAATATGTTTCTGTAATACTGCAGCCTACATAGCTCTGCCACTCTTTTCACTGTGGAAAGCCCCTTTGCTGCGAATGTTTAGCTGTCCCAGTCAATATAAGGCTAAAACACATACTGTAACAGAGTCTATATAGGCATAGCCCTCTAAGAGCTGCCAGCTAGGAACAAAACCCTGAAGTTCAACTGTATAGGTTGAACCAAAATTGGACTAACAATGTAATCACAATGAAGAGGTACTCCTGCAGATGTAACTATGCTACACAATTAACAATGTTTATGTGTGATCCTACCATTTCTGTAATTTGGTGCATTGTGACCATGTATCGTTGATGTGCATCAGCAGTAAAGACTAAAAAATGGCAACTTACTGATTGCATAATAGTACAAAAGGCATCAAGAAAAGACAGTAGGCTAACATTTAAAGCTGTTTTATAGAATTAGATTTAGCAGAAGAAACTTATTAAAAATGGTGGACCGCAAACTGCTGCTCATCCTTTGTTTGAGTGTCTTAACTGCTAAACTTGTTGTTTTACATTTTGAGAAGGAGAAACAAAAAATAAGCTTTACTGTTGGTAAGTTTTATTACGTAAGATATTCAAAATAAGATATATACAAAATCTAATTTAAAAAACCCCTGCATAAATTACATACTCTACATCAGGACTACATCCGTCTGTAATTACAAATTATTTGTTTAAATATTCACATCATTACATAGAATACTACTGTGAGTGTCAATTACTTACAGAGTACTGAATCAGAAAACAAGTTGGGGATTTTGAACAAAGCTCATGAAGCTGTCTCTGATGGAGTTGTTTGTTAGAGAGCTTGTGTTTACCTCTTAGGTTTTGATTAATCTCTTTCCCTGTTACAAAAGAGCAGCATCTGAGACTACGGTTTTTAATTTTCATACACCGTGAGAGTTATGTTGTGCATCGAAATGGAGTACTATTTTCTTTAGTACTTTGTGATTTGATGTTGCCTAGTGAAGTTTTTTGCATGCAGATAAACAAATACCTTTTCAAAAATGCATCACAAAAGTAGCACCTGGATCCCTTTCTAGTTTTCTTAATGAAACTCCCTCTAAAAGCAACACATCATTTGTCCACAAGAGTCTCTTCAACAATTTGTTGTCAGTCATGGCCCTTGAGTTAGTTCTCTGCTGCTGCTCTGCTACCAATTACCTAGCATGAGTGATAGGCGGTAGTGTGGAGGGCTTGGGCATACACCAGGGTCACTAAGGCTAGGTCTCAATTAACACACTACATATGGGATCTGCCATGGCCCTTATCTTGTATTTATAGCATAACACAGAGACAAACAGAGAGCACTGTCAAGAAGCAAGACCCACAGGGTCAGCTGGTGTTGCTGCTTTATATTTGCAGCTGCTGCTCAGGGATGAAAAAGAAAAAGGAAACTTGACAGAAAAGTTTAAATTGAAAATGAAGCTTTTACAGCATGCACCTGCAGTACAGTTGCTTTCTGTGTATAGCAGTCGCACAATAAGGTGACTTTCTTGACACAGAAAATATGTTCTTTCAACATCCTTGTGCGTGTGTTTTCATCGTCATCTTTCATCTAATAAAGAACTTCAGCTATATCAGATTATCCTTTTTTCTATACTATACCTAGTTACATACTATACTGAGTTAAATCTATGTAACTCTATGTAGCATGCAGCATTTTGATTTACTTTTAGTAAACAGCAGATGTGTAGGCTGATATTAAACTAAATATGGCAATGTCTCCCCCGAATAATCTTCCTCCTGCACATGAGCTTCAACGTAATGAACTTCAACATATTAAAAATTGCAATCCGTGTGCTAATGGCCATGGCATTTTTGTCTCGCTTCATTATGGAGATTTAATGCAGACAGCAGAGCTTTCAAATCACTTTTTATGACAACCAAAATGCAATCAAAGCTTGCATTAAGACCTTCATTAGGTGAGTCTTAAGACATTGTGGGATACAATTTGCATCTTAAATATAAGCACTAACAGCTAAAAACACACAGCATGCATGCAGATTTGGTATAATTATAATAGATTCTGTCTTACTGAATGTCCACATATTTTAATGGTCCCTGCATTTGACAAGAAGAGCTACGTATCTACATGGCAATGTGAACAGTATGAAAAACAAGGTCAAGCCCTATATTTTACTATGCAGTGATACACTGATCCTAAATACACTGTGAATCACATAGCTCAAGCACATTTTCACAATTTCCTTTCAAGAATTACCGAAGAACAACACATGACATGTGCTGAATGGCCAGTGTGCATTAGCACATAATGTCAAAAAGCAGTGACATTTACAGAAAGGAAAACAGAGACAACGATGCTGACAGTCTCCTGCAGCTTGCTGCACACTTCCTAGACATTTTCACCTCTCTGCAGTCCTTCCTAGCTGAAGGATCATAAAAATATTGCTTCTATACTCATCATCTAAATATTTAACTATTACCTGACAATGATGAGTGGTGGAATTTTTTAGAATTATTCTTTAGTAAAGGTAGCAATAAAACATTATGAAAACACCTCACTACACATAAAATCAAAAGTAAAAGTTCTTTTTCTTCAGAAAGATGTTCACAATTGGTGTTTTATGGATTAATGTTACTGTTGTTGATGTTTAAGGTTAAGCTCATTTACTTCATATTGTTAATCTACAATACATCGTGTTCTATAAAATATGTTTGTAGTGTGGCTGTCCTCTGAAGATATGTTATCTCTAAAAGCTGTTAATCAGCCCAGAAGCACAAGCCTACAGCCTCTTTTAAAAATGTATATTAAAAACACATATAAAAATGAAAGTGGTATAGCAGAACAGCTGGTTACATTGCCTACCACACTGGTCTTTCATAGGTTTCTTATCAGACAACAAATTTATCCACAATGCCCATGGACAAACAACCAGAAAAAAGCTCATGGCCTCCTAGCTTGACAAAAACAAAATAATTTGGCAAGCTAAAGCCATTGTTAAGGTGATACATACATGCTCACCAAATGCTGGCCCAATACAGGTTCCAGTGCCTCATAGCATCAAGCAGAGTTAATTTTGCTTTCAGAGACAATGGCCAGCTGCGGCCATAAGACAACTTTATAACAGCTTTATAACATTAACATTTGAGCTTAAAAGAGAGCAATTCTGTTTACTTTGGTATGAATTAATTGCTATCAATTTTTAGAATTTACTAGCCAAGCACTGTTTGTCTTTCTTGCCTTGACAGAACACCACTCCCAGAAAGCTTACACTTGGGGGGGGGGGGGGGGGGATATGTGAAAAGCCCAGTCTCTCTCCCTCTTTGGCATACATGCATCTAGTCAAGACATCATCACATTTTAACACACTATATAGCCTTTAGGGTCTCAGACCAAACATGAAATTTAATGTATTAGGTCATGAGAAATTGTCCCCTTTCTTTTATGACAAATTAAAGCTGTGCATTTCATTGGAGGTATGTTTCATACATGTTTTGAGCCATATATAAAGGTTGCTAGCATTTTCACAGAAAAGGACCTACTGAAACACTTTGTAATCACTGTACTTTAACCTATGATCTTTCCAAAAACAAGTTGTTATTGTATCTATTATAACTAAATAGTGAATGACAACCAAAGTAAAACTCAGGTGTGCAGAGTGACCTTGTGTGAGATTCATATTGTAGTCTAATGATATGGTAAGTTTAACGTACTGTAACTTATGACACTGCCACCACCTCCTGCTTCCACGTGTGGCATTTGCTGGACGGGCTAATTGTAATCTATATCATTTATGTCCATGATCATTAATGAAAGGATGATTTCAATTCTTAGTGCAAAGTTATTGATGCATCTTTTTGTGTTTTCTCATCTCTGGCTTCATGTGCAATGTGAGTCTGCTTTGTCACATTCAGTATGTTTTCTTGTTGCTGTTGTTAAGTGTCTGTATTTCTGTCTGTGTCTGTTTCCTTTAGTTACTTCCTGTATTTTACTTTAAAAAGTCGGATGTATCTTTACTTCCCGTGCCTGCTCTCCCTGATTTTCTGATTGTTTTCAGCTGTTCTCATTACTCACCTGTTTTCTGTTAGCCCATGACTATATAAATAGCACCAATCCTCTTTGTTCTTCTTTGTCATGTTGTACTTTTGTAGTCTGCTTACTTGTTTCCTCCTTACTCCCTTAGTGACTTCCTTGTATCCCTAGTGTTCTTAGTAATCCTTGTGATCCTCATTCAGCTTTTTGGTCTGCATTTTTTCACTCTCCAAAATATACCACTGTATCTTTTTCCTATCTTCAATGAATGCATTTTGACAAAAGTTTTCATTGCATTCTTTTTAATATACGTATTACAGCTTTAGGGATCTCAGTTTTCCTTCTACAACAATAATATGATCACCGAGGCCTACACATGTAACACATAAAACTTACGTTTTATGTGTTACATGTGTACATTATGAGTACGTTTGCCCACACAATTAGTACTTAATCAGTAACACTGATCTATGCATGCTGAAGACATTCATAACAATTTATATTAATTCTAGTAAATTTACATTTGGTGATTTATTACACACAATAGCTAGGTCATTTAATTTTTTCGTCAAGATACAGGTACAGAAGAAACAGTCAATATTAAGGTCTTCAATAAAATGTATCTCTCTGCCAGTATCAGTTACTAAGTGTAACATTGTTCATATGGCCTCAAGGTACAGTATATTACAACTTGTATATATACTATAACATCAGAACAATAAAACAGGTTTCAGATAAGGTAAATGGACTGCAATACTTCCATCCCTGTTAGGTGTACCTTCTTATTTTGACTGGTACATGACCTTGAACATAAAACACTACACTTCCACCACATTTATTTCTAACCTGTCTATAGTATACTATACCCTTGTATTGCAATCTCAGTATCATCAACAGCGCTGTGATTCAAAAAGATAAATATTATGTAAAATAATTTCCAAACAGCACAGATTTAATCATTGGCCTTAAAAAGGACTGCCAAGGTTTTTCTTTGGTCTTAAAATGAGCTAAATTAGGGCTGTTCGACATAATGATATATATCGGATGTTTCATTTTATGCTATCGTTTGTTTCGTGGTGTCGCAAAATAAACTGTTTACGGCAATACTTTTTTCATCGTTTTGATGGTCACTGTAGTGGCTATATTAATTTCTTAAAGTTCTCTCTTTCTATTATATTTAATATAACCACACTACAGACGGACAAGCCCCTGTTTTTATGCGTTGTGGTTAGCAACAACGACGGTAACAGCATCGGGTGTCCGCTTGTTTATGTTCCACATAAACCTTTCACAATAAAGCTCAAGATCCTGTTGAGGCTTTTCAAAATAAACTGAATCATGTGAAAGAGCAGATTATTTACGGATGAGAATTAAAAAAAGAGCCGCCAGGTGCTAAAAAATAAACCTTAGACTCAAACGTTAGAACAGGCTTTTACCCGCAGCACACCGTGTAATAAATACTCACAAAGAAAACGGCGGCTGTTACAACTTATGTCTAAAAATGTATCGTTTCATGCATCGGTTAAAACACTCGACTCCAGCTACATGACACGCAGCTGGAAACACTTCCCGCGATTCACAGAATTTACAGAAAATGTTAGATTTTTGTGATTTATATCGTTATCGGACGATAGAATTCTTATAACGGGATATGAGATTTTGGTCATATTGCACAGCCCTAAGCTAAATTCATCTTAATTACAGTGTAATAATTTGGCTTCTCGGGTAAAAGCTAAACTCTTTTCTTCCTCAGTTGTCCTTATTTATGTACACAGTGGCATTTTTTAGATGGCCTCTCACCTTTTTCATGAATTTGATTAGTTTGTCATCCTTAATTGGTTGCTTCAGTATGGCTCTTTCTGAGTCTCTTCAAAAATTTCCCAAAGGGCTGATGATACTTTTAAAATGTACGCTATGATATAGGGGAGAGCGGGGTAAGTTGTCACACTTTTCACACTGACTAACTCTTACTGAGCACCATACATCACAACGTAATAAATGTTTCACCAAATGAAAGAAGGAAGTCTCGGGCACATATGATGTATTCATTACATTTTCATATCTTATCTCATTACGGAGTTGTAGACTGTTGAATGGAGAATGTGTACTTGTGACAATTTGCCCCATCGGCAGGTAAGTTGTCACACTAGATTATCTTAAAATAAGAACACAAATACTTAATTGTGATTATTGATTTTAATTGTTAAATTCAAACCAAAACTGGAAATTTGAACAATTATGCCAAGAGAATTTGGAAAAAAAACAATTATTTCAATCCAATACACATTTTAATCAAAACATTAAGTAGAAAGAAAACTTTAGTTTGAACTTTAAACTCAAATGTTCTCTGGCTTGCACATAAATCCATCATAAATGAATGGAATGCTGCAAATAACTTGCTTTACTTAACATGTTTATCCTCTGAACAAAACAGATGCCTTATTTCTGATTAATCAGACTCAACTTCAGAGTCACAATTCTGGCACACACAAATTGCCTCGCCTGAGGTGCAAGCATCATGGGCCCATTTGTTGCATTTTACGCATTTTACCCAGGTCTCTTTTGGACAACTGTTTGAAAATGGCTCCACACAGACAAGGCAGAAGCACTCTTCATCATCTGATGATGACTCTTGAATTATTTTTCTTCTTTTAGCTGCGTTGTTCTTCATAGGTCCAGATGTTTCCCCCCCTCGCGTCCCTCTCTTTTGAAACAGCTTTTTGCTAGATTCAGCCTTATTCTTTTCTTTTTCTAGTTGCTGCTTCACTGGCGTGTCGGTTAGAATTGCTGATTTGCGTTGTTTTCTTCCTTTGCTGGATGGTTTTCGGCGGCCAGCTTTTGGATATGGCCGGATGTCCTCTGGAGTTGGTAGTCCGCTGTCAGTAATTGCAGTGCTGGGTAAGGGTGAGCTCGTGATAGAGATGGTGCTGGAGCTTGGCAGTTCAGAGTTGGTGCTGGGGCCTGGCAGTGCAGAGGTAGTGCTGGGGCCTGGCAGGTCAGAGTTGGTGCTGGGGCCTGGCAGGGCAGGGTCCGGAATCGGGCGATCTGTGATGTAGGATGGTGCAAACTCGGCTTCCAGAAATACATTTCTGTTGTAAGGTTGAATCCCAGCCACCCTAAAACCAGCCTGAATGTTCAATGGGGTTGCAGCCAGAGGATATGCAATTGCCACAATCCCAGGAATGTCATAAATAGACATTGTCTTCCCAGGGTTGTTCCTCATCCAGGCATCACACGTGCTGTTGATGTGCCTCTTAGTGGCCCGTAGACAGACCTGTCTAATGGTTGGAGCCGATGTGAGCAGTGCGGTGGGAATGACAGCATGATTATGCCATTTTCTTTGGCATAATTGAGTCCATCAATGGACAGATGAGACTCGTGGTTGTCCAAAAGGAGTAAACAGGGCTTCTCCTTTGAACACTTTGTATGTTCATTGAAATGTTGCAGGAAGTCAACAAAGTGTGTGTCTTTCATCCATCCAGAGGAATTTGCCCCTCCTTTGCTGCCGGGTGGCCCGTTGATCAGGAAATGGTCATGGAAGTGGACACGTGGGAAAATAAAGTATGGAGGTAAACTATTCCCTATGGCTGAGACAGCACAGGCCAGTGTGACAAGGGTTCCCCTTTCAGCAGAGGTCAATGACCCTACTTGTTTGAATCCACGTCTGGCCAACACTTTGTCTGGTTTATGTACAGTGGTGACCCCAGTTTCATCAACATTCCAAATGTCTCCTGGTCCAAACTCATATTTGCATAACACTTTCTCTAAGTTGTCAAAGAAAGCATTGACATTCGCTCTG
The DNA here is from genome assembly GCF_964374335.1 of Astatotilapia calliptera. Taxonomy (NCBI): domain Eukaryota; kingdom Metazoa; phylum Chordata; class Actinopteri; order Cichliformes; family Cichlidae; genus Astatotilapia; species Astatotilapia calliptera. Next base: position 7,248,454 of record NC_137423.1, on the reverse strand, counting down.
TTGAAGCTACTTGCCCTGGCAAGGCTAGTTGCTTCTGGCTTTCTCAGTGACAATGTTGTATGCCACTTTAAAAAGCCTGTAAACCACTATTTGCTGGCCTTTTCTTTTTCTGCCCACAAAGGCACAAACTTCAGTTCGTGTGCCACAGCAAACTGGTAGGCAAGCTTTCTGACCTCACTTGGTGACAGACCAAAATAAATGTCAGCTGACCTACTAATATACTCAACAAGCTGCTTTTCCAAATCAGGGGAAAAAATCTTCCTTGGCGTTGTATAACCAACCATTGTTGTTGGCATGGCTGTCTGACTTTCAATTTCTTCTCTGGTAATCTTTTGACAATACCGAGTTAGAGTACGGTAATTTATGTCAAAATCCTTCGCTGTACTTCTGATTGATTTGTTCTGCATCTTTACCTGCCTGACTGCCTTTAACATAATGTCAGGTGGTGTTCTGCCACGCTCTGTCTTTCGTTGATAATTTCGAACCATCTTACTTTCTTCCTTCCTTCCTTAATTCCTGCCTCTCCTTCCTTTCTTCAAAAACCTTATTACAAATACAAATGAATTACAATATCAATTTTTTGGAGCATTTATTTGTACTGGGGCAAGTTGTCACATGTGACGACTTGCCCCAAAGTTAATGAGACAACTTGCCCCAAACTGACATTTATGCTAATTTTGGCTAAATGTCAGGGTTAGCTCAACATAGCACATCAGCTGAAGTATCAAAAGACACGTTAATGTCTCCTCTATTTTGTGTAAAATAATAATTTGTAACATCTATACCTAACAAAGTTGTACTGACGAAAATTTAAAGTGATTTATTTTTCCTTTTAGGTCAAAAAAATAAAAAAAGATGTGCTCACCTCAGATTAGAGCAGTCTTGACTACATGTGAACAGGAGGTTGACTATAGAAGAAGAAGTCACACAAAGTGGCTATTTCATTTTTGAGATAGAGCCTCTAGTGTTGGAGTTATGAACAGTGTGACAACTTACCCGTGTGACAACTTACCCCGCTCTCCCCTACAGTTGTTACATTGCTTAATTGCCCTTTGGGAAACATGGCGGCACTCCTGTCAAGTTAGAAGTGTGGCTCATCAATAACAGGCTACTGACAACAAGGTAGGAGTTGGTGTTAGTATAGGTCACAGATGCCCCATAGACCTGCCAAGTTGATCTCTGTAAATAAATGTCTGATAAATAAAAATAACAAAAGCCAGTCTGCACCTGTCTCTGCCTGCAATGATTGTAACCTAACTACTCAATAGTCATTTGTCAGAAACTCACAGATATCTTATTTTTGGTGTATCCTGAAATCTTTAAATCATGTTCAGAGCCCCAAGGACACATTAACCCAAACACCCTGGAGAGGACAGAGGAGAAAACAGGTGAGATTTTGCCAAAGCATAAATCCACTTGTACTAAAATCAGCACCCTTATTCACAATTATTGCACAAATACATTTAACCAAACTTTTTCCCCAACCACATGATATTAAGTTACATTTGTAGCTAATATTGTCTTTTTATCTTACAGCATCTGTCCACCATATACTGCTCACGCAGCCAGAAAACAGAATCGTACAAATTGCTGAAATGCTCAATAAGTGTGCCTTTCTCTTGTTTTGTATATATCCCCCTTGATTGTATATATTTCTCATGTTTGTTATTTATTCCTGCTGTCTCGCTATTTATATTTTATTCCTGCACAGTTGGTGTGGAGCACCTAGAATTTCGTTGTACATGTACAGCGACAATAAAGAGCTATTCTATTCTGTTCTATTCTGCTACTCTAGTTAGTCAAGTGTACTTATTGAGTTTTGAGTTTAAGATCTGCCAATTTATAGTTTGTAATGTTAAAACAGTTTTTTTCTCAAGTGCAGATTACCAACTAAAGTGTGAATATGCTGAGAAAAGTGTTCACTGTTACTTAAAACAAAATACAATTTACTCTGAACCAGTAATAAACCATTTCTTTGTTGCATTGGAGCGTGATGACCTTCTGTCTACCTGAACACAAAGGAAAGGAAAAAGAGGAGGAAAGGTATTCAGTTTTAAACTGGCTCTGACAGATTTGTCTTTTCAGAAAGAAGAAAAAGCACCTATCTGATGAAATGCTGCAAGAGAGAACAGATCAAAGTGTATATACGTTTTTATGTTTTAGTTAAAATTGTGTTTTACAAAACATAAAAACTCAGCAAGAGGGAAAAAACGACACTCTTATTTTTCTTAAACAACGCCATAGGAAGTGGAAATAACACGACAGAATCTCCCACTTTCTCTTTATCCTGCCAAAATGCAGCCTAAGAGATTTGATGCATTTAGAGTTGAACATTTTCACAGAATCATAGAAGTGCTATTGAGGATGTTGTACCTCTGAAGTATAATAGCTACGGATAGCTTTAATGGCACAAAATGCACCACTATGCAATTACGCAGCAAGTGATATATAGACCTGTCAGGAAAATATCCCAAATCAGGTCAGTTTTGCACTCAAGGCAAATGGACAGCTCTGGCCTAGACAAATTTAATCAGTGTCTGATTTACAACCTCTAACCACTTAATGTCCCAGCGCCACATTCACATCATATAGCCATTTGTTTTTCTATCAAACATCTACAATAAATCTATTGAGAGAAGAGGATGGGGATGCATTTCATTCTTTTCCTTTCTGCTCCCAGGTCAAAAAGACAGAAAGAGAGACAGCCTGACATACAGCATCATGATGTGCTGGTCTAAGGACTTTTTTTTTTTACATTTGATACCTGGCAGTTACCTTGTCTTTGAACATTGGCAGCTAATTTACAGGTAGTGGAATTACAAGCTACAGAATACATTACCAAAAAAACTGAAATGTGAAATGATGGATTCTAGTCTTTGTAGCTTTGTCCAAAGGTAATAATCAATTTATTAGCTTCTCTGGGGTTTTTTTTTACTAACTATTTTACCTTACTGGTTAACTTGTGTGTAGCCAGAGGGGAAGGATGCTGCAGTTTTTAATCACACCCCAGATGGCACTGCTACTTTTGGGATACCCCTGTGAGGAACAGTGTAGAGAGAGCACAACATTATTTTGGTATGAGATTAACATGATGTGCCTTTCAGGGTCCCAGCCTCTCACCCTATGGTAGCTGGAATCGATTTCACCCCCCACATCACTGATAAACATAAGAAGCAGAAGAGAATGGATTAACTTCATGTGATGTTTCTGAGAATCATGGTTAAATATCCTTTCAAACTGTTGTTTTCAACCAATAAACATTTAGAAAGCTGAGTTTGTGCACACTGTAAGGTTATGTTAATGAATGTGACTATATTTGAGTGCTCTACTGCTTACACCTACAGAGCTCAAGCAATTTCTGATGTGTGGTGACTCTTCTCCACTGAGTCAAGAAAGCAACCCTTGAATTTGAATTTCATTTGATGGAAAAGACAAAAGTCAAAGGGAGACAAATGTGGTGCAGACCTGCAGAGTAGATAGTGAGCAATGATTGTTAGTGCAACAAAGATACTCCTGCCCTGAATGTATTGAAAGCAAGTGCAGGATAGCATAACTGTATGGTCATCTGTATTGAATTCCTCAAACCCTTCAAAACGTTACAGTATAGAGTTTATTAATGACAGGCATAATCTTTGGATCACATTTATGGAGTAAAAATATGTCATAAATGTGAATGTCCAAAATTGAGACAACCATGCTGCTGGTAATATGATGAGCAGCCTTTAGGCTTGTTTACTCCAGGTTCTTCCACTAAAACTGCTTTAGTCTGGAGACCCAGCTCAGTTTGGCACAAAAGCAGATGTTTGCTCTCTGAGGTTTAAGGTCTGTTGTGAAATGGCAGTGGTTTAGAGCTGGACTTCCAGAGAGTCATCCAAATATAGCTGTACAAATAAATTTCATTACATAACTTTCAGCAGAACAGCATGCTGTTTTTTAAATTTCACTTTTGCTCTAAAATTTGTATTTTGTAATTCTGAACAGAGCCAGCTTAACCTATTGATGATTTACTGTCATCTAAGCTAATGACAGTGACCAATAACCTGTAGCCTTAAATTAACTGGAAAGAGAATGTCATTTGTTCACTGATCCAACCTTCAGCAGTATCTCTTTAAGCTTTGATTACTACAATCACAAAAGTAATTTTTTATGTGAGTAGGAATTGTTTGAACAATGTGTAAAAAACTGGGATTAAATGTTGAAAACATGAAAAGAAGACACAAATTGTGTTCTTGTGAATCCTGCATTATTTGCCAAATCACAGATCACACTGCAGCTTATATTCACAGGCAGGGCCACATCAAGCCAGCATTAACATGCGCACACACACACACACACACACACACACACACACACACACACACACACACACACACACACACACACACACACACCTGGAATCACATCAGTAAACAAAGACCTGGAGCAGAGCCAGCAGCTCCATTGTTTGAGATTTGATCATCTCTGCTGCTGCCGCTGTGACCCAAACCCATTCCGTGTCCTAATGAAAAGTCCATTTGGATGGCAAGTAATGTTGCCTCCTCCTCTTATGTGGCCTTATAAAATGAGGTTCTGCACAAGGGGATTGAGGAACACTTGTCCTCTATTTTCAAATAAAATGCAAAAGACCAAAGTGATGCATCAGATTAGACATTCACTGCAGCCATTAGCAGCTGTATGCAGGGGAATCTCAACAGAAACTATTGGAGCAAATAGGTTAGACAATATTAAAAAAAAAATCCAGGTCTCTGGAAGTGAGTTTATTCCATTAGGGATCCACAGAAATAGCCTCAATTCAGGTGTGCCGATCAGGGAAAATAATAATACAATTTAAATTTGATATTATGGTGTGCCGCTACCAAATATCTTTAAAACATGCCTTAGATCACATGGTGCTCTTTCTGCTTCAAGGCTTAATATATCTATGGCTACTACAACAGTTATAGACTCATGGGAAATAAACTCAGCAGTTCCATAACCGTTTCTGCTTCACCCATGGCAGTTTGTTGGAATTACTCTCCATTTTGAAATAGGGTCATTATAGGCTGGGTTTTTGTGGGGCTTGATGGAACATCTGTGGCTTACGTGAGGTTATTTTTTTTACCATTTGCCAGATTTAAGAATTTAACATTCATTTAATTTGGTGATGGCTCATTCTGACTGAATTGCTATTTTAAGATAAAATAGACATTAAGATTATTGAAACATATACTGATGATCATTTCTGGCAACATTCACAGGTTTTTAGCCGGTAGTGTCACTTTCAGGATGCTAATGGAAAGCAATTTTCTCACATGAACTCTGGACGATGTTAAGAGAATCATTCACTCGCTGTGAATTTGCTGGATAATTGCCTTGGCTATTCTCACATGGGGGTAATCAGACATCACACCGATTCTGAATTAAGGATCTGGCAGGTTAAAAGTAGCTTAATGTCTGATCCAACTGCTGAGTAGTGCCTTTGACAGTTCAAGGCTGCAGTGTGTGCATGAAAGCAGCTTCAGGCTGTCCTTTAATCTGTCCTTTGGGCCCATGCTAAAATACTGGTGACTATAAATAAGAATGCATTTTTTCATCATATTCCAAGGAAGATTATTCCTAATGAGTTTGTTAATTCCCAGATTTCTGACTAATATCACCATAAGGCTGGAGGTTTTCTCCTTTTTTGAAAGAAGAGACAAAAGAAACAAAACAGCAATTCTGTTTTCAACTGATCTGCTAACAAAGTTGCCACAATACAATTAAACTCACCTTGTTAAGCATTTGAGTGTGAAACAAACATCCAGTTGTAAACTGCACACACTTAAAACAGAGCTTGTAATTCTATCTTTGTGTTTCAACACTAACTGACCTCCAGTGCTACAGCATTGGTTTCTTCAGTTAGCCAAACCAAATAACACTGAAACAATCATACTAGGTTTCACTAATGCAAACAACGTGTGGTTTTAAAAGTAGATCTACCAGGTTTTTTTTTTTATTGAATATCAAATCTAATATCAAAACACTGTATTAATTTAAATCATTATTTTAGTCTAAAGAGTTGAGCAGATTTTGCAGTATATCCAAGAAATGACATTACTGTGTTCAACAACAGTTTTGTTTTCTATCACTTTTTACTCATTAACTAATTCTTATCATTTTCTGTGAGTTCTAAGTGATGACTTTTTTGATGTGAACTTTGATGTGTAGGATTTCTCATTTCAGCTAATCATGTTTCTGTTTCATGAAGTATTTATTACAGCTTTTTGAAATTTGGATAAATTAAGTGTAATTCCTGAAGCCTTGTGCTATTGTTTCAGGTTTGGTGTGGTTGTTGGCCTCGATCGTTTTGCTTTTCATCACGTCATCATGTTTAGGGTTACTCGTCATGTCTCATTTACTTTTTTACAGTTAAGATTCGTTTTCTTTTGGCTCTTGTTTTGATTTTACTTCCTGCCTTTGTTCCTTTCATTCCTTCGTGATTGTCCAGCCTCACTAGCTTCACCTGTGTTGGTTTATTTATAAATGTAACATTGTTCTAGATGAGGGAAAATCTTTTGGTGTTTCATTCTTTCAGCAAATATCCAGAGATTTGAAGAATCAATCCCAAGGTGCATTGAACCTGTCCTGGAGGCATGCAGTGGTCTAATACTCTAAGTGTCAGGGCTCTGTGTGCGGGCAGGCAGAGATGAGGATCCAAATGCAGGACTCGGAAAATGGAATGTAACTCAAAAAACCTCAGCTTTATTGCTGGCAGGAAAACAAACATGAAGTGAGGACGGAACACTGAGACCAAGGACACACAGGCATAAACTGATGGTACGACACGACACTGAGCATGGGAAAACACAGGGCTTATATACACAGGGTAGTAACGGGGAAATCGGCAACAGGAGGGAGACACAGCTGGGAGAGATCAGGGCTAACGAGACAGGGGGAACAAAGCTGCACATACTAACATCAGACAGGAACAAGAACCTTCAAAGTAAAACAGGAAACAAAACACACTTTACTAAGACACAGACTAGACAGAGACAGACTTGACACTGACCAAAGGCTACTAAATGATAATCATAATCACAACAGTATCAGATCATAAATCATAATATAGAAAAACACCAAGATAACTGAAACACCAAGTACCAGAGAAACATAAAGGAAAATCCATGATGCAAAAGTACCAAAACATAATGAACTCAAAATACTGGGTCCAACGGACCCAGAACCGTGACACTAAGAGAATTCATCTTTTCCTTTAATTTGTCTTCTACAGAGTATGGAGTATGCACTGTCAGTTTTATATAATCCTCCTTTGAGAACTTTTTAGTGCCTATTCATCTCTCATTTCCCCAGTAACTTATAGATGAATGGATTCACATTTTTCCAGCCCACCTTTTTTGTGTGTATTTTTGTGCTGAAATCAATACACCCTTAGTGAGCTTTAAAAGGTTGATGATGCAGAAACACAATTGATCCATTAATAAAACTGTTGAGCTCAATCCATACTGAGCAAGAGAGTGAACACTGCGGCCTACTACATGCATTCAAGGATGCGTGCACACACAAACACACACACACACACAAACACACACTATAGTCACACAAATTATTTCTTGACCCTGGTGGACCAAGCAAATGCTTGAATAATACATAAAAGGTCAATGATAATGAGATGTCCCGCCAATGTACACTTATTGAACTAATTGCACTTGTTCCCTCTCTTCACCAAGAGTATTTCCAATCTACCTCCCTCATCGACCTTCCCTTAATGTCCCATCTCTTCCTTTCTTTTTCCTTTATGGGCTGAGCCACACAAAAATAACCGGCCAAAAGCTTCTCATGTCTTATTCTGATTATATGCTTTTATAATAGTTCATATTCTATAAATGGCATAACGGCATGAAGACTACCAAAGCAAACTACTAAACATACACAGAAACAAAGCAGTTTTGTCAATTTAAAATCTCCTAATGCAGGCTTATAATAGTGCCAACCTACAATATATGCAACTATAATGATGAATGAGAGTATTTATTTATAACAATCTGATGGTTACTTTTTTGGTGGTGAACGTAGCTGTGCATCTTTCTGCTATGTCTCTGAGAGGTTTAGTTTTAATATCAGCTTCACAAACATCAACATTGGTAAGCATTGAAATCTTTAATGTATAAAGGCTATAATTAAGTTCATTAAAATGAGGAGGCGTTTTATTGTCTTTGTTTGGCAACTGACAGAAACTGTGGGGGAGGGGAGGGTGTTGACACACAACAAAGGCCCTCAGTGACAAACCAAGGGCATTGTGCTACATTATTCAGTTGCTGCTTAATTAGGCAATTTTCCAAGTAATTAGCAATGCATTAAACGAGGTAACGTATATAGCTAGCAACCATCAAGGAGATAAGCTTGTTATTTTCAATACTGTGTAAAACATTGATTTTCTCCCATCTTAATGTATAAAATCCAGATTTTCATTAATTGTAGTAACATTTGCATTTATACAAATTCACAATGTAGTCAAAACAGGTGAGATGATATGTTGACAAAATGCCGTCTGTTTTATATTTCTAAAGAAGAAATATTGCCATCATTTTGGTGAAAATGTCTGATGACATCTTCCCTCAACAAATTTGAATTACAAGCAAGAGATGGACAATGTGTGTTGCTTTTCACTAAAAAAAAATAAAATCCCAAGCGTAGGAGGTCTTTCAACAGACAAAGTGCATTCTGAGAGGCTTCAGTCCTCTTAAGACACCACACAGTAGGAGGTCTATTTTCTCTCAATCTTCCCTCTCACCACAGGGAAGGTTGAATTCATGTGTGTGTGTGTGCAGTGTATGTGTGTAGGTTAAAGTCTGGGCCAAAGGCGGGTGGCAGAGTCACTTCACATTATCAGATCCCTCTACAGATTATAAGAGAGAATTCAAGTGTTTTCATTCTTCAATCGCTGACACTTATCGAAATGATAGGAAGTAAAGGAACAGGTAACACAGAACTCCTCTTATTGTGGCTTCGATGATCCAGGTAAAATATTTATCTCAAAGCAAATCTTTCTTTTATTTATTCAGATGAACTTTAAATAAGCATGTTACCTTCTAAAACATCTCTTTGGGTTTTAGCACAATTGCCAGAGATATTTTAATATTAATAAGTTGAAAAAAATGTGTAATAATTTAGTTCATTTTCAAAAGTAAAGTAACAAACCCTAAGACTGTTGTATTCTCTTACTGTAAACTCACTCTAATATCTCAAAAGAGCAGGACAGTCTAAATTTAAGCTTGTGTCACAGCACCATTTCACAACCCCAAGGTGAAGAGTGAGCAGGCTGGTTTGTGTGTGATGGTGGTGGCCCGTGAGCCGGGATCACGAGCTATCACAGCGTACCAAATATAGAAGTCACTTGGTCTCAGGAGAGACCATCAAGACACTCACTCTTCTTTTGCTCTGCCCACTCCAGTTGATGAACTAAGCACAAAGGGCAAAGCTTTTTTTTTCCCTCACTGCCTGAGAAGAAACATGGCGTGAATTTAAAAAGCACCCATGCTGATGTTAAGATGAAAATAATCCCGTGACCATATTGTAGATGTAGGTTGTTTTGGTGCAGGCATAAACCACCTTGGTTGTGAAATAGATGAGCTAGGCCTAATATTATATATATATATATATATATATATATATATATATATATATATATATATATATATATATATATATATATATATATATATATAAAAACAACACCCAGCACACCCCTGCGGGCGGTTTATCCTTCAAGCTCGGGTCCTCTACCAGAGGCCTGGGAGCTTGAGGGTCCTGCGCAGTATCTTAGCTGTTCCCAGGACTGCGCTCTTCTGGACAGAGATCTCCGATGTTGTTCCCGGGATCTGCTGGAGCCACTCGCCTAGCTTGGGAGTCACCGCACCTAGTGCTCCGATTACCACGGGGACCACCGTTACCTTCACCCTCCACATCCTCTCGAGCTCTTCTCTGAGCCCTTGGTATTTCTCCAGCTTCTCGTGTTCCTTCTTCCTGATATTGCTGTCATTCGGAACCACTACATCGATCACTACGGCCATCTTCTTCTGTTTGTCTACCACCACTATGTCCGGTTGGTTAGCCACCACCATTTTGTCCGTCTGTATCTGGAAGTCCCACAGGATCTTAGCTCGGTCATTCTCCACCACCCTTGGGGGCATCTCCCATTTTGACCTCGGGACTTCCAGGTTATACTCGGCACAGATGTTCCTGTACACTATGCCGGCCACTTGGTTATGGCGTTCCATGTATGCCTTGCCTGCTAGCATCTTGCACCCTGCTGTTATGTGTTGGATTGTCTCTGGGGCATCTTTACACAGCCTGCACCTGGGGTCTTGCCTGGTGTGATAGACCCCAGCCTCTATGATCTTGTGCTCAGAGCTTGTTCTTGTGCTGCCATGATTAGTGCCTCTGTGCTGTCTTTCAGTCCAGCTTTGTCCAGCCACTGGTAGGATTTCTGGATATCAGCCACCTCCTCTATCTGCCGGTGGTACATACCGTGCAGGGGCCTGTCCTTCCATGATGGTTCCTCGTCTCCCTCCTCTTTCTTGGGTTTCTGCTGCCTGAGGTATTCACTGAGCACTCGGTCAGTTGGGGCCATCTTCCCAATGTATTCTTGGATGTTCGTTGTCTCATCCTGGACTGTGGTGCTGACACTCACCAGTCCCCGGCTCCCTTCCTTCCGCTTAGCGTACAGCCTCAGGGTGCTGGATTTGGGGTGAAACCCTCCATGCATGGTAAGGAGCTTTCTTGTCTTTATGTCAGTGGCTTCTATCTCCTCCTTTGGCCAGCCTATTACCCCAGCAGGGTACCTGATCACGGGCAGGGCGTACGTGTTGATGGCCCGGATCTTGTTCTTACCATTCAGCTGACTCCTCAGGACTTGCCTGACCCTCTGCAGGTACTTGGTGGTTGCAGCTTTTCTAGCGGCCTCTTTATGGTTCCCATTCGCCTGTGGGATCCCCAAGTACTTGTAACTGTCCTCTATGTCTGCAATGTTGCCTTCTGGTATTTCAATCCCCTCAGTTCTGACTACCTTCCCTCTCTTTGTTACCATCCGACTACACTTCTCCAGTCCGAACGACATTCCAATGTCATTGCTGTATAGCCTGGTAGTGTGGATCAGTGAATCGATGTCTCGTTCACTCTTGGCATACAGCTTGATGTCATCCATGTACAGGAGGTGGCTGACAACTGCTCCGTTCCGTAGTCGGTATCCGTAGCCAGTCTTGTTAATGATCTCACTGAGGGGGTTCAGGCCTATGCAGAACAGCAGTGGGGACAGAGCATCTCCTTGGTAGATCCCGCACTTGATGGTGACTTGTGTTATGGGCTTGGAGTTGGCCTCTAGTATTGTACGCCACATCCCCATTGAGTTCCTGATGAAGGCTCTTAGGGTCCCATTGATCTTGTACAATTCTAGGTATTCCAGTATCCAGCTGTGGGGCATTGAGTCATAGGCCTTCTTGTAATCAATCCAGGCAGTGCACAGGTTGGTCAGTCTGGTCTTGCAGTCTCGGCTGATTGTTCTGTCTACCAGTAGCTGGTGTTTTGCGCCTCTGGTATTCTTGCCAATTCCTTTCTGTGTCCCGCTCATGTATTGACCCATGTGCCTGTTCATCTTAGCCGATATGATGCCTGACAGGAGCTTCCATGTAGTACTAAGGCAGGTTATTGGTCGGTAGTTGGAGGGGACCGGTCCCTTCTTGGGGTCCTTGGGGATCAGGACCGTCCGGCCTTCAGTTAGCGTTTCCGGGTGTCTCTCGTTAACTAGCAGCTGGTTCATTTGTGCTGCCAGACGCTCGTGGAGTGCAGTCAGCTTCTTCAGCCAGTAGGCGTGAACCATGTCGGGCCCTGGTGCTGTCCAACTCTTCATACTGGAGACCCTTTCTTGGATATCTGCCACTGTGATGGTTACTGGACCCTGTTCAGGGAGGTCGCTGTGGTCAGCCCTCAGATCCTCTAGCCACTGAGCATTGCCGTTATGGGTTGCATCCTTCTCCCATATGCTCTTCCAGTATTGCTCCGTCTCCAGCCTTGGTGGTGCTGTTCTCTTATTGTTCCCTTGCCACTGAGAGTACACCTTTGCTGGTTCTGTGGAGAACAGCTGGTTTATTCTCCTGCCTTCTATCTCTCTGGTGTACCTCCTCAAGCGGCTGGCCAAGGCTGTGAGTCTTTGCTTGGCAGTTTCCAAGGCCTCAGGTATGGACAGCTTGCTGCATTTCTTAGGCACCTTATTTGTCGCACCTTTCTGCAACTCCGTTAGTTGGCTAACCTCCCTCCGTGCTACTTTGATCTTGCCCTCTAGCCTCCTTCTCCATGGAGGGTACTGCCCCTTGTCGCTGTTCAACTTGTAGCCAAGCATCTCACTGATCACTGCTGCCGTATTGTAGATCAGCTTGTTAGTGTCGGTAATCGTGGTTGTAGGTATTGCCCGTAGTGCTGCATTAACATCATCTAGCAGACCTTCTGAGGGTACTTCACGTAATCTTGGTAACCGGCTACGGGGGATCCAGGTTTCAAGCTTGGCCATGATCCTATTTTTCAGGTCAGTTCCTCTTCTCCTATCGCACTTGGGGCTATGTACCCAATCTCGGGTGGGGGTGATGATATCTCCCCCCTGACCTGGCGTCCTGACTCCTCCTTGCCGTAGCATGTTTGTTGTACCTCGTCAATCTCTAGCTGTGAGAGCAGTCCCTTCTTTCGAATGTTGGAACACCGAGCTACTAGTTGTTTCGCCGTCATTGTGGATGTTGGGTATCGAAGAATCCATAGGTCCCTCATCCTATTCATGTAGCCCCTTCCGCCGGGGTTACTTGCGTAGTAGCATTCCAACAACGCCCTGTTTTCGTCTCTTGCCCACCGATGCCTTCTTGTTCCTATATATATATATATATATATATCCATAGCAGCTGGATAGCGTAGTGGAGCAGCTGGATAGCGTAGTGGTCAGACTACAGGCCTTTGGAACAGAGGATCGCAGGTTCCATTCCTGCCTGGGGAGTCTGTATCCAGTAAGGGTCCTAAGGCTAGACCCCCTATGCTAAGCAAGCCTACCGCAGACATGAGCGAGACAGATAAATATGAAGGCATGCTGGCTCGGACGTCGCCCCGATCAACAAGGTCCGCGTCAGGTGTTGAGGAACCAGGGCACCCTGACAAAAAGTGAGCTACTGGAACAAGAAGGCATCGGTGGGCAAGAGACGAAAACAGGGCGTTGTTGGAATGCTACTACGCAAGTAACCCCGGCGGAAGGGGCTACATGAATAGGTAGACTGGTAGACAGAACAATCAGCCGAGACTGCAAGACCAGACTGACCAACCTGTGCACTGCCTGGATTGATTACAAGAAGGCCTATGACTCAATGCCCCACAGCTGGATACTGGAATTCCTAGAATTGTATAAGATCAGTGCCTTCATCAGGAACTCAATGGGGATGTGGCGTACAATACTAGAGGCCAACTCCAAGCCCATAACACAAGTCACCATCAAGTGCGGGATCTACCAAGGAGATGCTCTGTCCCCACTGCTGTTCTGCATAGGCCTGAACCCCCTCAGTGAGATCATTAACAAGACTGGCTACGGATACCGACTACGGAACGGAGCAGTTGTCAGCCACCTCCTGTACATGGATGACATCAAGCTGTATGCCAAGAGTGAACGAGACATCGATTCACTGATCCACACTACCAGGCTATACAGCAATGACATTGGAATGTCGTTCGGACTGGAGAAGTGTAGTCGGATGGTAACAAAGAGAGGGAAGGTAGTCAGAACTGAGGGGATTGAACTACCAGAAGGCAACATTGCAGACATAGAGGACAGTTACAAGTACCTGGGGATCCCGCAGGCGAATGGGAACCATGAAGAGGCCGCTAGAAAAGCTGCAACCACCAAGTACCTGCAGAGGGTCAGGCAAGTCCTGAGGAGTCAGCTGAATGGTAAGAACAAGATCCGGGCCATCAACACGTACGCCCTGCCCGTGATCAGGTACCGTGCTGGGGTAATAGGCTGGCCAAAGGAGGAGATAGAAGCCACTGACATAAAGACAAGAAAGCTCCTTACCATGCATGGAGGGTTTCACCCCAAGTCCAGCACCCTGAGGCTGTACGCTAAGCGGAAGGAAGGGGGCCGGGGACTGGTGAGTGTCAGCACCACAGTCCAGGATGAGACAACGAACATCCAAGAATACATTGGGAAGATGGCCCCAACTGACCGAGTGCTCAGTGAATACCTCAGGCAGCAGAAACCCAAGAAAGAGGAGGGAGACGAGGAACCATCATGGAAGGACAGGCCCCTGCACGGTATGTACCACCGGCAGATAGAGGAGGTGGCTGATATCCAGAAATCCTACCAGTGGCTGGACAAAGCTGGACTGAAAGACAGCACAGAGGCACTAATCATGGCAGCACAAGAACAAGCTCTGAGCACAAGATACATAGAGGCTGGGGTCTATCACACCAGGCAAGACCCCAGGTGCAGGCTGTGTAAAGATGCCCCAGAGACAATCCAGCACATAACAGCAGGGTGCAAAATGCTAGCAGGCAAGGCATACATGGAACGCCATAACCAAGTGGCCGGCATAGTGTACAGGAACATCTGTGCCGAGTATAACCTGGAAGTCCCGAGGTCAAAATGGGAGATGCCCCCAAGGGTGGTGGAGAATGACCGAGCTAAGATCCTGTGGGACTTCCAGATACAGACGGACAAAATGGTGGTGGCTAACCAACCGGACATAGTGGTGGTAGACAAACAGAAGAAGACGGCCGTAGTGATCGATGTAGCGGTTCCGAATGACAGTAATATCAGGAAGAAGGAACACGAGAAGCTGGACAAATACCAAGGGCTCAGAGAAGAGCTCGAGAGGATGTGGAGGGTGAAGGTAACGGTGGTCCCCGTGGTAATCGGAGCACTAGGTGCGGTGACTCCCAAGCTAGGCGAGTGGCTCCAGCAGATCCCGGGAACAACATCGGAGATCTCTGTCCAGAAGAGTGCAGTCCTGGGAACAGCTAAGATACTGCGCAGGACCCTCAAGCTCCCAGGCCTCTGGTAGAGGACCCGAGCTTGAAGGATAAACCGCCCGCAGGGGCGTGCTGGGTGTTTTTTTTGTTTTCTAATATATATATATATATATATATATATATATATATATATATATATATATATATATATATATATATATATATATATAACTTTTGTTTACACTGACAACTCAAATCTTTGTTTTGATATTTTATCTAAAATATCATTTCCATTTTGCACTTTTGCCTTTTGCTGTTCACAGTTAGCTGACAATGACCTGTGTATTGTGGCAAGTACGACTCCATCAGAGTAAAACAGTGATCTAATGTAATGATTGGCTTAAATTTGAAGCCCTCGGTTGCTCTATGTCTAAATACTTGAGGCTAATACTTTTAGGATATGCTGTACATCTCCTTAGGTCATGATATAATATGTTGATGTTTGCAGCAGCTTGTGAAAATACACTGCACACTACTATTTGGTTTGACTTACAGTGTTGTAATCTACATATTATAATAAACTGTGATGTTTAAGGTGCAATCTTACATTCGGTCATGTTTAATAGTGTCGTATAAAATCATAGATGTCACACAGTAGTAGGCAAGCCAGTGCAAAAGATCAGCATAACATCCTCTGAGTAACTTTGACACTCACAGACACTGAACAAGTTTCTGTTTTGAATTTATCCTGGTAAATAGAAGGGCAGAAGTTCCCATCAGTGCAATGTGAAGCGTTTTGCTATGAAGGCTGGGCCTTTGTGCATAGAGCCTGAGGGCAGCAGAACATGGCTCTTTTAGGGTTTGATTTATAATTGAAAGCTGTGTTTACATCCGCTCTCCAGCCACCACAGCACAGAGTGCAGTTCATAGCCTGGTGACAGAGGAGACCAGAAAATTGAACCCATTAAAAAGAGAATTTTGGGGGGAAGTTGGAGGAAGGGGTGTAAGCTGGAGTGGTCATAGAGCCTGGTGTTTACATCTGGCTGTACATCACTATGTACACTAGTGTTACTCTGTAAGCAAGGCAAGGAAATGTTAAATCACTTCTGACAGCTGAGAAATTGACCGCTTCTTGGCTCTTACACTTGTCTTATGGGAAGTAAGGAGGCTTTCTGTGCTGAGAAGTTGCTGGAAGCTAATAAGTGAGCCTTACACATTGTCTATTTTGTGTAGTTACATGCATAAACATGACATTTGAAAACACATCGATATGTTTGTAAGTGACTCAAAAATCCTTCCTAGTATGAAGAAAACCACTATCTCTTTGTGCATTATGGGCTGTTAAGGGAAAAAGAGCCAATGTGCAAATATCAACTTAAAAGACTAAAATGCAAAATACAAATGTAGGTTTGCAAATCCACCAGTTTGTGACTCTATGGTATCTGCATAAGGCCCAAAAGGGTGTACATGAATTAGGGGGGGAATGACCATTTCATTTGTTTGTTATTATTTACAGTGGAGAAAATAATTATTTGATCCCAGATAAATTTGTCAGTTTGCTCACTTGCACAAGTGCCAAATTGGACTTGATCTTATCAAGAAGATAACTTGTTTTATCTAGCAAAGCCGAAATGGGACCGACATCAGGGCAAAACTTGCAGTCAACATCAGCAGGTCGGAGCATTCATGGACGGAGTTTCATTTCAGGATGTAAAACTCACCCTAAGATTGCTGTCTTCTGGCTTAGAGAGGCTAGAGTTAGCTTGAACTAATGAACAGTACAATATATAGCACAGCAAAACACTCGCTTTAGTGGATAAACAACAGGGTCTGATCTGACGGGCAAGTTAGATTATTGTTTTTATATTACTTCAGCCAATGAAATGCCATTTTTTCAATCCACGGTACTTACAAATCGTTTTCATTTGAGCCGTCAATAAATTATTTACTTGTACAAAGTAAGGGTATATACCACTTTCTACAGCCCTAGCCAAGAGCAATGCAAGGCAAAAGGAAATAACCAGATATGTGTAATTTTTGCAGCATTCATCAAATGTTCACCATTGTTGTCAAATATTTATACTTAAGGTATAAAACATGCCGGTCTCTCAGTCAGTGTTTTGGCTGATGGTGTGCCCGAAGCAACAGGATGCTAAATAATAACAATAGTTGTACCCATGTTAACCAGAGAACATTAAACTGATAAATAATGCACAATAGTAAAGATGAAGAAACATTTATTAATCTGCAAGCTGTCAGAGTTTCCTGAAAATCTGTGTTTTTCCTTAAAGTCTAAATCCGCAAACGCAATCATGACTTTTCCTGTGGTATAAAGAAAAGTATCATCTATGTATGAGGTTATTAAGTATTAATGAGGCTTGCCCGATTACCTGTTTTGCTCTTTCTCGGTATTAAGAGTGAACAGTTAAACTGGATAGAGCTTAGGGCTTTGGTTTCAACCAGTTAGGGTGAGAGGAACACGGGTAGCATAATAGTAGTTTCATTCACTGCTCTTCCCCTGACTCTCATTTTCTGTCTCTCTTTAACTGCAGTAAGCTCTCTTCTTATAATTTTACATATTGCGACATTCATTATTCTCTTGTGCAACAGTTGCGACCTAGAATCTAGACCCTCCCTGAGGCTGTGGGAAATATTGCATTTAATTAAATCGTTATTGCACAAATATTATTTATTTATATCAGGCACTAAATTGTCTCTAAACCATGTAATGGCTTTCCAGCTGCGTTGAAAGCCTCAGTAACATCATTACAGACAAATTCATTAAAGTCCACCTGAGTTCTACACAGAAGAAAAAACACTGAATCCCCTCATCTAAGATGTTTGGTGGAACAGTTAATCTTGATAGACGTTAGAGTCACTTAGCAGAAAAGGGAGGAAAAGAACAACCGAGTTCATTTTCTTGTTTGTTTTTGCTTAAATTTTCACAGAAATTCAGCTCATCAACGGAGGAAATATGTGTCAAAACGCATGAAACAAAAAAACCCCCACTAAAGATAAAGTGGATGTATTAATGCCAGGCTTAAATTTCCAATTTAAAGCAAAATAAATATGCATGTATTTACAACAAAATGGGTGGCATTCACCTTTAAACGCTTTCCATAACAAACACAGTTCAGGGTCTAGGTTGTTATCTTTTTAAGGCAGGAGTGCCACCAAGTGGTAAGTCTGTGCAGTACATCAGGTAATGTCTTCTCTTTGTTTCTTTTGTTGAGGCGAGGCGGTTGTGTAAGCACCTTAAGAATTTTTTAGGGATGTGCTAAACAATAGGAGGTAGTCATTTGTCTTTTGGGGGCTATGATGTGGAAAAGAAATAAATGAAGAGAAGTAATAAGCTTAAGTAAAGTAGATCATATTTAAAGTATATAACAAATGCTTCTTATTTCTGCCACAAAGGAAACTGTAATATCTTTGGAGACTTTGAAATACTGAGAACAGACAGACTTATAGGATGATTAATATCACTTTTTTATTTATAATAAAATTTTCTCAAAATTGCAGTTCTTTGCCTTATGAGTCATACTAGAGATTATGAAATATTTAACACCCCCAAAATACACCCACATCTTAGCTAAACTTTGCCATTGCAGACTTCCTTTGTACTTCCCTTCCTGTAAAAAATCTCCATCATAAATGGATGCTCAGTTTTGATGCAGTAGGAATCGACTCTTCCTCTGGTGTGATCCAGGACTCCTCTGAGATCGTCGGCTCTTTGATTCCTCTATTCAACAGCACAGTGCAGCCAGATGGGCAGAGGAGCTCCTCTCTCTCCAAGGCCAGCAGATCTAAAAGGTACTGCTGGGAATCGTGGTCCATTAGCACCAGATTTATGCCATCACTGAAAGAATTTAATGTTGGGATGGCCTCAGCTGAGCTGGGTAAAAACCTGGAACTGAGGAGGTTTGGAAAAGTGAGTAATAGAGAGTTATCTTTTAGAGATATTTTAATCATATTCTGGTTTAGAGTCCTCACTGTACCTGGGATTGCTTGAAGCCTGCCACCAGGATGATTTCTTCTCCAAGATCTGCTGTGACTGGGTCCAGCACCACTGTGATCAGTCTGCCTCCATGGGGCAGCAGACGAAGCAGACGGCCAGAGCTGTAGCCACAGTGCATTCTGAGCTCCAGCACCCACAAAGGGCGGACACTTTTCACTACGTCATCCAGTATCTCACCTGAATCCACAGGAACAACAAACTTTATTTCCTTTGCACACACCAGGGAGTATAGTTGACATTTTGGAACATTTTGACATTGTGGAATGTAGAACATATGCAACCAATAAATAAGTTACATTACAATAACTTATATTAATGAATATAAAATACAAAAATGTATTACATAATAAATTAAGGGAATGGTTACTAAACCAAAGGTAGGTACCTGCTGCCATTTCAGCCAAACTTGCTTTTTAGCAAAATATAGTAATTGCAGACTAATAATGTTTAGTAAATGAAAGAAAATTAAATAAATCAAATGGTTTAAAGCAAGTTCACGATTTACCATTGCATTGCTAAATGCTCAGTGTTCAAAGAAAGGTGTTATATTTCTGACTTTTGTGGAAAAAAGCATAAGCAAGTTGGGTAAAATTGCAAGATGTTGTGGTATGAAATGCTCTGCTGTTACGACCCGGCTCAAAGACCGCAACATAAAAAAAAGAGATTAATACCAGAGTGTTAGTGAGAAGAGGTTTTATCTTATAATGGAATACCAGGTTGGCTAAAATGGCTGGTGCCACCAAGGCAAAGACAAGTGAGCTCCTAGGGAACTTGCCTCAGTATGCTTTTATCCACACCTGACTAGGTGTGGCCAATTAGCACCAGCTGAAAACATTGAGATGATTAGGGGCTGCAGAGGGACGTAACATCTGCAAAAGCAACATAGTTTGTAGAAACTGAGCTAATGACTGCTACTTTTTATTGTTTTCCTCTGACAGAAGTGGAAAATATCCAAAAGCATGAAAAAAAAAAAGAAATATTTTTCAGAAGTCTTAAAAGAAAAGGCAATGGGCCCCACGGGGTCTTGATGTCATTATCATGTAAATAAATTACACAACCTTTATTATTTTACCATCAAGTTGCAAATGTAATTGTATATCTAAATAAAAGAGACTGCATCTTATTTATTAACGCGAGCATTCACAAACTTTTTTGCAAAAATATCATCTTTATTAGAGGCCTTATTCGATAATTGTAGCCTACTGCATCATTGCATAAAAATAAACAAATAAATGAGTACAGCCTACATTCTTTATTCATTATATTTAATGATAACCATTATCACATCCATAAACATGTGTTCTTTTTTTTAGTTCAGTTTTTAAAGTCCTTGAAACTATTAACGCAGCTAATTAAAATTTGTGAAATAGCATTTTAAGTAATGAAATAAAATCCATTTGTTCATCCAAAATGAGTAAAAAAATAGTATTAAATGGTAGACCTATGTCCGTACACTCACCTTGACCGTTCCACTTCAAACCTGCCCACAGGTTGCTTGCATTAAAGCAGGCCGTGAGGATAAGCAGCAGAAATGAGGTTCTTCTGCTGCTGGGTGTCTGGTTGTATGATCTTAGGTAAGGAGCTCATTCAACTCGGAGTAAATAAGTCAGTTGAGATGCTTCGGCTACCTGTATAGGATACCTTGTGGACGCCTCCCAATCCCTGGTCAGGTTTTTCAGGCTTGGGACACAAACAGAGACACGCTGCTGGATAGAGTATGCACGTTTGTATTTATATGTATGTATTATACACGCTCCCTGGTTTGTAAAACCATTCGGGGATAATACCCCCAGGGAAAGCCGAAGACAGGAAGGTCTTGGCACCCCTGCTTACCCTCCTGGATAACGGATAGAAAACTGATGAATGAATGGATAAAGCAGTACTCGCCAAATTTCAATATTGCTCGTCCAGGATCAGAGTCCATCCTGTCAAACACAGGTCATCTTGCCTCTTGTGGAAGTCAAGCAGGTGGTCAGCATAAACGGATCACTTTTTCTCTCTCTTACAGACTCTCTGTATGACTAAAGTCCGAAAGACAACACTGTTTGGTGGCATCCATGAAGCAGGCGTGGTGAGTGCACCTAAACTACAAAAAGAACATACAATCGATGGTGCTGTCTGGGAAACTCCTCCTCCTCTCTGTCTGCACCACTGCTTTTTTCCACAAGAGGTCAGCAGAGATGAAGGTTAAGAATGCCAGCAATCATTTGGAAAAAAGAGTCTGTGGGGCTTTGAAAAGTTTCAAGGGTCGTCGTGGAACTGACAAGTCTCAAAGTATACAAGGCATGGGATGCGACTCCAAATGTTTTTGTGCGGAATCTGCCATTTGACGAATAAATAATTTCCCGATGGGTATTTCACTCATTGCTGGTTGTTTTGGCTCCAGGTGGACAGCTGGTAGTACTGAGCAGTTACAACTTCCATTTCAAACACTGATATGGCAGAAGTAGAACTGCCTTAAGGAAAACTCTGACAAACAGATAAAATAGGTGAAAAGAGAATAACCCAACAGTTGCAAAAGCGTGGAAACATTGCTGAACTTTCGTTTGCTTATATTTACAAAAGTGTTCTTTTTTTTTTTTAAAGACTAACACAATTCTCAGAAGTCTGTAACAGAATTAAACTGATAAATATGAATACATTATATCATAGAGCCTGTAGAGTTTTGTTAATGGAAAATTATGTTAATGGATGAGCATCTGGAGTTTAATGTTGGCCCTCAGTTTCAGGCGCCTTTGCTCGAAATCTGTGCACTTCCTCTTTTCTAAGTTGCCCCACATAATGAAAGTGGGTGTGAGCTCCCCAGCGTGCTGCTGCCCTCGTTGGCTGCCGGTGAAGCGGCGCTGCTCTGTGTATTTTTGGTCGTTGGAGCTAATCATACTGCAGTGTGCAAGTCCATCAGTCCAGCGGAATCAAGCTGACCTAGAACTGCTGGATTATAACCGGAAGCAAAGCACGGTGCCATCAAAATAAGAGCAAACACAACATAGCGTGGATGGAAGGCTGTAACCATGGAGATGACCAGCTCTAGAAAGAAATGAAACATACTTGGCAACATATTGTTGAACCATTAATGCTATCAAAATGAAACATTGTATCATATGATCATATGCATCATATGTATGATGTGTAAATCATACATACGTAAATAAATATGTACTTTTTGGGTTTGCATTGCCAAAATAATGATAATGAAATAATGTTTACTTCTGATTGCCATTATGTTTCTTAAGAAAGAGGACTGCGACTTTTTTTTTACTTAATTTAATTTCAAAAGCTGGGTTAGTATATGGTGAATCAATCTATGTAACTGGATATTTATCTTTGAGAAACACATGCTACCTTACCCTGAATGACTGTAGTGTAGCACTGAACTCTGTCAGCCAAAGGTGGGATGTAGAAATTATGACTGAACAGTTACAGGACAGGCATAAACAGAGTTCTCCCTTTAAGCCTGGTTAAAAGTGAGATATTTGTCAATCATATCAGTTTGTGATTACTCTCAGAAACAATGTTCATTTTCTTGCAGCATTGAAAAGAAGTAGGCTGGAATATAAATACATAATTCTAATAGCGATAAATAATGCAATTTGATGGTGGGTTTATGCTCAATTTACTGGACTGTATTATTATTTTTGATAAATTTGAATTTCCTGGTCATCCACTAAAGCTTTTATTCTGAGATTTCCCACCGGAATTCCTGTGTTTGACGACTCTCTCTGGCTTGGAAGCTGGTTGTTTGCCCACATACTCTTAACAGGAGCGATACGGGAGCAGCAACTGGTTCGTCCGTCTTACCGGTGCTGCTGCTGCTACAGCACCTTCTACAATCAGGGGAAAACAGACTGGCCGACGCATTTGACGACCAATTTCGGTGGAATAACGCTGCACCAAGCTGCTTTCATACATATCTGCAGGACACAGCTTCTTCGCCAATGGCAAGTCCGGTTGCAGACATAGGACAGTCTCATCAGCATCACCCCGTGAACGAGTCGGCCGCACAGTCCGCGTTTCTGGAGGCGCAGAAATGGATAGAGGTGAGTCACGGAGTACCAGCAGCGAGCCCAAACGCTGTGTCACCTCTCCACCACTTTCCTTCCCTTTCGCGCAGGTGTTTCGTTGTCATCGCATGGCCCTAGTTACTGGTTTGTACCTGCAGCGTCTGCCCCTTTAAAAGGCAGTTTATTTTATTGCTTCGTCACCTGTTGAAAGGTGACAGTAATTTGACTCAGATCCTAAAAACACATCGTCACTGTGTTCCTGTGAAGTCCCCGGGATGGGTTAGAGTTCCCTTGCAGGTGTGCATATTATGTCAGTATGAGCTGTTTAAATTATTATTATGTTAACAATTATCAGTACATATGAGTTAAAATAACTGTCCTCAAAATAAAATGGAAAAAGATAATTCATTCCTATCTGCAATAATACAGAATTCTTCCAAGTGACACTGGCTATTTATTTTGTGCGCATTTTCACCAGACCTTCCTAAATGTTGAAGAAGGCTTTCTGTTGTTTTTTGGTGAGGGCCTGTGTACAGTAGCTTTGGTCGCTATGAGGCCTGGTGCGTGTTTGGCTGCAAACAATGAATGCATCATGTGGAATGGATTTTTGCCTCATTGCGAGCCCGGTGAACAATAATCACACAAACGAGGTTTTGTTCTGAGAGAATTTCAATCACGACACTTGCCTGCCCCCATTGCGTTTGACTTTGTCATCATGCAGTGAGCTGTCCTCCTGTCAGGCTTCAAAACACTGATGACTGGGTGGTTATAATTTGCATGTTGGTCGAGTGCAGGCGTGACTTTGTGTGTTTCCATAAAGGGATAACAGTTCGGAGTGGCACAGCGCTTTTTCTAAAGTTTGTGATTCAGGGTAGCAGGGGTGTAGACTGGGATTATGGGGCCTCTATACAACATTTTTGTCAGTGCTGATGATATGATTTGTGATTTTCTTTTCTTTTTTTTAAACATTTTTTCTGAAGGGCATCAGTGTTTTTGTTTGTTTTTTTGGAATGATCACATCAGTTTCTTAAAGCACCTTTGTGTTGGTCCTTAAGGCCAATAATACCAGATTTAAATTTCAGATTAACATTTGAATTAAACAACGAAAAACTACCTGAAACACACAAAACAGCACAAAAGTTAGTGGTAATGTTTCTCATAGTTAATAGGAAGTAATATGAAGTGAAACTTCCTTTTTTACTACTTCTGTGCCCGTTGGTATTTTAATACACTGACTAACCTGCGTATGTCATTGACTTCATTAAAAGTGACAGATCCTCTTTAAGCGTGTCAGGCGCCATTACAGGCCTATTTAATAGTTCCAAAGTCCTCAGAGGCTCAAATCACATCTTTAAAAAGCCACTATTGACCTAGAATTTCCAAGGTGGATTAGGGGCAAAAGCTGAAAAGGTGAGAGTGAAGTGACACCACTCCTGCATTTTTTCTCTTTCACCCTTTCCCCATGGGGACTGATTATCCACATACACCTGTGACAGTCCTTAAGTAACCTCAAGGAACAAGAGACCACTCACTAGATCCAGAGTGAAAACAGCAACACAAAACCTCAGTCCAGATTCTAATAACTGCTCATATTCAACTGCTGTGTCCTATATAATATCCGAGCCTGAGGCTAGAGGTTGTAAAAAAGGTTTTCTGTTTGACATGAATTGTCAGATAGAAATTTTTAAAAAAGCAAAGGGACTGTTAAGACCTGTGGTTTTTGTTTTGTGCACCTTTGCAACCACTCACCACTGTTTAGAAACTAAGCTTTTGCTTTTTGTTTTTTATAATTTTTGTATATATACACTACCAGTCAAAAGGTTGGACACATCATTTCATTTAATGGTTTTTCTTTATTTTCATGACTATTTACATTGTAGATTCTCACTGAAGGCATCAGAACTATGAATGAACACATATGGAATTATGTAGTAAACAAAAAGTGTGAAATAACTCAACATGTTTTATATTTTAGATTCTTCAAAATAGCCACCACTCGCTTTGATTACTGCTTTGTACACGCTTAGCATCCTCTCGATGAGCTTCAAGAGGTAGTCACCTGAAATGGTTTTCTAACAGTCTTGAAGGAGTTACCAGAGATCACAAGTACTTGTTCTGCGATTCCATCTCATCCCATGGCTAGGTCATCTGGCGTAGTACTTCATCACTTTCCTTGTTGGTCAAATACCCCTTACACAGCCTGGAGGTGTTTTTGGGGTCACTGTCCTGTTTAAGAAATAAATGATGGGACCAACCATAAAGGCCTGATTCCCACAGTCTCCTCTGAACAGTTGATGTAGACATGTGTCTGCTACTGGAACTCTGTGTGGCATTTATCTGGGCTCTGATCTGAGGTTAACTTGCGGTTTCTGAGGCTGGTGACTCTGATGAATTTGTCTTGGTCTTCCTTTTCTGGGGCTGTCCTCATGTTAGCCAGTTTCGTCATAGCACTTGATGGTTTTTACGACTGCACTTGGAGACACATTCAAAGTTTTTGGAGTTTTCCAGACTGACTGACCTTCAGTTCTTAAAGTAATGATGGACTGTCATTTCTCTTTACTTAGCTGATTGGTTCTTGCAATAATATTAATTCTAACAGGTGTCAAATAGGGACGTCAGCTGTGTCCCAACCTGACTTCTGCACAACATAACCGATAGTCCCATTAAGAAGGCATGAAATTCCACCAGTAAACCCTGTTTAACAATGCCATTCATTGTTAGACCAGATGATAGACTTGTCTTGCAGAGCTCTTAATATCCTCCTTGTACTATTTTAGGTCCAAATATATAGAGTGATATACTTTTATTTATTTTCTTATGTTGTAGAGCAGCTGTATTCAAGTGTGGTTTGTTTTAGCCAATGAGATTATTTTAAAATCTTTGCACTAGATAAGCATACAGAGGTCCTTGAAACTGCTGTTGAATTCCAGATTTATGCCTCTGTGTCAGCCTGTTCTGCTGGTCCCACCAAAAATGCATTAACAGTAAACTGATTTATAGCTCAGTGTTGGGTTTTACTCTGTTGATTGCTGATGCAAGCACCATGACCATGTTGTGCATTTATTGTATACTTAAATTAATGTTTCCTGCATGTTGTGACATGGGAGAGCTTGCACTGGCAATTATTTTGCTAGATAGAAAACAAAACAGTCTTTTGTAGTAAAAGAAAATAAATCAATTGTGATACATGTAAATATTTAATGAACACATTTGTGTTAGAAAATGTTTTAAGGGAAGATTAATGAATCATGTTGTCACATGTTTTCTTGAGTTCACGCTCAACAATTTCGAACAGCAGTGGCGACATGCCTGAAAAAACACGAGCAGACGTATATTTTGAAGTATATTTTTCAATCACAGTTATGCTCAAAGGCAATGTTTAACTGGGAGGGAGGCATAATTTAGATTTTTTTTTCTTTTTTTTTCAAAGCAGCAAATCTGTATTGTTCAATTTTAGCGCGTCTTCAACGAAGTCCTATCAGATGGCATCCAAGAGTAAAAATCCAACATCTTAAAGAAGCATTCACACCTGCACTTATTGTTTCCTTGAAAGTGGCAGCCTCTCACCATCTGTCAGTAACGCCGTTGCCAATAATGGTGTTTAAGCTTCTCTGAACTTCAGAAGACTGACGAGCCCTTTGATGAGGGCGAAAGCTTTCAGTTGGTTAAGTTGATTGATTTCTGTCATGTAGCCACAGGCTGTTTGTGTGAATGGAGCCCCGATGATATTATCTGACTGGGTCTTTTTCTCGGAGGCCTCTTTTTAGTTTGATTAATTTGCTTCCTTGTTAACAGTGTTTGAGGAGTACTTTGCTGCTGGCAAATTCAAAACAAAGTGTAACTATGAGTGAATACCAGAGTTGCGTAATTCCATCACTCTCCTTATGTTTGAAGACAAACATTCAGCTGATAAATGAACATGAAGAGTGTCCACTGGAACAATTTGAGGAAAAAATAAATAAAAAGTTGCCAAGAAAAGAAAGCTTACTTTGGCAGATGGAGTGTAATAATCCAAGTGCTTTAGATTATCTCACTGATTCTTTTTTGTGGTGGTGGGTGGTTTTTCTTGAGGTGTTAGACACAGTAAAAAATTCGTAGTAATCTATGTAAACTGGCAATTACCCCTCATCACCTGAGAGCTTGTCTTGTACTGTTTAGCACAAAACCTGCATAAACTGGAAAGACAGCTGGGTCCACATATTTGCAAAACTTGGAAGGCCAACATGGACTTTACATTGACATTTACTGGGTTGGCATCTCATTTGATTTCAGAACTGCTTTAATTCTTCATGGCATAGATTCAACACAGTGCTGGAAACATTCCTGAGAGTTTGTGATCATATTGACATGGTAAAATCATGCATTTTGGATGATTTAAAACTGGTTTCCAATCATCACACCACATAATCCTGGACTCTGGATACACCCATCAGAACATATGTACATTCTCAGGTAGGTTGTAGTTTTTAATAAGTGCTCATCGGATAACAGTGGGCGCAAAGTCTGCCAAGAAAATATCTCCCATATATTGATTCAAGGCTGGATGGTTCTATGGTTCCATATTGTTTACACCGAATTCTGAACCTGCCATCCAAATGTCACAGCAGAAATTGAGATTCAACAGACGGGCAACATTTTTCCAATCATTTATTATCCTGTTTTCATGAGTCCTCATGAATTGTGGCCTCAGTTTTGTATCCACTGTTGACAGGAATGGCCCCTGGTGCTTTCACCCATCTGCTACAGCAGTAGATTTGACATGTTGTTGCTTCACAGATGATCTTCTGCATACCTTAGTTGTGACAAGTGGTTATTTGATTAATGTTGCCTTCCTATTAGCTCAAACAGCTAGGATTTTTCACCCAGAGAACTGCTACTCACTGGATATTTTTCAGCAGGTTGGCTTGACCATGTCTACTTGCCTAAATTCACTAAGTAACTGCCATGTCATTGGCTGATTAGATGTATGCATGTGGTGTTACTAATGAAGTGCTTGTTGGGTATTTTTCCAAGCACTTGTCTCAACTTGTTTAGAGTCTCTTCTCTCTTGTCTACTGCCTAAGTCATAACATGTTTAAGCAGTTGAGAATAATAAAATTCCATTGTGAAATGGAATTGGGAAAATGCTACTGGGTCAGACAAATCAGCAGTCTAATCAATGTCCTCAGAACATCTTTACAGTATAGATATTACATCAGTGGAGATTTAATCCTAACCAACTATCTGCAGTATGTATCTGCAGTGGTATTTTACCTTGGAACTTGGATGAAAGTGGGTTTTTTTGTTTTTTTTAATGCATTCATTGTTATGCTATTCAACAAACCTGCACAAAATTGCAAAATATCATTCAGCTAGAACAAGTATCTATGGTGGTGTTCTTTGAAATGATAACAAAAGATTTTGCAAAGGCATGATAAGTCCTGTGCAAAGGTTCAATGGAAGGCATCCAATACAGACTAGACTGCAAACATGTTTACATAGTGACTGATTGACAACGAGAGCCAAACTAATCCTACTGGAATGGGATGCCGTATATCAAGTTAAAATGCCAAACGGGACCAGACTTGATGACAGCTCTTGGTGTTTGCTACGGAAAAGTTGAGTTAAACAGCAAGGAAAACATGAAACAAGACAGTGGCGGGGAAAAAGAACGTTATAATTGTTAAAGAGTTTTAAATACTGATGATCGTGCCCTCTGAGAACAGTCTCTACACACTTCTTAAGATGCCTAACTTGCTATGAGGATCATTCAAATTTTCAGAAGATTATTTTTTAGACTATGATGGTAGTGTTGAATAAAAAAACATTTAGCTTGTAAGACTGTTAAAGATTTGAATGAAATTCTGAGTACTCTGTGGAACAAAACAGCCAAAAGGTGTTTTTAAAGTGAACCAAATTAATATTTATCCCATCCAATAAAATGAAAGAGCCTATGGTGTGATAGCATGATATAAGAATGTTTACCAGGGCAGCATAACTTTTTTGTAGACCCAAAGAAATGGCTTCTGTTGAGTTATACAATATGTTGATAAAGTAATCAATGGAACATCTTAAATTTGGGAACAGTGTTGCTGCATCTCTTACACCTTTTCCATTGATGCAGTGCTGCTGCAAGTGTCCTGTCTGGAAGTAGTTCAATATATTGCCACCAAAGAAAGCTGGTACTGGTGCCAAAGGTGACACCACAAAATTGCTCAGCCCGAAGTTGGAATTTAACCCTTTTTTGCAGATACAGCCAGCCATGATTATTTTGCCACTGAACATCAACATGTGCTTGTAACACTACATAATCAACAGGTTTTAGGACTGATTATTAAATGTGGGCCTGATCTCAAAAGGAACCAAGGCAGAAGCTTAGTTGCAGTGCCAGCACAGGCTGATAGAAGAGAGGCAGTTGAGAGCTATTTAAGACTGATGCATATCGAAGTTCCAGTTGTTATTCATCATTATTTGGATTTCTTTGCAGTCTGGATTAGCCACTTCAGAGTGTTTTGTTTTTTTGCTACACAAACGCTATTGATAGGTACACATGGAGAAGCCATCATTGTCTTTCATAGTGACAAAAAGCTCTTATTAAGTCCCGCTCTCTCTTCTTCTGTCTGAACTATAAGATGGAAATCCTTTGAATCTGGCCTCCCAGAGGCTGTTGGCATTTTTAGGCATTTTGATCCAAGTATCTTCTTTCTGTGGCCCCAGGCTGTTTTGAAAGGCTGCCTGACAAAGGTCTGTACTCTCCTGTATCATTCCATGATGTCATTCCCAGTTTGTGGTCATTGTCATTCTTTCCTGCAAAACAGACTGAGATATGTTTAGTTTTCTTGTCACTTTTTTTGCAGTACCTGCCATGCATTACTATGACTACAAGCTATGCAGGAATGTAATTTTGGAAGGAAGTATTCTGTTAGAGAAGGATTCAGGCTATATTGAGGAAGTACCTTTCATCACTTACCTTAAGGATATGACAGTCTACCACATGACCTGCTAACTGTAAAGCTTAAATGATGAGGTGTTATTTCAGGAGGATAATAAAGTTTGTTTTTTCCAATTTGATAAAATGTACTAAGAAAATCATAATCAGTAATCATAGATAAGACAGAAGTTAAACCGTTGCTTTAATTTTATTATCCTTTATGGCCTTTCAATTAAATGTAAGGAAATTAAAGGCCATTATAGGCCAGCTGTTTTCAAGTGCAAGTATTATTACAGACAGATTCCCAAGTGGAAAGAGTCAAAGCTTATATCCTTTTGACATGGAGTAAAAGGTCTAAGTGAAGCATGCACAAGGCATGCATACATACAGCCTTTTCAAGATGCTAGTCACTGTCATCACACAGAAGTTTTTACATTAAAAAAAATGTGCTGTTTTGAACAATTTTCATGAAACTATCAGGGCAGAGATATAGAAGAAAACTCAACCAAGTCTTTGTTACATGAAGTAGTTGCATGAACATTTTCAGAATTCTTGTTAAGGAGGTTTTAATAATCATTTAGGGGCATTACCGCTTATGGTTCAATCTCCAGGTCTTCCAGTGCATTTGTTGAAGTGTTGTTGGGCAGAAAAAAATGCTGTACAAATGGGTGAATACTGCTTGTAGTATACAGTGTTTTAAACGGTCAAAGAGACACTGCCTACACTGCTTACAGAGAAGCATTAGAAATGCCACTGATTAAGCTAGTCACAACATAATTAACATGCAGCACTGAGCTATGGCTGTTACTACTCCCATACAAGATTGGATTCTGTAGTGTTGACAGTTTAATGCAGTCGCTTCGGTCACTGACACAAATGAGAAATCCCTGTCGGTAAGATGCTAATCGATCTCTAATCCTGTGGTTATGATCTTCTTAACCACAGCCAAAGCCTTCTGAGAACTGGTGTGTTGACATGGTGACATTAGTGAAAGAGGAAGTAGCAGGAATTACACATTTGAAAGCGGTTGACTGATGGCTTTTCCATTCACACTTATGAATGGAAAGGTGTATCTTTTGACTATAGTGTTTTTAGATATAATCACTAGCTTTCATGTGGATTTGTGCAGTATATATCCGTAAGTATGGACTGTTAGCAAAAACATGTATACCTTTTAAACAAAAATCCAGATGGTAATGAAATTATAATGTTCTCAGCAAATGCCTGTCAGTCTGGGTACAGATTGGTCTTTATAAACACATGCACGTTTAGAGTGGGAGGTGATCACATGATGGTTTACTCAACTAGATGACAGATTAACCCCCTTTCCATTTCAGTGTGTCTGAATCCCTGTATATTTGTTCTCATATTGTTGTAAAAGTGGCTACGCATGCTGAGGTTTCAGGTTAGCTGAAAACCAGACACTGCCATATTAATCAAATAAACTTGGGTAGGACATCAAGAATATGTAGGCTGTTTGATATCTACTGAATCGGGGCCAAGATAACTGTTATTCCTCTGCTGTTGGACTCCATGCCACCCCCCCTTGGCTTAGTCATGATAACAGCTGGAGGACACATCATAAAAACATGCTTCTGCAGCCACAACTCAACGAGTTTTTCTTTTTTGTTGGTATAACAATCATTTTCTCTCGCATGTATTATTTCTGTCAATTCAATTTTGTGTGTTCTGTTTTTGTTCTTTCGTTTTTTCCCCCCACAAGTAGATACTACTTTTTTTTTTTTTAATCATTATTTTAACATTATGGATAATTTTCCATTCTCACATGGACTTCCATAAATTTCCATAGTGGATATTTAAGGCTGTATCTACCAGAGCAGACTTACACAAGAAACGTGCTGATGTGATGCAGAGAGGTTCAGCTTATCTATTAAAATCTGCAGGTACTTCATTTGCACAGCCAAATATATTCAAATAATGTCAGTCGTTGCACTTGGTGAAAGCAGCATTATCCAGTTTGACCAATAGCAGCTTATATTTACTCAGTGTCTTTATAGGTTCTCAGGCATCAAAGTTATAACGACTGAATGACTTTCTGGTTTGTGAAGATGTTTCACAGGTAAATCT
This sequence comes from Astatotilapia calliptera, assembly GCF_964374335.1. Classification (NCBI taxonomy): domain Eukaryota; kingdom Metazoa; phylum Chordata; class Actinopteri; order Cichliformes; family Cichlidae; genus Astatotilapia; species Astatotilapia calliptera. Next base: position 7,216,470 of record NC_137423.1, on the reverse strand, counting down.
GTGTGTGCTAATGGTAAGAGTGTAATTCTGTTTAATGATGGTTTTTCATGGTGGACACAGACATGTATCGCTCCTCTGTCAAGCCAGCTGTTCCTGTCCCCCTGTTCAAAATTTTAACAGGAGTGTCCTTGAAAGAGGGTATTTTAGGTGCAGATTTACAGCTTAGCATCGTCTTGTTGAGCTGGCTCTGCTCTGTTCAGTTCAATTCAATTCAGTTCAATTCAATTTTATTTATACAGCGCCAAATCACAACAACAGTCGCCTCAAGGTGCTGTTGTTCCATGTATCCATGTAGTGTTTGTTATTTTTTGATATTTTACTTGGTGTACCCTTTGGGAGTTAGTTTAGTCTTTTTTTTTCTTTTTTTTTTCCAAGCATTAATAGCTAGTGGGTCATCTGAGAAATGACAAGTTAGGTTTAGGAATCAGCTTCTTGGCTCTTAATGGGGGGAAAAAACTAAGGTTGTTTTAGTTCTTAGAATATTTTAATATGCCAAAGTGTTTCAAGGCCTCTTTAACCTTTGTTACATTCACATTTGATGAGACTGTCTTATGACCTGCTCACGTGTCCAACTTAATGCCAGAATTATGTAATGCACTGTCCATCTATCCAGGGTGTGCTCATCTCCTCACTAGATACTGTATACTCTAGCAGAGACATTAGTCCACTGCAACCTATAATGAAGTGCATATTAATTAAAATTGGTTAGAATTATTAAACAGCCATCTAGAATCCAGCAATGAGAATATCTGCTGCTACCTTGGGATGTCTTTGGCTTTCTGTGTATGTTTATTTTGCCTGATGGGGCATGTCTGCCTATGACAAGGTGAACATACTCATCTTGTTCAGCTGTCAGCGCTGTGTGTTCATGCACTGAAAGAGAAAGGAGGAGAGATCAAGGCAGCCTGGCACTTAAACTGCAGTGTGACACACACATACACATTCACAGACAATAAGGACCACTGTGAAGAAGTGACAGCCGGCTGTGTGCCAGGGCTGAACAGCCACCCTCTGCAGGGAAGCTGTTGGTAACTGTTGTTACTTACCACACTCACTCTGACAAGAAACATAACTGACATAATAACAGCATCTTACTGTGAACATCAAGCACTTTAGAGTATACTTAAAGTATCTAGAGTGCCCTAATAGAGACTGACATTAGAAAGCCAGTAATCATAGCTTTCACCATCCCTATAATACGATCATTTCCAGTGTCTTCTTGCATAAGTCCCCATTTTCACTCACATTTCTATTCTATTTTGCAGCATCTGCTGTTGCGTGACCTACCAAGAAAGTTGGCTTGTGGCAAGTACAAAGTCAGACACTCAGCACCCTGATGAAGTGTTAAGTCTGAACTCTCTAAAAACACTTAATGTTCATTGTAGAAGGATTGTGAGTTTTCAGGAGTAACATAAAAGCCAAGCAGGCAGAGAAACTTTCCTTTTTGTTCTTTTCTCTAGTTTCCAGGAGACAGATAGCTGAATGTAAGGATAGACAGCTGCTCGTTCCAAAAAATGTTCAGTTATCTTTGATAACCAGCTCCACAGCCTGGGCGGGCGTGCTTTAATATTCCACATCAGCCTTGCCAATTTTGTTGTTTGGACTGATGAGTCACAGCCCTTTTTTTTTTTTTTAAACTTTCTTTTTTCTCTAAGAAAGGCCAAATTCAAAATGAAACTACAAAAGAACATTTTGATCGTTGTTCAGCTCAGTACTTGTGCATGGCTGACATTTAGCATCAACATCAAGTACAGGAACTGTAAAACATTTTTATTAATATTTTTAAAGGAAAAGGAAAACCACTCGAAGGCACTCTTGAAGTAGATACTGTTATGCAGTTGTCTTGTAATTTGCTGTACTTCCTCATGAAACCCACAGCTAGAGTTAATAATTTTCTTTGTAATACCCCATAAAATGAAAACATTTAAAGTTTACTTGAAGGTTTTGCTTTTCTTCTCATTAAATGTGAGATGAAGTTCAAAAATGACAGGGATCTGTGCAGCCGTGCAAAAGTATAGTCTGTCAAATTATTTAGGTTAATTTAAAATATTCAGCACTTGCTTTGTGTAGAAGATAAAGGGAGAACAAAGTTACATGTGAAGTATGGCCTGTACAGACAGTACTGCCATCACTACTGCTCTGAAAGGATCTGCAATATATTGGGAATATTATGAGATATTATCAAAGCTCTCACAGATCAAAGCGTCACAAGCGTGTCCTCTAATCGTTATCTATAATTACAGGCCATACCTCTTTCATGCAATCTCCCATTGCTCTATTGATTGCCCTTATTCAAAGGCAAAGTGGGTCACTTTGCATGCATCCGTTTAACTCGAATTTATTTACTGCTCTGTTGATTTTTGACGTGGCCTTAGACTGGCAAACATTTGCAAATGTTCAACGCTCTCCAAGAGATACTTGTAAAGATCTCTCTTTGGGTCATGTGCTGACCTCTCTCAACATCTTCTGGAACCTACTGAGTGATGTACAAAATGCAGATTTGTTGTGCAATAGGCAGCTTTCAAGGCTATAATTAAACTACAATAAAACATGTTAATTAATATTAAGGCTTTACAAGAATTGTTACCAGGATTTCTTTCTGTATGCAGTAATTGGAACTATTTGATAGATCAGGCAGAATGATGTTTCTGCACTGTCCAGGGATGTTTCTAATTGGGTCATGAGCTGGTTTCCTAGTTTTCTTAGTTGAGGCGCTGGGGAGCTGGACTCTTTCTGACTATCAAGGGAGCAAGTGTGACCTGTGCTGCATGGCTGACTGACAGTCACAGTCACATAGCAACAGTTTCAGGCTGCTTTATATAAAAAGACTATGCTCAAGTTCCCTTCCTTTTGCTTTAGGCTTGCTATGTTTTGATGTACATGATTGGCTGAAGATCATGCCTTGGCTCTTGTCACAGCAGTGTTTGTTGGGCATCGGAGTGTTTATCGCAGAGCTGGTGGTTTGATTCCCGGCCTTGTTTTTTTTCTTTTTTTTTTTTTCCCTTTTTTTTTTTTTTTTAACCAACCTGCTGGAGCCTAATTCAGGTGACACGGTGAGCGATAAGACGCACTCATAGACTCTGTATGAGGATGATGGCCAAGCGCTTTGAAGCTGCATTCTTTTTTTGTTGCCGTTTATTGCAGTAAGACATCCACAGGTAACACTCAGCTTGTGGTTTCACAGTTGGACGCCACTAACCAATTAGTTATGGTGGCTGCTTTTGCCTGTGGGCAGACTACAAGTTCATCATCACAGGGCTTACACAGAGAGACAATTTCAAATATAGACATAATTAGCAGTAACCTTACTAGCATGGTGGCTCCAGAGTACAGTGGTTTACGCATTTGCCTGACAAGCGAAAGATTTTTATTCTGGGAGGGGGGGCTTGTGTCAGGAAGGGCACCCAGCATAAAAGTCCCACTGTGGCAATGTCTCATGAATAAGGGAGCAGGTCGCTGCTACCTTATACCACAGTGTAAAACAAATAGATACTTAAAATCCTCTCAGTTATTAAGTCACCTAACTTTGACTGGCGACATTTGGATACATTTTCTTTCTATGATTGTTTAATTTTACACATGTTCTTGCTTTTCTATTTATTGATTCATTGATTTTATTTATTTATTTTTGTATAATAATAAGTCTATATTTGCTGATCGGTGCCTTGGCACACAACACTGATTGTGATTAGTGTTTAAGGACCGTAGTTTGAGTTTCACTCTGTGAATAGGTTTTATAGGTTCACTGCAAACAAATCTACTTTATGGGATTAATAAAGTTATCTGGATCTGAAAAAGTTTAAAGTAGTTTTTAATTAACGTTGCTTGCGTGTATTTGGACTACGGGAGGAAACCACAGCACCCAGATGAAACCCACTGAAAGCAACATGCTTGAGAACGTTTTTCATGTAGGTAAATGTTTTAATGACTAAACATCAACATGCTTGCATTGCCCCTTTGTACAACTTACAGCTAAAACCACTAAATGTTAGACAGAGTTGACATTTACATTTTAACTAGAGTTAATATTTAGTTGTTGTAGGTAGTTGCTGATGGTATTCAGTTTTAATTCAGCATAAATGTTCTGGAATTCTTGAATCAACTAGAATCATCCGCTTCAGTCTCTTATAAAACATCTTTCTGTTGTTTAAAGCGAAAGGTAAAACTGTTAGTCTTGTTTCACTGGAGGTATCAAGATGACTCAGGTTCACCATGAATGGAGGCTTTTAATACTGAGTGGGATGGTTTTCATTGTCTCGCACACAGCGTTGTACACATGACTCCGTTCCCACTCACCCCAACATTCCTAACCCCCTCAGTCCCCATCCCATTCAGACACCAGCGTACACACACACACACACACACACACACACACACAGTTACACACATATTGGTAACCCCCCAACAACAATGCATGCTGTCACCAAAATCTGGAAAGTGACACAATTGTGCCTCAGCTGACTGGCATTTGTCTGAACTAGCCTGCATGATACAGCATGTCAGTGTTTTTCTGCTATATCAGTGAATGTTTGTTTAGTCTATAAAAGATCTTTCCGTGTAGTTACAGTCTACATAAGTTGATTTAGATTTCTCACTTGAAGGGTTAAATGCCTGGTTAGAAATTCTTGCAGCTACATCTGCTAACAACTAATTGCGGAAATTTCTCTTTGCTCAGAGAAACTCACTATTAAATGACTCCTAAACAATATTCCTTTTGTAGTGGGATTTTTTTTTTTTCAGTTGTTCTTGTTTTCCCATACTTTCAGGTCCAAGAAGCTGTATGGGAGAGGCAAAACCTTCAGTTTGTAACAGAAGAACATAATGCTTGCTAGATAACATCTGTTTGTATCCCTCAGTGCAAACATTAAGTTTATTTGATTGATTATTATTATTTGGTGTTCAGTTCAACCTATTAACTCATATTTGCTTTAGAATAAGTTTCAGAGTCTCTCTTTCTCTTTTTTTTATATTTGCTTTTCTTTTGGATTTGAATGAAAAGCTGTGTTTGTCAGCTCCTGAGACAGCAAGAGGGGTCCTGGTGGTGAATTTGAAACATCTATTGATTCACACGTAGTCTTAGAGAAATAAATACAACTGTGGAATATTTGGCTGGCTGTCTGTGTAAACATAGATCCTCACTTCTCAGTTTGTGTTGAGAAATCGGAATTTATTGGAAGATTGAAAACTCTAGGTGGTCCAGCTAATAGTGGCATATTGTGGTGATTTCCTTTCACCCATTTGGATCTCATCACCGAGCATGAAGTTTAATTGGCAAGATGAGAACCAGGGCCACACAAATATACTGTCAGCAGATGTTACTGTAACAAGCTGTAACAGTCTGGCAAATTATTCTAATAGCATATCTTGCACCTACATTAATAGATACATAGTCATTCTTCTCTTAAGCAGGGAAGATGAAACAGTGAGCTACTGTGCTATGACTAAGTGCTGTTGAAGTAAACAAATCTTGAAATGAATTATCACATTTTATAAATTCAAACAATGTTTTACACAAACATGGCAAAACCTATATGCTGATCATGAATTCGTGTACATCTGCTTAATTACAGCAGTTTACTACAAAAAGAAAAGAAAACCAATCCTAAACTCTGACAGTTGCCTGTTGTTAGTATCTCATTGGCGCTGCTACTAGCAGGGTAAAAAGTTCAGATTTCCCCTGGGCCCAGCCATGCTGAAGATACAAGCAGTCACTGTAGTGAAGGGGATAAAAGTTTGCGCTAGATGGCATGTGTTTAGCTTGTACAGTAGGAGCCCTGTTTTCTCTGACTGCAGCAGGTCAGCCTCTGTGTAACGACAGCAGCAGGCAGAGGAGCTGGACCAAAGCCAGCCCTTCAATTCAGGGAGCCTGTTTGTTACAAGTTGGCAACAATTTAATTTTGGCAGGGTATTTACTGTACCCAAGATTGGCAAAGGCAAGCTCTGCTAGAAATATTGTATATGAAGCCCTCAATTGACCAGATACTGTAACTCCCTCTATATTGGCCTCCAATCTACCCTTCACTGCAGACTGCAGCTTGTTCAAAATGAGAGGCACACCTCTTAACTGGAATTGGCAGGTTTGACTCTATTACCCCTATCGTCGCTGACCTGCATTGGCTTCCCATCAAATACCGTATTGATTTTAAAATTCTATTGCTTACCTATAAAATTATAAATAACATTGCTCCCAGCTATCTTGTTGAACCTCTCAGCTTGTACACTCCTGGGAGAGCACTGAGATCAACAGGCCAACTGCTCTTTGTGCAACCTAGGTCACGGCTGAAGAGCAGAGGTGATTGCACTTTTGCCATAGCTGCACCCAAACTCTGGAATAATCTTCCTACTGCTATTCGCATATCTGAATCGGTTCAATCTTTTAAATCGCAGTTGAAAACCCATTTATTCAATCTAGCCTTCCCTAGTTAGTGTCTGTATCCTGCAAATGTTTTTTATGTAGTTTTAATAATTTTATTCTATTTTATTGCTGAATAATCTCTTAGTCGAGTTGTGTTTGTATTTTCTTTTGCATATTTTCACTGCGCTGCGGCTAATTGGTGCTCTCCACCTGTTGGTGTATTTATACCCTGTTAATGTTTCTTTCTCTAAATTATTGCATTACTGTAAAGCACTTTGGTGTACCGCTGGTTTTAAATGTGCTATACAAATAAAGTTGTATTGTATTCACATACACACTGATATTAATTAAACTGACTAAATTACTACCAGACTGCTAAAACCTCTCTTGTATAGACCGGTGGACTTGTGCATTCACTGTTGTTCTAAATTGGCATTGTGACATTTAAAAAACAAAATATATTATTCAAAGCCAAATAGCACCCTTATGTAACCCAGGTCCCACGTAGCTATGGTAAAGCTAGAGTATATAGTACAATGAGACTGGGCCTGGGTTCGTAGTGCTACTAATAATGATACCTGATACCCTCTAATTTGCTATAATAAGGACCACCACAACTGTATTTTACACAAATTTATCCCTCACCGGGTATTTATTTAGACAAAAGAAATGAATAAAATAAAGAGTTACTTTAATAAAATGGATTGAATTCAAATAAACAAACAAAAATACTGTAAAAATGACTACATGGATTTTAAATAAAAGATTATCAACCCAAAATACCTCCTTTTTAGGTATTTCAACTGTTATTTCAGCTACAACAGCTCACACCTTTAACATGGATGAATTTCAACCTTTGACAATAACTTTGATCAACTACACACTTACTCAATTTAAACCGATTGTGTAACAGTGGGCCCACACACACACACACACACATACACTTTAACCTGTCCACACTACACCTGTAGCACGGTGCTTGATGCAGGCCTGATTCGAAGTTCGGGTGCGGTGAGGCCTAAAACTGATGGCCGCTTCACTCAAACTGAGCCATAAACAAAATACGTGCACTTTAGTTCCAGTTAGTACTCACGAGTCCAATGAGTTTGTTAGTGGGGCAATCAGAAACGGGCAGTTAGTTCACCAGTAGTGAAGACAGTCAGGGGTAAGAAAACAGTCAGGGGCGAGGAAACGGCCAGGGGTGAGAAAACAGCAGGGTCCATCCGGGCAGAAACCTCTCTCTCCCTCTCCTTTCAGAGCGTCCCTCGGCTTCTAAACATATTTAAACACTTGAGCTACAATACCAAATGCTATCACATAACGATTTAGCATTAGCATGCTTTGACTGAAAATCACAGAGCTAAACATACAGCATGGCATCACAGCACATAACGCGGTAAGCTGCGCTAATTAGCAAGCCGCTAGTTAGCATCACTATAACGAATAGTTACAGTACAAATGTCAAGGCACACAGTCTCATTTACCTCTTGCAGATCACAAATAAGTAATATAAGGACCACGGGTAGTCGACCTCAATGATACACTTAGATGCAAAATCCACACCACGTTTGCCTTACGACATCTCTCTCTTCAGACTTAGCTTCTGTGTCCGCTCCCACAGATTCACACAAACCTTACCACTTGTCCCGCCCCCATAACAGAGAAGAGTGACATTGACTGCACAACAACCAATGACAATACCATATTGAGATAACTGACACTAGATGGGTAAATAACCTTAGGTTACACCCCAACATATTTAGTGTGCACAGAAAATGAACTCTAAATCATGAAACCCTTTTACTTATTGGACTCTTAACTGTAAATGAAATACATTTGTACCAAAGCATATGATTTTTAAACGTTTTATCAACTATTTATAGTTTAACCATTTTTTATTACAGTACACTTTTTCTTTATACTGCAAGCCCGAATAATTGCAGACAGGGCTACACTTACAATAGGTGATACTTTTATACAACTGGTATAAATACTGTTTGTTACTTAAAATCTGCAATATTTTAGAGACCAACATTCAAGAATATGACTGAGTGTATATATATTTTGAATGAGCTACATTAGGAACTAACAGTGATTGTAGGCTGGGGTGTTTTGCTACTCTTTCATGTCATGTCACCTTTTAGAAACCAACTAACACACTGCTCATTTAGTTTGATAGTGCAACAATCATTATGCAATATCTCTAGTTTTCTTGCTCAGAACACTACTGGCTCCCACCCCGAGTCCGTCTTGGTAACAATGTCAACTTAATACCTGCAGTGGAGTAGCTTAGCTTACAGTACCGGTCTTGAGTGATGTTATCCCCATCAGCTTGCTTGTAACAGAAGATAAACTCTAATCTTGACTAATCTAGCCAGCTGCACCTCCCTTCTTTGGGGGCTAGCTTGACAGCTCCCCCCACTTGGCTTTAGACCAACTTTGACACCATCGTTATATGAAAACAAGAAGCTTATCTGCATGTGGTGTAGTGTGATGTTGTGAACTGAGTTATTAAATGAAATTTTTATCCTGGATTTGTTTTTCTCTGATAGATCTATAGCTCTGAGTACAGGGAATATTGACTCATGATACCCTATGATATAAGCGAACTGTCAAGATCATATGTTACTTGCCTTTTAAACTATTTCCCCCGGGGCAGCACAGGGCAGAGATGCTTTAAACTTAATATTCATTTTCACAGCATGTACTTCAGAGCTCAGTTCCATGTTAATCCTACTGCAGCAGGAGTAGAAACAACCGGATCTGTCACCAGTCCATACAGTATCAGATTGCTGACAGTATGCAGGCTTGTGTATAAACAGTAAGTAATACAAACTCTATGTAATAGAGTGTGGGCTGTCGGTTTACATGATCCTTTCATGGAAAATTCCTTTAAAGAAGTTGTTACTTACAGGTTATTTGAGCATTTTAAGAGTTTACCTCCTAATTACAAATTAGTTTACAATATGCCACCAGAGTGCTATCGTAGAAATGTCTTTTTCTTTATTTTATTTTTATTGACATTTCACCATGTAGAAGATGTTTGCCCACACAGAATGATAGGTAGGTCCGTAGTTTTCTGCTTAGGGACTCTCGGTTCTTGGTTTGCAATTGTTACACCAGCTTTTGAACAGTTCAAACCTTTGACATTGAAATGATGGCTCCTCTAACTGTTTTCAGCATTTCCACTGGTAGATTGCTCCATTACATCACAACAATTACCTGAAGAGAGCAGCATTTCTACTCCACATTGTGCCCATCAGTTCTGGGAATCTGTCAATGAGTCACACAGCTTCTTCTTTTCTCCAAGCATAATATTTGTCTCTGATCTGGCACAAACATCTACATTTTCTTAAAACAGATGATTTCCATATCTTGTAATATTACAGATACAGTTATAGTCTTTTGTTTTTGTTTGCTACTTTTTTCTTTTGAGGGACTGACCCACCCGCAGCTCAACATGATTAACTTTAGTAATTTACTCAAATGTGGCTGAGCTAGTCATCCAATTCATGGAATGACTATAGTGCCAAAAAGATAAATCTGAGATGTGTTATCTCCAACATTTTGTCTGTCTGTGTTATATCAACAGCAGAATTGACCCATATAAGACTTCTTTCTTTTTTTTGCTATTTCTTGTTATTTTTGATATTTAAGAGAACATTACAGCCACAATGCTTTCAGCCCTACTGCTTTGAAAAAAGAATTTTGGAAGTATAGTCCATTATTTTGCTCTTTGAACGCTACAGTATTGGTCCAGGGATTCTTTCTTAAAAACACCCTGAACCCCTGGGGAGAGGTACAATGGCAGGATTTCTGTGCATTTTGGGAAAGGAAAGCTTGGCTTCAGTGTTTCATTTTCCTAGTGGAAGCTCACTGCTAACTTGGAATGACAAACATCCATGGTTCCCTAGGGTGAAAAAAAGCACTTAGCTTTGGGAATCTGTCAGGGAACAGGGATTCCATTACCTTCCAGTTACCTATTGAAAGTTTGATTCCTTGACATGGGAGAGTGAGTGGCATCTGTGAATTTTGTAGTCTTTGATGCTTTGTGTTAAGTGCTCATCTGTGTTTGGGTAGTCTTAGGGGGTGTAGGCATATATTTAGCTGGATATATTTTTTTAAAAGTGTAGTTCAACATTCAAAATGAATTTAAGTTGTATTAAAGGGGCCCTGTTAAAATCATATCATCATATAGATCTGTATTTTTAGATCTGCTAAAAATGGCATTGCACGATTCACAGTTTAAATTCTTATTTGTACAGCCTTTCAGTTAAGACTGTCTGAAACAGCCAGTTTTTAGCTCCCTTCCTTGTAAGACGACTTTCTTTTATTTGGTTGCCCATTATAAACAGAAGGTTTGAACAGCAGATGGGTGGGACTTCAGAGCAGGTGGAAAAAAACCAACTGTCTCAAAACAAGTGTGTAGCCTGTGGTTGTGGCTTAGAGCAATTTCTTAACCATATGTTTACATTAATTTTGTAAGCTTTTGGTCATGTTTAACTCAAACATTGTAATGCTTCATCATAATTACACTGTTGAACAAAGCGCGTCTCAAACGTCCAACAGCAGAAGTCACAGTAAACAGGCTGATTATCTCCGACTGATCTCGTGTTGATACAGTGTTTCAGCAAAGCTCCCAATTTGTTCAGTCCTTCTGAGGACAGAGCTTAATAATGAGACTAAAGAAGAGCATGTTGAGACACGCAAACAGCTTAAACCAAAATCTAGTTCTAAAATAGAAATTTAGAAGTGTTTTGGTTTGCCTTGGCTGTGATACAGGCCCCCTTTTAATATTAAAGCATGAAGATGAATGTAATCATTATCTTCTTACTTGTTTCTAGCAGTAAGATCTGTTGCCTGGATACTGTCTGAAGGATGGTGCTTTTAATGTGCGTTCTGCAAAATTTTGGTTTCCAGTTTGACATTTTCTGTCATAATGTCTTTACTTAAAGCTTAAGACCTTTTTTTCATAGGGTTATTATTAGCTTGGACATTAGGTTGTTTAAGATCAGTACAGAATTAAAACTGTACAAGCTCTAAATCATACTCCCAGTAACAAGGTTTTTGTGTTATCTTGTTGTGGTTTCTGTACTTGCTAATAAAAATATAGAGAAAACACAACTAGGAGTTAACTTATAAAACTTGCTAATATAATGAAGGAACTCATTATGTTTGGACTAGTAATACATCTAAACTATTTTAAAGTGTTTTAGGCCTTTACCACGCTGTCTTTGTACATTTAACCACTGAGTCAAGTCTTTCAGTAGCTATTGGAGATGTGTTTACTTGGTAGCTTAAATGGCCCTCTGTTTCAATAAAAGCACCTATTTAAACCTGTTCGATCTAACACTGGCGTCAAGATGTCCATCCAGCTAGACCAAGACCGAAGTGGCTGTCTATTTTACTACAGCTTCCAGTGTGGCTACTGGATAGATGTTTCCGTCATTCACAGGAAAACTGTAGCAGGCAGGATATTGGAGACTAGGAGAGGCCCCTGTAAAAACCTGCGCGCTTGCAAAGCTTAGGTCAGACGGCCAGTATAGACACGGAGGTTCTTTGTTTCTGATCCTACAGAGCTGTGGGGAGCAGTCAGTTAAATTCAGCTAGGTATGGTATGCATGGTATGGTAAGGCATGGCTCTGCATGAGATGGTTAATGTTTAACCTCAGTAACCATCATTATTGGGTTGTTTTTTTTATCTGTATTGTATCCAGAGGACTTGGCCCTAAAAAGGCTAGACTATAGCTCAAAGGTCATATCACTCTTGTCATTCATTGTGAGCAACTTTGTGGGGTCTGTGTCAAACTGGAACGCCATTTCTTCATCATTTTTTTTTCCCCTTCACAAAGTTGTCTTTTATAAATGAATTCACCCTTTCGCTTGCTGTGTCTAACTTCACTCAACATGTGTGTAACATGATCTGGGTTAGTAGAATGGGGATTTGTAGCAGCTAAATTGAAGAGCCAGAATCTGTGCCACTGAGAGGAATTCAAAAGCCCCTAGAGTATTTCCTGAGTAGAGGGGGGTTTGAAGGTTTATTCTCACTCATGTTCATCCCATAAAGCCAGTTTGGGGGTGACAGTTAAGGGCTTGTATGCCCCTGTCCTACCCAAAAGGCTAAATGCAAATATAGAAATATATTAAATTCTCAATTGTAGTTATAAAAAAAATCAAAAGCAGGTTTCACATTCATAATTTTGTACCTAACAAAGATACATTGTTTTAAGACAAAAAAAGACATATAACCCCCTCTTATCTTAAAAATTTCCATGCGAGCAGCCTTGCAAAAGTAGCAAATAGGCCTCTACTGCTGTCAGTGTTTTTTGTTCTCCCAAGCACTTTAATGGCACAGTTGAACAAATATTTGTGAGTCAATATACAGATATCAAATGTCAGTTATAGCACCCACACCTGTGTTGTCCTCTAAGGACCTCGTTTGTGGGACCAGTATTTAGCTGTCATGTGCTATCTCTTTAATAAGTGCATTAAAGTGAGTCTGCTTGCCCTCAGTTGGGACATTTCTCTTTGCAGCAACACTGTAAACTGGTAGGATTGATATTAGAGTTTTACTTTCGCTTAATGGATGTATTGGTAAAGAATTTTGACTGATTTCTTTACAATTCAGCAATAAATTTGGTCTCACATCGTTCAGTTGTGTGTGAGGCCTTTAGACAAATCATCCATAAGTGTATACTATATGTTCTTTAAGTGTCAGCTCAAATGGATCACCATAACGTCTTTCATTCAAAAGTGTTGTTGCATTAGTCTGCCTATTGCCCACTAGACTACCGTGAACACAATTAAATATTGATTTAGGAAGTGTCACACAACGGTTTCATCCCTGTTCCTGTGTAAACACACTCGCCACATGCACCTTTCTGAAGCTGGCAACCAACCCAAAAATATAAGCATCACCTTGCAGCTAAAACAGGACATTTTAATCAACTTAAACCTGCCTGTCATCTCATAATATACCTCACCTTGGACTGTACTCCATCGTCCATTTTAGTCCCCTCTTCTTTTTTGTCTTTTACCCTGACAATTGCCAAGTCATTCCCAGGACAAAAATATCTTCCCCTCATGTCGACTCAAAGACCCACCAAGCATAGAAGAGTATTGGAGGAGAAAACACTGGAGGGAGTTGGGGTGGAAGTGAGCATCTTTGGGGGCCAGGACTTCAGTTAATCCACAACCCAAACATTGTTCCATCATCTAATCTGGGTGGAAATGGGACGGACTGGCTGGAATACTAACATTTAGCTCACAGCGCTGCCATTTTACTTGCAGGAAATTTGGCATGTTTAATCAGAGGGGGCTTATCCAGAGTTGAGGGAAAAGGGAGGCATAAAGAAGAGAACTGGGCATTGGAATTCAGACAGTTAAAGCTCTTAGGAAAACATGTTTGGAAGAGAGCTGTCTCCTCTGCTCTAATTCAAGGTGTATAGTTTGAATGTATGTTATACTGCTATAGTCTAAAGGGTTAGCAGAGTAACAAGCTAAATAGAATTTTAGGTATTTTAAACACTGTAGCACTTTGAAAAGCCCCCTTGTTGTTATTCACAGCTAAATATACAATAGCACTGGGCATGCCTGAGTAGAAAAGGAACTGTATTGTGTGTGAATGGTGTGTGGGAGTGTGTGGCACACTTGGTAAGCTGTTTTTTCCTCATTGAGTAATAATCACAATGAGAGAGATTAATTTGTAAAAAGAAACCTTTTGATGGTGTAGGTTAGAGTTCAATGAAACAGTTTTTACAAACCTAATTAATACAACATATTTTGTTTGCATTCCTCCTGTTCTTCCGGCTTGTTCAAAGCCATGTTTGAATAGTTAATTCAGAATATGAAAAAAACAAATCAAGTAAAGAAAGTATATTAACCATCAAATATCTAGCTATCTAGCAACTATTTTCTTCTGCTGATTGTCCCCTTGTGGGACAATCAAAGGATTATTCTATTCTATTCTATTCTATAGCATAATTGTTTTCTGCTCTCTTGGTTAGAAATCTTTTCCCAATCCAAATTTCTCCTACTGCGCTCACATACAGCTTTACAATTTGCTACACAAACGATTTATTCTGCAATTTCTCCAGTGTTGTGTAGTACTTCAGCCCTTACTTTAACATAATACGGTATCTGCAGTTCTTTTTTTTCTTTCCTTCTTTCTTTCTTTGTTTTTTTTTTTTCATATTAAATGCCAATGCTTTATTCTTGAGATGTTTGAAATTTGACCTTCTTGTTTAGTGTCAAGCTTCATCAAAAGATATGTTTATGTGAATGCTGAGCCATCTTTTCATCCAGCATTTCATCTTTGATGTGAAAGGAAATGACAAAGAACGGCTTTTACGGCCAAATTTAAAGAACTAACAAAAACAAAATGGCGAGTTTTCTCCTTGCTCGTGTCCTAATGGGATTAATGGGTTAAAATGCTTAGTTTTATATAATAATGGCTGTTGAATTTAAAAAGATCCATATAAAAAATAGTATAATACTTTTTAATGTCATTGGTTATTAAATGAAAAAACCTGTGCTGTTATACACCGTTGTTTACACCATTATGGGGTATTAAATGAACAGCTGCATTGGCATTGCCCACATTTCTATCATGATCCATGGAAAATATTCAAAATTTAAAGGGAAAATCCTACTTAATGTACCTGTTTAAAATGTGATGACAACGTGTTTACTTTGCAAGAGGCCACAGCTTGCATGGTTTCCAGTTGACATTATGAGTTTAACTCCCAATGATATCTATTGACACCATATATTTAAAGATTTATGGATGCAGGAAAGGCTAAGACTGCATCTTTTGCAAGCACCCTTTGAAAAGTAAACTAACTTGGATGACATGTGCAACTAGTAAATTAAAAGTAGTTTTTGAATACTCCCTTAACAAGGTAGTGGCAACAGATTAAATGTTAGTTTAAACTGTGAACTTAACTTTGTTAATATTGTGCCATATGTGTCACCTCTCTCATGAGTGGGAGTTGATTCATTGCTCTGTTGAAGAGAGATGCAAAAGTTGAGCCAAGTGTGGAAAACTTGCTACACTCCAAGTTCACCTACTAGTCTTTGGGAATTACTGTCACAGGGTGTTTAGCTGAATGTAACAGATTTGGTGTGTGTGACTGTGTTTGTCTGTCTTTTTCCTGCTAATTGAAACCAGGTGACAAGCGGTTGGGCACTTGCACGCTTGTATGCAAGGGTGAAAAGGAGAAGTGGTTACTATTAAAACTGACAGTCGTGTTGACCAGTGTCTCAAGAGTAGAAAATTATTTGTATTACGAGTAACATGTAGCAGCATCACCACCAACATGGGGCACTCAGCACTCAGGTACAGTTAAAAAGAAAAAAGAAAAACATGAAGGTCATAACACGAGAAAACCTTTCAACTTAAAAGCGGTTTTACCTTTGAGTGAGAGAGTCACTTTCTACTCACTGAAAACCAAAGAAAAAAAATCAGCAAGACAGAAAAAAGCCTGGTTGCATTTGGAAAGAACCAAACAGGACATGTGTTTTATATTCTGACATTTCAATTATGATATCTTAAAACTAGGGCCTCCAGTTAACTGACTTCTGTGTGTCCAGCATTACGTATCTCCATAAAAATCAGAATAACTGCAGTCTTTAAAGAGCTGCGGTGTTTTTACAGTGATGACTAACAAATGTTAATATCAAAAACTTCTGTCATAATGTAATCAGGATTATAAACCCTTTTTACAATATTACAATTCATAACAATAAGACTTATCAATTACCTTTAAATGAGTCAGCACTTTGCATGTGCAGTTTTAGGAAAGTTATTTAAGGATTCTAAGCAATCCTGTGAAAAACTAAGACACCCTATGATTCAGTAGCAGCAATATTGTGAATTACTTACTTTATCGGTATCTCACATTGTTGGCCCACTTTTCCTTATATCATCGCTTATCTTCAGTGAGGTTTGCCAGCAATAATGTACAGTGGGGCAAAAAAGTATTTAGTCAGCCACCGATTGTGCAAGTTCCCCCACTTAAAATGATGACAGAGGTCAGTAATTTGCACCAGAGGTACACTTCAACTGTGAGAGACAGAATGTGAAAAAAAAATCCATGAATCCACATGGTAGGATTTGTAAAGAATTTATTCGTAAATCAGGGTGGAAAATAAGTATTTGGTCACCTCAAACAAGGAAAATCTCTGGCTCTCACAGACCTGTAACGTCTTCTGTAAGAAGCTTTTCTGTCCCCCACTCGTTACCTGTATGAATGGCACCTGTTTGAACTCATCATCTGTATAAAAGACACCTGTCCACAGCCTCAAACAGTCAGACTCCAAACTCCGCCATGGCCAAGACCAAAGAGCTTTCGAAGGACACCAGGAAAAGTATTGTAGACCTGCACCAGACTGGGAAGAGTGAATCTACAATAGGCAAGCAGCTTGGTGTGAAAAAATCAACTGTGGGAGCAATCATCAGAAAATGGAAGACATACAAGACCACTGATAATCTCCCTCCATCTGGGGCTCCACGCAAGATCTCATCCCGTGGGGTCAAAATGATCATGAGAACGGTGAGCAAAGATCCCAGAACCACACGGGGGGACCTGGTGAATGACCTGCAGAGAGCTGGGACCAAAGTAACAAAGGTCACCATCAGTAACACACTACAACGGCAGGGAATCAAATCCCGCAGTGCCAGACGTGTTCCGCTGCTGAAGCCAGTGCATGTCCAGGCCCGTCTGAAGTTTGCCAGAGAGCACATGGATGATACAGCAGAGGATTGGGAGAATGTCATGTGGTCAGATGAAACCAAAGTAGAACTTTTTGGTATAAACTCAACTCGTCGTGTTTGGAGGACGAAGAATACTGAGTTGCATCCCAAGAACACCATGCCTACTGTGAAGCATGGGGGTGGAAACATCATGCTATGGGGCTGTTTTTCTGCCAAGGGGACAGGACGACTGATCCGTGTTAAGGACAGAATGAATGGGGCCATGTATCGTGAGATTTTGGCCAAAACCTCCTTCCATCAATGAGAACTTAGAAGATGAAACGAGGCTGGGTCTTCCAACATGACAATGATCCAAAACACACCGCCCGGGCAACAAAGGAGTGGCTCCGTAAGAAGCATTTGAAAGTCCTGGAGTTGCCTAGCCAGTCTCCAGACCTCAACCCCATAGAAAATCTGTGGCGGGAGTTGAAAGTTCGTGTTGCTCAGCGACAGCCCCAAAACATCACTGCTCTCGAGAAGATCTGCATGGAGGAATGGGCCAAAATACCAGCTACTGTGTGTGCAAACCTGGTAAAGACCTATAGTAAACGTTTGACCTCTGTTATTGCCAACAAAGGTTATGTTACAAAGTATTGAGTTGTATTTTTGTTATTGACCAAATACTTATTTTCCACCCTAATTTCCGAATAAATTCTTTACAAATCCTACCATGTGGATTCATGGATTTTTTTTTTTTTTCACATTCTCTCTCTCACAGTTGAAGTGTACCTCTGGTGCAAATTACTGACCTCTGTCATCATTTTAGGTGGGGGAACTTGCACAATCGGTGGCTGACTAAATACTTTTTTGCCCCACTGTATGCACAGCTGTCTTAAGGGCCCACCACAGCTTTTCAGTTAGGTTGAGGTCTGGACTTTGACTGGGCTTTGCGACCCTTTGGCTAACAAAAGAGATGAATCATACTATTTTAGATTTGGTGTTTGTGGTAGGATCGTGCTGTATGACACAGTCTCAGACAAGCTTTAGTTATCAGACATATGGCCTTAAATTTAACTCTAGAGTTCTTATACATAGACGGTCAACTTGGTAACTTCAAGCTGCCCTGGTCCTGTGGCTGAAAAATAAGCCAAAATTATCGCCCCTTCACCACTGTACTTGAAAAGTACAGTATGAGTTGTTTGTGCTAATATGCTGTGTTGGACCTTTCACCAAAGATTGTCCTTTGCATTATGTCCAAGTTCTCCTTTGTCCAAAGGACAGAGAAAGGTTTTATTCAGCTCAGACTACTTTGCAAGCTTAAGCCATGCTGCCATCTTCTTTTTAGAGAGAAGAGGCTTGTTCCACACTTGTTCAGTCTTTTTGTAATTGTACTTATTGTACTCAAGAAATTCAAAATTAAACATGCTAAATGAGATGTGGCTCTTGGGTTTTCTTCAGTACATTTTTGTCAATCCTTGATCTCTATATATTTTTGGTTTCATGTGCAGTTTCAGTCTTTGGTAGTTAATTTTTATTGTTTTGTTTGTCCATTTGTGTTAAAAAGAAAAATGCTCCTCATTCATGAATTAAACTTTATTATAACTGTAGCTATAGCTCCACCACAAGAAAATGTCTTTCTCGGATTCAGAGTGAGCTTTCATTTTACTGTTTCCACTTTAGCATGAGATTGACCACATTTTTTTTTTATTTTTAACCAACTAGTTTTGTAGTTAAATATTTATCTGGACCACGATTGCTCTTCGAGTGTCAGTTGACAGCTCCAGTCTAACATGTTAATGTGATGAAACTTCTTCTCAGAGAAAACCAGTGTGTCTTGCTGAGTAGGAGCAGTACATGACTAAGCATTGGTTTTGTAGGTTTCCCACGCCAGATGACTCTCACAGGATCCACCATGTGCCTGGAAACATTTGTGCTCTTTGGACTGAAATGTGACAGTACTGCTGAGAGTGTTTGTGTTTTAAAAGGAAATCTATTGCATACTGGGGGTGGGGTGGGGGTGGGGGGGGGTGGAAAAAATGTATCCATACAGGGACACCAAATATTTAATATTTCCACCCATCCATCCGTCCATCCATCCTCTTCCACTTATCCAATTCAGGGTATTGATATTTAGATAAATAAATCTGAAATTGAATTGACTCAACTGAAAAAACATCCAACAGTGTACACACTTAGCTTGACAAAGCTACCTTCCAATTCAGACCAATCTAAAGGCACATTCGCATTGAGTAAAAATAGGACCGCAACCTCTTTGCGTTTATAAACTCTATCTTATAACAATATTTATGACAAGTTTTAGTGCCAGTGTTGGTATTCTTAACAATATAATTTTGCAGCAAAAAATAAATAACTGAAGTGATATGACTTTCTTATTAGATACAAACAATACTGACAAAGTTTAACTTTTAAGGACAGAATTTGAAAAAAGGTGATAACTCAGCAAATTGTTTTTATGTCATATTATGGATGAAGTATTGTGATATTATCATATTGTGGTGTGTCTGGTGATTCCTACCACTTTTGAAACTATTCTGTTTAACTAGTCTGTTTCAGTGTTTTTTTTCCTTTCCTTCTCTTGAACTGCACACTTTATTTATTCCTTCCTTTCCCTCTTTATTGTGCTCTGCATGACTATAAATAAACATAATTCATTGCTGCTGCCTACGGCGTGTGGTACAAAGGTCTTGCATAACATGCTGTCCCACACATATTTTTTTCTGTTTTATCTTTGAGATTGAAAATTAAATGATGTTTTGTACCTAAATGCTTTCCTTCTGACAGCAGTCTTTATTGCATTTGTTCAGTTCAGCCTTTCACAAGTTTTACTCTATAAAACTCACTCATCTATCAGATAAACTGAGCATTCCTGCTCTGTGATTGGACTGTTGCACTCCAGTGCTGATTCTACTATTTCCTATAATAACATGCCAATTAGTTTCTATTAACTGTCATTGCTTGCTTAATACCTGTTTCATAATACTCTTTTGTTCATTGTCTCCAGGCTGGGCAGCAGCACTACTGCCGTTCCAACTTTGCTCAATTGACTTAAAAACTTTAGCCACTTCCTCAAAGCCATTTGTCTTAACTCCTGCCAAAAAGAAGGAAAAAGAACTTTGGTGTTTACATCCTGTAAACACATGCTGACATCAAATACATATACTGATGGGTTTGTAGAAGCCTGGGTCACTGAATGCTTTTTGATGTCTTGTCCAATAGGGGTCTCTGTGTTTGTGTCAGTTGATAAACTGTTGTTAGTCACTGGCATTTAGGGCTAGATTGTGCGAACATGCTTGTTTGATCATCCCTCTGGCTGTTTTTGCTCTGCAAACTGGATCTGGTGATGCTGTCTCCAGATCAGTCTAACATGAAGAAAGGCTGGATGTGCTGATGATTGTTGTGATTTAATGGGGAGCTGCCATGTCAACTTCAGAGGCAAGATCCAATATTATCCCAAATCTTATAAAACCTCTGCCAACTCATAGAAACCTCATGATGTATGCTAAAGATTAGGCATGGGGCTCAAAGATGGACACGGTATTCCGTTTTCCAGATTCACATGGGCCCCAAATACCTTAAGTACCTCAGTTTGCTAACTGGAAATTACTTTGTTACAGGATTTGGAGCTCATTCTTACACTGAAAAATGGTGGTTTCTAGCAAATCCCTAATGATATGTTGATAAATAGATTTTCTTTCCATACTTTGTCACATAAAACTTGAACTTCATTCTCTTAAATACAACAGATGGTTTTTCTAGATAATACTTTATGTAGTTATAATCTCTTGTCTTAGAAGCTAGTCCAAAATGTCTTTTATGTGGGATAAAATATGTTCCAACTGTCAGCTAACTGTTGGCTCAATGCTAAAGACATGTTTTGTTTTTTGTTTGAAAGTATGAAGTTCAGAGTTCATTCAACATAATTTTCACAATTTAAAAAAACTCACATATTGTGCTCCATTGGATAAACAGTGCACAAAAATATACACAAATGCTGACTCATCTCATTTGACATAAGTAAAAGTGCTTATTGAGAAATTAACCTAGCTTGCTCAGATCAACCCGACCCCAGATCAACTTCCCAGTTCCTTTTCTTTCCCATTTATACAAACGCCAACACACTGTGCACAGAGTGAAGGCTCTGTAGTCACAATGAAGGATCCCTGTGATGGTGGCAGTGGCGGGAGGCACTGAAAAGGTCTGGATGACTAATCATAGATAGATACCACTCCTTATATTTGGGTGAACTTCTTGAGGCTCCATAAGACTGGGTACCTCCGGCCAGAGAGTCTCCTCTTATGAACAGTCATTTGTTTGTAATTTCACTCCTTTTTAATGTATTTATTTATTTATTGTCTTTGGAAATCTCCCTTTTTTATCAAGTCCTTTATTTTCAAAAAAGCCAGAGGCAAGATTTTATCTTTTTATGATATTAAAAACTTGGCAGTTTACGCTCCATTTCTGTGCCAAGATGGTGTTTTGTCTTGAACTGGAAAGTTGATTTACTGTAGATTCTCCAGTACTGAACACATTGAGTGGTTTTATTGTGTCGCTTGCTTTGAAAAGACACTCGACTTCACAAATCACGCAGCAGCATTGTTTATTTCTGTTCCTCCCGCACTTCTTAGTGAATTGCTAGGTTACATACTCTTGCCTTTGTTCTGTTAATCAGAAGCATTTACAGATTAGGATAGATTCCTGCCCAGTTGAATTAACAAGATTACCGGCCCTAGGCCAGAAGACGTATTTACATGTGTTCTTGGACCTGAACACACAGTGTTGGATTCCACCAGGATTATGCAACACACTTAAGGCAACATCCTGTGAAGCAGAATGTGTTTGACTACAAAGGAGGCATGTGGTTATAAAGCAGTCTGTGGGTTGGAAGCACGTCTCTGTTTATGTTCACCAGCCCCTGAGCTAGCAGCTTTCAGCTCTTTAACAGGCCGATAACACTTTGCCCAAGGGTCCTGATGTAAGTAATGTTTTACTTTTACAAGTCACAAAAAACAGCTTCTCTTTAAATCTTGAGCTATTACTTGATAATTTGGGACAGGTAGTGGTCCAAAGCAAGGCCTCTGAGATTACTGCAATGGCTTTGTTTTCATTGGATGACAGTCACAGTGGAAGGATTGCAGTTATCTGGTTCAGACAGGGAGCCAACACTGATGGTCTTAGACTCAATGGTTTGATGGAAGGCTCTTTGATATAGCTGTTGTTATGACTGCCGTTCCTAGTTTTTCATTTTTCTTGGCGATATTTTTTTAGTAAATTGTTTTGAAATTGTGGTCCACCGTCAGATATGATTTAACTGTGGAGGAGACTCCTAACTTCACATGTTTTATCTCTCAGAACATGAAAGCAAAGTCTCTTTGGAGTTTCCATGCTAGCCTTTTATTGGGTATTCGTTTTCAGAAATCGTTTCATTAAAGTAAAAAATAGATTCACACACACCAATGCTCCCTCAGGGATACTTGATTTGGCAAAAGTTTGACTCTGCAAGCTTCATTCATGCATTTCCAAACCAACGGGGACTTCTTTTATTTGTTGATGTAAGAATAATAGTAATGGGTGCTCTAGACATGAATCCATGAGAATTAGTTTGGTCTGGACACATGAAGGGCTTCTGAAGGAAAAGGAAGTGAAAAGAAGGAAAGTAAAGCCAATCAACAACATTCAATTGTGTGTGAAACAATGTGGGCGACATTCCACTGAAAACAACAAAGGCAACAAATTCCTCTTTTTAATTGAATACCCTCACATGACCCTGAAGGGGTTAGAAAACACATTCATATCCAGAACCTTCCAGGTCTTTACAGCTTTATCTTTGCGTTGACAGCTTTTAAATTTGAAATGTTCTCATCGGAATATTTGTTTTTGTGATCAGGAAATAGTTTTTGTGGTATTAGTCTTTCCATTATAGTTGCTGTAAGTAATGTTTTTGTTGAAATCTTTATTGCCCACTTGAAATTTTCTTTTGTAGATTTCTGTCTTTATATTTAACCTGCAGGTAATAACATTTTAATAGCTGATGCAACAGAGATGCAAGGCCACGCAGGTAGCTAGCCCCTTATTATAAATAATGATATTTATTTTTAATGTCACCACTGGTATGCCCATTATCAACAAGTATTTTACCTAATATGTCCATTTGATTTTGCATTTTGCTCAAATGGTATAGTCAAGAATTCCCTTGGGTCACAGAGGAGTTAGGAGTGTCTTCTAACAGATGTGCCACAGATGTGCATGAATCAAAGTCCTTGGCTTGTGTGCAGACACTGCCAAACTGAAAAGCAGGATAATGAGGATACCAAACCCTTTACATTTTCTACAGTTCGGAACTTTCTGTAGCAAGAAGTCAAACATGTAATTGATATTAATGTGCATGAACCCCAAAAGGCAATATATTAATTGATTTACCCTTGGAGACACTGGTTTCCACCGAGGATTTTTGACCTACTAAAGGCCAATAAAATGAAATATGGGATTTATTGGATTTGGCAAAAAAGCTTAATATTCACGTACAGTTCTAAACATTTTTTTCATTGTTTCTTTTTTTCATGAAATTATGATAGTTTATGTGTATTCCACTGAAATCCTAAAATACCACCTGTAAGGACATTATAAGTCAGCATAGAAAGTTATTTTTAAATTTTATTTTAAAGAATAATGGCCTGTGTTGTTTTTGTCTGTCTAGTCCACTGACCATGAAATGTTGCTGTCTTGAACCAAACCAGGGAATGCTATTTTTAATGTGCTGAAACCTGGGATTGCTATTCAGTAACGCTAATCCCCTGGGAAGGATAATCTCTCATGCACAACACTACAGTATGTTACAAAGTATTGTAAGACCTGGAAATTTCATTCTCAACTGTATAAAGGATGAAAACGCCATTAGCTAATAGTGGGATCATTTAGCTGTCCTCTAGTTGTAAAATCTCTCACAAAAGAATCTTTTGTGTTATAAAATATTTATTTGGTGTGGTTTTGGAATAGATTTAATCTTACTGTTTAAGTTAAGCATGAGCACGAAGAGCCAAGACAATTTTCTGGCAAGGTAACTTTACCCTGAATCAAAGTGACTCCAACTACTACTGGCAGTCAATGAAGAAAATGTACATCGATAGTCGTCTGCTTGACTAAACCAATTAACATTTGGGGAATTATTTGATTTATTCCTGAGTTAGATGTGACCATTCTAAACACTCTAATTTCTGTAAATTTTATAACAGATAATAATCAATATTGGAAACAGGGAGAAATAGCTAGCCTGGCTGTATATAGAGGGAACAAAATGCATGTAGGAGGATCACAGAACCTCATTCTATAACATGTTGTATCTTGTTTCCAACTGCAAGACCATTTATGGGATTGTTATCGCAGTGTGCGTGTGTGCGGGCATGTCATTATGACACAGTGTGGTCCTAGACACATCTATGCACACTGGTGCATAAACACACAGGTGCACACTGGCTGCTCTTTTTGTCTGTATGTCCATAAACTATACAGCAGTGCAAATTAAGTTTAAAGATAATGACATCCAACCCATGAACACTATTGTGGGGTGCCATTTTCCCACAATTTTTTTTATTTGTTAGGTATTTGTAAGAAAAATAATGCAAATACAAGTCTGCATATTGCACATCAGCTATTGTGCAGGTTAATCAAATAAAATATAACAAACTGGCTCTATTCCCTGCTTGCAGATTAAGTTTAAGATTGAGTTTCCCTGTGTCTCACTTACACAACTTGCACAAGAGGAATTACGCTTTTAAAGGAACATGTTGTAATTTTTTTCTAAACCTTACCAAGTAGATGTTAGTGACTAATCCTAACCTGCGAGTAAAAACGACATCAAACAGTGAGTGGGGGAGAAAAAGTAAAACCAAGGTCCAAATTTTGGTCTCCTGGCACATAATCCTGCATTTTATGCATCCCTACCCTGCATTGTATGTCTGTAAAGAGGGTCTAGGCACAACACATGTTTTAGAAAAAAACTTTTAACTCTTAGAATAGACCTTTGTCCGATTCATGTTTAATTCAAGAAATATTAGTTCTTTGTGCAGAGCAGGTCCGTTGCAGTGTGGGTTTGTGAACCATCTGTTTGCACTGTAAGGCAGACTTTTAGGCCTCACACTCAGGCTTCACTCATTGCTTTTGTGCTGTCAACACCAGACACACAATGGCCTGTTCATAAGTGCTGCTGCAGTATGGAATAGTGGCAGTGAATAGCTAAATGTCAGCAAAGTGATAAATTCTCTGCCACTTTCCTTTCACTGCTTATCTCTTTATCTGCCTCTCCTGAACACCAAACATCACGCCTCTCGTAGAAATGAGGCCTACTGTCGGCCCACTCATTGACACACAGCAGTCCATTTCTTTTGTAAGAGGTCCAGGTTCCCAAACTAGCCAAGAAGCTGACAGAAAGATCCAGCCAGGCCAGATACTCTACATCTCCACGCTTTTTCTTTTCCCCACAGCTGTGCAAACAAATGTGAAAGAAATTCTCAGGAAATTTAATCTTGTAATTGTTTTGGCTTTTAAAAGAGCATTCTAAAGAGGTCTCCTCATTTTACACCAACTGTCTGCCAGCGTTTGTGGGAATAAATAGATTTTAAGTAGGCTTGGTCCTAAAAGTCTCGCAACAGCAGATTTTTGGAGGTAATTATTTCAACACTGGAGTTGCACTAAAGATTGCTTGTATTTTATCTATCTGTCTATTTGTCTGTCTGTGCAAAATGCACGCATGTGTTTGTCCTTGACCAGTTTTACACATAAAAGTAGCTCAAAAAACTTAAGAGCTTTAAAATAGAATCCAGAATCTCTTGCAGTAAGGAACAACCATCCTCACAGTAACTGAAACTAAATGTCACATCTGAGATTCATACATATCTGGTGCAATATTTGTCCAAGTAAATGCATGTTTTATGATGAACAGTAGTTGTTCACATGCAAGCTGGCAGCTTTTTTTCCTCAGAGGGTCTGACCAACTATTACCCGATAAATCCCCTGTCCCACCACATTAGCCTGCCAGAGCCACTTGGCTGGGATGACTGCAGCTTATGTCAAGCTTGTTAGCGTTTAGCGTTGTTGACTTGAGAGGGACTTGATATATGTCCGAGAAGTCTTTGTGCACCTCTCCACACAATCTATCCAGTTCAAAGAAAGATTTAAAAGGTGTGCTGATAAGTGTTGCTTTTTGGTTTTCAGCAGTGAATGCCACTAAACACAATTTTTGGTGCACTTTTTTTTTCATTCTTAATTTTTCTTTTAACCTGAAGCCCTCTTTACATGTTATATGTTGCTAACTCAATCCTTTTACTCCCATCTGCAGGCTGTGACAGGAAGATGTTTTGGTGAGAAGGATTTCCGAGGAGGTTTAGAGAATGGAATACTACTGTGCGAGTAAGTTGTGACTATATTTGTTATTGTTGTTGTTGTTGTTTTGTTTTTTTCTTGTAATCTAGTTGCAGAATGTTACACATCTCTGGTTTGTACGTTTATTATTCTTGAATAGTTTTCAATGATTAGTCATCTTACCAATTCATTGTAATGTTTTTGTAATTTAATTGTACATATGCTGTTTGGTTTAATACTTATAGTGGTACTGTATTTGTTTCAGTATCATAATGCTCTGGTTGGTAAACGTAAAATAATCACACATTATTTAAAGTGAATAGAAAGAACTTTAGCAGTCAAGCAGGTTTTTGTTTCAAGTACTTTGAAGTGTGGTCCAGTGATCAAAACGACTGGTGTCCGGTTCAATTGTCGTCTAGTTTGACTCTTGAACTGGTATACCCACTCATATTGAGTCGAGGTGCTGAAACGAGACTGAAAACACTCACATGCACTTGCGCTTTCCTCTTCCACGTCCCAGTTGCTGCCAGTGCTGAACAAACCCAGCGTTTGTGCTGTCTTTATTGTGAATACAGATATCAGAGCCAATTTACCAGTGTGCCCACTGGTTTGGGGATTTCTGGGAAATCATGGAATATTTAGACGTGCAGTAGTACTGTAAGTCTCAAAAATAAAAGCCCTTCATTGCTTTCTAAGTGACTGACAAAAGGGGGGGAAATTACAACCAAGTAAATAAAGACTAATTTAGCCATTTGTGCTGGATTAAAAGTGGCAATGCAAGTATTGCTATGGCATCATAAGATTTCCCTATTAAGTCCTGAGATAAAGTGACAGATGCTGTCGGAGAAATGGAAAGTCGTGCAATGTCCGGGATAATCTTGTGAGTAAATGGCTACAGATTGACTGTAGCCACTGTAGCAGATTGATTACAGACTGGGGATCATTGAAACAGTGCATTTATAGAGGTCATTGGCAAGAGCTGTGATCAAAATTGTGAGTCCTTGGTTACTGGAGCATATGACATCCTCTTGGCCCCAAAACTGCACAACCAGTCAAGTAATTCATTTACATATAATTCAGGTAGAGAGGAGACCTGATTGAATCAGTTTAAATGCTCTCCAACCTCTTCCTCATTTTCCTGATATTCAAAGAATTAGGAAATGTCCCTGTACACACTCATAAGATTATTTGTTTATGCGTCTAGATTTCTTTTGACTGTGCCTTTGTTTTGATAATAGATGACATGTCTCTCACAGTTCAACCATGTTAATGGCTGAAAGTGAAATTTTCAGGAGACACAAGTGGGCCTCTTTTCCCAGCATATAAGTTTGAATAATTCCATCAAAGCCACAGTGGGATTTGAAAACCATTTCCCCCAAAACATGTTTATAAACAAAGTCTTACATTTTAAAAAAGCAGACAAACATTCACATTCCAGGCAATTTTCAGAGTGAAAATATTGTCTTCTCTGATGCCATTACTCATTCTCCCCACCTACACATCTTAATATATTGGCATGTAGGTAGGATTAAGAACTGCCTTCTCCTGGGGTTGTTCAGAATTATTCTTGGAAATATACAGTGTAGCAGGAAATCTTCAACTTAACGTAGGAGTACATGAGGCATGCTGAGGGAAAGAGAGTTCACTGAAAAGGTAAATTACAGCACTTCATCTCAAAATACCTGCTGAAATACTATGAACACCATAAGACTGTTGATATCTAATACCTCGTATCCAAGGGCGGATTTTTCCTTTTTAGAGGAGAATCATTACAGCGCTTCCTCTGATGAAAACATGCACAAAAGATGAAACTGGAGACAGAGAGGAAGGGAGAGAGAGGCGGGAATGCTGAAACTGCTTGTTCATGGCTGATAAGCGGGCAGAGTTTGAGGAATGCAATGTACTGTACACTTCCCGCCAAAAGGTTTTGCATCGGCGTGGGTCTGATGAGAGATGACAGCACCAAGACAAACCTACTCATGTGTGCTTCCCTGTGATATAACATTTACTGGAACTAGTTAACAGGTCCCAGTGGGTGAAAGGAGCAGAAACGATTCTCCACTGTGATTTAGGATGCGTCGTCGTTATAGATGTTCCAGACGCCACAGGGGAGTTTTAGAAATGTTTCTTTATCCCTTTAAATTCCCCTTTCTTTTCTCTGTAGAGACACCCACAGTTTAAACCTATTCATGTATTTTGCCTGCAGTTATTTCATTCTGCTCTAGCGACGTTTCATCTTTGAAATGCATGCTTTGAAGTATTGAAGTCAACATGTCAGTAAAAGAAGTTTTAAAGCCACAACTCTTCTTTTTTATGCGTCTTTTGTCAGGTTGCTGAGCTCAATTAGACCTGGACTGGTGAAGAAAATCAATAGACTTCCAACACCGATTGCTGGCCTAGTAAGTGTTTTGGAATCATTCTTTAGACTGCTTTACAGCATTTTAACCAAAACTGAAGACCATTTTATAGTTTGCTCCTTTTTCTTTCATTGTCACACTGTCATACTATGATTCAAAGCTGTCTAATATCAAAAGTTGCTGTCATATTCAAAGTCTTTAGACTACAGGCCACATTTAATTATACATTCATACATCACTTTTTTCCATATGTTTCAAGAGGAAGCTGGGGTAGGCCACAGTTACCACTAAACACTCTGCCACCCACTTTGCTGATTAAAGTAAAGATATGAAACACATTTTCCGTAAAATAACAGCTTGTAAGAAAATGGCTTTTCTTCCATTCATCACCCCAAGTACTGTTGTGTCATTGTGGAATTTGGGTGAGCTGATACAATCTCTCAGGGAAAAACGTGTTGTTAAGTCTGCTTTTCAAAAGTTGCTGAGTAGCAGTAGTAGTAGAATTCAGTATCCTAAAGTTATGGATGTGAATTAGATGAAGTTTATGTTACATTAAGCTGTTTCTTTGGTTTGTATTAAGATGGTGATTATGTTTGTTGCTGTGGTGCACAACAGGCAAAGTGTGCATTAGCAGTCGCGTGTAACACTCAGCACTTAAAAGCTTACTTATTGTACAGTTCTGCAGTGAACCAGATAATCTTGAGAGCCCTTGGCTATGAAATATACTGGATCACTGCAGGAACACAAAAAATCCACTTGAGGATTTTATATGTCCCAAAGTCATTTACTGCCTCAACATTATTATTGGTGAGGTGCATCAAAACCAAAAGGATTTTTCAAAGATGTAGATGATAGAAACCTATTCCTGCTCCCAAAACCTCACATGGAAGTTGTTCATTGTTGTCTGTGGTTTTACTGAAGAATCCCAAGTTTGGGTCTTGCTTTGAATGAAATTCTGTGAATTGAAGTTGATCCGGACACTGATACTTTCCAGCTGAGTACAGTGCAATACAGTAGAGTTCTTTCATAACGACCTTAGACCTTAATCTGGATGAAGTGGCCTTTCAGGACCAGCACTCGCATGTAAACATAGTCATAGTGAAAGTTGATAGCATGTACTTCCATCTCTCTTCTCTTCATGAATAGCTTGTCAGTGTATAACTTCAGGCTGTCTTTGTAATTTTTTTCATATTCACGTTTAATTTAACACCTTTTTTTGTAAACATAGAACACCAAGAAGTAAAAGTTTTAAAAAAGTGACAATTAAAACTATATTTTATTAGTCATTCTGAAAATGCATGACTTATTTTGATCCTTTGGCAAATATCACTGTATTTAAGAAATAGGCAGTCTATTCTTGTATTGATAAGAAAACAACTGATGCTTTGCCCTGTTTTGTGTCATTGTGAAAGCTTTGCATCATCAGTTATTTAACTGTACTTTACACTGATGTGTTTTAGCAAAGAAAACTACTCTGGCAGAATGTTTCCTTAATAAAATGGAATTTCTGAATTAAATGTGATGATTGTCGATGATAGCAGTTTAGAGCAGAAGTTCTGGTACTTCAGCAACAAAAAATATGTAATTATTTAGATCACAACATCACAGATGAGGGATGGAGGCCGTGGTCTGGGCAGAATGGCTACTCTTGTCTCACTGTGCCACTAATAGCCGCCATTGAGTGCTCTGACTTTTAAAGAGCGTTGGATAATTACGCTGTCTTCACTATATGTTTTCTACCATAAAGTAATAGACTTTTCAAACCTTTGTACTTGGATCATTGTTGCATTACTTCAGCAGAGTAGATATATTTTATCCACTCAGCTCATGGTTGTTTTTTTTCAGGGTCCAAAGATGCTTTTCTGCTGAGCATCAAACCAACAGTATCTGATGATGGAGTTTTTACTTTTCATTTCCTGTCTTATTTTTCTCAACAGTGAACAGGAAACAAAGCTGTAACACAAGGGATATTATAAATGAGCATTTTTAAGCTTATTTGACGCCTTTTTGATGATATAAACCACAATCTGTAATCTGAAGATTTCTTCCACTTTGCAATAACATAACTCGTAGTTTATTGTGGAATACTTAGAAGAAGGAGTTTCAATAGCAGGCTCTAATTGAGACTGTTTGTACAAACAGCTAAAGAGGTGTTGCCCATTACTTTTGTCCACATAGTGTATCTCTGGTGGCATGGTGATGCTATAGCTAGAACTGTTGCATCACTGTGTCCACTAGTGGCTACTCCATGTCCCAAAGTTATAAATAAAAAGAAATCTAATTAGCCTCAGGTGTAGACACTTAAAGGTCAAAAAACACAGCACAACCATTACTAATTAGCTCAAAGGGACAATCAGTAACCCATTGACTGCCTGTTTATACTAGTAGCTAGAGGATAATATATAATAAAAGTTGAAACAAGAAAACAAAATAAGCGGCTGGATGTTCTGAATAAAGTGACTCGTTATACTTACAAAGTTTCATAGCTTTTAAGTTCCTGTGGCCTTGCAGGGATTTTTCTTCCTCTTGGATTTGATTAGTGAGGTGAGAAATACATAAACAAGGGGACTGCTGTTATCTGGACCATCGTAATAAAACATAGCCTACTCCCCCTTCCTCTTCCTGTTTGGGGGCTAATGCGAAAACGAGTCTCTGTGGAGTTTAGGCTGTTTTATAATCACAGCAGCTACCTCAGTGTTTTGGCAGGTCGAGCTGTATAGGTCAGTGTTCGCTGGTTGTGGCAGATTCTTATCCCAGGCATCTCTGGGTTGACTGGCATGCTCATGTCTTATAGTGTGTTAATAGACATGCAACGGTGATCTCCTGGCAAGACGAGTAGTGGTAATTAATTAATATGAATAGTAGTAATTAATCTGCTTGAATAGATGTTTCATTAGACATGACATTTATTAGATCAAGTGTTTTATATTATTTTTAATAATAAACACTGGTATGTTACATAAATGCCTTCCAATTTGAACTTTACATATTTTGCATATCAATTTTAAAAATTCTATGACTCATTTTTGAAAAAAATATAAAAGTGTTTGCTGTCAACTCAAAATTTAATCTTGATCAAGTTGAAGACTTTCTTTTTTTCAGTTTGAAGCAAAATTAATTATCCTGTTGTCATTAGAATATCTGTAAACCTGATTCACCACTGCAGTAAAAATTGAGCCATATTAAACTTTGCACCGTTAGAATAATTTATATGACTGATAGCTCTGAAAAATCCATTTCATATTTGGATATCTGAGGTGATCTGTGGGTGGCTTACCAAGTCTTTTGCAGTGTTTTTCTTGAAAGGGACAAAAACAATTGTCCAACATCAGGCCTTAAACTCTGACCTGCTTCCCTGAGAAAGTTGTTGTTCTAATTAGGACATTAATCAAATTCCAGTGAAGGTTAAGTCTGAAGAAATCCAAACATATAAAACTAATTTGACCTTTACGTCTCGGAATATGTGACCAATGTGTTAACTAAAGAACATATGTTCTGATGTTTGTAAAATTAATTTACATTCCATTCTAATTCATGCTAATTTCACCACAATGCTGAAATTTTGAGAATGGACAGAGTGGACAGGGGCTTTATTTCTGAGTCTACCTCCAGACATCAAGTCCTCCTCCAAACACATTCAGCTGTCAGTCATTTCTTTGTGGTAGACACCCAGTTTCCTGTGGCAAGGACCTGCATATCAGAACAAAGTTATACTCCCTTCCTTAAAAACGCACACACACACTCTTTCCAAATACCCACTAAATTACCCCTTTATCTATCATGTTAGTTGCTAACAAATGCGCCAGATAAATCCCCTTTTGTTATTGTTATTTATTCTGGTTCCAGACTACATGATATTAGAACTAAACAGAGAAAATGTGGGATGAAACTGCTTAATTGGAAACAAGATTAAGTTCCTCTTTCACACTACCATATCCCCTGCCGCCCCTGACTATAGATGGATGGACTATAGATAGATTATTGACAAGATGAGCCACGGTTTATAGAAATACTGTGTATGTATGTGTCTATATTTACCAACCAAGTTAAATCATTAATTACATTATTCTGTAACCAAAACATTTCACCTGCAGCAGAAATGTGTGTTACTTTGTGTTATGCACAACATTGAAGTCACAAATCTACAGTTTACTTGCCAAGTGGGAGTACCATAAGCAGTGCTTGCAGCAGCCATTATCTTTGCTTATAGGTTAACACACACCTGTGAAAAATGTGATTATGCATTCCTCTAGTCAAAGGGTCATTCAGCAGGTTAGGGTGATACAGCCTACAAAAATAATGCATAACTGCTGTGATTTTTCTGAGCTGTCTTTTTTCCATCTTGTTTGTGAGCAAGTGAGCTCTCTGCTCTGGCTGCAGCTTTATAAAAACATTGCAGAACCAACTGTCAACCTGAAAGTACATGGGTAAAATGTTGATAATTATTTTAGCCACTTTCTATGCTGCCAACTTGCAAGCACAGCAACATCTAGTCAAGTAGTTGTACACTTCCTTTGTTTGCAAAGCTTTTTGTGTCTATGCAACAGTTTATCTTGTGATTTACTTGAGTTGGATAATGCAATCATTGTTTATTCAGCTCAGTTTATCATATCTAAATCTAGCAAAGGATATTACAATGTTTGTCGTTGTTAATTATTATAAAGGTGATAATTAATCATATCTATGTATGCTTCTTAGTTCTTTTTTTTTTTTCTTTAAATCTGTATTGTATTTGGTCTCATATTCAACTTTCTGCAATTTCAGATGTTAGGCAACAGCTCAAAGTAGACTCATTATGTCTGCTTAAAGATATTATTTGATCCAAGTTTTTGTGTGGGAAAAACAAACCATGTTGCCTTCCCTGTGTTACATCAGTATGATGATCATATTCTTAGAGTATGTTTCACAAAAATTCTAATCCTCCTCCTTTGTGAGTTGGAGGATTCCTTGTTCCAAGTGTTAACTCATTTCTACTATCTGGAAAATAAATACTAGTATTAATTGAATGCAGCTGATGTGAAAACCCTTTGTTTTGAAGTTTAATATGACCATGATCAGCTTAATCCTGTGGCAGGTGTGTCATTTCAGAAGTAAAATTTCTCAAAAAGACCTTGCTGGTCCTGTTAGAGAGATATCCTAGCATAAGTGTGTATATCTTTGGGTGGGGTTGCCTCACCAGGAGAGCAGAGATGGCACTGTCCCAAAAACACAGGAAGGTGCAGGGTGGATTTGGAGGGGTAGTTTGCTACAGTTGGAAAAGGATCGTGAGAACAAGTGTGCATGTTTGTCATTGTACCCATGCTTTACCCAGGTTTTTTTTTTTTTATTTTATACTTGGTAGTGTGTACATATAAATAACACTCCAAGTTTTATGTGTCTGAATATTCCAAAAAGAGTTTATTTAAAGCAGCATTTTGTGCAAGCGCATGTATACAAGCACAGTGTGCTTGTGTTTGGCATGTGAGAGGGAGAGACTGTGTTTGGGACAATTGGGGTGGAGAGGAAATGGTGACACCCTGAGAGAGAGAAAGGGAGAAAAGAGTTTAGGTTGTGGCCCTCTGAAAGACTGAGAGACATAGAAACAAAGAGAGCGGGAGAACCTGGGAACTGGAGAGGAGAGCCTGGCTCAGGTTGCGTCCAACAAAGAGTTTGTCAGAGAGCAAAGGAGAGTGAGGGAGAAGGACTAAGACGATGGGCAGAATAAAACATTGAGGAGAGAAGGAAGGAAGGATTCGAGAAGAAGCCGATAAACAAGAAGCAGGAAATATTTGAACAGAGGAACCCGTCAAGAGCGAAAGCTGGAGTAATCTGAGAGATGAGATGTACGAAAGCTGGGCACAAAACCTGATGGTGTCACATTTCTGTTGAGCAGGTATCCTGATTTTTATGGCGAGACTCCTTGTTTGTGTGTGTTTCTGTGCAGGAAAGAAAGTATCTGGTCATTTCAGTTTGTTTGGCTGACAGAGACCTTGGAAATGTTTGTGGGACATGGTTCATGTGGGATAATTTAAGAGAATGTTGACATTTTCTCTCTTTAGCTGTTAGTGTGCAAAGATGTTTCTACCAGGAGTTCAGTCTATTTAATCGAAAAGAAAATATAAAATTGGGGTGGGGGGGGAAGATTACTACGCCAATGAAAATAAATGAAGTAGACATACTCAGAAGGGCTAGAACTGTGTCAACAGAATCACTTTTAGCAGTTAATATTGGTTTGTATATTCATTCCCTTTATTTTTTAGATGAACTTTGATTTGATGAAATAATGAGCCAGGCAACATGTTGATTTAAATGTTTAAGTCAATAAGTGATCTGTCTCACCTGTGTGACTCGCATGTTTCGAGTAGTTCAGTGTATATTCATGTTAAATGATATGGTCCTTCTTGCAGAGTTTGCATTTAGAATAGAATAATAGAATAATACAATTCTGTAATTATAATAGAAAGTGTATATTAGTTGAGGTCTTGCATGGTTTATCTGATGTAGCTTTTCTTTCTGTCTCCTAGTATTTATCCCAATGAAATTGTGCTTTCGCTCTACAGGACAACCTCAGTGTGTTTTTGCGTGGCTGTGAGGAGTTAGGACTGAAGGGCTCCCAGCTCTTTGACCCTGGAGACCTGCAGGACACATCAACACGCCCCACGGCCAAGTAAGACTCGACCACTTGAGTTATGTTCCACAGATAATATCTACCATTTGAACAAGTCGAGTCCTGCAGAGTTGACTGTGTAGATTTGACCATATATACTGTATGTAGAAAAGTCTAATGTGATGCTTTCCAGATGGTAAAACATAGATACATGGATGACAAAAAAGAGCCTAAAAGTTAGTTGATGAATTTTAATCAGTTTGCTTAGTTTGTGAATGTCTTAGAATTTACTGTTTTTTGCGCTCTGTTGACACTGTTACTGTGGCACTAACTAAAGGTGACAGTTTTAAAATAAAACTTACTAATGTGAGCTTTAAATTATTTATAGCTTTGACATTTATTTACACAAGACTCTAACTTTTATCTCTCTACAAAACAGTGAGGGTGCTGTTCTTTCATAGTAAAGTGAAGCTTTGGTGAATGGAATTTTCCTAAATGTTTCTCTGCTTCAGAAGGTAAATATCTCCACATTTACCTTTGGAGATATTTTTCTCTGTTGTTATAGGACAGATGTTTAAACTTTTTAAATTATTCTTATCACATTTAAATTGAGGTTTAAATTTTCAAACAAAAAAGACAAAAAAAACTGTATTTCCTAAAATTCTTTGTTGGAAATGCTCTATATCACTAGATGGTGATGGTGAACACTTTTAGCCTGCTTGTCTCAAACACTGGTTGTGCATTTCTTTGTCTCACTTTGTCAGTAACCCGTCTGTCATTCTCTGCATCAGACAATCAAGCAGTTCACTGAAACACAAATAAGTAGACGGGAGTCAATGGAAGTTTGCATGAGCCTGTGCCAGTGAAGCAACAATGACATATCTGTGAGACACAATTGGTCTCTGTCCAAATAAAACACAAGGGTGTGCATCACACACTGAACCATGACTCCTACTTTGTTGCTTGGTAACAAAGCCAACTGCATCTAGCTTTTCATACTGTATATGTGTTTGTGTGAATATGTGGGTGTTTCACTGTCTTTGGCATGCACTGTCTGCTGGCTGTGTATTACCAAGGTTTCATTCACAGAAGGGTTTTAAAGGTGCTTTTGGAGATGGGGCAATGCATCTCTATTTTGTTTGCGTCTCTGTTTATTTATTCTTGATTCAGCATGTGCACATATCTACAAGTATAATAATTTAGTTAATGTAAGAAAGATCTAATATTGCCAATCAAGATTGTTAGATGAAGAGGGACATATAATTGTGTCATTTTCATAACACTGTTTACAACTGGTTTTGAGTGATGTGGTAAAAAAGAAAAATGTAGGTATATATCGAAACAAAGAACAGGGGCCCAGGATAGAGCCTTGGGTAACAACACAATTAAGTTGGGCGACTCATTAGCATTCATAGTGAGCCTGTACCTAATATGCCACGGGGTGATTTTTTTTCTCTTTCTGTCATTGATTGTTTAATAGCATCTCCAAAAACATGCAGGCAGTAGTATATTAAAAATGATGCAATCTGGATTCATATTTACTCAATACACCATTGCTTCTATTGACATGTTAAAATTGAACTTTGCTTTCATTGTTCAAGTAGCCCTGCACTTCATCTGGTGCTTATGTAACTCTCTCACATATAGAAGGTTATTTCCTACACCTTTACTCTTCTAGAAAACTTTGGACAGCTAGGGCTCAGACAAACAGATTGTAGTGCACTGTGAGCTGAGGAAAAGAATATCTACTGTTCCTGTTGATGGTCATGGCTCATTTTCCAGGATAAGCAATGGTTTGCCAGGTAGTGGAGATGAGAGGAGATGACAGCTGTGTTTCTGTTCAGCAGTCTAGTGGATTTCACAGAAAATTTTGAAATGCTGTAAAATATAAAACACAGGTTAAATCTTTACCTCAGTTGCATTATCCATAAATATACTGATTATGGCTAAGTTAATGCCACTGGCAGTAATTATGGAAACCATTTAAAGCTTTCATCAAAAATAAATAAACATTAACTCATAAGCAGAAAGAATAATGTTACTATCATCACATAACATAGAGCTAATAGAGGGAAATGTCTTGGTAGTTATGTTTAACAAAAAAATATAGTGTAAATAATAAATTATGACTTTCAAAGCCAGATTATAAAATCTAATCACATGAGAGAATTTTTTCAGAAATAACTATAGCCAATTTGTAAAGGCTTTTTCAAATGTTTGTTTTCAGCCATAAGTTACTTTATATCAGTTTTTACAAATTTGATATTAAACTACTGTATATACCCATGCTTAATATACATTTGACATATGTAAGAGAAAAGAATAAGCAGCAATATCATTACTAGTTTATCTGTTTTTAGCCTTTACATTAAATACATTTTGTCATTTAAACGACAAAGACAAACATGCAGGAAAAAAATGTAAGAATATGAGAGCTGTTTACATTAGCTTGGGCCTCTTA
The DNA here is from genome assembly GCF_964374335.1 of Astatotilapia calliptera. Classification (NCBI taxonomy): domain Eukaryota; kingdom Metazoa; phylum Chordata; class Actinopteri; order Cichliformes; family Cichlidae; genus Astatotilapia; species Astatotilapia calliptera. The sequence continues at coordinate 7,178,643 of NC_137423.1, read as the reverse complement.
ATATGATCTAATACCTTGTGGAATGTGTATTTGTCCTTTGATTGTGAACTTACTAGCTAACAGCAGAGAAAAGGTACTTGTCTCCATGTTTATTTAGTCAACTGACAGAATGAGAGGATGATGAGGGAGGGGTTGCTGTTCATGCTCTCAAGCTCATTTCACCTTCTCCACCTTTATTTGTTTCTCTTGTACCTGCTGCCATTCAAAGCCCAACTTTGAGTGTCACTTGCATGTTGAATGAGTTGGCCTAAGTTGAGCAGAGTCTCAGGATGTGTTGTGTGAATTATGGCATAAAATAGTTGTGTTCTGTACCTGTAACATTGAAATCCCCACATAAGAAAATCCTGTATATAAGTACAAGATAAGCTATTTCGTGTCCTTGTTTATCTTTTCTTTTTGAATCCCTGGAAGTACAATATATATATATAATAAGGACATGTTAAGCTGAGAGCCTTCGTAAAGATGTTTACGAAGGCACCAAATAAAAAAATAAAACTGCTGTGTGCATTTATACATCAAACAAATGGGTTGGTTCAGCAGTCTTTGGAGTCTTGGGAAATGTACTGTAGATGAAAACAAGTGTACTACATGAAAAGAAAAAGTGCGCAAGCATCTCTGGTTGAACTCCTCTACATTTGCCTATAAGCAGCCCAGCAAAAGATAATTCCAGTCTAATTCGTGTTCACCTCTTGGCTATACATAGTTTCCTGGTATCCCTCCCATCCATTATGCTTTTTTTTTCCAAATTAAAGGTTATTATTCTTAATTTTAAAAAACTGTAACATTTAAGCTAAATATGAGTTTCCCATAATTAATTGTTTTTAAGTTGACCTTTTATACATTGTCCATAAAGATATTTTTTAAAAAAAAAAGTAAAATGTTGTGAAATGACCTTATGCTGGTATGATATACATTAGTTATTTTTATTGACCTTGATACTAAGATATAATAACTATTCTGGCTTTTCCCAAGTCGCTAATGTTTAATCAAGTATCAATTTTAACAATTTATTGATCCTGTGATCCTCTCATGCTGCGCTGATCCAGATACAAAGATTGTGGCAGGACATAATTGCAATCAACTCTAGTTTAAGAATACTTTAAATGTTTTTGTTGCCTTTTTTTTTCTTTTTGTTATCAAAAAGAAAAAAAATATTTTATCCATTGTTAGATTTTTATTTTTATTTTGCCATTCATCAGGCTTCACGTGTCTTTCACAGCTTAAGAAAAGGCAGATTGTGGATTTTATGTGATTGAGACTATTTAAGAAAACAAAGTCTCACACTTGTATGCGTCTGTGTTTTAGCCTTTGTTTTCTCTGTCTTTGTTTTTCACCTCTCAGCCTAGAAATTTGTATTTCTACAACATGAGTGCATTTTAGTCAGGTTTACAATTGCTTCATTCCACTTCCCATTTATAGCTCACGTGGTAATCCGCAAGATTCACATCATTTCATTTTGGCAGCGTCTGTGGTGCTAAGTGGCCTCCGCTGTGGTGTTCTCTTAGAGACGCTCCACCTCCCAGAGATCAGTTGGCAGTCAACTCACTAGGCTACCACTATAGCACGTGTCTCTTCTATCTACTACAAAAGTATTTCTCTTTGTGAATTCTGGACTTACCATTTTAATTTTAGTGTTTCTTTCCTTTCTATTTCAGCAGTTATTCAGTTGCCAAGACTGTTAACGAAAGGTTTTGCCAAAATGTTAGCTTTCTGTGCGTGGGCTACAGTCACTGCAGATTCTTATATTTCACAAAGTTTAGTTTTTTCTGCTGTTTCACATAGATATGTGGGAGATGGCACATCTTGAAGTTGTCTGCTGTTATCTTTATGTAAGGCACTTCACTGAATAGAACCAGAAGTCTCACTACCCCCTCTGTCTGTCTCTCTCTGTGTTTCATTCTCCAGGGGAAGTGACGGCAGTCGAAAGCTCAAGAATGTAAGTGATACTGTCAGGTTACAGTGGGATAATTTGTTTGTGTGCTAAATACATGTTTGGAAAGAAAGTGTTATTCTGGTGCTGTGTTTCTCTTTTTGCTTTCACTATCCATGATTTCAATGGCTCTTACTAATCCGTGATCCACCTCTGTGTTTTCCTGTTAAAAAGTTGTTCCTCTTTTCTACGTTCTTGTCCCTGGGCCTGGATCACTGGGGTTCTTTCTCTATATTGTGGGGCATTTACCTTTACATAAAGTACCTTGACACAACTCTTACTATGAAATGGTGTTAAATATCTAGTTTCTATTCTGTCTGTATTATCCTTTATTACCTTTCCACTTTACCCTGTTTATGTGCATCTGTTCATGCATCTTACTTTGTTTGTTTTAGATGGTATGTTGGTTTTTCATATTTTTTGCTTAGTGTTTTCTTGCACCTTCGAAGTCAACTATTTCTACATATTCTGTGAGTCTAGATTGATATCAGGCGTCTTTATTCTTGCCTCTCTTACAGCCTTTTAATTATTTAGAAGCCCGTTATAGTCACTGTCTGCTCAAATCAGCACCTTCCTATCCTTTTTCTAATAATGCCGCTTTAAGAAGTAGAACACACAATGCTGGCCCTGCCTACTCTGCAGTCAAAGCAGTTCTACTCGCGCTCTCTCTCTCTCTCGCTATGTCTCTGTCCTCCCCTCCTCTCTCTGTGATGCTGCTGTGCACTGTACAAGTTAAAGTGTCGAACTGCAGCACTGGTCAGGCCTGTTAGCTCATTTAGCTGACTAAACATGGGGGACTCCAGCATTTGCAGCGGTGGCAAATGGCTAACATATTCCCAGCAGCCAACACTTTTGCAAGGAACCTTCTGCTGTGATGTTCTGTAGATTCAGGACTAAGGACTAGGATTTGACAGCAGCTGTCTCTGCAACACATCAAATATTGAGTGGTGACGAAACTGCATCGAGAGGAATTTGCTGATGTGATGACAAAGGTGTTGTTTAGCAAACAGCAGATGGGACGTTACCATTTTTAAAAGAGGTATGCCTGGATAAGATACTGCTGAATCTGCTGTGTTCATGAGACTGTTATTTAGCCGGTAAAGGTGTGAAGAAGAAGGCCTGATTATGCATAGTGATGACTGTGAGGTAACAAAACAAAATCTGTATCTGTATGCATGTCTGCATGCACTGGATAGTGCTGAGGTCCTGACATAATAGGTGGAATTTTGGCTTCGTTCATGACCCTGCAGTGTGTGACTTTAAGTGTGTTTGCACATGAACCAAAAAGGTGAATGTTGTTTTCCAGTGGAACTTCCTTGACAGGTCTGTCCACGTGTGCACTGACAGGCAGCTGCTGAAATTGACAAGGCAAAGCATGTGTGACGCTATGCATTATTCTGCTGTCACGTCGTTTATTTTCATTCCTGACTGTCGAAACTCCGCTGACATGTACTTAAAGTTTGCCTTTGAAATTCTTTAAGAATGCTCTTCGTTAAGTATTGGTTGGTTTAGTGCTGCATGTGTAAATCATACAGACAGAGTTTTGGAATGTGATTGTGGAGTTTGGGATTGATAAGGGTGTGTTTACAGCACAATAGTAAGCAAGTGAAACACATTTGGTGCTGACCCAGTTCCAGTGGGAGTTGGCATGAATCTGCTATTGTGGTGACACAGAAACTCCATATTCTGCTGCTGAGAGAGCTGCAGTATGCAGCTAATGAAGCTAAACCTCAGCAGCTGTGTTGTCACAGCTTCACCTCTGTAGTGTCAGGATATTAGATAAAAAATCTCATGTGGTTCTGAAAATATGGCTTATGAAACTAAAATTGTATAATAGTTAGAGTCAATGATTGATCGATGGAACTGTCCCCAGTTGCAGCTCAATCATGTTTCACCCTTTAATAAGGCTAAAAGTTTAACTTATCTTCATCGTCCAACACAGCTTCACATAAAAGGTCTCATTTAGCTTTGTGCTTATTCTGATCAGCAGACTGGTTCTTTTGCACTCCCTCCAACTGCGCTTGAATGGCAGAAGTTGTTTACACTGACAGTATGACTGAAATAAACACATTAAGCCTTGCTGAGCTTTCTTATCAAAGCGCTCCCTGTGGACAGCTCGTTGACATGGACACAGTAAATATAGCTGGGAGCTCTTTGCCAACAGTGTTAAAGGTGCAGCTCTGTGTGATTTCCCTTTGGCTGGAGTCGGTGTGTAAATTTTACATTTTAGACATTTAGCTGACAAAAGAACTTCAGTTCGTTGGTTCCTCAACCACAGTCAGTTACGTTGGGGCATTTGTTACAACCAGTGGTGCCAAAACAAAAGTAGAGGCTCTTTCAGCTGCTCATTCAGCTGCTGTTAATGTGTTTCAGAGAGTTAAGAATGACCGGGTAACTGATATACTCAGCACTAAGCTAGCTAACAGGCAATTATAAATCACTGTGACCACAGAAAGGTGGCTATATGTCAGCAAGAGAAGTGCCTGTGACCAGTTTCGGTGTCTGAACAGTGCCTCAGTGTTGTTGTGTTTCTTCCAGCTGCGTTTGCTAACTTATCACTTCTTTGGAAGAGGCTGGGCTGCAATTACCAGGAAACTAGCTGGCACTGTTTTACAAAAAAGGGAAAAGTGAAAGCAAGAGAGTGGGTGTTTTGTTGTAGTTTTTTCTTTGTTTTTTTCTTTTTCCTTCAATGCATCCAATATTATTTATAGCTATTTGACTGCTTTGCTGCATGAACATACCAGAGATACACCCGTGTAGCATATTTTGAGTTGACAGGCTAATGAACAGTGTGAATCCAGGTTATCATTTTGAAGACTTGGGATGCCAGTGGCCTGTGAGGCTGCTGCCCAGACTGCTTTTTCTCTGCTAGTGACGATTAGGATTTGAAAACTAATTTTTAATGTTATTTTTCTAAATTAATAAGTTTAATATTGTTGGACTGTACAATTTGTTTAAGGTGATGTAAGGCCGACTGGAATTAAGACAGAGTGCTTTGAGTTGGTATTGAAATGTGATCAAGTAGCTCTTTAGTTTTAAAAGGTTAATTTGTTTCATGCTTTTCTTTTATTGGAAAGATCAGCTGATATTTTTTCATGATTTTTGTCTGCATTTCTTCTTTTCTTCAGGTTTTAATTACTATCTACTGGTTGGGTCGTGCTGCCAATAGCTGTACATCCTACAACGGGCCCACGTTGGACCTGAAAGAGTTTGAGGGCCTGCTGTCACAGATGCGAAAGGTTGGATAGCTCATGTTTATGCCAGCGATAAAAATATAATGGAAATCTCAAGTACATGGATAATATAGTCAGCACTTGCTTTTCCCCCCCATTATGTCTCTCTTAGTAACCAGAGCTATCAAGTGTAATAGGTAGGGAGACCATATGCTATATTAAATATTTGATCCCTGCAGTAATTCATTTCTACAGCCAAAGTGACCTGAGGCATGACACACAGCTTCTGCAGAATCACTTATTTTGGAACTGAGATTCAGAAAATGTGTGTTTGTTCGCTGTACTAACATTTCTGAGAAAACACCTTTCACCCGAGTTCCAGTCAAGAAAATTGAATTTAACCTACCTTTTACCTTTTTAATGACCCAAGAAAAAGGAGAAAAGTTAGAAATGGCAAACCCTCAAGACACATACATGCATACACCCTCTGTGACCGTCATTCGTAGCCATGATGTCAGTTCTGTGCAATTTATTCCACTATGTGACGTCCTTTTGCTATTCTGTAAAACTGGGAAATTGCTGCCAATTCAGCAAAAATACTTTCCCAGATGTTCACACGTTGCAGACGGACAACACAAAGCCATAATTCCACAAAGCAAAAAAAACTTTGATAAAATGAAGGAAAGCTCATCATGTGCAGGTGCATGAAATTCCAGAGTGACTATTCACTTCCCGCCACACTTCCAACAGTTACTAAATGGAAGCTGGACCTTACCAAAACTGATGATTGAAAAGCACTAAGCAGGTAAATGTGAGCTCAGCTGCGCTCTTATTTACTTTTTGTAAAAAACTTAGTTTAAGTGCTTGTTTTAAAGGGTGAGTTACGAGGGAGATGCATATTTTCTTACTTAACTGGTATAGTGGTATATAAGTTATAATATATTGGTTTAAATTGTGTAAAAGTGAAAGAAACAAATCACACATGACTTCTGCTGCTGTAGAGCCTGTTTTATAAGCATAACAAAGACATTTAGGAGAGTTTGGGAGTTGCATAACAGATGGTAGAGGGGTCATGGGCAGGAAGTCTTTTGGTAGACAGGAAAGGCCTTTCCCCACCTTCCATTAGCTGCAACAACACATTAAAGCTGTGGACAGAGAAAGGGAGGGGTCACTAAGGTGAAGAGAAAATGATGAAGAGTGATGTAGGTAGAAGAAGAGAGAGGTTATTGGAAAAATAGATGTGGGCAGAGTGGAGACTTGCAGCATGACAGCTGTAGTGGACACAAAGGCCAAACAACACAAGTTTGGGGGACTTCAGTGACGACTTATGGAATATGCAGCGAAAATTCCTAATTCATTTTAGGGTGTTTGATTACTTTCATTACTCTCCACCATTTGTTATCACTCTTTTTTTTTGTGCTCATGCATTTTGTAAAATGTGTGTATGCATTCTCAGGAGACAGAAGAGGCAGAGAGCCCTAAACGCAGCATCCGGGACAGTGGCTACATTGACTGCTGGGACTCTGAGCGCAGCGACTCTCTCTCTCCGCCACGCCACGGGCGCGAGGATTCATTCGACAGCCTGGACTCCTTCGGATCACGCTCAAGACAAACCCCGTCACCAGACGTCCTGGTCGCCCGCGGCAGCAGTGATGGTAGGAAAAAAATTTAGTCTATACACTCTTCGATTCACACTGAACTGCTAGTTTTAGTTGACTGTGAAAGACTGGTTACAATGGCCACCCTTTAAATCACAATTTGCAGGTTAAATATGTTCAGTAGCCATTGTGTTGTTTTAGCTATAGCTGTTTTTCCTGTGAGTGAGAAGTAAGTCTTTGTGCAGGTTGGGCAAGGTGCACAGATGCAACATATAGATAAATGAGGTTTATTGTGCTTTGAATGCTACTGTATGAAGGCTTGTTGTTCTGGCTGTGTTTTTGCAGGACAACGCCCAGTTCAAGTCAAAGGCTGTTTGAGAGAATAACATGAATAATCTCTGTACTGTTTTGAAGTCAATTTATGGCTCTTGTTATATTTAAGCCATGGTAATGTACATTGTAAAAGGAATTCAGTAGTGGCTGGGCTCAGTTCCAGTGTCTGTTACCTCTCTTAGACCAAGGGCTACAATCGCACCGTATTAAAGCTCTCTGTGTTCTTCACCTTATCTGACGTCAATCTGCAGTGTCAGAAAACATCCTAGAGTCTAGTTTCAATAACAAATCTGTCCACATTTGGTTTGGTTTCAAACACATTTCAGTTATGTAATATTAACATATGCTCCAACAAGCAGGTGATGTAACACCAAAGGCATTTCATTTATTCATCTTTTTGGAAGGGAAAATTCAAAATTTATGAAAAGATGAAGTTGGCAAGGCAGCAACAGCCACACAGCTTCTGTTTTGTCCTTTCTTTTTGTTTAGAAATTTTGAAAAGTACTTCTTGTTACAGTACAAATTAGAGCCTGTCCTTATGAAGAAGTAAGCAGGGAGACTTTAAGCTGTAGTTTAAACAGTGAAACACTTAAACCCTGCTTATTCAGGGAAAGCTCTATGAAATCTTAGTCCTTAATTCCCCTAAAAATGCACAATGCAGTAGATTTATTTTATAACTCTATTTCTTTATTAACTCTGTTGCTTATCTAATTAAATCTAGTATGAATGAAAATAGTCTCAGCTATCATACTTGTCCCAGCTCGCAGTCTTAAGGTGTTTGTACCATTCCTCATACCATTGACATCTGCACAAAAGTATCTCTGTGCTTGATGTTTGAACCTTTTGTCCTTAGTTACGGCTTTTTGATGCGTTTCTTTAAGTGTGCACTCAGATGAGTGACAGCACCAAAGACTAAGGAAGGTATGACCTATCTCTATACAGTATGTGAGACAAAGAAGAGGAAGAGTTGTGGTTTCATGAAGGAGCTTTCAGTGGTTTTGATCTGACACTTGACTGGTATGTCAAGGATTATGAAACTAACAGCTCTAACAGGTTTTGAGAACAGAAGATATTGTTACATATAATGTATGTATATATGTAAAAATATGGTCTTTGTAATTATTTGGAAGGCATCAAATAGAGATTAAATATGTATACTTTTAAATTTGTCACATTAATTTCTGTCTTTGTCTCTAGATTTCCCTCAACGTGTTTACATTGCTTTGTTGTTTATTACGAAAAATGCTTACTACTGTATATGTGCAGTTTAAGACATCCGACATGGTAGCATGGCACTTGCAAGACCAGCATAAGCTGCAAAACCTTTGAAGTGGCTTTGGGCTGATGTCAGAAATTGAGTTAAAAATACATTTTGGTCTCACATGAGTATTTTATAATGCCAAACTGGCCACATGCTTTCATTGAAAGCTGCTAATTGCTAGACTGTTTGCGGATTTGAAGGTATAAAATTTTAATGGTAGACTATAAAAAAGATTACTGCGTTCGTCACACAGTGTAATGTACTTGTCATTGCTGTGCTGAATGTGGGAAAAACTGAGGAAAAGCATCCTGTCTGATTATGTTTTTGTTTTGAGGGAAGTGCAAAAGGAAACTGTTGTCCCTTGTTGTCATCAACAGTCAAACTATAGTGCTTTAAGGAAAAATCCGCAATGTATCCTGTGGGTTTTTTTTTTTGTGGTTTTTTTTAAGTGTTTACTTTATTGTTGTAGATAAGTAGCTTTCATTTTTGGTTGTAGAAGCAATATTCGCTATTTTTTTTAAAAAAGTGCTAGGATGATGGTATCCAAAACATCCTAAATATGGGCCAATGAACAAGTTTTAGCCAGTCTACTGAAAGTTGGCCCCTTACCATGTTTCTCTTTATTTTTTTTTAAACCTTTTTTTCAAGTTTAACGTAGGTTGCACTGCCTGCTGTCATTTTGTCTATTAAAAAATATGGACTGTGTAGGCTTGGTGGGGTGCCAGGCGGGTAGAAAACCTTTTATTAGCGATCTTGTTAACCACATGCACACACATGCACATGCAGCTTGAAAGAGTTAAGAAAACCAGGCAAATGTTTATTGTTGTTGTCTGTCTACTCATGTTTGCTAATAAAGGTAGGCAAGATATCGCTATACAGGGTGTCCCACAAGTCACTATATACTTTTAATAGAGCCCTAAAAAGAAACTGCTACGTTCTCTTCATGCTTGAAGTGGGAATTAAACATACAATAAGCAACACCAGCCTGACAACCCCCAAATCTGACAATAACTCAAGTTTTTCCGGCAGTGACCCAAAATTAGCTTTTCAAGGGTATTCCACTATTACGCAAAAAGAAACTTGATGGAATAAATGGGCTCTGTTTTCTTAAAAATAGCCTCGAAAAAAGCTGCCACAAACATTCTTTCAACCTCTCTTGTTTATACTACAGAAGCATTACCTAATCAATTTTTCCACCGACACATGTAACTCACAGCTGATTAGTCACACTGTCAACCTGCTGACACCTACATATCATCCAAAGATTGAAAAGAACGAAGAGAGTTGATAGCTGATGAACTGAGGAGGCAGATTGAAGTTTAGCATACCGCTACCTGTGGTGGAATTTCCTTTTAAGTTTTGATAAGTTTATTTTATTTCAGAAGCACTTTGTGATGCATACATGCTTTCAAAAGCTACATATTTAACATCACAATCTTGTGATATTTATTATTCCTGGTTATCAAAATATCAGTGATCAAATGAGACCCACAGGTACAAACTAGATATTTTTAACCCAGGGGGCTTTGAGTACATCTAGCCCCCTGGGTTAAAAAAGAATCCTTTTGTTAACATCCATACAAACTTGACTCCAGCAGGTTTTCCCTGCCCTGACCTTTAGACAAAGCCCTTTCTCTGTTCAGCACTGAAAACTGACTTCACCCTGACAGAAATTAGGAACTTTGATTCAATCGAGAAATTCAATATTGGCAATGCCCTTTTGTTTGGGCTATGTGTGGAGATGGATACGGTTTGGATAAATGAGGCACTTTTGTGGGCTTCTATAGTAAAATTGTCCTTCTCACTTTCTCTGTTTACAGGGCAGCGCCCACTGCCAGTCAAAAGCCGTTTGAAAGAATGATTGAATGATGTAATTGAGATAGTTTTAAAGGTCTTGTAGAAAATATCTCTCCAAAGTGTCTGAAAACTATATGTTTTCAGACTCCTGGCTTCATACATAATCAATGAAAAATCATCATAAACTGAAAGCATAGCTTTTTTTCTCGTACTGCCACATAAACAGTTTACGATTGTAAGAATGATATTGTCTGTATTCAAACTTGGAATCTTTTTTTAATTTGTTTTCATTTTAGTTTGCATAGAAGTGAAAATGATCTTATATAAAGGCAACAACTGTTAATTTTGTAAACTAAAATGTAGAGTGTAACTAACGCTTGTACGGACACGTATAGCTGGGGACCCGGCAGCTCAGTAGTCATTCCTGTTGTTCTTCTTTGAAGTTCCCTTGAATGCTTGTGCCTCGGATGTCTGGATAGTTGGTGCATTATAATGTAAAGTCTCAGCAGTGTACGGTGTATGTGGTCAGTGTTTCTGATCACATTCGAGTGGTCAGAAAAACAAGCATGTGCACAGACACCCACATGGACACTCGCACTCACCATCTGATGATAAAAGTCACTCAGACAATAGCGGACTCACAGATGAATATAACAAAGCTGACGTTTGTTCACATTCATTGGATGTCTTAATGATGATGCACTTTCATCAGCAACTGATGTGCTTCCATGCACTGGAAATAATACATACTACGTATTAGTTACTTATTTACTACTATTGGTATTAATAGTAGTACATTTGTGTTATTTCTTCCAGTTTTTCTTTTTGCATTGTACAGTTATAATAAATGCTACGTATTTGTAGTTAGCAACACATTGTTGAATTAATTATTTCTCACATTGTTCTTACATTTTGTCTTTTCATACTTGGTGTTTTGGACATTCGTTACAACTTTTCAGTTACTGCGATCATTATTGAACTACACTTTGTAACTTTTTCTTTCGTAATGCAGTATAACTAGATGATGATGATGACTATTGATGTCACTATATTTTTCTAAAATCTTGGTACACTATGGACCTGACCCATGATACATTTTCTCTCAAGCTTCACTATTACCATGTGTGCAGAGGGAGCACATCATCCTGTAAAAAACATATGTTGTTCCTTAAAGATGGATCGACTTGGATGGCAGAGTCCCTCATGTTTCCATTGCATGGGTTAAGAGCCATAATTGAACCCTTCGTTGTTAGAAGTGCAGATTTCTCGAAGTCTTTTTTTGGACCTTGATCTGTCAATCTTTGAAACCACATAAAAAGCCTTTTGATAGAAAAAGAAGCTTTTCACAAGTTCAAATGTGACAGCTGCTTCCACGTGTATGTCCACAAAACTAAGGGAAGATTTTATGACTTAGATCTGGTTAAAATTCTTGGTTTGTACTCTGAATATATATACATTGAGTCATAAATTTATAGGTCATAGTCTAAGTACACATGCACTCAAAGGGAGGGGACAGTAGCACATGTGCTGAACATCTTTGAGAGGAATTTTTAGCGACCTTGAATAAAGCAAGGCTGCAGTTATCTGTTTGCTGCGGGTTTTAACATATCTAGGCTTTGGTTTGCAAAACATTGCCAAGTAATCGTGGATGTGACTGGTATATCTTCAGTAAATCACTGGAACTATAAACATGTGACCTGCTGAATGAGACTGAGTTTCATTTCTTTCTTCTATATGTTTTTAGAGGATCACAGTGGGCCATCGCACAGAGGAATTTAGGACCCCAAGTAGGGAAAGTCCTTAAGTAATAAACTTCTGCAAAGCCAGGTGTTACCACTGATATTACAAAGCTAACATTATGTTTAAAATCTGATTCACACAGGAAGAATTTACTCCGTGTCTAACTGCGTGCTAATATTTAGTCAGCACAAGCTGCACAATGCAAATTTAGTGATGATTTATGTCACCTGCTTTGTTTCATAAAAACGGGCTTGCATCTGATTTATGCTCTGTGGCAAGAATGCACAGTGGTCTAATAACACTATTAGACCACTGTAATTTTGTTATGCGTATATGAAGGTTTAAAGAAATAAATCTGGGCTTTCTGCCACAAGACTCCTCAATCAACAGTTTTTCCTCTGATCTTATTTTTGGGTTTAATCTCTTATGTCTCCCTCTTGTTCTCCCTCTGTCTCTCTCTTGCAATGACTCAGCAAGATACAGTTTTCTTGCTGTGTAGGATACTTAAAATGAAGTCGTTTTTTATCGTTTTTTGAACACATTGCGATTGAAAAGGGGCTTTAATATAACACATACTTGTGTTTACATGATTTGTCACAAGTGTAAATGGGCTGAGAACTGGGTGCTTTGTAGAGTATATCTGAGTTTCTGATTACTTCTATCACACTTTGAGTTTTGTTGTTTTTAGCTTATTTTTTCTTAGCATTGAGGTAAAGGAAATCAGTATTAGCAGGTAGCATTGTTCCTGCCATTTTGCTTAATTTCAGAACTTTTAATCAGTGTTTCTGTCATATCATATCAAGATGTACAGCATCATACCATGACCAATGCAAAAAAAGTGGTTATGTTTTTCTCATGCAAAATACTTTTTGAGAGACATCGCTGTGTAGTCTCTAAAGACACACAGTGCATATATAACATGTAGTATAGTCTGTTTCTTCCATATGGGTTAAAAAATACAATTTTGATGAAAAATGTGTCCTCTGGTGCCAGTGAACACTTCTGTTCGTCTCATTAGGCCGTGGCAGCGACTCGGAGTCTGACGGCGCTCCTCACCGGAAGATGCCAGACGTTCGTAAGGATGACATGTTGGCACGACGGACGTCTGTCAGCGAGCCACGAACCGCCGTACCCTTTAACCAGTACCTGCCCAACAAGAGCAACCAGAGTGGATATCTGCCAACGCCACTACGCAAAAAGAGCAACGACAAAGAGGAGGGAGGACGCAAGAGCTGGAGTACCGCCACTTCACCTGTAGGGGGTGACAGACCTCTTAGGTAGGTGTAACACTAGAGAGTGCTCTTGTGACTTGGCTATCAAAAAGGCATTTAGTTTAGCCTAACTGAAAATATCATATAATATTATATGTATGGAATACTAAAAGGTGTCTGTTGTTTGTGTGTCGATATATACAATTGTTGTTAAGTTGGGCACAATCCAAAATAAGAAACAAAGAAGTTTAATAGCTTAATGAACAGATTATCAGGGGTACATGTTACACCACTGTGGCTTGACACTGATTGGTGCAGATAAACCCTTTTAAAGCTTGTTTAAAAAGTTCTGGCTGAAAGCGCACAGTTCATGGTGCTGATGGAAGAAGTTTGACTGCCCAGAAATCCTGTTAATAAGCCTGAAGATGATGGCTGAGATTAGTAGATATGGATGTAGACCATGAAATAATTTAAAGTAATTACTTTAATACAGAACTGATAAAACAAATCAGCTGTTGGAGATTTTTCAATGTTTTAAAATGTTTTGTGTGTGAGTGATGTTTAAGGGGGGTTTGTTTGTTTGAGTTTTTTTTACAGTAATTGGCAAGATTAGGTGTTATGTCAAATTGCATATGTCTGTAATAAAACCTCTCAGCTTTTGATTATTTTTCTAGTATTGTACAGATGTGAGTGGCTAATAGAGGCCAGATGTGGGTTTTCATTGGCTCTAATTCTGACAATGTCTGAAGCAGATTTAAAACAAAAGGTCTTTTTGAAATAGTCTGGCATGACACCATGCAAATTTCATCACAAGTTTCAGATTTCTGCTTGCTCAGCAGATTCCTTGATGTGCTTTGATTGTCTCTTGTAGCTTCCGATGTTGCTTGTTTGCTATTGACTAGATTGAGTTTGGTGTTTAGTACGGAGCCCCGCAGGGGACATGGGAGGAAAAAAAAATTAAGACGGACTTTTGCGAGATCTCGCAAAACAAACTCGGGATCTCGCAAAAGTTTTGCTACCCAATTGGTTATTTCCCTATTTTTTTCATCCATCAAAGCTCACATATTGATTTTGCATTTATTCTTTTCCTCTTTCCCTCCTTCTCCATCTCTTTACTTCACCTCTTATTATTTTATGTCATGGTGTGTCCTTCACTCGTTCTTTCCCCAATCCTCCCTACATCTGTTTGTGCTTCATGTCTTATGACCATCATGTTGTGATTATCCTCATGTGACTAATTTTACTCCCAATGTGATTACGTATTCCTGTCCTGTGTGTGTGTTGCATGAATGGGTGATGCCTCAGTCTAAATGAGGTCTGTAGCTTAGAAATCCCTCCTGGAGAATCCCCTAGTCCATCCCCCACCCTGCCCCTTAAACCCTGTACACAGATTCAAAAGGAGAACCACATTAAAAAGGACAAGCACGAAGGGAGGCAGTCTGCATCTCCGCCTTGCATTGAGATCCATACAGCAGGCAAAAGAAGGAGAAGTGAGCCTCTGCCCAGTAGTCTCCCCCAGCCCCAAGCAGAGCCCCCAAGAGAGACTGTAATTCATCTGATGGTCACCTCTGAGCAAAGGTTTTAACCTTCACTCATATTTTCTCAATACCAGATATCAACATCCCCATTCCTTTTTGTAATTACTATTTTTTATGTTTTTGTTTTTTTAATTTAACCCGTCAAGTTTATTTTTGTGCTTTTACACATTGTTTCTCTGATTTTTAAGCAAAAATTTATTTTATATGTGTAAAGTTTTTAGGTGGCTGCAGAGAGCTCTGTGCAGTGTCACAGCTAAGGTGGGGGGGAGGTCAGAAAAGTAAATAAAGTAAAATTACCACACCACTATCCATATCTGCTTTAAGCTAACAGCTCCAAGGTAAATGAAAAACTAATAGCATGTTGTTATTCTACACTCCAGTTTGATAATAATATATAAACAGTATTTGGAGTTGTTTGGGGTTAGAATAGGCATTTTGGGTGGTAGTGCAATAACGTTATGGATGGTATGGATTTTCTGACAGATTTGATAGAAATGTATACGTTTTCTGTAAAAATCTGACCATTTGACAGTTATTCCTGCTATGTTTGGAAAATCAATCACCAAATGAGCAAAATTTAAATTGTTTTTTCAATACTGATGATTTTTCTTTTGGCTCTGCCTAAAACCTCCTGGTGAATGCCAACAATTGGTTTTTGCAGGAAGAAACTTTGCAAGTCCATGATAGAAGAGTTTAGTGCTCAGTGTGTAGAGATCTTTATTATTGTTGGTCATGAGTAGAGTCAGCAGTAATATTTCAGCTGAACTTTTGTTTTTTAAAAGGTTAACTTATTCTACATCAAGTGGTATTTTGCCGTGTTTCATGTGCAAGTTTTGATATATTTGACTCTAATCCTCTTGAATGCCACAGAAAACACTGAAAAATTGATCTTGCTTATTTCAGCTGTAGCGTACCTGTCCAAAACCAATGTTTGTGATAGTCACGATACTCAACAAACATCTCTAAGAACTGTTTTCTTCAAGACAGTTTCCATGGTAGAAAACTTTTCCAGCTGATGTTTAATTTTTCTTTTTGGCATTGCTTTTATCAGATCATCTTTTCCACTGCTCCTTTTATCCAGTCTTGGGTAACAGTAAGTTAGCAAGAGGGTCACATCTTATTTAAACCAGTTTCAGACTGTAATGCACTTGCAGCCTTTTGCTTATATATTTCAGAAAGTCTGTACGCAGCAGGACAGCCCAAAGTCTCAAATTATACATTTGGTGTCAGGAAACAAGGTGAGGATTATGAGCTGTCAAAGAACAATGCCATTGTATATTTTACAGCTCACACAAATCCAATGTGATTGCAGTGCTCCTTGAAAAATGTCAGTTTAGGTCTCTTATGTAATTTCGCAGTCCGGCCTTATCCGGTGTTATTTCCTAGTCAAACCGACGTTTCGTTCACAGTGCTGTTGGAGAGTCATGCCTCCAGTTTCCAGCATTATCTTCTGGCACAGATGTTGTGACATTGATTGAATATTGAGAATGTTAAGGGAGTGAATCCTCAATAGAAATCGGATGGTTGTCCGAGACAAAGGGGATTTGTAGGATATTTTATATGGATTTCCCCATCTTGCATATTTCCTGAATAAAGCCAAGGCTAGAATTTTTTTTCAATTTCAGCTAATTGGTTTTTGCAATGTTGACACATCCTTTTTAAGAGCTTTTGCTGTTTCACTCAATTAGTTGAGTAGAGCAGATACCCAGTGCCATGTTTTTTTTAGCTGTTTTTGTAGTTGCAGTAATGACCAAATCTGTTTGACATCTAAAGTATCAGAAATCTGTTGTTCTCTAGATTTTTTTCAATCAAACATAAATTTTGATCAAGTGAAAGGGAGAACAAAAGAACCAAGTGGTTGCTTTCCAGTTATATCACAATATATTTCTATCAAATCTGCAATCATATGCTAGGAGCAAAGCTGCATGCACAACTGAAACATGGACACACAGAAATATACACATATATGTATATATAATATGGATGCACACAAGAATGTACTGTATGTGTCCACACACAAACAAACATTCACAGAGAACATGAACATTCGACCCACCCTCAGGATGTAAGGAAATGAGGCCTTCTTCCTTCCCTGACCCTGAGCAGGCTGGGACTGAAGCCTGGCCTTTTCACTGCCGGCAGCTGGCCAGTCTCTCCCTCCCTACCATGTATTCTGGGAATTTACAGTCCAATAATAAGCCTCCCAGAAAGTAGCTGTTCATCACAGGATGACAAACAGCAGACTGTTTTGTGAATTTTGCTTTGACTTTGTCTGCTCTGAAGGAATTTGTGACCATGCGCTATTTTCATAGATTTATGTCTTTAAAAAAAACTAGGCTTCTCCAGAGGAATGCTGTCTTATGATGTAGGATAATAACCAGGCAGCAAAACGGTTTAGTTTGCTTTGCTTTCTGCAGTACTCCAGCTCGCTCGTGCTCAGAGGAATTCTTCCACCATTCGTCGACCCTAGCAGCAAATGCCACGGCCGCCTCCGTGTTTCAAACGAGCCCCATCAACACAGCTGGGAAGCATTCACCTGTGACACACCAGGAGGATGTCGCAATAAGGAAAGGAGTTCCTGGTTCTCTGGTAGCTGCAGATGCAGATGCAAAAGGAGATGATAAACAGGCTTGTCAAATACCGACCTCACCCAAATGTATCGTCACCCTGAGTCCGTCTAGCTTCCTTCCTGTGCCCACTGCCATGGCAACCGCATCAACAGAAACAACTGATACGTGCCGGCAGAAGGGAAAGCCACAGACTGAAATGGATGAAGGCACGTCTTGGGTGGACAGCAGTCTTCCAGCAAAGTGAGCTCACTCCAACAGCTACACTGTTATTTAATGAAACTTTGCTGCATTAAGCTAAAACGGCTTAATTCACTTCAAAGTGAAGGGATCTTCTATTTCCATGATCCCTTTGAATTTTCTATATCAGCATGTGATCTTGACGTGAGACTGCAGTGCTTCTCTGTGGATGATGAATGTCACTATCTGAAGACTGCATGACCTTTTTTACCTGTTTTACATGAAGGCAAATTGATAGTGCCAGCTAAAATCTGTTGTTGAAAAGGGCTGCATGGAAAGTCTGAAAAGTTGACTTTTTCTCTTATCCTTGCTTTTTTGTGACTGATTAATTTGTGAAAGTAGAAACATTTGAGAATGTGCTTTTTGATTAACTGTGCATGACTTTAGTTGGCAGCTTTTGAGCTGTTCAGGGATTTCAAATTAGGAAACAACTTGCATTCTGAAGTAAATTTGATCCAGTTTGAACCAAAATCGATAAGTAATTCTTCAGTCTATATCTTTGAATCCAAATCTAGATTGGCAATCACACAGTGATAGTTCAAAGTGTGCCAATGAAATTCTATAGTAAAGCTGACTTTAAAGCATATTCCCAGCCACACATCTATCTACCCCAAAACATATGGCAAATAGATGTTTTACTAGGACATACCATATGACAAATACCATTTTTAGCAAACAATCTGCCTGGTCTTGATTTAGTCTTTTTTTTCCCATCTTGTGAGATTCAAACCACAGGCCACACTGTCTCTCACACCCCTCCAACATCACAGAGACAGCTCTGTATGAAGACCTTTGTGGTTAAGGCCAAACCTACAAGTGGTGGTCACAGACACAAAGACAGCTGCATCCTTGATGTTACCCTTGTGCTGTCTAATAAAACATGCATTTCCTTTTTTTTTTTTCTTTCTTTTTTCAATAGTTTAGTGTCAACTGCATTCTAAGATCATGGCCATATAATGTGTTTTTTAAAATTATTTTTATTTTATGCCAGCAGTGCTTTTAGTGCTGCAGTAAATTTGTGTTCTGGATAAGACTGCCCCCTTGTGTCTGGCTTGAGGTTTGTCATTTAACCTAGGAGCTAACACAACCAAAGATCACCACACATATTTGTTTCAAGCATTAGTAATTAAATTAAGCTGGTGCGTAGTCACAAACTAACTCATTATCAGCTGCAAACATGGCTTTTTAATATTTGCACGCGTGGATGAGATGTTTCTCTCTTCAGAGTGTTGTGTTCATTTGTGATTGTGTTTTCCCTCCATGCTTTCTGACTTCTGTAGATTCAGCCACACAGATTGTGTGTCAGATGATCCGCAGTAAGTTGTCTTTTTACCCCTCACAGGCTCAGCTGCCTGGCATTGCTCTGCAGTACAAAATAGAGCTGGCTCAATAAGTCATTAAATCATTTGTTCATTGTTGGAAATAGGTCAGGGAAGTGGGGAAATCTGCCAGAAATTGAAGGAATTTAGAAAAATGTCGCCACTGACAGCAATTTATATTTATAAAAGTTCTATTTTTTCCTTTATTAATTTCATATTGACAATCTTGTGTTGGAAAAAAATGCTGCATTATGCTGTCATTTAACCATAATATGCTCTTACCAGGGTATGGATCATGTGAAGTGGCCCATAGAACCTCAAACTTTACTGGAATTGATACCCTAATGTCATAAATCATTCCTTTAATTCATCTTTTGGGGCAATTTTGACATGACATGTTAAACACCACATAGTCTACAGAAATGTGGAATGGAACCAAAATGCTTTCTGCAATGACAGTAATTTATCTGATTTCTGTTTTCGTAGAGGTATTAGTGGGAATCAGTGCAGCCAGTCGGTGCTGATGTATGACAGCATTTGTTACAAGGCGATCTTATGTGACGACTTTTTTCTGCATGGAAAACATAAATGTCTCACAAATAAGCAGATTTTCCTGCTTGCAGTTAAATGATTTGTGGTGGACATTTTTGGCTGTGTGCTTCAACAGTGTCAAACAGTGTCCCTGGCTCTTAGGCTTATCATGGAAAATATGGCTTCAATAAACCTAGTGCTTTTTTGCCTTTGCCTGGCAACAATCCATTCCTCTCAAATTTATTCAACGTGCCTGCTGCCAAGGATGTGGAGAGGACTTGCTAAACTCATCCTCAGTGCTTCTGCGAGCCAGCTGCATGTGTCATGTAAAGCAGCCATTTCTACCAGCCTGCCAACAACCAGTCCCTTTAATCCCATACACAACAGCTAAAAGTGCAGCATGATGACAGGGGATTGCTTAAGTGCAGTTGCCCCTTGGTGTGAAAATACTGTACTGCTGCAATGTTCTTTAATGCACACACTGCTCAGTGAGAACCAAAAAGCATTTGTGAGTGAGTACCATCTAAGTGCCACTCTTTTGTAACTTATGACTGTAAGCCAAGCGATACCTTTGAAAATTACCTGTTGCCAGCACATAAAAGTACTAAAAATAGACAGGTGCTATATTCACATAGTTAAGACAGTTGTCATTGCTCTTAGGCTTTCTAATTCTGTGATCAACATGCATTGTTGCTGCATGCCTCTAACAATAAAGCTGTACTTTCTGTCTCATCTGTAATGTAAAACTGTTTCGCCATTGCAGAACAAATGTAAAGAGAAATGTAAACTGCCTTTAATGAGTCAATGATTGTATGAAGATCATACTGATTGTTGCATCTGATGAACTCAGATTGAAACTGATATTAAATGTATTTAAATGTGTTTTGAAACATATCGAATCCATCCAAAGAGCAAAGACGCAGAAATCTTTGTTTGATCTTCCGAGGGAACAATGGGCTGGATAAAATCTTAGTTCTGCTTACTAAGCAAGCATGAAGTTTCCTTTAAAAACATGTTTCCATGGAACAATGATTTTATTTTTGGTATCTCTCTGAGACACTGGGACCAGTTTATTTACCTTTTCCTCATTATGATAAATTGACGTAGTTTTTGAATGATGTGGTTTGTTTGATACATTCTGTTTGGACTGTTCCATGGTATACATGGTAAAGCTAATTTTCTGTGTTTATTTGACATTAACCATTTCAGTGGCTCCAGTAGTATAGTGGATTACACACTCGCCTTATAAGCAAAGAAAAATCCCAGTTTTACGGGAAGAGGGAGAAATCCCTTTTGGGTTGCTTCAGGAAGGGCATCTGGTGTAAAAAGAAATCTGCCAGATCAAACATGTAGACCTACTTGCTATGGTGACATCTTATGATTAAGTGAGCAGTCAAAAGTAGCTTTTATTCAACATTAAACATGTTACTTCTTCAAAGTTGCATTGAAAGTATAGAATATGTTAAAGCAGTTTTTTTTTATATTGTGTTCCAGTGACAAAATGAAAACACCATTACAGTAGTAGTACATCATGTACTATAGAATCACTAGTAGTATAACTAATAAGCCCAGTTTGATTTAAATAATTACTGCTTGTTTTTTCCCCTTGCCTGCAGGAGTGTGAGTATGATCGACATGCGTGGTGAGGAAGAAGCCACGTTACAGCCGCACAGTCAGGTGCGTCATGAGCGGATGCATAACCAGTACAACAAAATGAAGGAAGAGGAGGACCACTGGCAGGATGTGAGTTTCTCAGACATTAGGTCGCTCACTCTGTATCTTTCGGTCTTTGTTTTATGGGACTGACATTTATTTGTATGCAGTTTGTTACATCTTTGCATTACTTTCATTATTCCTTTTTAACTGCTATGGTTTTACTGCCTGTGGCCTGTTATACAAGCGTCTTCTAAAGTCATTTTAGCTGTGCCCCAGTAAAATAACAGGGAGCTCAAAGTGCTGCTGAACCAGGACATACTTTGAATCTGTCTGTATGGGTGTCAGGACCTGGCCCGATGGAAAAGTCGGAGGAGGAGTATTTCCCAGGATCTGATCAAAAAGGAGGAGGAAAGGAAGATGATGGAGCGCCTGATGTCAGGAGACACTTATACCTCTCAGAGGAGAAGAAGCATCAAGACCTATAGGGAGATAGTAGAGGACAAGTAAGTTACATCCACGACAACCTACTGAGAACTGCTTTAATGAGTATACCACAGGAAAGCCAATAGCTCTTTGCTCAGTATGATATCAGAAGTAAAGAAAAACTGGGTCATTCTCAGAGAAGAGAATTATATGTCCCCTGTCATTGCTGTCAGCGGGCACAGAGGTGAATGCAGCTCCTCCTGGAGTTCACTTTAAATAGGTCTCCTTCAGAAATTAAAAGGAAGAGCAGATTGTGTGAGTGATTGTGAAATGACTAGAAGAAACTGATCTTTTGCAGTGAAGAAAAAAAAAGGTCTCTTGAGTTTGACAGCAACCAATCAGCCTTTGGTAGCAATTACAACTGATTTCTGTATCTGTCTTTTTAGACAAAGCTTGGCTAAAGCAAGAGTAGGTTCAAATAATTGTTATATCAACTGCTTTACCTCTGCTATGCTTTCTCTTCTTTCTAAGGGAGCGTCGTGAGGAGGATCTACGGCAGGCATACAAGAAAGCCAAAACTCCTGAGGAGGCGACTGCCATTCTCCAACGTTACGCCCAGCGTTTCTCCATAAGCGAAACAGTCCTCGAACGCCTGCAGCTGCCAAAGTTGTTGGACCGCAGCATATCCGCTGACCCCTCCTTCCCCATCTCACCTTTCCCGCTCTCCCTCTCCCTGTCAGCCTCTCCCACGACACCAGACCCTTTCGATTCTGACTTCAATGGGCCCATGAGGTATCTGCGCCAGCAGTCTGCCCCGACTCCAAAGTTTACTTCTACATTTGAGGCGCGAATCGAGGAGTTTCCCAAAGAACCGTCCTCACACCAGCGGTCTCAGATACGCTCTCGCTCCTCTGAACCGCCATCAACCCGAGCCCTGTCACCCAAACCGGTGCCTTTGCTGATGCCCAAGCCTTATTTCCAGGCCCGACCTGCAGGAGGTGAAACTTGGAACAACAAGGTATGATTGACTCAGGCGAAGGAGGTCAGATATTGACTTACCTAGATATATCTGAATGTGAGAACACAGATGTCAGTATATTTTTTTCATTGCACCACAATTCACACATGGAAACATTTAAGATTAAGGATTAAGGTGACAACAATTAAAATGTTCATAGTTGTCTACTCCAAATACTGAGTCCTGTTTTTAGCTGTTTTTGCACATGAACAATATCAGGAGGTTCAGTCCAAAACATTGGCAGATGTTACCCTCTCTCACACGTGGGACACAGCAGGAAATAATCCCATTCATGTGTGATCTGTTCTCACTATTAGATATACCCAGTTTGGTTTAGGCTAGGATGCTGCCTGGGTATAGAAGGAAGTGCATATGACTCCCACTTTCTTAGTGTCTGTTCATCGAACATGTACATGAACATATTGGACTATGACTATGCACTAAGCAGCTGACAATCCAGCTGCTTTCAACATTTGCACTGCCTGCAGGTATTGTCACAGGAAGCTTCAGGGCTGCTGTGGATATACAGTATGGTGCTTCTTGTTCAGGTTGTGTACACAGTGATTCTAAAGCTTTATTCCTATATACAAAAAAGAAGATAAGATCTTGTTAGTCTAACGGTGATTAAGGCCTTGACCATTTCAAATGTGGTTACTTGCAAGTGTCGGTTTCCCTCCTTGTGGGTAAATTCCTCTCCGGGTCTCTTGGCATTTACATTAGAATACCACAGAACTGCCATGGTGATGAGCTGGCTGGTTTGTAGGAAAATGTAAGACATCCCCTCCCTGAAGAAGCATGTAATGTTTCAATTTAGCTCGAAGTACTCTCAACGGGATCCATTTCCTTTTCTTCTAGAAAAAAATTACAAAATGGGAATTTTCATGATGAGATCTTATGTTTTGGTGTGGAAAAGAGGGAGGGTAAGATTATTATCAGACCAAATGGAACAAAGCACTCTTCTGGAATTCCTTGTCAGGAGTCTGAGCAAAGCCTGGGCTTCAATGGAGCCCTCTGTTCCCTATTGACTTAAGAAGTTGACAAGTAGGACCCTCTCAATGTGAAGTGGGCTCCCGACGGACAAAGAGAGCCCACACAGGCTGCAAGGAGAGGGATGAGAAGGTGGAGGCAGAGAGGGGGAGACTGAGCCTGCATTCACCCATCTTTACCACCGTGTCTTGAGTTACCGCTCACTAGGAGCTCTTCGCACATATATTAGTGCCTCTTGTTCATAGAGGGCAGTGTGGTCTTGTGAGCTGGATGAATAGCTAATTACTAACTGAGAAGAGAGGTTCATAATGACCACAAATGAGGCCACTGGGTTTTTTGGCGTGGTTTATTTTACATTTTTATTCGCAGTCAGTGTTGTTCAGGATTTCTATATTTATCCATGTAATGAATGAAGAATAAATTGGACAATAAGCACCTTATCTAGAAATGAGTGGTTCAATACTGTAATCTTACCTTGAAATTGCATATGTTATGATTTAGAGCAAAATAAATAAAATTGAATGGTATAGCCATATCGTTCAGCTTGCTTTCTTAACATTAATGCATGTTGAAGCCATTTATTGAAAAGCGAAGGGTATAAACACTACACACAGAAAATTAAACATTAAACTTTTTCTCTTTTTACCTAGGTGGATGGTTTGCTGCGAGTAAATGGTGACGTTGGAAGTGACGATGTTCCCACCACACCTGAGAGTCAAGGGAGGGACTCGCCTCCCCATTTTCAGGCATCCCCTTCCCAAAGCAAAAACAGCACTGTAGATGGTGCTGTAGATGTTCCCTTGTCAGAAACCTCACTCCCTCACAGTACCCACACCTCTTCTAGGGAAGGAAGTCCAGTGTCAACAAAGGCAAAGGAGACACAAGATGTTACAGAGATAGCTTCTGAGGACACTCAGGAGGTCCAGGAGGAGAAAGTCACTGAGTCAACACCACCCAGCCGGCCCACCTCACTCCCATCAGTGAGAATTCCGATGTTTTATAGTTATTTACATTTTTTTGTCTTTTAAAGAAGCATGGTTAGTGGGTATTTTACTCCAAGCCCAGTTTTCTGGGTGCAGAGTATTTTGCCTCTCTCAATAATGCCGTATATTGAATACTTGCCCTGTATTCTGTTCCTTGCCATGCATTATATCATGCATCTTGCAATGATTTTGCCCAAATTTAGTTGAGATTGAACTCTTCAAGTCTGAAATATCATGTTTCGTTTGTACTTCTTACACAACATAGGCCCTTTGATCTGCAGAATTTAGTTTAGCATTCAGAAAGAAATCCATATGTGACCCCTACAGGAGCTGCAGAAGCCACAGGAAAGCTTTGGAAAGACTGGAAACCAGACAGCAGCTGCTTCAGAGGAAGAAAAGCCAAATGCTGTAGCTTATCAAAACCCACCTGCAGGTAGTAGTATGCTGACACCTTGTGGTTACTTTTAGAACAAACACGTGTTACTGAAGTTCATGCAACACTGTGCAACTATATTAGTAGATTTTAAACTTCTTGTATGTCTTTTTTCAGAAGCCAAACAAGAACAAGAAATGTCCAAACCATCTAGTGAAGACCTCTCTAATCTTGTCCAGTCTGGGGTTGATATACAGTCATATCAGCCAGTAGGTGATATCAAAACTCAAATTATGAGCCATCTGTCTAGTAGATGTCTAGTGGATAACATGCACTCATAACACAGTTCCACCCCCCAATCCAAGGACTTCCCTCTATACACAGACTACACAACTACCATCACCACGGTGCAATCCTTAATTTGTAAATTTATAACAATATTTATTTATTTATTTTTCCCGATTTTTATATTTGTACATTTTAAATTTTGAATACTGTTCGTATGTATATAGTGCTGCAGACCTGTGCACCTCACCCCCCTTTCTTTTCCTACATATCTGCACTGTGTAGGAGATGCTCTGTATCTCATTGTACATGTGTATACTGACAATAAAAGGTGTTCTATTCTATAATCTTAAATCTACCTGCAGGCCAATGATCCCTGCTCCCGGGAGCTCTTACAGAGGTCAGAGATGTCATCAAGCTCAGCTCCACCAGGATCATCTGGTTATCACCAGCAATGGGAAACAAAAGCAGGTATGTACATGTTTAACACCCAGACATCTGGCTTATTTACCATACTTATTGTTTTAGATGCTTGATCAGCAAATCCCTGTTAGTGCCTGTTTTTCTTTTTGCCTTCCAATATGTCACTTTGCTTTGCTGCTATGATTAAAGGGGCATTCAAAGGTTTGCGATCATGATGAGACTTGTTTTAGCAAAGCCTCGACTCACTTATCATATCGCTGTAGTATATCCCATTTTATTTCATAAGGGAGATGGACATGCAATCCAACAAAACATCAATCAAAAAATCTGCCTTGCTTTATTGTTTTTTTTTTCTTATTTGTTTTTATTCATAATTTGTATAACCAAACTGGAATTAATTTTTATGTGGGGAAAAAGTGTTGCTCTTTAAGGGTTTTTTTTTAAAAAATTTTATTTTAATTTTAGGTTTTTTTTATACCAGTTTTCCAGTTTCCACTTACAGTATCACAGGAGGAATGCTGCAATCTGCACCCTCTCCACCTCCTGGTTTTGACATCTATCCCTTATTCTTTCCTCCTTTCTTTCCCTTTCTCCCCTAATTCCCTCTTTTCCTTCCACCTGCACATTTTTATTTTATTTCGCTATAGAGCTTGCAAACAGTGTCAGGTCTTCGTTGGCAACCAGCAGCCCTAAATTACGCTGGGAGTTCTTCGCTCCGCAAGGTAAACTCCCTCCACTCGTGGCGATCACATTTCCGCCCTTGAGTGCTGGTGCACAGGGCTTCCCTGCCGTTTCTCCAAGGGCTAGACCCCAGACCCATCTCTTGTTTATTCCTTCATTTCCAATGTTTTTGTGAATGAACAGTGACGTTTTCTGTGTTTTAAATGTGTTTTGAAGTTTCTCATTCTTAGTATTACTGGCTCATCAGTGTCTTGTTGTTGTAAAAGATGTTCTCATCATGTTTACAGAAGCTCTTAATGAGAAGAAGTGCCCTTTGACAATGTATTAAAAGAAGATTATACACATTTTTGACCTGCTTAACTTTTAGTTTCATGCTTGCCTCAGTGTGCTTCACATTATGGGGGCTTTTCCACCAAAAGCTCTAACATCTGGTGTGTATTAGAGCTCTATTAAAGTTGTGATCAGCATTACTCAGTACCCACTGCAGTGGGAAAGCCAGATGTTGGGTAGGGGAGAAATATATTCTCACAGAACTGTAGTTACAGCCTGTAACTAACAGAAATTTATTTAATTGTGTAAGGTTTATCTGTTGTTTTGATCATTCGAACATTTGACTGTTATTTATAAGTTGTTGTGGACTCCTTTTGCGTAGCAGTCTTTCTGCATGCAAGTGTGAATTTCAAAAAAATAATCTCCAAAAGTTGATTCTGTTCATCTGGACGTAGCGTTTTGTGGGAGAAACGTTTCGTCACTCATCCAAGTGACGTCTTCAGTCTCAGCTGACTGCAGGTTTCCCCAAATCTTATAAACAGTATATTTGCATAATGACTGAAACCAGCCCACTGAAGGAACAAAGGGCTGGGAGGTCAGTTCCTTCATCATAATTATGCAAATTCTCATGACCATTGATCAAAGACCGCTGATCAATGGCCATGAGTTCCATTCACAAAGAGTTGGGGAATGGCTGCAATCACAGCATTGTAAGATGCTGAAAGATGTACCCTTAGGCCCCCTCCTCGATTCAGAGGTCGTTCCCTTTTCACGTAAATGGTCTCCTTGACTCCACGCTCAAACCAGCGTTCCTCCCTGTCCAGGATGTGTACATCCTCATCATTGAAAGAGTGTCCACTGGCCTGTAGGTGTAAATAGACTGCAGAGTCCTGGCCAGACGAGGTCAAAAAAGATAATGTTCAGCTGTTTTCCACACACTGGTTAAACCTACAAAACCTGACCTAGTAAGAGGCAAAGTTTCAATTTATATCAACATTTTTCTAACTAGAAAGACAAAATAAAACCTTTGAACCTTTGACAAATTATTAATTTACTGACTATGATTGTTGCTCTTGGTGGACTCAGCTCTGTCTTTGTTTTCTTTCATCCCCATTTTACTCCTCAGGAAATCAGCACTTGGCGTGTTGTCTTTTTCCTCAATATCCGAGTGACTTAGTTTGATCCCCTGTGTCCAAATATCTCATTTGCTTTAACCGCTGTTTCCTTTCTCTGTAGAAGAGGCGGAAAAGGATCACCGTGGAAATGTGAGTAAATTCACAAAAACCCTTTTTACTGCTTATCCCCTCCTGCAGTACCATGGGTACACCAGTAGTTTAGCTTAATGTTGTAAAAGTAAAATTATGCGGAAGGGAGGGAATACACAAAATACAACAGGTAAGAGTGAAAAAGGTGTTTTAGACTTTAACAGAAACGCAAAGCAAGAAAACCATTAATATGACTGCATGTGAATCTTTCAGTTTTATTATTCAGTGCTCACATACTGTCATATTTTAGGCGCCTCAGCTAATTATTATAGGACACACAAAGCTGTTTATGTAGCATGCCAGATGATGATGCTGTAGTCGATGGCTGAGACTGCTTTTATTTTATTTTCATTTAAGCTCATCTCTCTCTTTCTCTGTCTCTTCTCTCCTTAGTAGGAGTCCTTTGGCTAGCATTGGAGTAGTGCTGTTGTGGTAGACCAACTATTTCTGTCTCCTCCCTTCTCTTCTTCTACTTTTTTTTGTGGTGGATGTGTGTGCACTTTGGTGTTGATCTGTGCGTGAATGGGTTGTGGTTGGATGTGAATGTGTGCATGGATATTTGTATATGGTGATATGTGTGTGTGGGTGTGTGTTGGGGTCTATCAGGTGTCAGTTCCGGTGTTACCCCAGGCCAAGCGGGGAGACCGCTGGTCTTGGGACCCGGATGAGGAGCGAAAGCGTCAGGAAAGGTGGCAGCAAGAGCAGGAGCGCATGCTGCAGGTACACAGTATACCTAAAAGAGTCAAGCATGGTGCATGAGGCTGCAAAGTTAGGGGTTAGCTTTCTTATAGAGAACAACATACCTACAGTGTGCTATAATGATATATTGTGTTTTAGCAGCACAAACCAGTTTTGTGGAAAGACATAACAGGTTGTGGTCAGTCTCGGCCCCTGAGGTTTTAATGACATTTAATTGTGAGACCTCAGACTCATTTCTACAAATGAGGTGATTTAACAAAAATAATAATAAATTGCAGCCGGTGTGGAAAGCAGGTGTTGTTACTGAATTTTGCTATTAAAGATTATTTCTAATATGATTTTCTGGAAAGCTTTTTTTTTTTTTTTGTAACTGGAACTAAACATGAATCCAGACCACACTGCTGCACAGCTGCACAGTCACTGACTTGCTCCTCTTACAGTCGGATGTATTAACCACATTTCATTGCTGCTCGCAAAGCTTGCCTCCATATTTGTTTTGTATTGAACACATCCTCCTGTAAAGGCAAACTCACCCCCATCCCCCCCAAGCTGCGTCTGTGCACACTTTAACCATTAGGTGGCGATTTTGTGCAGTGGAAGAACCTCTGTTTTGGTTTTATTCCCTCACTGTCTCCATCTCAAGCCACAGACAGAGGCAAGGACTCTGTCCAAAGCTGCTGCTGTTGCTGCTGCCCAAGTCACCCTCTCTCTCCTCAATTTATAACAGGTGCATCTCAAGTCCACACACTTGTCAACATTTAATGGAGTTGCAGTGTCTGTTATTTATCAAGCTCATCTACAGTGTTATCTTGAAAAAAGACGAAACAGTGATGAAAGCCGATTTCCCTTCTTTCCAGTTGTTGCAGGATGGTTTGAGATGAGATGCGCTGAAATGGATGAATGTCTGGTGCATCAGTGTACTCATTACTTCCTTTTAGCCTCCCTGCGTCTGTGTTGTCTATGTGTTGTCTTTAAATGGCGCCTTCTTTTTGGGGTTCTTACACAAGTCTAAAAGGTTAAAAAGGTAATCTGAGAAAATATGTTTGTGTTTTTTCTGCTTTTATTGGATATAGGCAGTTATAAACCATACTCCAAACCAAAGAACATTTAAATGGAGTTTTGAAAATTGTGTACGAACCCACTGTTTGAGAGCTTCTGCATGATACGCTTTCTGCTTTTGTCTGCACTGCCTGCTTTTGGTCTCCTTTGTTTGCTTTTTGTTCCTAACAAGCAGATATAAAATCTGTTTTTAGGCATAGCAGTGGATAGGAAGCTAAATTTGCCTTCACATATGTCTGTACATCAAGTTTCACATAGTTAAAGTGCATAATGAGGGTATTCTGCATGGAAATGTTGTAGCGTGTGCCTGTTATTGCAGCTCTCTGTCTTCTTGGACCAAGTTAAAACATTATCACAAGCAGAGAATTTTTAGCATTTGGTTGGCCTTTTGAAAAGTCTCTCAGTACTCTGTTGATGTCGGATATGTCTGCGCATTGCCTTTGTTTTCCAACTGCAGACAGTTTAGTCTTCCTCTCTGCTGTGCTGCATGTCATGTGTTGTGTTGCCATGGTAACAGGAGAAGTACCAGCGTGAGCAGGAGAAACTGAAGGAGGAGTGGGAGAAAGCACAGAAGGAGGTGGCAGAGGAGGAAAGGAAGTACCACGAGGAGGTGTGTGGGTGTGTTTTTTGCTTGACAGCACCTGTGATGGGTTTTTCTGCTTAACAATATCAACTGAATTACATGTAATATGTGTGTGTGAATTTGAAGTTTAAACGTAGTATTTCAGCTAACCTTTGCCCAGCTGGCCACTAAATTATGGTTTAAAATTCATCTATGTTCATATTAAAACAGGAGCGTCGGATACTGGAGGAAACCGTGACGCCTCTGACGCCCCGCTCTTCCGCCCTGCCCTCCCCCAGTCGAGATGAACTCTCCTCTCTCCCAACTGATCCTCAGGACACTATCGTTCGTTCTCTTGCTGACTGGGAACGTAAACAGGAACTGCTGGAGAGGCAATCGGTGAATAGCGCATTGATCATAATATGAGCTGTGTACCGTCACACTGTATAAATTCACCCTCATATGAACAGTGGCCAGAACACCTGCATGTGACATGTTTTTTGTTTTGTTTTGTTAATAAAGTATTTTCGTTTGCTACCTCGTTTAGCTGAGTTCAAGTTAAAAAAAAGGTGCAATTTACAATATAGTGTATATATGAATATGTTTATGATGCTCCTTGATGCATGCACAAAATTACATTATTTAATTTGGTCTTGACAATATGTGGCTGTAAACAAGCCACAACCACATATAGAGCACTTCATTGGATTTTAATAGCATATATGATAAGTATGATAAATATAAGTTATTGCTAAATTCATTACTTTTTAACTGGCTCAAGTTATTTTTGAAAGTCACTTAAGAGGACATCGAGGCTGGTCAGCTAACAGTTTGCTGTTTCTTACCTGCTGCCACAGAGGGAGAGCACAGAGAGCGTGGATCTGAAACGGAGAGAAAATGACCGGACTAGTGACATCAGCACCGCTGATGACAGCATGAAAACAGCCAGAAGGTTAGTTAAGGTGTCTCCATTAAGTAAATGTTCCAATGTTCTTTCAAATAATAAGTTCTTAATCCACAGTAGCACTTAATGAGGCTTAAATGTTAGAATACTGCTCTATATTTGGTCATAAATAGGAGGGCTTTCTTTGTTTTGTTTTTTTGCAAATGAGTTAAAAGGTTCAGTTTTAAATTGAGAGCCACTTTTGATTTTGATACTTTAGGTAAAGGTAAATCAGCTTAGAAGAGAACTGCTCTCAGGTTAAAATGATGAACTACTAAATGATAAAATGAGATCAGTGAGACTGATCCGCCTGTTTCTGTGTGATGAAACAAATCCTGCAGGCTATGGCCATGACAGTATTTTGTTTTGTGTCTTTGTCTGAATTCTGTGTATTTTTGACAGTTGACCGATCATTTCAGCACATTTCTCTCTCTGCTGTCATCAGCTCAATGAGTCAGAGCAGCAGTCAGGTGGAGAAATTTGGACACAGCCTACAGAATGGCCAAAAGGTTCCTCCGGTACTGGCCAAGTCTTCAACTCCAGTCAAGAAACAACAAGAACTCCCAGCAGACGGCAGCAAACCTCCAGGAGGACGAAGGTGTGTGAGAGAGAACAAGGCTTCAGTGTAGCTTCTGCCACAGTTCCTGAATATTATTCTCTAATAGCTTCCATTTGTTTTCCTCTTCTAAATAGAGGTGGGTTAAAAGCATGCACATTAATGCAGTTTCTTGCCCTGACACATATAATCTCCAAATATGCCATGTGTTCATGTTGCAGTGTGATTCTTTAACATTATTTTATCCTCTCATGTCCATTGTCTTCAGTTTAAAACATATATATATATATATATATATATATATATATATATATATATATATATATATATATATATATATATATATATATATATATATATATATATATATATATATATATATATATATATATATATATATATATAAAAAAATCACACCAGAAACCAGCAGGTTTCTATTGTGTTGGAGTAAAAGCTCCTGTTATGCTGTTTGACCACCAGGTGGCATCTTATACCTGCATTTTGCTTCATAGTCTTCCAGTACTTGAAGCAGCATTGTTTGCCATGACCGAAGTGTTATAAACCTTATCAGCAGAATCATATACTATAGTAACACATAACAATACATTTTAATGGATGAAGTAATGCTGGATCTATCCAAACATCACTGAGCAGATTTGACTGTTGTTCTGTCTTGGATTGGCTCGTGTCTGTCTCTGACAGCCAATAGTGTCGCTGTAACTGCGAGTCATCGTCATGTTGCATGTTGCTGTCCATTTCCAGGAGTGGCCCTATTGATAATAACATGGGCCGCAGCTCATCAAAAACCCCTGCAGCATGCCCACCACCCTCTGACGCACTGCCTCCAGCACCCAACAGGTATTGCATCACAAATGGCCCACATGGAGGAAAGGGAGCTTGTGATTCACTTCTGCATTGTCATTTTCTGCTTTGCTGCTTGCATTTCTCCACCCAGCTCATAACATGTACCAGCAGCATTTACCCTCTAACCTGTATGGTATTTGAATAGAACCAAAGAATGGTGGAGTCGAGAAGTAGCAGTGTATTCATTCATTTTATGTAGTTTTGTTTTTTTATGTTTCATCGTCGTACAATGAGCACATTCACATAAACTGCTCCAAATGATCCATTATCCAGCTTTAAGAAATTGTGTTTTCTTTCAGTTAACATGTTTTTAAAATGCAGTTAACAGCACGCAGAGGAGACCAAAAACATACATGTACACCATGATGTCAGCAAACAGCCTCTGCTGAACATCAGTGAAAGCACAAGACAGCACGTACATGAATCTCTGCCACAGATAACTGCCTGCAGAATCTATAGGGAATGAATAAGACTTCTGGCTTTCTGGTTTCTGTTTGCAGTTTTATTGGCAAATCGTGTTTGAGCAGGCTTAAGTTACACACAGGTGAGCAGTCCTTGTAGAGATCAAAAGAGGGGATGCATTTGCTGAAAACACATCTACTGACTGATGATAATGTTGTTTTTTTTAAATGTGTTTCCATTCAAAGACAGTGACTGATAGAAGGAACAGAGAGTCTGGATTTCTTGGCTACACCAAAAACCCCTGAAATATTAGCTTTTCCCCAGGAGCTAAGTCAGCATACTAATCAATGAATTTTCAATATTTTAAATATACAGACTCACAAGTTAGCAGGGGTCAAAAAGAGCACCACAAAACATAAGAGTGGAAAACCAGATTCTATCTTAATATTGGTGATTTTCCATCTATGTGTCTTCCTACTTCTCTCTCTCTCTCTCCTATAGGTCTGTCAGTGGGAAGAAGCTGTGTTCCAGCTGTGGTCAGCCATTAGGGAAAGGGGCTGCCATGATCATAGAGACCCTCAGCCTCTATTTCCACATCCACTGCTTTAAGGTTGATGAAAGAGAGAGTGCTCATCTTTGTCATTCTCTGTTTTGTGTATTATCCAGATTAGATTAGATAAAATGAGTAGCAGTGTTAAAAGATAAGAGTGGTTAAATTATTGTTGTTTTTCTTCATTTTTTACTTCAGACAATAGTCTACAAATATTTCAGGTCAAGTCAAGTGCAAACAATTTTTAAATCATCAAACACGTGTAAGAGTATCAGTTGAATCGATGAGGCTCTACAAGGCTTTGCTTCAAAGACTGCCTGGTTACCTCTGCTCTTTGATTAAATTTATGTACAGCACTTACAATAACAGGTCACAGGACATTTTAAAATTAGCTGTGTTCCGTATTCTTCCTGAACTTGGAAAAGGACAGCCTGTATAAATAAAGGATTTAATAATAATCAGTCACCCATCTGTATGTGATCTGTCTTTAAAAATGTCCACCTTTTAGTAGAAATAATTGGTTTGAGTCTCAGTACCACAGAAAGTGAAGGTTTGAAAGCCAAAAAGATTTAATGAAGTCTTTCACTGGATTTGTTGACACTTAGAAACTCTTAGGGGAACACCAGGCTTCTCCTTTAGGATACAACAGTTGGTAACAACATTTGCAATTTCCCTCTGTCTCTCTCTTCAGTGTGGCGTGTGTAAAGGACAGTTAGGCGATACAACCACAGGGACGGATGTTCGAATAAAAAACGGCCTCCTCAACTGCCACCAGTGCTACATCCGCTCCCGCTGTGAGTCCTCCTGAACCCTCTCCTATGTCTTCCTCCTCTGTCTCCCCCTACATTATATCTATGTCTCCCAGGGAGAATGGAACATTCACAAGGAATGTTTACGTCTGTGGTCAGGGTGTACGGAATTAGAAAACAACACCACCATAAATAACTAAAAATAACCAGAAATAAATAACTATCTTTTTGCATCATCCTCACAAAACAAAAAGTTTAATCTTTGTAGAAAATTAGAAGAAAAAAAAAAGGGAAAGGTATTCTTCTCCCTTATTGTTTGCTAATGTTGGCCATATGTCTTATTTTCAATGATGAATAAATGCAGATTTTAATAATGTGAGCAGCAGCAGTAAATACGGCTCTCATGAACCAGGTAGAAAAACAAACCAAATTTATTTTGATTTATTGTTTTCAAAGTAAACTTGACACTATTTTATGCTAAAACTTTTCAGTGTGTTTCAAAACTTAGACTCTTTATTGCAGCGTAACTGTGAGGCTGATAGGACAAGTGTATTTTAATATGAAAATCCTCGCCAGCGCAGCTTAATACAGGTGCACCAGATGCAGTGAAGCTGAAACGGGCAGAAGGAGGAAATGGGGGTGTTGCACTCAGAAGAGGAAGACAGTAACTTTCTGTCCCTTTCACTTTTACTGCACAACAGCAAAACTTTTTCAAACAACACAGCTCGTGTTTCAGTAACCTCTCAACAGCCGTTATCATTCGGGGATCAGTAAACCGCAAAATCAAATCAGGGCCTCTATCAGAAAACTCCTGAGTCTTTATCTCAAATTAAGAAGGTCTTCTTTCATTAAAGCTCCATGTCCTTGAACATGAAGTCCCAGAAAAACAATTGTGGTTTATAAAAATTGCCAATTTGATTCTCTTTCCCCTCTTTTCCTTTCCTGTCAAGCTGCCGGACAGCCAACCACATTGTGACGCTCGACTGACAAGCACAAGGTTCAAAGGAAGAACCCCCCCATCCCTGTTTTAACCTGATTATCTGCAAATCACGTCCTTCGCAGCGTGTCAGAATCTTTGCATCTTCTGCAGTTCGATAACCATTCAAGATTCATCATGTGGCCCAAATGTGGGAAAAAAAAAAATCTTCATATGTGTGTCATCTGATGCATGAGTGAAATCTGGATTTGATTGGTCCTCATGCCACCACAGACTGTGTTTCATCACGCAGCAGCGAGAAAAAGACTGCTCTGAGGCGGCAGCCATGTTGAAAAGAAAACACATCTGCAGATGCTTCAAACACAGGTAGACTATGTTGATGCCCTGTACTGTCTGAATGAACACACAAAAACAAACAAGGTGTTCAAAAATGTGAATTATTGCCAGTATATTATATCACTTTTTATCGTTTAAGAGAGATTTTCTTAATTTGGAGGGATAAGCATCCAAAAACTGGAAAGAATATAGATTATGCGGTAAGGCAGCTAGGCAGACAGAGAGCCTAAACAGGTTTAATCCAAAACACATTAATAAATGTATCCTCCTTCAGTTAAGTGATAAATTACAGCAAACAGATATAGAAAGTGCAATAAAGGTGACTATTTAGACTCAAATACAATATAGAGCAAGCCACTATTTTTATCCTTTGGCCCTTGCAGTGACCTCCAGTGTCTCTTTTTCTTTACAGAATAAAATTAGCTTCGAGTATAAAGACATAGTATGGATGTAGGTTCATCATTAGGGCAATAACAGGACTTAAAAGCTGGTTTTGTGCTTTTGGGTCACAGCAGGTTGTTCCTCTTCCAATCTATCAGCTTGGAAAGTCAAGACTTCAATGTGCCTTAGGAAAGCAAGGTGATGCAGGAAAAAACACCAGCTGTATGATGGTGTTTTATTTCTCCTTTATTTTATGTTGTTTTATTTTATTTTGTTGGAGGGATCTGGCCAAATTTTAAACTGCAGACAAGAAGGCGGCAGCTCTCCCTCACATCACGCTTTATTTTAGTTGATAAGTACTGTTTATTTTCACTCAAATTTGATTTCATAATTCCCCCGCCTCCATTCCTCTGTGGTTTGCAGTGCTATAAAAAATGCAAAGACTGGAATAAAATGAAATAAAGCGTGTGATGTCTACTTGGTAAAAGACAGATTATGTATACTGCAGGGGAAAATTTCATTTAATTTGGATGTTTTATTCTAGAGTGATATAGACTTCTCTATGCTTTTAATTGAGGTAATTTTGATAATGGCTCAATGATAGAATTCATTTATACCTTGAAAATTAAAAAAAAATCACTAATACACGTTATTACTAGGTAAAGAGCAAAAATACTATAAACATATACCAGCAGCAGCTGCACCTGTGCAATATTTGGTTGGATGAAAACTAAAGATTTGTGGCGCTGGCTGCACATTTTCAGTCACTTGCTTCTTTTTTAAGGTGTATGAGAAGAGCTCTTCCTGTTATGTGTTGTGGATGTAATGAAAAAAAGTGCACGTTTAAGCCTAAAACCAAATGATTTGCTGTATGAAAGCAAACTAGCAAACAGCCTCCTTTTTCTCCTCCTGAACTGTGTCCTATAGCCAAGCTTCCCCTCTGGGGTCATCTCTTGATCTACAGTATTTTTAAACTTCTGTTATGATTGTGTATTTTTTTTTCTCAATTTAGTTAACGAATAATTGTCAAGCCCAGTCTCTTATAGCGGGATCTTTGAGACGGAGCTCTATATTCAGACGGTCTTCTTATCGCAGGATAGTTGGGGAATGAAACCTTTTACGTCTGTTCTGTATTTATTGTAATATTCACCTGAGCACTATGCGAAATATAGATTAATTTGATGTTTAAATGCATTTGCATTTATAGCATACTGTATGTTTATAAATAAAATGTTATACATTAACGCCCTGCTTCTGTCTGGTCATTTTGCAATAAAATTACAGAAGAAAAGTAAATAAATGCTTTAAAATGTACATTTAGTAAGATGCCTGTTTGTTAAAAGTGTCACAAAGCGAAACTCTTCAGGTCTGGAATCATGAGTAAACGGACAAATATTATGCTCAGTCATTTCACCTGTAATCACAGCGTATTTGTTTTTGTCCTTTTTATGTGTCGTGTGACTCCAAGAACAAAAAGCTGACCGTAACCAATTTTCGAGTGTTATTTAAAGATTTACATAGAAATTGTTTAAAATGTGTCTTCCTATTGATAAACTATCAAATAATATAATAGCTCATTCTAACCCAGTGAGAATAGAAACGTCTTTTTTTTTTTTTTTTCATGTGCGTTTTTATGACAGCACCATAAATTTCTAATGATAAAACACAAAAAACCCGTCTGTAGCCTAATGATGTTTTCAGGTGATACTAAAATAATACTCAAGTTGGGTCAGAATAAACCGAGAATAACGACTCCGAACATTTATTTGGCCTTAAATTCAAAGAGGTGCCTATTAAGGTCCTGAGTTTTTTATTAGAGTGCCTTTTTAAAATGTGACTTCATAAAATTAAAACCTTTACCTCGATGGACTCTCTGGCTTATACATGAAACGAATTCTGTGTTCAACTAACGGATTTCCGTATTTTTGATCTCACCTAAAATCTGGTAGCGATTATTCCCAAATTGTGCCTTGAGTCAAAAAACTGGATTCCACGGATGTTTTTTAATAAAAGAAAAAGTGTCAGCCAGTTTGTTTAACTCCTTATTTACCATTTTAAAAATAAACCTGATTGAGTTTCATTTCTTGAAAAATAATTAGTGTATTTTAGTGTAGTTTAATTTCAAGTTCGTATACAATATTTCCCCCGAATTTAAACATTGCCTTTTAATAAGAGTTAGTTTCTTGAAGAAAGATTGACTGACTGTTTGTTTGTTTGTCTGTTTGTTTGTTTTTAAAGAAACATCCTAGTTTCATAAATTAAACTAAAGGCCGATTACCTTCTCTCATTCTTTTTCTTTTTCCCAAAAGTCAATCGGAAAGAACGAATTGTGAAACGTCGCGGTGCTGTCCGTGGTGCTGAAATCTTCGCCCTTTTCAAACCACCGTGACAAAATTTGTTTTTTCAAAATTGTTCAAGAATCGTATACTACAAAAAGAATAATAACCGATCATTTCCACGATTTCTTTCCCAAAGAAAAACATGACAAAACAATATGGACTATTATTTTTTTTTTTTTATCATCAACAATCATTTCAATGGTACACCTGGAAAACTATGTGCACATGTAGAAATATTTCCTTCTTAAATATAAGCATTCATTACCTACATATAAATAACTTTCAGATCCTGGACAAAACATGTTACATAATGCTCACAAAATGGGAGGGAAATCATTGTAAAATCAGACAAAGAGACAACATGCAAATTATATAGAAATAAATACAATGTTTGCATCCATTCCCCTTTTTTACCCAAAATAAATTCTTCCGAGGGAATTTTGTAAAACATCAAAAAGACTTGTATGATCGATCTACGAGGGAGTATGGCCTATGGTTCAACTATAGGAGACAATAATACGTATTAACACTATACAATTTTGAGCCACAAAAACATTGCCGTAGAAAGACACACAAAACATACAGATTTCCTGTCAGAGGTGAACATTGCAGTAAGTTTGTGCCTTTTTTCTTGAGGAAATAATTGTGTTTATATCGATAATTTAAAGAAACTAAACTCTCAGCAGCCTTAGAAACCAAAACACAGCTGTAAGAGGCCACTTCCACACAGCAGGTTGTGTCTGCAGAGAACAAAACAGCAAAATGCGTCAGCGTCTTGTTGGATATTGGTTGTTTCATACCATGTTTGTGGAAAGCATCCTCAGTCGTGGAAATTCAACGTCTCTGAACGAAACAAAGCATCTGATGAACACTGACATTTAATGTGACTTAACGAGGCTCCTTTGCTCACTGATGGCACTACGCCTTTCCAGCGCGGCGACGTTTGTTTATGCTCCAAATCTGACCAAAATATATTCATCTTAACAAGTCAATTGAGCCGATTTTAAGTATTTATTTCAAGCTTAATGTGTTTTTAATTAATGCATGAATAATGGCTGTTTAGATAACATTGGTGCACGTAGAAAAAGACCTTTTCTGTCTTATTTCTCAGTGTATTTCGTCCCGAGACATGCTTGAAAAGATTTTACACAACTTGCACTTGTTTGTAGAAAATAACTTTTTATTATTATTATTATTATAAGACGATCTGACTTGTCAAGATGGATATGTTTGCCGCAAACTGCCAACTGGCCACAAGAAACGACGCAAGGCGTAAAAATAAAGGATAACAGTAGTAATCTTTTTTCCTAACTGCTTTTTGTTGTCCTTAAGTCAGTCTTGGGCGATTGCTTTTCAGTCTCCAGAGAAGGAGGAAACGTATCTCTCTTCCCCTGCTCTGCTTCTCTTTCCCCGATGTGAAGCTTCATTAGAACATGCTGGTCTTTACTAACGTAGCTTTGGCTCCGTTCTGTCTTTGCAAAGACGACAGTACGCTGGCGAAGGGCCCGCCCAATGAGTCCGGGATAGAGGTGATGGTCCCCGGTGCGGTGGCCCAGCCTTGGCTTGGTGCTGTCACTCCCATGCCGGTGGACACGGAGGTCTTCACTTGGTCCGCTTGTCCGTTCCCGGTGGTGTTGACTTGGCCTGCAGTAGGGCTCGGCCCGCCGCAGTTGGAGGTGGGCACGGGGTTCGGGCCCGGTCCTCCTGTGCTGTCAGGGTCGGTGGTTTTGGTCTCTTTGCTGTCTTCATCTCTCGAATCGGACTTTTTTCCAGAACTGGACTTGGCTGCAGCTGCAGCCGCTGCTGCAGCCCGCTCCTGCTTGCGGAATTTGGCACGTCGGTTTTGGAACCATACCTGTTTAGTTGTGAAAAGGTGGAAGTAGAAACGTTTAACGACCGTGACTTAAATTTCTAGAAGACTGACAAAGCAAAGGGCGACAGAAAAGTTGAGTTCTCTAAATAATTTAGTCATATAAAGATGTTTTAATATCTGAAAGCCTCAGAAGAAAGACGTTGTCTATTTTGCCAATGTGTACACAGCAGTAGTACTCAGCCCTTCACATTGTGAAAGCAGTTCAACTTTTGCTTAAAATCTAGTGATAATGATTGATTAGACCCAGTATTTTGAAATAGTTCTCATTTGCATCCACCAGTGCGTAACTGTGAGTAAAAGGAGTCGGTAGTTATGTACCTGCACTCTGGCTTCAGTCAGATCGATTTTGAGTGCCAGCTCCTCTCTAGTGTAGATGTCCGGGTAGTGTGTTTCAGCAAAAACCCGCTCCAGCTCCTTCAGCTGTGCGCTGGTGAAAGTGGTCCGGATGCGCCTCTGCTTTCTCTTCTCGTTCAGTCCCCCGTGATCCGTGAAGAGTTTGTATGGAACTGTGAATGAAATGTCATGGTTACACGTGCAGTGGTCTTATCGGTGCAGTAATGGGGAGATATGAGGGTGTGTAAATGTGATGTTGTCAAATGGAAGTAAATTCAATATTTTGTTTAAAATCCGGTTAAGGACGCTGGGCTAAAGCTTCCAATTGTATTATGCCTTTGATTACCTTTGAATTAGTTCAGAACTGATAACGTTGCAGACCTGTGATGGGGTTAATTGTAATGTTAAACTAATTGTTCTCCTCAGATTGAGGCTCAAGTTTGAAAACTTGTCATAATGTTCCCATCCGCCCCGCTTGTTGCTACTGTAACTCCAATTCGGTGTCAATAATGAGCTTTAGTCTTTGGTTATCTAATTATTTTCGAAGCTTTATGTCTCATCGCAAAGTAAATAAATTATGCCTATCATTTTGGCAGCTTAAGATAATTCTGTTGGCGGTTTTGGGTGTGACTGGGATAGTATAACCCCGTAACCGAATTACCGCTTGCCTGCAATCGCTTCTAACGTGATAAATTCTTTCATTTGTGTAAGCAAATTTCGTTTCGTAAATACTAAACACATTTCCATTTTCAAATGCAATCAAGGCGTCCTATAATACACCGGGTTGAGGCTCTGGAGCCGCTGCTTACCTGCGGCGTACGGGCTGCTCTGGTGGTCCCGCAGGGTCCCCAGACTGCAGGACCCCGGCGTGAGAGACGGACAGCCGGAGGTGGCCCCAAAAGTGGTCCTGATGGGATTGTACTGAAACCCACTGGCTTGACTGCACGAACTGAAGTCCGCATAGGCCGATGCCAAGCTCGAAGTGTCCATCCCGGCCATACATGACTCGTAGGCAGAGGAATTTAGGTAAGAATACTCCATTTTATACATTTGAGAAGGCTCGGTAGAGTTAGAAAGCTGCACTTCCCTGGAAAAAATGGCAAACAAAAGCACCCAAAAAATGGGTTTGAAAGAAAAAAATAATAAAAACAAAAATGAGGAGGACGCGAGGTCTGAGTTTGGGGGGAAAGATTACTTGTTTGGTTTGAACTGATTGGGAAAAAAAGGCTGGACGGTGGGTAGATGTTCACTGCTCAGCGCCTGCTCCAAAACTGGCCTCCTTTATAGGAACCTAGCCCTGTTTTATGAAAAGCCCCCTAAGAGCCGCCTAGCCCGAGGTCTCTAGAGCATATAGTCCTCATAATAAACTTGGCTCTTTCCGCTTGGACAATAGCAAAGCGTTTGGTCTTATTGCTAGCGCTTTTTTACATGACAATAACTCATCAGTCTATTGGGCTGGCACTGGGGGCCCGGGCTGTCCAACCTCCCTATCATTGATCCCCTGCATCTCTAATTAGAATTTAATACCTCGCCATTACGCACCCCTCCACCACCACCGCCGCCGCCGCCCACCCCTCTACCCATCCACCCCACTCCTCTCCAACCACCATCTTGCCCTTTAATTCAATCACACCACTTGGAAATAATGAAAGTTGGGTGACGATTCTCCCTGATCCAATTTTCTCCAAGCTTTTAAGCCTTTTAAGCGACCGTATACCTTGGGCAGGATTTCACATAGTATTCCCCCTCTACCTCTTCTTTCTGCCCGTCTGCTCCGACTATTTTCACTGATCCTGACTCTGGTCTTCTGCAGTGAAGCCAAACGTGTCGGCTTTTATCTCTTATAACCATCTATATTTTTATTGGGGGTAAACAATTTGTTACAAAAGCACCTGGTTTAATTTTTTAATTACCTGTTTGTATCAACTTTAGAGAAAAAGAAACGAGATATGCATTCACGTATATGATTTTTAAACCGAATGTGTGCTACCTGCACGCAGTATCGCCTGTCTGGATTTCTTCGGGTTTTATTTAACACGAAACTCTTAGACACAGCTCGATTTTAAATCCGGACAGTATCATTTGTGGTTCACGACTTTGTTGCTGTTATTAAGGGGGAGGTAGAAAGAAAGGTGGAAATTGTCTCCATGGGCTCAAAGCCCAACGTGTTGGAATTTATGCGCGGTAATAAACGTATTTTCCGGCTTCGATTTCATACTAAATTTTGCCTTTTCTGCCAACATTTTTCCAAATCTTTTCCTGCTCAGCTGCAGTATAATCTCCCCGAAACTTCCGGGTGTATTTTTATGATTCAAATGAGTTTGTAATTGTCTTTATTACTTTCATTATTCCGTTTATTTGGCAAATAACATCTTTCTAATGAAAGTAACGAACTGGCGAGGCAGTCATCGGACCTCTTAGGCTCACAATATTGGCTGAGTGGTTAATTTGGTTTGCGTAATAAGGTGAACCATTTTGTATGGCGCTTACACTCTCGATGCGTTTCTTCTTCCTCTTTTTTTTCCACTGGACCGAGTTCAAGTCCTCTGTTGAAGCAGCGAGTTTTCCCTTTCAAATGATCGAAACACAAAAAGAAGAAAAAGCAATTACGGTGCATTTATTAAATTTAGCACATAAGTGTTTGATTATTGAATTTATTATTCTGTTCATGTTTGGGTGATTGATATGAGTAGTGGCCCTACATCGAAGTGTTACAATAATATTCTTATAATAATCTGAGGATAAAATGATGACTAGAGTATGTTAGTATTTTCTATTATTATTATTATATTGAGGCTATCAGCTTGGACATTAAGACAAAATTTTGTAATATCTAAAACCTATAAAACGTCATCATAAGATTTTTATGGATCTTTGTTTCTTGTAACTGTAGTACCTCGGAGATATTTGATTTTGTCATAATATTGAGTTTTATATACAATAATTTTTGTAGGCTGATATAAAAACAATGTAGACGTTTACTGGAAAAATGCTAGCAGACATAAAGATTTCATATTCTAAATAGCG
The DNA here is from genome assembly GCF_964374335.1 of Astatotilapia calliptera. Classification (NCBI taxonomy): domain Eukaryota; kingdom Metazoa; phylum Chordata; class Actinopteri; order Cichliformes; family Cichlidae; genus Astatotilapia; species Astatotilapia calliptera. Next base: position 7,135,431 of record NC_137423.1, on the reverse strand, counting down.
GCACTAAATAAAATAAGATATATTACCTATATATTCTATAGCTATATATAGACTGTGCACCATTTATAGCCCCATGACATAAAATATACGATTTTATTTTTTTAATTGTTGCCTTTTAGTAAAAATATTGACTTGCTTTGTTATTTAAACTGAAACAGGGGGGAATATGAGGCTGAATGTGGCACCGAACACAACAAGGTGCAGCTCCCGCTAAATAAAAAAATAAAAAAATAAAATAGAAAACCTGCTTGCATTCTGCCATCAATTATTTTTCTCCACAATTGCTGACGTGTTGCAGTGTGTTTCTCCCTTTTCTTCCTTGTGTACATTGTCTTCCCAGGGATCAATGAGAACAGAAAAAAGTTAATTCTTTCTTGACACAACCGTCCCTATTATGTAAATGTTTTCTTTTTTTATTTTCTCTTTCTACACACGAGCTGGGACCCAAAAGTTGTACCAAATGGTTAATTTGATTATTGAAACCAAAGAGCCAAATGGTTCACCGTCCTCCCTCCACGCGTCTGGCAGCGAGAAAAGAAACCATCTCTGGGAATTAATCTAATAACGCTCAAAGGAACGAGAAGTCTTTTCTGATATTTCGCCGAGGCAAATACAATTATAGCTTTTAGCCATCGGTTTCTTTCACTGAAGCTGCTCTTTATTCTTGTGGTCTATAGTCCCTCCGCCATAGACCAGCTATTGAAACGCCTCCTTTTTTATAGTTTCAACATCTTTTAATTCTTTCAGCTGGTTCGGCTGGCACCCAAAGCCGCAGTTTGATTTTGTTTTGATGTGAGAATATAAAATCTGAAAGGAGAAAATCTGCAATGTGAGTTGACTTCAATGACTTTTGAAAAGATTTTGCACGATGCAAGACGTGCAGTCAGCTTTTATGTGGATGCACAGGGTCTGTTGGCTGCAGGTTGAAACACTCTCCATACAAAGCACCTTTTCCAAACACCGTGAGTGAGGAAGAAACAGTGATTTACACTAACATAATTGTCCTTTAATTCGTAATTACGGTGCAAATAAAGGGCCTCAACCATATGTATTCACTTAAATAAATCAGGAAAACGCGATGTGTGCAAGACCTTAAATTCCCTTGGCAAGTGCCGGACAATAGAAGGGATATGGGAGGAACTCCTCTCCATTTAGTGCACACTATCGTTGCTCAGCAATATAGGAATGCGGGTCGACAGGAGGGACAAAAAGTGGAACAAAATGCCATTGTCTCTGGATGGATTGGATGGATCCACTCCCCTGAAAAGGCAAAGTAACAGAGGAGGATAAAGAGAGAGAGAGAAAGATGGGAGGATCCCGCTGTCACATTTCACCTACAATGTCTCACTCCTCCGCCCGAGGAAATCCTACGCTTATCAAAACGGTTATTAATAAGGCCGCGTGTTGCAGGGGAGGGGCTCTGGAGCAGATAAAAAATTCATTTTGGGGACGATTTCTCATGGCAATTTAGTCTGATGTCTCAATTTGACGGGATGGATAGAAGGTCTCCCTCTAGTTGCAAAATGCGTGAAAAATATCTGAGAAAAACGATTACAAGATGAGAAAGGAGGCTTTGCTACATCTTTACACTAATAATTCGGGTTATTATTAATGGGCGGCAATTATTCTGTAATAAATCACATTCGTGTTGGATATTTTGTCTAGGTGTACTATATTTTCACCATGTAAAACTGAACATCGCAAAATATGTTAACTCAAAAGGATGGGTTGGGGTGGGGGGAGTGGGGGGATCAAACATCAGACTTTAAGGTGTTCCAGGCTGGTGCGTAAAAGGCGCATCGCGTTTCCAAGCGCACAGATGGAAAGTGACATCTGGGAAAGAGGCAAAATTCAATTAGAAGCTGGTGTCTTTCTCCATGTCTGCAGAAAAAAACGTTCAGCCAGCACAAAAGACGCCAGGGATACAGCCTGCTGCGAGCAGGCTCAGTCTCGTGTTGTTGTTTGTGTATTTTGTATTTTTATGGAGAAAATATTATGTGCATTTACAGCTTGTTAAAATCTATGAAATAAGATCACCAGAGGTCACGGTGATCGTCAGATACAGTAAAGGAGAAGAAGGGAGGGGGAAAAATCAACTTAGCGCCATTTCATCTCGCCTTTATGGGTTTATAATGATCACGTAATAAATTGTGAATGTAACTGTTTTGAATTCGTGGACTACAGGTTGTGTTGTGTGTAATTTTTCCCTCTTATCTTACGTTAACTGTCTTCCAGATGCTGCAGCCAGCTCCAGCAGAGCACAGCTCGTCTCCTCTGGCCTCTCTGGCCCCTCTGAGCCTTTATCTGCTCTTCCCAAGTGACCAAGAGACCAGCCAGTGGATTAACATAAAAATCTTATTCCAGTGGATAAGATTAGGAAACATATTACCCTCAAACGCGGCCTTGGCACGGGCGAGAGCCAGGCAAGGAATCAATTACTAAATTACTCCAACCTCTAAGTCGACATTAACGCAGAGAAATGCCATCGACCGGTCCTGAAATAAGATTTCGCAAAGATGTGATCATTAAATCTCTTGCCAGTGTTCAAGAATTTGATTCATAAAATCGTCTGAAATGAGATGGAATTAAATTCTTATCGGAGCTCTTGTCATCGTTTCATCCCGCGCTGTTTAACGTTGGTCAATGGCCTTCATGAGATTTTCCCTGTAAATAAACTTGGTAATTGAATCCGCCTCTCCACGACACATTGTTTGGTTGTTATTAATTTATTGCAGCCATGCAGGCGGACGGATGGGGTATGCAGGCCGGAGTCAGGCTTAGAGTCAGAGTCAGGTCCCAGATAAATGTTTTAAGTCACAGACGCCGAACCACGTTATGATTTAGACTCAGTTAAACTGCAACAAGCTTTTTTGGGGAGGGGGGCAATCTGAAAAATCATCTGTCATTTTTTTTCTGGCCTCCTGCTTTTCCCCCCAGTGGGGTCAAAGCATATTTTATTTAGCATAGTCTACTGGCATTAACCCCCTTCCAACCCCCGCATTAGCAATTGACAATTATTAGCCTGAGCCTCATAAATCAGCTGCGTGACCCGTTATTATTGTTGAATTGAATAGCTGTTGGGGAAGTGAGGGTCAGTGTCATTAACTTGCCTCCCCTCTCACCCTCCGCACCCACCCCTCCTCTATCCTACACCACCCTCGGGCCCCCTGAAGGCATTTGGCTCTCTATACAAGGACCTGCTTGCTAATAATGCCGTGTGGTCGGCCTAAAAGCTTAATCACACATGCATTAAGCAGCAGACAGGGGCCTTTTGTGCGCACGTAGGTTTACTGGAATTAAGCGATTAATGGTCATCTGAGCGGCAGGCGACAAGGCGGCGCATCGAGGATGATGGAGCGGTTTTTAATGTCAAAAAAGGGAAGAGAGAAGGAGCGGAGGCGGCAGGGTGAAAGGAAGGAAAGAGGGAGGGAGGGCTGGGCAGCAATTACAGTAGGCCGTGTCTCCCAATCCATCATAAAACGTCAAGGTCATTGTGAGTTATATTGATTATTAGACTATACAACGCTTTGTAATGTTTATTACACACCCCTGCTTCGACATTACAATATGCAAAAATGCCGCATGTAAACACCTGCTATCAATTTCTAAAGCTGCTCATTTGTTTAGCCTCGTGCCCCGTTCTCAATTTCATATTCTTTTGATGCGCTCAGACTAAACACGTGGCCCCAGTTGTACATTAGACTCTTTATTTTGCCCCCAGACTCCATCTGCATAAATCACCAGGCAGCTCATATGAATTATTATTTCCATATAGTCAAAAGAGTCCCAACAAGAGACAATAACCCTGCATGCACAAAAACAGGTCTTCTCAAATCTATTGTTTCTTGTACATCTGGTATAAATGGTACAAATGGTAATGAACTTATCAATATCACAAGCTGTCAGGGTGCTATATTGTTACTGCTGTAACAGAACTGCTGTAACAAAACTTCAAACAGTGTCTCTCACAAACATTTTGTAAGACAGATTAAATAACCATTTATTTAAGCTGATGTACAGCAGTGTTGGTCAAGTTACTTGAAAAAAGTAATCCGTAACTAATTACTGATGACTTCCCCAAAAAAGTAATCCCGTTACTTTACTGATTACTTATTTTCAAAAGTAATTAATTACTTAGTTACTTAGTTACTTTTTAAAAACACGATTTACAACCTGAATAGGTACTAAAGCGATAGATCTTTCAGCCCAATTCTACTTTTTCTGCATAATCCATCATACAAAATGTAATCAAATGGAAAAGTCTCTTTTTTTAACTTGTTTTATCAGTTTTAATCTTTTAACTTTATGCATCAAGCAAAAATTTAATTATACGCAACATTCTCTGACTTGAATAAATTAGTTTAACATTTAAACCTATTTTCTACACATTCCAGCAAATAAAATAAAATATTTTTTGTGTTTACACTCAGTCTTTCAAATAGATGCAAGTAAAACACAGCAGAAAATAAAGAAAGTCAAAGACACTGGGTCCTTTTGCTCTATTTTCACCTGTAAAGCAGGACTGCGGTAGGCGGAGGTTTACCCTGGTGCAGGTGTGCCGCGGTCAGTTGAAGAATCCGCGAGTTTCTCTGTGAAATTCCCATTACATAGTTGCGCACTCGGTGCTTGTTTAGGGTTTTTTTTCACTGTAAAAATAAGTTTTCTTCCCACGCACAAGGACACTAATGTTTTTGTCACTTTTTATGGAATCAAACTCAAAGTAAGGTCAGTACTTCCACGCTTTAAACGCTGCATGCACATACTCTCTCCCACAATCGATATATGATCCATTGTTGATCTGCACACAGAGACATTCTCGCAAAAAAATCACGGTTTTAGTAACGCAGCGTTCCTACGGGAAAGTAACGGTAATCTAATTACCGTTTTTGCAATAGTAATCCCTTACTTTACTCGTTACTTGAAAAAAGTAATCAGATTACAGTAACGCATTACAAGTAACGCGTTACTGCCCATCTCTGATGTACAGCCATCACCTGATCATGCAGATGATTTGAGGTAGTTTATTGTGCAGGTGTGTTTGACTGAAATCTGAACAGCTTCAGTCAACCCTTATTAACAACTAATGGACACCATACTTATAAACCCCCACAGTCATGTAGGTTAAATTATAATGGCTACTTTACAATTCATTCATACACAAATAGTGTTTGAAGTTTATTACTGCAAAGTAAAAAGTCTAAATCTACCATGGCTGGTGTTTTTAAGCAAGTTTCTCTCCACTTTTTCCACTGAGATGAGGTACTATATAGTTTTAATTTTACAAAGTCCTTTTTTTCAGTTTTAAAACAAAAGCTTTGAAATAACAATAAAACAAATAGATCTAAACTTATATGCAAAGAAAGCTAAACATAACAGCGGAAATATTGAAGAAGCTGTGCTCAATGGTTTGTTTCCACATTTTTTTATAATTACTCAGTTGAAGAAGTTTACCACATGGGGTGGACATTACAGTAGCTCCCATTAGTATCACCCATAATAAAGATGGTATCACGATATAGCAGTTTTATAATTCTCAATACATGAAAATCTATTATGATAAATAAGGAGTAGGATCATATCACTTTAGTTAATTAGCGCTCTAATTTATTTTCCATTGTCATGCCCACCATCATTCCTCCTGTGAGCTACTTCTTCACTAGAAGTTACTTAACTTCAGTTCACTTTAGATTTAGATTAGATAACCACACTATCTATTTTCCACTAAAGCAGTTCCAGAGCCCAATCTAAAACTGGTTCCATGCTTTTCCATTGACACGCAGTGGCGAAAAGCTTGCACTGGGATGGCTAGCACAAAATTGCCAGGCCCAAATTTGAAGTCACTGTTTTCAGTGGCTTTAGAAGCTGAAACAACAAGAAACTCACCAATGGAGGTGCATTCTGCAGCACATAGCATACCGCTTGTGCTTCATAATGCTAGGTAGTAGAACAGTACAGTACAGTCGTGACTGATAAGTTAAACTGCCTCTGTTTAGAGCTTTTGGCTACAGCTATTGATAAGATATTTAGAGAAGTGAATAAAATCTATTTTAATTGACCATGCCACCATTTTAACTGATTTGCTTGTTCATTTTTTGTTGATTTGACATGTTTCAGTCTAGCACTTACTACTCCAACTGCTGTTTGTGCATTACTTTGAATATTTTAGTGGTATTGAGTCCCACATCCAATTTGTGAAGCTCTATTTGGCAATGTTTCCTCATTAAAAAAAAGTTGTTAGTGAATTAATTGTTGAATACCAGATGGATGCTAAATTGAACAAACCTTGGTTTCTTCCCAAACAAAATGTATAGCTGTGTTTGTTGTACGTGTATCTTGGTAAGTGCATAGTATTTGAAATTTTATAATCAGTTAATAAGTAATGATTAGCGCACTCATTTGCATGCTAGAAAATCATTTTATAAGATAACTGTGATGAGTTTTTCATGCGTAAATCCAGAGTTCATGTTGAATCACATCCATCTTTGAACAGCAAGATCCTGATACCATCATCTCTCTTCTCTCCAGCAGCAACCTCAAATTTACTAAACTGTACAAGAGGAAGTCAACTTCCTCGAAATTCATGCACACTTTGTCACCACTGCTCATCTTCAATGAAGCCATCCGTATTGATGGGAGAGGGTGATTTATATTGCCATGACTACCATCCAATGGCAGCACTTGTTGATCAATCAAAGCTAATTTGATTGGATGGAATCCTTAAAGAACAGCCAGATGGGAGCCATCAGAGTCAGTCTGTCCACTGCAGACTCTGATTCACTTCCTGTTCCCAGAAGGCCACTGTCTGGGCTCTGAAGGATGATGCTGCACTACAGAACTGGAAGACAAAGATTCGGCATTCTGGCTGAAATCAATAGATGCGGATGGCAAATTGGTCGGTAAACAAAAAGGGTGCTTTGATTTATAATGTTTTCTAATGTTTTCACAGAGGCTCTTGTTAGTGGGCTTCATCATTAGAGCCCATATCAAGTCACTAGAAGATACAGGCATAATTTCTTATGTATTTTTCATAATATGAACAAATCAAAAGAACACAACGATTTGATCATTATGATATGTTCTCTGTAGCCAAAATCTTGTTCATTTGTTTTGTCAAATTAAAAATATTGCAAAGCCACCCTGTTGCTTCATTAGGATGGATAGATGCGGTGTTTAGAGTCCATCCAACATTCCCGCTTCTGGAAATAGTAAAGCACAAAATGTGTATTGATCAGCATTTGAAAATAGTCCATAGCAAATGCACTATTTACTCCAGCTTGACTAATAATGATGCCTGATCATTTTAAGAAATGCTTCAGCCTTTTTAAAAACACATTTTTCACCCATTTACTGTTGATGCTTTTGCAATTTTCATGAAATTTTCTCAGAGAAAAAACAAAACAAAACCCATAACACCAGCTTTATTTTTTAAATGACTTTTCAGCAGCAGTTTTGTTGTAGTTTGTTTGTTTGTTGGTAAAGAACTTTAAAAAAAACACATGCACACCAAACTAATCACTACATGAAGCGGGTAAGAAAAATATAAAGGGACCTCATGAAAAAATGATCAAATATATGACTTTGTATGGAACAACAAGTCTGCCAAATAAGCCTGCCTGAGACAATCCATAGATTGTCCAGAAATAACGTGCTATAATACACTCAACAGCCACTTTGTGAGTTCGGCTACACCTGTTCAATAAGCCATGGCATTATCTTAGACAAATAACCTACTGAAGTTCAGAGCATCAGAATGGGGATAATTTTAGTGGCTTTGAATGTTGTTGTCAGATAAGTTTGTCTGAGTCTTTCAGAAACTGCTGACCTACTGGGGCTGTCCTATACAACCATCTCCAGGGTTTACAGAGAATGATTAAAAGATAAGAACAGGAAACTAAGGCTAATTCACATGTGCTCATCACAATTGGACAACAGAAGACTGGAAAAAACCTTGCCTGGTCTGATGAGTGATGCTGTAACATCTGAATGGTGGGGTCCAAATTTGGTGTAAACAACATGAAACAGTTCAGGCTGAGGGTGGTGTAATGGCATTGGGGAAAATCTTTGCGGCAGATTTTGGACTCCTTAGTACCAACTGAGCATGCACTAACCCTTTAACACAAACTGTATTATATATGATACATATTCTTGTGGATTTATAAGAACATGTGCATCATCACTGTGATTTTTTTTAATTTTATTTACCCAAAGCTTTAAAAAATGGCACAATGCATTTTACGCAGTCAACTGCACAAAAATGCCAGATATAGTAAAATTTACACAAATGAAAACTGCTAATTGATCATATTCTTTCTTTTTCCTTCTTTTTTTGTAATTTAAGGCACCATATTATGAAGGTTTCATAGAGATAGAGAAGTCTAGGCTCTCTGTGAGACTACTGCAGCACTGCTTTTGGAAAATGATTACATTGTCATGTTTAGCAAAAACTGGGACCTCAATGTTCATAGTGCCTGTATTTAGCAGTAGGAGTCATGTCAAAGCCCACTATAGGATAAGTAAGAGTTATTCTGAATGGGTAATGATGCAAAGCTACACCAGTTCAAGAATAAACACAGGGAGCTAGAAGTGAGCTGGAAATCATCCACTTTACTCTTAGAGTGACAAAGTTCATGTTAAGAGGCAGGTAGCATATCAGAATTTGACCAGATGGCTGGAATTTGAATATTTTGTTACTGTCGTTAGCTTTTCTTTCATTTGCATTTTGATTTAAGGCACCAAAACCCAAACATTACTGGTTTGAAAGAGACACCTTGCAACACAAGACACATCTCAGAAAGCTCATTTTTAACATTAGGGTGATGACAACAGCTCTCATTTTACATGAACTTAGTAACACAGCCCCCTGCTGTTTGCTTTACTTTAATGCATAACTAGACTGTAATAATAGCTTTCCCAGGTGATCTTTGGGGCCATATTATGAAGGTATGATAGAGATAGAGAAGTCTAGGCTCTCTGTGAGACTACTGCAGCACTGCTTTTGGAAAATGATTACATTGTCATGTTTAGCAAAAACTGGGACCTCACTGTTCATAATGCCTGCTAAATACAGGTACTGTGATTTTACTTTTTTTTATATAACCAAGTACTGAAAAAAGAAATCATATAGTCAAATGTCAATGTTACTTATTTAAAAGCATGCTGAGAATGTGTGAATATATTTGTACCCAATTTCATATCAAATATTCAATAGATGCAAAGAAATCCCTACCCCAGTCACAGACAATCTAGTGACATATGAGTATACATTACAAAATGATAATGATTTGTAGGGAATATCCATTATTTTTGGAGCCAGTTGTGAGTAAAGACCTCCTGTGATGTGCAAGAGAGGGAACACAGTTTCCAAAATGAAATCTTGAAACCACTGGCTATTGTCATACGGTGATGTATTATTATTATTATTATTATTATTATTATTATTATTATTGTTAGATTTAAAAATGTATCTACATTTGTAAACAATGCCCAACACAGACGAGAACGTTTTGAATGAGGTATCCTGTATAATAAGTAATTTGGCCTATAGTCTCAACTATAGTTGAAAGGCATCATGTAAAGGGATCACTAATGTCAGTAGGCCTGTAAAACATTTCAGACAATCTACCGTTTTTATTTTAGACTAAAGTGTTAGATCAGCCCAAACTACAAGGCTAAAAATGCATATGTTAGCTGAGTATAAACAGAGTGCCGTGATACACCTTTGAGCTTCCTTCCCTTTTGCAGTATATTATTTCTGTGCAGTGCATCTTCCCTCCTCTGCCTCCCCTTTGGTAGCTTGACGTGACAAATAGCTGGATCTGCACTTTTCTGCAGCAAAACCAACATGCCCCTCATCATCGCTGGGTGCAAATTTGATCAGAACACACCCAGAATCCCCTGGCTGCCTGATGATGAATTGGCATATTAGGAACGATGTTTATGCATCAGCCCAGCGCTCTCTGGCAAATGACAGTAAATTGCCTCTCAGACAAATCTCTGGTCTGGGATTCCACTGACTGGCGATGAATTGAGCCTTCTTCCTGGATCCCATGGGTTCCAGGAAACCTTGTCAAAGAGAGCAAATGATGACTCCTCTTTAATCAGCTGGGGTTTGCAGATAGTTTACAGAGAAATTAGAGCTTTTCAGCTCATTTGGTAAAAACAAAGGTGAGATTAGACACAAATAAACTGCACAGTAGCTCTGAGATAAATAAAGATCGATGCAGAGCATCACTGAAAACAACCATCTTTTTTCTACATGGTATTGTGATCAGATTTTTTGTATGTTTTGGCATTTTATAGAAATGAATATGACATCAAGCAAACCTTAATATAAAAAAGTACCAGAGGAAGAACATCAATTTACCCTTATTGCTTTGAGGGATTTGAGAAAAGCTACATTCATCAACAAATTACTATTACTGTATATTTACCTTTTAATGTACTCTGTCAGTTGTAATGCCCCATTGATGGAGTGAGCTTGGGAAGTCAGGAGTTGAACTTGGCTGTTCATATAGCTTTTATATGAATTAACGTCACTGTAAGCTGGTCTAGCTTGGCCTGGTCCAGGTCCAGATTGAAGCCACAGAATGAAAACCAATAGCCCTGGGCTGATATAGAGTAGCAGTGAGAAGACAGAGGGAACCATAAGAAGAGCAATAAAGCTAATGTGATCAAAGAAAATGGCTCTCTGAATAGAGGTGGAATGAAAGCCATACCCCTGAAATCTGGGTTTGCAGGCCCTGGTAGAGGTGACAGCATGATGAAGTTTCTATTGGATTTTCTGAGAGCAGAAGCAAAGTAGCCCTAAACCACTACTACTCATGTGTTGGATATGAAATTGATAGGCAATATGTGTTCATGAGGTAAATTGCATTGGCAGACTTGCTGAGATAGGCTTATATATGAATAACATCCCAGACACTAGCAAAGTTGACACAAACTTTAACTGAATTTCTTAATGGTTGGTTGATGCATTTGAAGTGAATTCAGTTAAAAAGCAGGTTTCACTAGTTTCAGCTGAGGGTTGTTAATGTTGTTTTTCATGCTCTGTTATAAACGTGGAAAGAAAATCTGTGGACATGTTCTCCGTGGTTCTCAGAGGAGAATAACCAGGCTGCTGTGAGCTGATAAGAAGGTAATAAGAACAAAAATAGCCACTTGTTTTAACCAAAGTATGCAAAAGAGCATCTCTGATTGCGCAACCTTGAAGCAGAAGCGCTACAGCATCAGAAGACCACTCTGGGTCCCACTCCTGTGGGGTAATAACAGGAAATTTAGGCCGCAAATTGTATGGGCTCTACAAAATTTGACAATAGAGGACTGGAAAAATGTTCCTTATTCTTTTTAGGTTCAATCCAGTGCTAGCAAGGACTAACTAATCAAGTTCAGATGGATTTTAACTTTCTCCCTTTAATTCCAGTCTTTACTTTAAGCTAATCTTAATATTCTGCATGAATTCTCAGGTAGAATTCAGAAAACAGCTGTAAATCTTAACAAGTAAAACAATCCTGGTTGGGGTTTTATGGAGGTTTAAGTTTACGTCTTGCATCAATAAAAATAACTTTTTTAGGAAAGCTATGGAGTCTATTCATTCTTTTTGGCAGTTATATATTAGGTGGGGTGGAAAAGGTTCGAACATGTGATTAAAAACGTATCATGGTGGATTTTAGCCACAACCTACACTGTCTTTTTCTAAACCTAACCAAGCAGTTTAAATGTAAAAACCTACACTTTAAATATAATGGTCACGCACTGGATACAAACGTCAGTCTCCTAGATGAAAGTTCTCTTCGGACTGTATCGGTCCCTCAACACTTTTGCTTGCTTTAAACGAGGACTTAGTTGCTTCTTATTCTACCTCAACTGACTGTCCATCCTAATGAGGCATGAGCAAATCTGCAAACTAATATTAGCTGTTCTGGGCACCACAGGCAATCGACCAACTCTGCTGTGTAGGTGAAAGGACTTCCTGATTCCAATTCCAAATTCTCATGAAAATATCTGGCCTTATTTGCTCAGTACTGTCAACATTATAGCCATAAATGTGTTTACCATGTCTTCAGCAAAGCCAATCAGTCAGCAAACCAAGGCCACTCCTACAGGCATTTATTAGCATGACTGAAGTGTCTTTGCTGGTTGTGTTTGCATTGATGTACAATTTGATGGGGAATTAAATCAAGTAACCAAGTTGATGCATGTTGTGATTTGGTTAGGGTAACTCCGCTAATCTCATATTCTTATTATGACACACCCAGTTCATACAGCTGGTTTATTATGATAACACACTTTATTTTCAGAGTAAAACAAGACTCAATTATACGAAAGAAGTGACAGACAGAAGCATTTAAAGTACCAGCCTCAATTTATTTTGCTACAAATGAAATGCTGCTCAGTTAAAGACAGAAATATATCGCTTTATTATATTTAACAAACTATTTTAGATGGTATATATTGTAATTGAATAAAGTCTCTTGTTAAGTGGTTTACTGCAGAGGTATGTCCATATAAGCAAATTAACCTGAATATTACATTTATCTGAATCGTTGACACCTTTTGATTACTGCTTTTAATACTTTATGATTAAGAGAGCTAATTGGTATTTCCTATCCAATCCTATCCTGTCAGCCAGAGAGTGTTGAGCTCTGTTTAAAAGCAATCACAAAATGCCCACCCGTTTGATACCAGCGTTTGTCCGCCCTCTCCTTCCCTTGCCTGCGTTTGCAGGTTTGCATTTGAATCAGTGGGCTGGTGGGGGCCCGAGCGCTCGGCCACGTGGACCAGATTGATGTCATTGTCTCGGCACACTGACCTTTGCTGTAATACCCACGGCAGACATCACAAACTCTCACATCAATTTAGCCCAATTGGATGTGGCATGTCTTGGCTAACTCAATTTGTGGAGAAATGCACCTGTCTCTGCCTTCCCTCCCTATAGATTTCCTCAAGGGGAGGGGGTGGTATTGCAGGGAAGAGAAAGGGAGAGTGAGGGGAGGGTTTTGGAGTGGAGTTGGCCGCTGATCCGCTGCACCCCTCCACCCCTCCACCCTCATCCGACCCTCACCCTCCAAAACATTCACCCACATGCATATAAACACCATACACCAACTTCTCCCTTCTTCTCTTTCTCTCAGCTCTTTTCCCTCTGCCATACTTTGCAGATGTAGTGCCTCTGCACACACCCTGAACAGTTTGTGTGTGTGGTTGTGTGTGTGTGTTTGTGTGTGTGTGTATTTTCCAAGGTCTGGGCAGAGTGTCTGGGAGGAGCAGAAGGAGAGCCATTAGCCCAGTGGTAATCAGATTAGAACGATGTTAAAGGGGGATGTGAATTTAAACAGCCAGCAGAGAGAAGAAGAGGAAAAGTTGGAGGTGTTATTAAGGTTGTTCATTACTCATATGCTCTCAGTGTGTGTGTGTGTGTGTGTGTGTGGCATACGTTTACGTTTGGTCTGCAAGGTCACTTTTATATGCAGCATATGTGGATTTGAGCAGCTGTGCATTATGTCTGTGTTCAGCAAAGCATGCTAGTTTTTCTTTCGTGTGTGTTTAAGAGGACGCGTTTTTTGAGTTAATGATGCCTTTAGAGTAAAATTTTAGGAAATGCACATCCTATAAAACTGTTTCAAGGTCAAAACTTCAGAATCAGGTTTAAGTTATGGTTAGGATAGTGGTTAGGAATTTATTTGGGATGGGTACGGTTAGAGCGAGGGGCTCAGAAAGGCATTCTAATCGGTGAGGGTCCTCAGAAAGATAGATGTACAAACATGTGTGTATCTGTGTGATTATGAGTGTGTGTTTGTTTTATGCAAAGTGCGCAAGCTGTCAGAGATGAATAATACGTGTTGGGATCTGAGCATTAGGTAATGAGCTCCATGCTGTGAGGTGAGGCATGAACCCTCCATCTGCACTGATAGTGCTTACTTGTAAACATGTAACAACACACGTTTGTTTTACTATTCTTGTAAGGACATGTAGTCTTGTACTTTCCGTGATCCTCAGCAAAACTGAAGTCCTAAGTAATATTTTACTTTCCTTAAAAAATAAACAGATTGTGCATGGAAAGATACAGACTAGTGGAAAGACACAGAGCAGCAGACAGCTTCTGCTGTCATTTGTTTGAGTTTGAGGCTATTATTCAAGTAGACTTTGGGATTATGTTGGTAAAAATGTGAAGAGCAAAAAAAGGGTACAAATTAGATTAAACCTCAAAAATACCAGCTATCATCTGATGAGGATTTAGCAAGTTAGCATTTTATTTTCCAAACAATATTTAGTCCAGTCAGTCCAGTTTTTAGGCTCTTGGTGTGATTACATAACAAATTTTACTATATAACTGAGCCTCTTATTAAACCCATTTTCATAAACAGCAAAAAGAACCCCCAAAAAACCAAATGGTTATTTCTTATTATTATAACAAGAAGAATTTGCTCAACGTATCCTGCAGTTTATTCTTTGGTGTCCAATGTTCCAGTCAAGAAAGCTCTGCTATTTGATGATGTACAAAGTGAACGACTTTAGATCAGGGTGATGGATGTGTATCATTTTAGACTTTCATTCATAAGACTGAGACCTGCACCACAGTCTGCATTTTTATTTACTGTGACCACAATTTTTCTTCAAACTTTATCAAACTGTAATTCGGATTTTAGATACTGCCGTTACCAATATTTGTAAAATGTTTGTCCCTTAACAGTCTTCATTATATTGCACAATCCTCCACTATCGCTTTTCATGCCTAGTTATAAGTTTATGAGAGCTGCACGACTGTCACCTTGTTTTAAAAATCTAATGTCACCAAAGGGCAAAGGTTAATTCTTACAGTTTTATGAAAGGTCTTGTTGTTTTGTTAAAATCTATACATATTTCTGCTCTCATGGAAACATTCTTCCCATCATTCAATGACACAGTACATTTACACCGTACACTAACAACATTTCTCCAAAACAGTCAATTTAAAGCACATTCTGCTAAAATATTTTGCAACACCATTAAACCCCGGCATGCATGAGTGAACCAACACACCCACAAATGGATGTTGAGATAACATTCTTAGGCTTTATAGATTTTCCCTGCAGTGGCATTGACAGGTGAGTCAATAAGCCAGCAGGGTAAAGACGAGCCTAACCTTACTATTCACTTAACATTGACTTACGTGGAATCTCCTGGAAAACACAGCGAAAAGAGCACTGAGTTTCACAATAGCAAAATACCCCAGCATATTATACTGTTAGTGGTTTTCAAGTGATGAGTGTCAAAGTATTTACCGTTTCACCATGATTAATAGTGCTCCTATTACATCAATAGTTAATTTGTATAAAGGGTTTGCATACATGTGTTGGAATAAATGGATCCACGCCAAAAAATGTAAATCTTTCATAATAAGTGGTAACAAACTATACAGAAAACCGATGTTGAAAATGATAGCGGATATAGAGTCACTATGCAGTTTATACTTGGTTATCCTTCATGTTTTCTATAATGCTCTTTAATACTTTGGCTGGTAATTAAATGATAAAACAAAACTGTGTCCCGGTAATTAAAGACTTTATGAGGGAACTGCTTCTTTCATAAGTTAAAATGCACAGTCAAGTCTTTTTTAGTATTTTTTTTTTTTTTGTCTAATAGAGTATCGTGATTATGGTGTTAACCCTTTAAAACCCGAACCATGAAATAACTGCCAGAAATCTTTAATTTTTTGATAATGGAGTGTTCCTATTTTCTTTAGACAAAAAATATAAAAATATATAAAATTTTAATCTGCGTATATGAGTTTTAATTTGTTTCACATTTGCCACATTAGCCGTATTTTAGCAATTTACTAATTGCAAATGTGTCATGCAATTTATATCATTTCTTGATGGTAAAAAAGTCATGCCGATGATGTAGAAGTCTCACAACTCACAAAACTCACAAAAACACATGTATCAACAATGATACACTTAGCTTTAAAGTGTTAAGTGTGACTCCCACCAATTTCACACAGTGATTGTCCTAGAACCCATTTGACGTAATAATACATTAACCAGCCAAAAAGGTCCTTTAGCTGCTCAATTAATTAGGGATCAAGACCATTTATCAATTTATTACTAATTAAAATTACAAATCTTGCAAAATGCAAATCTCTATAAATTTATAATACGTTTATTGCATTTACTGCATTATTACTGAGTATGGTATTATTAAATTCTTTTATATAAACAGACTACAATTACTGACATAATTGTAGCTTTCATCAAAAAAGAATAAGGAAACTTCATGCTTTGTAATAAAACAAACACATTTGAAAGCAGCAACATCATTTACTATATTAATTTCTTTATATTTGTATGACATTAAAGTGACAGTGGTTAAGATGACCACTTTAGTTGTAATACAGTTGGTGGGACTGTCCAAAAATGGTGTTGTGCTGGATGGCATCACTTCTGTTTTCCTCATAACCTATCAACTGCACTCAAGACAGCACATGGAGAAAGAAAACAAGAAATAACCTTCTTCACTGAAGAGGTAAAGTAAAATTATCATGTGGGTTTTATGTATAATTACAGTTTCTAAAATTTTGTTTCCTCCAAACAAGTGGTTACAGCTACTACCATATCACAGTGGAAAGGGGAAAATGTACATAAAGAAAGCACACATTCCTGTAGTCTTAAAGGAAGACATTGCATCAGAATTATTTAGTATGTGAGGAAATGTCTGTCTAAATGATTGTATTACTAAAATCTAATATATTCCAATAGTGTTCATATATCCGCCATGCCAGCTAAGGATAACCACTGATATCAATCAAGATAAATCACTAGCGCTATCCACTAGGCTGGTGGCAGGAATAAAAGAAACATTAATAGGTCATCGATCTAAGCTGTTAAATGCAAATAAAATTTCTTCAAAAATTTGAGAAATACAAACAAAACTCAGTTGCTAACTGCAGGTTTACTAGACACATCCTAGCCAATCAGAAACTGATATTTTTGTGTTATGTTTTATTTCTCAGATGTGAGCTCAAAGAGGCTTTGAATTGCCGGTCATTACAGAGCAGGTGAAATTACAATATAAATCCTGTGTAACACTTGTTCACTCATGTCCTGTGTTGAAGTGGAAACTATTGCAACATGTGCACTTAAATTGAAGCACATTTTTAAAGTAAGTAAAATAAAATGTCAGAAGAAACTTACATCACTTACACAATTCCTGAGTGATCTGTTTCCCCTTCTTTGAAACTTTGATCTGATGAGTAGATGTGCATATTTTTGTGTAGGCAATGAATAAGAGTTTCCTCTCACTTCACATAAGCTGTCCTTGAAATTTTTTTACATTTTTTTCTTGCCGCAACACAAACAGTTTCATGCTGTGGTGCAAAAAAAGAATCACTCTCCAACACAATAACGGGACAAAAAAGGACTAATAATCTGATTCTGTTGACTAAAACTTCTTACAGCTGTTTCAAGCCTGCAGGGGAGGTGTTTAATGCTTGAATCCATCACTTAATGCAGCAGGTTTATCCTTCGTCCAACATTCTTTAAAGGATGACAAGAAAGACATTCTGGGAAATGTAGGAAATTGCTACCTAAAGCAGAATGACCTAAAACAGGGCATGAAAAAGTAAATTATAAAAATTTTTAAAAATGCCTGAACGTGACAGATTTATAACATCTTATAAACAGTCTCAGCACACCTTAATTTTGTTTTTTTTTATTTGTTGAAGCACATGATTAGTTAACTTTCACACAAAGTCACCTAATCACAAAACAAACATGTCTTTTCCCTCCTGTTCCCAGCCAAAGGTCCAGTCAGTGACCTACTCCAGCCAGGCTGCACAGAGTGACCCCCACTGCCCCCTCACACCAACACCACGACCTGTCCCTTTGCCCTGCTCCCCACCCAAATGCTGAGGCATCACTGCTCCTGAACACACAGTCCTGTAGCACCCCCTGACCCCGCGCTGTCCCCCATTATAGAGCAGTCAGAAAGCTTTTAGGGGCTCCGGTAACGCTGAAAGATTGATGGCGTAAAATGAGGTGGAGGAGGGGGGAAGAGCAGGTGGTTAAGAAGAGAATGTCCTGCTTAATGGGTTGCCAGGAATGTAATTCAATAATTATGAAAAGTGACTCAGGAGAGCTGGCTAGATGGATGGATGGCTGGATGGCTACTGAGGGAAACAGGGAGGCCGCCAGCCCTCTGCACATGCCTCAGCATCCTCAGCCTCCTGGTCCAGCGTAAAACAGGTGAGGTTTATTTGTCGGCCACATAGCTTTGACTTAAAGGAAACACAAATTCACCCAGTGCAGCCCCCATTATCCCAAAGACATGTTGTATTTTGTGAATATAAATTAAACTATTCCACTTGGATCATCAGAGAGAAAGACAAACACCTGCATTTAAAATATCAGGCTTAATTTGAAAAAACAGAGCTATGTATATTGAGTATGAATTAATTACAACTTTGAAGTTACATTTCACCCAGAAGCATCCAGTAATGGATGCTACAAAGGGTGGGTACAATCTAAATATTATGCTAGCTGGTGATACAGCCTGCAGACTAGAGGATTTTGCCTTTTGTGTGTTCAAAATTAGATTTAAATACATCAAAATATGTGTAGGTAAATTCCCTCATTCTGAAAACAATTCATTTTCCAAATATTTTCCAAATATTTTACTATATTATTTGATCATATTAATTGATACTAATGTATAAAATTGCTTCAGTTAGTAAAGCATGCTTTTGTTAACCTATAATAAAAAACACTTTTTTTGTTTATTATATTTTTAATTAACTTTAATTTGCATTTTACCCAAAACCAAGAAAGAAATCAATGGAGTCAAAACATAAGGACAACATTCAAAGGTATTCAGGTAAGCTCCATTAAACCCCCAAACTGCAGCCATGGTACTGCAGTTTGTTTCTTTACCCTAGTGCAATTCAGTTTTAGATTATCCATCTGTTTAATGTGTTTTATTGTTCCCATTTTCAAATATTATGTTTCTGTTTGCTTTTACTTTGCATATAACTACTTGTAAAGCATTTTCTAATTGCAGAATACAAACTAAAACCATTAGCTGATGATATACTAACTGAGTGATTGTCCAAGTGAAGTCTGGAGACCCCCAGTGGTCTATAACTATAGCCAAAAGGTTCACAAAATAATTTGCTATAATTCAAGAAAATGTTCCGAATCATTAAAAAGTGAGGACTATTTGTGCCACCAAAACAAGCAAATCGTATCCATTAACCCCTCTCCTGTTGTGTCTGTGCCATTACAAACACTGATATGACTGTAACACATCATCATGCCTGTCTGTCCTTACACTTTTTTCAGGATGCAACAAACTGTCCCTGCTACTATGTGACTTAACTTAAACAGTTAGCTAGCTGGTGAGCATGTAGAAATATTTGGATCATATCACATGATATCATCAAGCGATACTGTGACCAGTCTAGATAAATGGGTGTTAGAACTGTGAGAGTATCCTTATAAAATTGTTCCCTAGTCTAAGGAGTCCCATTGAAAAATTTCATGGTAACATTGCATCATCACACTCATATTTTGCAAACTAGTCCACCTGATTTGCAAGATTGTGGTATAGCAGAGGAGCACGATGCCACAATGAGTCACTGTTGAAGTGTTGCTCTAATGCCAGTTAACATCTCCCTGGGCTTGCATGGCTCTGTAAACATGGAAGCATTTGATTGGCTGGCGATTCACCACATCATTTGATTTGTCACTGGCTGTCACTTTGGAGCTTCATATCACTGCTTTTCACTGAAAATGACAGCAGCAGTGCCTCACAGCAGAAGTGTCCGGGGTCAGAGTCAGTGTGAGGTTCTTGTAATGGCATTGGCTTGCATTTATAAACGGCTTTACTCGTCTTACTGACCGCTTTTAATGTGTGTTTTCTCCATGAGCTCCGGTTTTACCAGCTATTGGACATGCGAGGTTTCCCTTCTTGGTTAAATTAAGTTAAAACAAAAGCAAATAAATAAAGATAAAATTGTAGCAATTGTTTCTTCACGGTTAGCGTGAACAAAGGATTACTAACAACTTCCAAAGACACAACTTTAACATACAGTGAATCACTGGTCCGTCCTGGACCCTAAAGATATCACTGGAGAAATGCTGTTCTGTGAAGGAATACCATGGAAAGTTTAATGACATCCTGAGAGGAAATGTGAGGAAATGTCCTTCAGTTTATTCTGGTTTAAAATAATATTTGTCTTTATTTGTTAGAGCAAAATCCTCACTGGATGCTTAAAATCCCCTCAGAACATGACCTCAGTGTTCTCAGTGCCAAGATAACACACCGAAAACATACAACGGTTTTATCTGAGGTTTCTTTTACATTACCAAAAATAGAAATACTTTACATAATTAAAATATTTTCCCAAAGTAGCCTCAACAACAAGCAGGTCTTTATTTATTTAATTGTATGGACATGCTCT